>NW_028270167.1:7200946-7814161 GCF_037043375.1 Chiloscyllium plagiosum
TTTGGTCTGAAAACTGCCATCGGCCCCAGAAACCCGAAAACAACACCTTTAATGTCAGAGGTATTTGTCCGACCGCTGTTGGTGACAGAGCTGGGGGAGGCAGGGTCGGATCAGCAGCGTGTGATCAGGGAAATGCGGACGTCGGGTTATTTTCGGAGTTGGTGCAGGACAGCCTCTGAGTCTGGAGGGAGTTACTCAAACTCCAAGTAAACATACATTGGCACTTCATACACAGCTCCCAGCCAGAAACCAGCTCTCAAATCAAGTCCTTATCAGCACAGCATTCATCTGCATTTCCTATCAAACTTAAAGGAACACAATCATTTCCCTGTAGCAATCAGTCCGGCGCGTCTTTCTCTCTCTCTAACAATAATTAAACAAGGGAACGTAACCCAGAGATCGGCCACAAACGGGGAAACCGAGGAGACCACTTGTATAGAAAAAAAGACAATGAAAAACAGCAAGCAAAAGAAAGAAACCTCGCAGTACTAAGATTAATGCGAAACCTGTTCTCTGCGGATGGAGAGGACTCAATGAAATCCACTCACTGGTTAATAAATCGTCTTTTTTTTTAAAAAGTTCACAGTCACCGCAATGCTAGCCTGAGGTCCCTGTTCTTACCGATCACAACAGCCGTTAAAAGTCTACTCGGGAAGGCTTTTGCTGCTTCCTCTCCACCGAAGTCCAAGGGCATTTTCTGAGCCCTCATTCTGGGAGAGTTCGATCAATACCTGCGGCTCAGAATCCCGGGATGTTGTGGGAGGGAAGGGGGCAGGAAACACTGGGGGAGTGCTGCTTTGAAACCCCAGAGAGTGTGTGTGTGTCTGTGTGTGAGAGAGAGAGAGAGAGACGGGGTGGGGAGCCAGCAGCTCTCACTCTGGGGATGGTCATAGAGGATCTGCACTTGTCAGGGATTGAGACACAGAGAGAGACACAGAGAGAGAGAAGGGGAGGAACTGCGTCGGTGTCGAGCGTACTTTTGAATGCACAATAACCTCCCACTTGTTCTCTCTCCCTCTCTCCACACACACACACTGCGTAAACCTGCTCCTGAAGCCGGGACAGCAGCGAAAAGCCCCTTATCATTCCGTTCACTGCAAATTCTGCATTGCAGTCACAAAACTGCTTTCGTCATCAGCCAAGAGGGACCAAGCAAAACACCAGTCTGCAAAGACACGGCGATTTATTACCAACATAAACCCTACTCTCAATAACTTTGCAAATGTAGATAGTCCCAGACCATTGTAAATTGTTTCCCACCCCCACAATAATTTATCAAAGTTTTTAACAACTTTCTGAACTTCATCGCCTGGCTCTTTAACTTCAAGATTGAAGGCGTTCAGAGAAACTGGCTTGAATTCTGCGGACTGATTTGGAATGTTATTGCAGTGATCAATAGGTTTCGGGACATCTTGGGAATATTGGTTTTTGGACCACTGTGACTTTGATGGGATCACATTCCACCCTTCAGTGCCTCCCTGAACTAGCTCCTAAAATAGAAAGCTCTATCAAATGGACAGTTCCGGTAGCTGTGCTTCCCGATTCCGGGAATATGCCACAGGATAGGGAGCTAGGGTAAAGCTGCTCACCTTCCAGTTTCTCTCCTGGCTTGAAGGAAGCCAGGGTCCTACAGGGATCCGATTCCACAGGCTGCACTTGGCACAACAGCCGAGTCCGTTTCAGTCCCCGGTCACCCACCCCATCACCATTATCCTGGCATCAAACTGGCAACGGAGGGGGGTGTCAAAATGGAGGCGGATGTACCCTCATTGTCCAATCCCTTCCCTGGCCTCTCCCCTCCCTGTCTTTCCGAACTTTCTTCACCTCACACCCTCCTATCTGCACTCCACTTACTCCGGCTTCTTGCACATTCCCATATATAGCCACTCCATAACTGGTGGTCATGCTGTCTGTCACCCAAATCCCTGCTACTAGGAGTTCCTCCCTGAGCCCCTCTGCCTTGGGACCTCAATCTCCTCCCTTAACATGCTTCTAAAACTAACTTTTTTGACCACGTTTTTGGTCACCTGCACTCTTGGCTGGTTCATGGTTGGAGTTAATCTAATGATGCTCTTGTCAAGTATCTTGAAGCATTTCAGGTTGAAGGTGTTTTATAATTACTTATTGTGATTGTTGCTTGATGCTCCCTCTTCTGTCCAAGCTTTGCATCTCAAGTGTTGGTTTGTTCTTTAGGGAGACTGTGGAACTCATTGCTGCAGAGGGCTACAGGTCATTGAGTGTATTTAAGACAGAGATAGATAGTAATAGAGGTAAAAACAATGACTGCAGATGCTGGAAACCAGATTCTGGATCAATGGTGCTGGAAGAGCTGCCTGAATTGCTGTGCTCTTCCAGCACCACTAATCCAGAATCTGGTTTCCAGCATCTGCAGTCATTGTTTTTACCTCATTGATTTTAACCCTACTGCGAATCCTCTTGCAAGGATGCCTGCCTTGAAGAAGTTTTCCTCCTCTCTCTACAAGAATCTCAGGGAGTCCCTCTCCCACTGCAACTCCCAGGTCATTTCCTCTGCCCTGAAGCTCTTACTCTATGCTACTCTCTCCTCACCCCCACCCTCCCCTAGCTTATCTCTCCACGCTTCAGGCTCTCTGCCTTTATTCCTGATGAAGGGCTTTTGCCCGAAACGTCGATTTTGCTGAAGGTCCTCGGATGCTGCCTGAACTGCTGTGCTCTTCCAGCACCATTGATCTAGATAGTAATAGAGTCAAGGGTTATGGGGAGAAGGGAGGGAAATTGGGTTGGGAAACATGTCAGCCATGATTAATTAGCAGAGCAGACTTGATGGGTTGAATCTGCTCCTTTATCTTGTGGTCTTATGGAAACAAAAGCACAGTATTCAGACTGGGCCTCCCTTCAAATAAACAGCACAGTGAGAGTGATTACCGCAACATTACTCAGAGCACTAAGCTCAGGGAACAAGTTGCTCATTTGTAATTTCTTTAGGGAGCAGAGATGCTTTCTAAGAAGAATGCCCTACCTCAGTCACAGCCTTCCCCACTTCCCTCAACCTCCTTCTCAGCTCCACCACCAATTCCCCTAGTGACAACACCATGTTGTCCTCCACAATTTGCAGCCTGCCTCCCCTTCCCAGTGACAGCCAGTTGTCCTCCTCTCTCTAGCAGTGACATCCCAGCTATTTCCCAGATCAGCCACAATCTTATTGGGTGGCACAGCACAAAACACTACACCACCCCTGTAATATCACCACCCATGTAACATCACCACCTCTGTAATATCACCATCTCTATAATATCACCACCTCTGTAATATCATCATCTCTGTCATCTCTGATGATGGACGAGGGAGATCCAGTAGATGTAGTGTACCTGGACTTTCAGAAAGCTTTTGATAAAGTCCCACATAGAAGATTAGTGAGCAAAATTATGGCGCATGGTATTGGGGGCAAAGTACTAACTTGAATTGAAAGTTGGTTGGCTGATAGGAAACAAAGAGTAGTGATAAACGGCTCCATTTCGGAATGGCAGGTAGTAACCAGTGGGGTACCGCAGGGATCAGTACTGGGACCGCAGCTTTTTACAATATATGTTAATGATATAGAAGATGGTATTAGTAATAACATTAGCAAATTTGCTGATGATATTAAGCTGGGTGGCAGGGTAAAATGTGATGAGGATGTTAGGAGATTACAGGGTGACCTGGACATGTTAGATGAGTGGTCAGATGCATGGCAGATGCAGTTTAATGTGGATAAATGTATGGTTATCCACTTTGGTGGCAAGAACAGGAAGGCAGATTACTACCTAAATGGAATCAATTTAGGTAAAGGGGCAGTACAGAGAGATCTGGGTGTTCTTGTACACCAGTCAATGAAGGTAAGCATGCAGGTACAGCAGGTAGTGAAAAGGCTAATAGCATGCTAGCCTTCATAACAAGAGGGATTGAGTATAGAAGCAAAGAGGTTCTTCTGCAGCTGTAGAGGGCCCTGGTGAGACCACACCTGGAGTACTGTGTGCAGTTCTGGTATCCAAATTTGAGGAAAGACATTCTGGCTATTGAGGGAGTGCAGCATAGGTTCATGAGGTCAATTCCTGGAATGGCGGGATTACCTTACACTGAAAGACTGGAGCGACTAGGCTTGTATACCCTTGAGTTTAGAAGGCTGAGGAGGGGATCTGATTGAGACATATCAGATTATTAAAGGATTAGACACTCTGGAGGCAGGAAACATATTTCCGCAGATGGGTGAGTGCCGAACCAGAGGACACAGCTTAAAAATATGGGGTAGACCATTTAGGACAGAGATGAGGAGAAACTTCTTCACCCAGAGAGTGGTGGCTGTGTGGAATGCTCTGCCCCAGAGGGCAGTGGAGGGCCAGTCTCTGGATTCATTTAAGAAAGAGTTGGATAGAGCTCTCAAGGATTGTGGAATGAAGGGTTATGGAAATATGGCAGGAACAGGATACTGATTAAGGATGATCAGCCATGATCATATTGAATGGTGGTGCAGGCTCGAAGGGCAGAATGGCCTACTCCTGCACCTATTATCCATTGTCTATTGTCTATTATCTCACCACACCTGTAATATCACCACCCCTGTAATATCACCACCCCTGTAATGCCACCACCCCTGTAATATCACCACACCTGTAATATCACCAACTCTGTAATGTCACCACCCTTGTATTATCACCACCCCTGTAATATTATCACCCCTCTAATATCACCACCCTTGTAATATCACCACCTCTGTAATATCATGAACTCTGTGTTATCTGACCTCAATGCACCTGTCTAATGGCACGCTGATGCAGGAGTAAGCAAAAACAACCTTTGTTTAAAATAAAGCTTCCTATGACACTTCGTAGAAACAACATAACACACAATATAACACTAAGTGACATAAGAAGATATTGGGTCCGATGATCAAAGGTTTGGTCAAAGTAATAAAGGGTGAATTCACCATAATCCCGCTCTGTCATTAGAGAGAGATGACTGGTGATAGTTTAACCTGAGGATCACTTTATCTCAGGTGAGAAGTTGAGAAGGGAAGTCCTTCGTGGTAACCTCGGCTACTGCAGGTTCTGAACCCACAGAACTATTGGCATTGCAAACTAGCAACTGAGCTAACTGAGGTTAGGTATTAGGGAGTGTCTTAAAGTAGGGAGAGAGATGTAGGAGGATAGTCTAGAGCAGGAGTGGGGAACCTGCAGCTTTAAGGCCGCATGCGGCTTTCTAGGCCATTTTGTGTGGCCTTTTGAATGAATCCAAATTTTGCAGAACAATCTTTTAATTTTTATTAATATGTTTTTTCGTCCTTTATTATTTTTATTTTAATCTTAAAATGAATGTATTTAAAATACCAGAGAGTAAAAGGAAATTCAACGAAATAATCCTCACAGACTGGCCGCCACAATTAAAAAGTTGGTAAGTCATAAGGGCTATTACGACACCTGCAGGGACAGGTGTTACCACAAATTTTATCTTTGCGAGAACAGATAATTAAATTTTATGAAGAATAGAGTCATCAGTGCGAATTAGTGAAAGAAGATTTCTATAGAAGTGCTGCATTTCTGTGTGATATCATGTCAAAACAAAATGACTTGAATATTTCTTTGTAAGGTAAAACTAGGTCTATATACGATATGTGGCAAAAAATCCAAGCATTTCGAAAAAAGCTATCTTTTTTCAAAACTCTTCTTCTTCAAAAGGAAATTTTGGATGACCATTTTCCTCAGTTAGCAAAGGTCATTGATGAACAGGAGGATTCTTGCAAATCATTTGAAGAATATGCAGCTGTTATAGACTTATTAATTGGAGAATACAATGAAAGGTTCTCTGACTTTGAAAAACATGTCATCACACTCAAATTAGCATTTCAACCTCACCTAGTTGATGCCTCCAAGGCTCCTAAAGAACTACAGATGGAATTGATTGAGCTCTCAGAAGAAGACATTTTAAAGTCCTTATTTGATGCTAAGAAAGATCTGATTGAAATATGGAAAAATGCAACTGAATACCCATGCCTTCGGCAACATGCACGAAAAATGCTTTCTTGCTTTTCGACCACTTATTGCTGCGAATCTACATTCTCCTACTTAACCAAAATCAAGACGCCCTTAAGATCACAAATGACGGATACCCATCTAGAGGATCAGCTAAAACTGCAGACCTCCATGCTGCAACCAAATATTCAAATGCTTTCCTGCAAAAGGCAGTCACAACAAAGTCATTAAAAGGTTAGTTAACCTTAGAATTAACAATTTTGTTCATATTTTTTGTTGGTTAGTACATAGTAGTTAGATTTTTACAAAATATTGTGAATATAAAATTGAAGTTTCTTGGATGTGGCCTTATTAGATTATAACTAACATAATGCGGCTTTCCAACATGAAAGGGGTCCCCCCCTCTGGTCTAGAGCTTGGGACTGAGAGAATTGAAGAAATGGCAGCCAATGTTGGAACGATTAAAATCAGTGAAACTCAATCGACCAGAACTAGAGGACTGCCTACCACTCTACAACCTCCAACATTTTGGAGGTTGTAGAGTGGGAGGTGACCACACATATGAGAGGTTGTGTGACCATGAAGCAATTTGAAAGCAAGGTTGAGAATTTTAAAATCATGACATTACTTCACTGGGAGATAGCGTAAGTCAACGAGAGCAGAGGTAGTAGTTGAATAGAGCTTGGTGCCAATTAAGACATGCCCAATAATACACGAACATTCCAGCACACTAAATACACATTAGCTAAATGTTGTACAAATTCATATATTTCCAGTTTGATATAACATTGTCACAAAGCCAGGCTGAAATTCAATGTTAGTTGACATGCAGAGGGTCCATTTTCTCATTATGACCCACAAGCAGTTACATAATGCGTAGAGTGATGTGGGAGCATATATTACAGTGGCCTATGAAGACAAGGTCAATAAGGGAAGAGGTGAACTGAATGCTAATGAAATATTTGAGAGTGCACCAGTCAAAAAGGGATGGTTCTGGGGCTATATGAAGTCAGATTTGCCAGGCCTGTGTGTGAGATTGGAAAGGTCAGTGCCAGTGTGCAGCTGCACCTGTCACTCTCAGGAAACTAATTTCACTTTTGTGCTTTGAAGTATAACTAGGCTGAACTATGATTTAAAAGGGATGACACATTCCAGGATTCTGAATGGGTGTTATGTCCAGAGACTATCTCGTGACAGCAGTTCATCTCTTTCCATGGTGCTGATTTGTTCAGATTGAGAAAAGCAATCTATTATCCTGCATGAAGTGTGCCAGAGGTTACACAAACATTAGTAACAATCAGGTCAACTGTCTATGATGTTGGTTGGGCATTAGTATTAGCCCAGGAAGCATTCCGAATCTTCCAAGTGGGATACATTCTTTTAAAACCACCTGAGAGAGTGTATTGGATCTCTATGTAACATCAGGTCTAAAAGCCAATGTAGAACTCTCTCAACACTGTCCTGGGGTTTCAGTTTAGATGATGTGTTTAGGTTTCTATGTGGGAATTAAATCCACAGTAACTCAGAGATAACAATGATAGCTGAGAGCTTGGTCCTGTAAAATTAACTAGGAGTACCCAATTTAGTTACTACTAACTTAATGAACAAATAAACCTAACCGACAGCTCACCAATTTAGTTGAAAACAATTTAATGTGTTCAAAGTAGAACATATGCTGATTTTACAATACAGATCTTTCTTTCCAAATATCTCAATCCTTTATCCTTCTATCACAATCATCATATGTACTGTCAATTTTCACTTTCCGTCATGTGATTTTAAAACCTGAGACCTTCATTAACGAATGATGTGGAGGTGCTGGTGTTAGACTGGGGTAAAGAAAGTTCAAAATCACACAACACCAGGTTATAGTCCAGCAGGTTTATTTGGAAGCACTAGCTTTCAGAGCACTGCTCCTTCATCAAGTAACTACTGGGGTAGGATCATAAGACACAGAATTTATAACAAAGGTCATAGTGTCATGCAATTAAAATGATATATTTATCAAACTCATGCAATTAAAACAACATATTAAACAGTATTGTTCAATATATTGTTTTAATTGCTTGACACTGTGATCTTTTGTATAAATTCTGTGTCTTATGGTCCTGTCCCATTAGTTATCTGATGAAAGAGCAGCATTATGAAAACTAGTGCTTCCAAATAAACCTGTTGGACTATAACCTGGTGGTGTGTGATTTTTAACTTCATTGAGGAAAATAGTTTTAAATAGAAATAAACATAGACTCAGCATGACCACTATAGTGACCTAGGTGGAGGTGGGTACTGCAGATGCTGGAGATGAGAGTCAAGATTAGAGTGGTGCTGGAAAAGCACAGCAGGTCAGGCAGCATCCCAGGAGCAGGAAAATTGACGTTTCGGGCAAAAGCCCTTCATCAGGAACCTGACCAATTTGAGCCAAGCTGAAACCAATGTAAGATAAAGAGAGAGAGAGACTGCACCAAAATTAACATTTTATCAAAGACATTGAAACTCAGTCATAGAGTCATAGAGTCATAGAGATGTACAGCATGGAAACAGATCCTTTGGTCTAACCTGTCCATGCCGACCAGATATCCCAACCCAACCTAGTCCCACTTGACAGCACTCGGCCCATATCCGTTCAAACCCTTCCTATTCATGTACCCATCCAAATGCCTCTTAAATGTTGCAATTGTACCAGCCTTCACCACTTCCTCTGGCAGCTCATTCCATACACGCACCACCCTCTGTGTGAAAACGTTGCCCCTTAGGTCTCTTTTTTATCTTTCCCTTCTCACCCTAAACCTATGCCCTCTAGTTCTGGACTCCCCGACCCCAGGGAAAATACTTTGTCTATTTACCCTATCCATGCCCCTCATAATTTTGTAAACCTCTATAAGGTCACCCCTCAGCTTCCGACACTCCAGGGAAAACAGCCCCAGCCTGTTCAGCCTCTCCCTAAAGCTCAAATCCTCCAACCCTGGCAACATCCTTGTAAATCTGTTCTGAACGCTTTCAAGTTTCACAACATCTTTCCGATAGGAAGGAGACCAGAAGTGCACGCAATATTCCAACATTGGCATAACCAATGTCCTGTACAGCCACAACATGACCTCCCAACTCCCGTACTCAATACTCTGACCAATAAAGGAAACCATACCAAACACCTTCTTCACTATCCTATCTACCTGCGACTCCACTTTCAAGGAGCTATGAACCTACACTCCAAGGTCTCTTTGTTCAGCAACACTCCCTAGGACCTTACCATTAAGTGTATAAGTCCTGCTAAGATTTGCTTTCCCAAAATGCAGCACCTCGCATTTATCTGAATTAAACTCCATCTGCCACTTCTCAGCCCATTGGCCCATCTGGTCAAGATCCTGTTGTAATCTGAGGTAATCTTCTTCGCTGTCCACTACACCTCCAATTTTGGTGTCATCTGCAAACTTACTAACCATACCTCCTTTGCTCACATCCAAATCATTTATATAAATGACAAAAAGTAGAGGACCCAGCACCAATCCTTGTGGCACTCCACTGGTCACAGGCCTCCAGTCTGAAAAACAACCCTCCACCACCACCCTCTGTCTTCTACCTTTAAGCCAGTTCTGTATCCAAATGGCTAGTTCTCCCTGTATTCCATGAGATCTAACCTCGGGCATGAAGAAACCGTATCTCTGATTTACACTATTCCGCAACTGTCACATCCTGTGATGAGAAAAATCACCTGCTAATCATCCAACTTGATTAAAAAAAACTCCTGCTGGCAGACAGGTGAATACACAAGTGAACTGTATTTCAGGAAAACAGCTTTGGACAGGAGAGAGAAAGAAAATGTATGTTCTGAAGATTGGCAGATGGAGTTTAATTTGTATAAATATGAGGTGTTGAATTTTGGTAAAGCAAACAAGAGCAGGACTTATAGTGTTAATAGTAAGGCCCTAGGTAGAGTTGTCAACCAGAGAGAACTAAAGGGTCCAGTATATTGTTCTTTGAAAGTTGCATCATAGGTAGAAAGGGTTGTTAAAAAGGTGTTTAGCACCTTCAATACTCAGGCCATTGGGTATAGGAGTTGGGACATCATGTTGAGTTTGCACAAGTCATTGGTGAGGTCAGTTTTGGAGTACTATGTGCAGTTCTGATTGCCCTTCCAATAGGAAGGATATCATTAAACTGAAGAGGGTTCAGAAAAGATTTACCAGGATGTTGCTGACACTAGAGTGCTTGAGTTATAAGGAGGCTGGATAAGTTGGGATGTCTTTCACTGTAACATAGGAGATTGAAGGATGACAGAGGTTTACATAACCATGAGGGGCATAGTTAAGTTGAATCACAAAGGTCTTTTCCCTAAGGTGGGGGAGTTTAAAACTAGGGGTTTTATTTTTAAGGTGAGAGGAGAAAGATTTAAAACAGACCTGAGGGCAGCGTTTTTGCACAGAAGGTGTTTTGTATGTGGAATGAACTGCTAGAGGAAATGGTAGATGCAGGTACACTTACAACATTTAAAAGACATTTGGATAAGAACATAAATGGTAAAGGTTTAGAAGGATATAGACCAAACGCAGGCAGGTGGGACTAGTTTGGTTTGAAAAATTTGTTTGGCATAGATGAGTTGGACCGAAGTTTCCGTACCTTATGACTATATTACTTTCTCTATCCCTGTTGCCTTCTCCTCATTTTGAAAGTTAGCTCAAGCGATGAAACAAATCAAATAAACCTCCATTTATCAAGAACTCAAGGATTCCCCACATTTTAATACTACCGAGGATACAGGCTATCTTTGAAACAGCTGTAGTCTCAAGTTTAACTATAACAACTCCAGAACTCTTTAAGAACTTTTTAAGCTGAATACTCTTTCCCACCTATTAGATACTCTCCCCTTTTAAAAAATTTACCCGTGTTTGCATCTATGTTTGATGTTGTGTTCTATTACTTTTTTCACGGTTGGCAGGTAATAAATGAAACATTCCCTCACTCAATAAAACCTTGTAATTGGCTTCTCAATTTTGACTAATGCTACATTTTGTTTGAGTTGTGATATTGCTGTAAAAGAAATATAAACATTTGTTGTGTCTGACTGGGTCAAAACGATGGAGTCCCTCCTTACCTGTTCATTATACCTCCCTATCTCTGGGATCCTCTCCAGCCTCAAGACCATCTATGTACTCTGCCAATCCTCACCTCTTCCAACTTTTTTGCTGTATTGTATGCAGCTACGGCTTCAGCTAACAGCCTTAACTCTAGAATTACCCCCCTAAATGAGAGTTTTTTGACGTGGTATTTGAGAGGGATGATAAAGGTAATGCGGTAGATATGATGTTTATGGATTTCCAAAAAACTGATACGAGTGCTACATAGCAACAACTCAGCAAATTTCAAAATAGCAATTCTGGCAGCAGGGTGGCTCAGTGGTTAGCACTGCTGCCTCACACTACCAGGGACCCAGGTTCAATTCCAGCCTTAGGTGACTGTCTGTGTTGAGTTTGCACATTCTCCCTGTGTCTGTGTGGGTTTTCTCCAGGTGCTCCGGTTTCCTCCCACAGTGCAAAGATGTGCAGGTTATGTGAATTGGCCATTCTAAATTGCCCACAGTGTTAGGTGCATTAGTCAGAGGGAAATGGGTCTGGAGGGTTGGTGTGGACTTGTTGGGCCGAAGGGCCTGTTTCCACACTGTAGGGAATCTAATCTAATCTAATCTAATCTCAGCAACAGTTACAGCATGGATGCAAAGTTGGTTGAGTGGAATAGTGGAAGCAGGTTCAATTAAGTCATTCTGGAGGGTATTGGATAATTTAGATAGAAATGGTATTCAGGATGTGGGGAAAAGGCAGGAAATTAATACTAGGGAATAGAACCGGTGCAGACACAATGGGCTGAATGGCCTCCTTTGAACTGTAACAAATCTGTCATTCTGATTGACAGGAAATAAGAGTATAGGTTGCTTTCAGTTTACTGTGGGGCTCCCCAGATACCAGCTCATACAGACTGCTTCTCTTGGTCAATACTAATGACCGGGACTGAGGTGTGCAGGGCGTTATTAGAATTTATAGATGACGCAGAAGTTGGAAGTATTGTGACTTGTGAGGAGGACAGTGATGGATTGCAAAAGGATGTAGATAGACCTCTAGTGGAACGGACTGACAAACGGACAGTAATAAATCTGGGTAGGAGTAAGGAGGAGAGGAAATATAAAGGAAAAGGTGATGCAGAAATACAGTGATTTGGGGCACGTGCACAAACCATTGAAGGTATCAGAGTAAATTGAGAAAGTGTTTACAAGGACATTAATGACTCTGTGTCTTATATAAAGCAAAAGGTAAAGTCTTCATAGTCTTACTAGACCATAGGGCTGCTCTCCCATTAGGAAGAGACAATTAGAGGTGATTTAAGCTGAGAGTCATCATGCCTCAAGCAAGGGATGAAGGAGAGGCCATCATGGTAACCTCAGATGGTGTAGGAATTAAATTCATGTTGATGGAATCACTCTGCATTACAAACCAGCTGATAAGTCAACTGAGTGAAAGCAATTTATACACACGTGAGGTTCTCGATTTATGAATGTCTGATTTACAAGCACGAGGAGTAACAAATGCCATCCCATGAAGGATTGTTATTTTAAAGATCCAAACATTACTGATGAACAGCTCATTTATATTGTCCGCCATTGTGTTCCGACTTGCGTACAAATTGGATTGTGAACAGACTCAAGGTCAAAACCTGCTCACAACTCGAACACTCCCTGTGGAGGCATGGACCTTGGAAGCAGGGAATTACTTATGAACCTTTGTAAAACCTTGGTTTGGCTTTATCTTTGCACTGTGCTTTTGAGAAAACGTGTAGGATTTAAAGAAGCTGCTGAAAAGATTCAGAGGGACAGTTCCAAGAGCAAGGCATTTCAGTTACTGCGCAAATTGAAGAGCTGGAGTTATTCTCCTTACAGAAGACAATGATTGAAGGAGATTGGTAACGGTTTCCAAGATCAAGAGAGCTCTGGACAGAATACATATGGAGAAGCCCTTCCAATTGATGGAAGCAGAGGATACAGATTTAAGGTGATCAGAAAATGTGGAAACTGAATCAAAGACAACATGAGAAAAGTTACTTTTATGCAGTGAATGCAGAAGATGTAGTGCAGCTTGGTGACTTCAATCATTCCCATCAGGAATCTGGCCGTGGAGTCCAATTCATTGTCAGCCCCTCTGGATCGTCTATCCGCATCGATGATGCAGTTGAAGTCTCCGGACAGAATGAGCGGCCTGGAGGTAGCCAGCAGCAGTGGGAGCTGCTGCAGGATGGCCAGCCATTCAATCTTTACCCCTGGGGTGTACACGTTAGTTAGTCTCAGGGGAGTGTTTCTGTATGTAATGTCTGCTACAAGGAGATGTCAGCCCACCACCTTCTTAACCTTGGAGATAGTGAAGTAACCTCCTTGCAGCAGGATACCCATGCTGGAGGACGGGCAATCACTCTACCAAACCCCACTCCTGACCAAACTGAAGGCCTATGGGCCCATAAGCTTGACCATCTCCTGCAGCTGCTGAGGTGCGGTATCCCACAGCCCTGCAGAAAGAGGAGGTCTGCTTTGATGTTGGCCAGGTAAGCCAATGGCGAAGGACATCACAAAGTAGATTTAACGCTATGCATGTTAATGCTGACAATTTCAACACCCATTTTGAGAGTTTGTAGAATTATTACCTGTAGACCCAACATCTGTTCACCTGCAGTCTTGCCACTGGGGGAGTTCCCCATATTCCTGTGTTGGGCACTCTCAGCACTGAGGTAGCTGTCCTGTTCCCTCTTGGGGGGTAGATTGCCCTGATCTGGTGTCATCAGGGTGAGAACGAGGCTAAGATGTTCCGGTTCAGGGTCTGACAAAGGCACTGTCGTGCTCTGCTCCTGATTCGGAGAGTCATAGTACATTAAACATTACAGCGCAGAACAGGCCCTTTGGCCCTCCATGCTGTGCCAGCCTTTTATCCTACTCTAAGATCAGACTAACCTACATACCCTTCATTTTACTATCGTCCATGCGCCTATCCAAGATTCGCGTAAATGTCCCTAATGTATCTGACTCTACTACCACTACTGGCAGTGCGTTCCACACACCCACCACACTCTGAGTTGCTGCTCCTGGTTTCCCTGTTCCTGCTCCTGGAACCTGCGATTCCCAACGGCCAGAGGTTAGGCTTCACAGGGCCCCACAGGATATTTATGAGTTGGGTTGTGCTCCTCTCCTTCTCCCCCCGTGGTGCTGTGCCTCTTTTTGTTAGTGACCGTCCCGAACCAGGAGGGTCCCAATTTGTTTTCCTCTTCCAGTTGTTTCTCACTGGTATCCCCTCCCCTGCCTCCCTCATTTCCTCCTCCTCCACTGACTCTGTCTGTTCAGGTAGAGGTTGGGTCAGTTGTTATTCCTCCACGTTGGCTAACTTTTCCTCCTTTCTGGTCTGTCCCGCCTTCCAGATGCCCTTCATTTCAGTTTTCTTGTTGGACGGTGGCACCTTACTGACCACTGGGGAGTTCACAGCTCACGTGGTCATTTCCATCATCTGAGCATAAGTTGTCACCAAATCAGACACTCAGAAACATTCAATAACTCCCTCCATCTGACATCTCTGCATTAGGAGGTATTTTTGGTTTCCCACCTTTCAATTTTTTAAAAATCTCTTTGTAACGTTTACTCTGAATGTGCACAGTTTCAGTTTGTTGATCATCTTTCATGTGGGACCTCAAATTTCACATTCTCCAAGAGTTTTCAAGACTGCAATGAGGTAGTCACTTACAGAAAGGAGTTGAGGATGTTAATGAGGCAACATCTCCCCTCACCCTCTCCTATGGAATCCACAATGCCACTGTCTATTAGACGGATTGTACAGACTGATTTCAATATTTTCCAGCATTCCTAGGATTAGTGCGAACCTTCCCTGTCTGCCGAACACCATCACCGTCACCATCATCGGCATTGTCACCTCAGTTCCTTCCAAGCCAATCTCTCAAAATTGGGACACAACAACATTTGGATACGAGAACATCAAAGAGATCGAGGCAGAGGGTAAGATAACAAGTTGGACAGATGGAAGATACAGCCACAAATGGGAGCAAATGTTCAAAATTTTCCCACCAGCACACAAGGCTTGGCACACTCATAGGAGTGAATTCCATTGCTACACGCAAACTTGATTGAGTTTTTTGAGTAAGTAACATAGAGGATTGATGAGGGCAGAGCAGTAGATGTGATCTATATGGATTTCAGTAAGGCGTTCGACAAGGTTCCCCATGGGAGACTGATTAGCAAGGTTAAATCTCACAGAATACAGGGAGAACTAGCCAAATGGCCTGAGTATTGAAGGTGCTAAACACCTTTTTAACAACCCTTTCTACCTATGATGCAACTTTCAAAGAACAATATACTGGACCCTTTAGTTCTCTCTGGTTGACAACTCTACCTAGGGCCTTACTATTAACACTATAAGTCCTGCTCTTGTTTGCTTTACCAAAATTCAACACCTCACATTTATACAAATTAAACTCCATCTGCCAATCTTCAGAACATACATTTTCTTTCTCTCTCCTGTCTAAAGCTGTTTTCCTGAAATATAGTTCACTTGTGTATTCCCCTGTCTGCCAGCAGGAGTTTTTTTTAATCAAGTTGGATGATTAGCAGGTGACTTTTCTCATCACAGGATGTGACAGTTGCGGAATAGTGTAAATCAGAGATACGGTTTCTTCATGCCCGAGGTTAGGTCTCATGGAATACAGGGAGAACTAGCCATTTGGATACAGAACTGGCTTAAAGGTAGAAGATAGAGGGTGGTGGTGGAGGGTTGTTTTTCAGACTGGAGGCCTGTGACCAGTGGAGTGCCACAAGGATTGGTGCTGGGTCCTCTACTTTTTGTCATTTATATAAATGATTTGGATGTGAGCAAAGGAGGTATGGTTAGTAAGTTTGCAGATGACACCAAAATTGGAGGTGTAGTGGACAGCGAAGAAGATTACCTCAGATTACAACAGGATCTTGACCAGATGGGCCAATGGGCTGAGAAGTGGCAGATGGAGTTTAATTCAGATAAATGCGAGGTGCTGTATTTTGGGAAAGCAAATCTTAGCAGGACTTATATACTTAATGGTAAGGTCCTAGGTAGTGTTGCTGAACAAAGAGACCTTGGAGTGCAGGTTCATAGTTCCTTGAAAATGGAGTCACAGGTAGATAGGATAGTGAAGAAGGCGTTTGGTATGGTTTCCTTTATTGGTCAGAGTATTGAGTACGGGAGTTGGGAGGTCATGTTGTGGCTGTACAGGACATTGGTTATGCCACTGTTGGAATATTGCATGCAATTCTGGTCTCCTTCCTATCGGAGAGATGTTGTGAAACTTGAAAGGGCTCAGAAAAGATTTACAAGGATGTTGCCAGGGTTGGAGGATTTGAGCTTTAGGGAGAGGCTGAACAGGCTGGGGCTGTTTTCCCTGAAACATCGGAGACTGAGGGGTGACCTTATAAAGGTTTACAAAATTATGAGGGGCATGGATAGGGTAAATAGACAAAGTATTTTCCCTGGGGTCGGGGAGTCCAGAACTACAGGGCATAGGTTTAGGGTGAGAGGGGAAAGATATAAAAGAGACCTAAGGGTCAACTTTTTCACACAGAGGGTGGTGTGTGTATGGAATGAGCTGCCGGAGGAAGTGGCGGAGGCTAGTACAATTGCGACATTTAAGAGGCATTTGGATGTGTATATGAATAGGAAGGGTTTGGAGGGATATGGGCCGGGTGCTGGCAGGTGCGACTAGATTGGGTTGGGATATCTGGTCGGCGTGGACAAGTTGGACTGAAGGGTCTGTTTCCATACTGTACATCTCTATGACTTTATGACTCTATCTACACTGTTTCTACACAGTTGGAATGCTGCCTCCACCATACTGCGTCACATCCTTTTTAATTCTTTGATGAATCTGTTTCTACCAAGGCCAGCACTTTATGTTAACCTCGAACTGACTAGCTTGTCACAATTGTTTCAGAGAGCTGTTGAGATGTTGTTTTTATTCGTTCACAAGATGTGAGCTTCTCTGGCTGGCCCAGCATTTATTGCCCATCCCTAATTGCCCAGAGGGCAGATAAGAGTCAACCATATTACTGTGAGTCTGGAGTCATATGTAGGTTATATCAAGTAAGTACAACAGATTTCCTTGTCTAAAGGACAATAGAAGAGATTTTCAGATAATTTACAAAGTTTCATTGTTGTTATTAAACCCTTATTTCCAGATTTTTATTGAATCCAAATTCCACCATTTACTATTGTGGGATTTGAACACATGGCCCCAGAACATTTGCCTAGGCCTCTGAATTACTCGGGCATAATATGGTCACAATATCACCAACTTCTGAATTATCCAATTACTCCTATATTCTCACTCTTTCTCCTCATTACATTAGATTCAGAGAGTTATTGATGTGTCAGGGTGCAATCTCATTGTCAGTTTACTGTCCCTTTAGGACCAGGATTAGATTTGAAAATGTGCCTGACATCGTTCAAAATACAAAACATCTTAAGCTCATAAGAATCTCAGCCGAATTTGGCAAAGAGAGTTATCAAAAAACAAACTAAATGAATGCATCGAAATAGCCTTTCAGGTGTAGAATTGATGCACAGCACATTAATAAAATACATAGTTCATTGACAGCTACTCATTGGTCTTCCATCTGATGCATGTATTAGCTAATCTCTATTTACTGCACTTACATCTCAGTTACAGGAACATTGCCAGAGGATATTTCACGCAATTAACTCTGCAAGTACTGAGCTTTTGTTATCAAACTAATTTTGCAAGTGGTGGCATTGTGCAGGGTCATGGGATTAGTAATCGGGAGTGACCTGGATAGACATAGACATAGAGACATAGAAAAGTACAGCACAGAACAGGCCCTTTGGCCCACGATGTTGTGCTGAGGTTTAATCCTAATGTAAAATATAATAACTTAACCTATGCACCCCTCAACTCACTGTTATCCATGTGCATGTCCAGCAGTCGCTAAAATGTCCCCAATGACTCTGCTTCCACCACCACAGCTGGCAACGCATTCCATGCATTCACAGCTCTCTGCATAAAGAACCTACCTCTGCCATCTCCTTTATACCTTCCTCCTAATATCTTCAAACTATGATTTCTCATACCAGTCAATCCTGCCCTGGGGAAAAGTCTCTGGCTATCGACTCCATCCATGTCTCTCATTACCTTGTATACCTCGATCAGGTCTCCTCTCTTGCTCCTTCTCTCCAGAGAGAAAAGTCCAAGCTTATTCAACCTTTCTTTCATAAGGCAAGACCTCCAGTCCAGGCAGCCTGGTAAACCTTCTTTGCACCCTCTCCAAAACCCAAGTTGGTAATTAGTAGAATTTGAATTCAGTAATTCCAGAAAACAAAGCTGGTCTCAGTATTGGTGATTGATGGTTATGAATACACAAGTGTTCACTAATACCCTTCAAGAAAAGAAATCTGCCATCCTTACCCAGTCTGGCCTTCAATTGACTCCAGACCCACAAGAAGGTGGTTGGCTCTTGGTAGACTAGTAGGTCATTCGATTCAAGGGAAATCAGGGGTTTGTAATAAATACTAGCCAGGTCAGTGATGCCCATGTGACAGAATAACTAAAACCCTTGCCTATGATAGGTGAAGCGGTCTCCTACCATGCTGTCCCAGTCTATAATTCCAAACAGACAATTAGAATCATAGAAACAATTGAAAAAATTAATTAATGTTAATTACCTCAGAAGCACAGAATGTTTATAGCGCTGAAGAAGGCCATTCAGCCCATCATGTCTGTACAAGAGAACACAGACATCTAGTGAGAAACACAAGGGCTTGTTGAGGAGTGGAAAGCTCAAGACCATTTGGCCTATCATGTGACATCCTCCACAGATCTTGTACCATTTGCTTTTGTCATAGGTTTTCCTGACTCCAACAACTTGCATTGATATAGCACCTTCAAAGTAGTTTTTAAAAAAGACCTTCTGAAATTTTAAACCAACTGACCCAAAATTATGTTTCTGTGAAACATATGTCACCCCTCTAAGCTGGTGAGGAAGTTCTCCCAGATATTAACTGGCATTAGCAGTCTTAAGATACAGTCCGTACATATAATGGATATATTAATGGTCTGATGACTCTGACAGCAATGCACATAATGCAGCAGAGATGAAGAACTGGACATTAGACAGCATCAAGACACCAGAATGCTCAGAAAAGAAACTGTACCAAGACAGTTGTATTTGATCTGATGCTTATCCGAGTGTAAGTAAAGAGTTTTTAGTATTGCAGAGAGGTGAGAGTCTTACTCTATGTTGAGGAACAGCTGGAGGTTTAGGGGATCCAGACCAGTAGCAACCAAGTTCGAGAGGGAGCAGCCTTTAAGAGTGCAGTTTAGACATCCAAGACCTGGGAAACAATGTAACTCACAGCACAGTTATAACAGGGTTCCCTAGAGATAGGAACAATGGCTGCAGACAAACCATAACAATTGGACAAACTTCTGGATTTCGCAAAGGGAACAGCCAACAATCTAATCGTGTCAGGAACCAGCATTGCAGTGTAGCATCTGCTGACTTACAGCAGGGATGGGTGAGGAATTTGGAGCAAAGTTGGAAAGGTAGAGTTCAGACACTTCAAAAGAGTGGGGTCAATGGATATACCAGGAATTTGGTCAATGGGATTGTGGAATGCGGTTATGAAAGTGATAACAAGATGGCGGTTAGTTTGGATTAAGATCGATGAATGGCAAAAGCTAGTTAGTCCTAATTTTTGTTTTTATTTACAAAAGTATAGGTTTGCTGACGTCAAATCCATTTGCTCGGTTTTGCTTCCCCACTCCTTCATATCCTTACCTAACAAAAGATCACTGGTCACAGTACTGAGAGCTCCTCTCATTCCTGTGGGACCATTATGTTGGAATCGGGCAGTGGAGTGAAGGTGTTGCTGGTGAGAAACCAATATTTTCTCTTGCAGCATAAAAGAAAGTGTTACACTGGTGCTACTCAGTCCTGTCACTTAAACATATCATGAACTAACAGGCAGCTGTTACCCATGAAATAAGAACCCAGCACTTCAAAGTGAGCCAGGATCGAGACAAGGAGCTGCAGTAAGCAGAAATGTTTACGTGTCCAGATAGCTTGCTTTGGCATGTGGCACTGCAAGGGCTGCTTGGCTCAGTGTCTTTTGCGGACTGCTCAGAGGGCAAGGGACATGAGTCTAGAAATAGGTACCTGCTCTATGTCAGACAGTAACTCAAACCTCAGCCAGGAAACAACTTCCATTCCAAGAGCAGTCTTGAGGTAAGATGGAGCTAATTAAATAAGGTGGCACAAAGACAAAATGGTCTGATACTTGGACAGGGGGTAGGGAATGTAACAAAGAGAATGCTATATTTGTCTTTCTTCCTTCCTGTTTAGAAATAACAGGGCACTGAAGGATAGTATAGGGCTGATGTCTTGCAACCCAACCTATGTAATCAACCTGGCTGATCCCTTAGCAAAACGTTAATGAAAAAAGGAGTCCCATGTCCTGGTATTGTGGTTTCTTGGTAAACACACTAAGTGCACTAAAATCAAATTATTTTTCAATTTGGGTATTACAGTATCACACCAGCACAGTCTGAGTACACATCTCTTTTTTTTTCCTATCAATGTGTCTCTCACATCATTATCTTGCACCCTGCTTTGTTTCCAAGAGCCTTTTCTCACCCACATTGTGCATTTGAAAGATATCTTTCACAATCTCTGAAAACCCTAAATAATTTGCAGTCAATGAAGTGATTATGAACTTGAGTCAATATACGCTGTATTATGGGAAAAATGACAGCCAAACTGAGACCTGCACACTTGGCCAAATAGTCTGTTTTAGTGATATTTTAGCAAAGATGGCTGACTGCAACTGGACAGAGCCCACGTGAGGCCACACTGTGTGCAAAGTTAGTCTTCTTATCTGAGGAAGGGGTAAGTCATTTAATGAGATGAGGAGAAATTTCGTCACCCAGAGTGATGAACCTGTAAAATACTCTGCTATAGAAAGCAGTCAAGGCCAAAACATACAATGTTTTTGAGAGGGGTTAGATATAATTCTTAGGGCTGACTGAATCAAAGAGTTAGGGAGAAAGTCTGAACAGGGGACTGAGTAATGAACCAAGATCAAATTGAATGACAGAGCAGGCTTGAAGGGCTGAATGGCCTACTCCTTTTTTATGTGTGTTTCTATGTTGGTTGTGGGATATGTTTTGACAAGGATACAGTGGAGAACTCCACTATTCTTTATTGAATAGTTTCATGATCAGACTTCATGAGAGGGCAGAGAGAGCTGCAATTTTCAATTTGAACCAAAGCATGGTACCCCTGACAATGCAGCACCCCCATGGCATGGCATTTTGGTGTCAGCCTAACCTTTGTGACATTTTCCATGGATCCTGAGAATGTGTCATTAGTGTAAGGCATTTACAAGCTTGACAAAAAAGAGGTACGTTTTTAAGGAAGGTCTTGATGGAACTTGTTGGAGGGCAGAGATGTTTTGATTTAAAATTCTTAGAGGCTCGAATCTTGTAATTTCCTAGAATGGCTGTTCTTCATGCTGGTTCTGATCTCAGTGCATTGAGCAGGATCTAGGTTTGTCCAAACCAAAAGGAAACAGAAGCCGAGGGTTACAAATGGACCTGAGCTTCTCCAAGATGGGAAATGAAAAGAAACAGAAAGGTTAAGGCAATAATCAGGTCAATGATGATCTTACTGAATGGAGCAGTCTTGATAGGTCAAATAGGTAAAAACAAGGACTGCAGATACTGGAAACCAGAGTCTAGATCAGAGTGGTGCTGGAAAAGCACAACAGGTCAGGCAGCATCCGAGGAGCAGGAAAATCGACGCTTCGGGCAAACGCCCTTCATCAGGATAGAGGCAGGGTGCCTGCAGAGTGGAGAGATATGTTATAGAGGGGTGGGGGTGGGGAGAAAGTAGCATAGAGTACAATAGGTGAATGGGGTTGGGGATGGAGGTGATAGGTCAGGGGGAGGGTGGAGTGGATAGGTGGAAAGGAAGATAGGCAGGTAGGACAGGTCATGAGAGTGGTGCTGAGCTGGAAGGTTGGACCAATTCCTGATGAAGGGTTTTTGCCCGAAACATCAATTTTCCTGCTCCTCGGATGCTCCCTGGCCTGCTGTGCTTTTCCAGCACCACTCTAATCCAGATTCTACTTTCTCCCCACCCCCACCCCCTTATAATGTATTTGTTCACTCTACGGGCAGCCTGCCTCTACTCCTGATGAAGGGCTTTTGCCCGAAACGTCGATTTTCCTGCTCCTCGGATGCTGCCTGACCTCCTGTGCTTTTCCAGCACCACTCTAATCTAGCCCCTTGATAAGTCAAATAGTCTATCCCTGCTCCCAATTGTTTTGACTTTACAACTTTCACTCTAGGTCACAGTCCTTTATGTCTCCATTGGAGAGTGGACAGTGTGTGTAGATCAAGTACACTGCATTATACTGAATCAACACACTATTATTTAAAATAGTTTAATGGCATGAACTATATTCAACCTCAAAGATGGCAAATGTAAACGTAGTTTAGTTACTGCATGGGCCCCGCTCTCAACAACAGCTTTCTAGGCTGATGGATTGAAGAAAATATAAGAAGAAACATCAGAACACCGTGCAGCATTATTTGAATCACATTTACTTTATTTTTAACCTTGTTACAACTAACAGATATCCAGTACCCTTTACAATCCCCCTCATATAATATTGGCAGTACTGAAAACATCCCCCCCAAATGGGGAAAACACCATGTAAAATATATAAAAACAGTAACAGTTGTCAAATACCTCAACCCTTTTCGACATTAGTCGGCAAAATGTTGTAGTGAGTCAATACGTACTTGAGCATTGGGGGAGTTGATTTATGGTGGCTATTTGGAGTGAAATTTAAAGCTTAGTTCTGTTGGGATATCACATAAATAACAAAACGGATAGGGATGGAGCTTTGCTGGTGCATAAAAACTGGGAAATTTACAGAAAAATCTGTAAAAAGGAAGTCATCGAGCAAAATAAAGTTTGCTGAGGAGTTTCCAGGAATTAAACAGTGCCTCCTGGACATGGCTATCAGCTAAAGCCCGTAGGAAGAATATCATCTTGTTACAAATGGTGATCAGTTCCCGCAAACACTTTTGTCAGTTACAAAAATATCAAAATGGGTGAGAAAGAAATAAAAAGCATTTGATATTTCATCAGGAACGATCCATTTAGGTCACAAAGAATCTGTTTATTTTCCCATTGCCTGTGGGAAGAGAGGGGACCACACTGACCAATGTGTGGGACGAATAATGACAAGTGCCAGGGTGGGGGTGCGGCATTGGTGATGTGCATTGGTTTGTGGGGAGGTCAGATATCGTGCGATGAAACTGCCTGGATTACAGCAACTCAGAATTGACAGCTCAGACTAAAGTGGAAATATGTCCCCCATCACCAACAGGGTCAGGAACTGAGGCCCCATTGTACCTAAATTTACAATTGCCTTTCCCATCTGGATTGGGAGGAGCCCATTCTGCCCAGCAAGTCTTTTCCACCAGTTCGGAAGACCTGTGATGTAACTCCCCATGCTGAATCTCCTACTCTCAGAGTTGGCGAGTGTGGAGATGGGATGGGTGTTCAACTAGGGGGCATAGAAGCACCCTCAGAACTCCACTGTTTTCCCATCTCTGCCAGAACTAATTTCGAGGTGGTAAAGCCTATGGTCAACTTTGCCATCTTGTTGCCATCTGAGGCCAACTAGTGACTGTTTAAGGACCTCAACAAGCCTCCACCCCTGGCATTGTCCCAGCTGTAGTAGTTATTCAGTGTGGATGCTGGCTACAACCCCGTGGGCAACTTGTCATCCCAGAGATGGGGGATCCTGCAATCAAAGGTACTCAATACCTGACTGACAGTCTGGACAATAGACAGAGGGGGCACTGCAAGGAACCACATCCCACCTTTGCCTAAATTTTTGGTCCCTGCAAACCCCAATCCAGGAAACCATCAGTGAGTTACTTACTTCTGTCTTGGCTCCACTGTGATCCTTGGGAATTGCTTTATCAGCAGCCATGGCTATCTCCTGCTGAGTGCTGTTCCATCCCCAACCCCATTCACCTATTGTACACTTTGCTTCCTTCTCCCCAGCGCCCCCCCCCCCCCCCCCCCCCGCCCCCCATTTATCTCTCCACCCTGGAGGCTCCCTGCCTCCATTCCTGATGAAGGGCTTTTGCCCGAAACGTCAATTTTCCTGATCCTCGGATGCTGCCTGACCTGCTGTGCTTTTCCAGCACCACTCTGATCTAGCCTCCTGTGGAGGCCTGCCTGCAGTTCCAAAAGTGTTCTCTAGGGAGCTCTGGTGCTGTCGGAAAGTTCAGATAGTGGGTCACCTTCCCACTAATGGGCAGAACTCCCATTCGGAGCTTGTTTAACACCTCCTCCCCTCCCACCCCACAGCCTTACTGTTTGTGAGTGGGCTTCTAACCAGTCAGTTAATTGGCTCCTGATCTTTTCTCTGGGTTATTTGAAGTGGGGCAGCAATCAGTATGCCAAACCATTGCCTCTAATTTTCAACACTGAGTCTCAACTATACACCACTTAACATCTCCAGAACTTTGGTGAAGTAACTCTTCAATCTTCTGAATTCCAAGGAATCCAACCCTGGTTTGTGTAAACGTTCCTGTTTAGTTTAACCAGGTATTATCCTGAATCTGGTTATCATTCGGATACATCCCCATCCATTCCAAATGTGCCTCTGTATGCTCATCAAAAGCACTTGCAATTAGAGATGGCCTTCAGGCTGAAACCCATGACAACTAAAAAAAGTGGCTTATTTCAATCTTGTTTGTGCACAGCTTCTGGACAGACGCCGAGTGAGTCTGGTACACCTGTTCCAGGAAACAAGTGCTACTCAGCTGGTGAGGGGTTGAAGGTTAGTTGGAGTCCTGAGGTCTTAAGGAATATCCCAAATACAGCAATGCAAGGAAGTGAGAGAAAGGGCGTGTTTCAGACTATCTTTCACTTCCTGAGCTGACTCAACCTCAGTCTGCTCACTTGAGACAAAACTAAAAATCACACAACACCAGGTTATCATCCAACAGGTTTATTTGAATGTACAAGCTTTTGGAGAGGTGCTACTTTGTCAGGTCACTAGTGGGGCAGAATACAAAGGACACAGAATTCATAAGTGAAAGGTCAAAGTGTCATACAACTGATGCGATGTATTAACCAAACCTAAATGGCTGTTAAGTCTTTAATCGCTTAGAATGGTGACACAGGTTTTGATTGATTAATATGTAAATCCCAGAATTTCTTTCCAGTCACAGCCTCAAGATAACAAAGTTTTATCAATATATTAATAAAAGGTGACATCTCGGCTCAGACAATGCATTAAAGGCATGAGGTCAGAGTCTGTCTGTATCTCATCCTGGAGTCAAAATGGTTTTATTTCCAAAGCAGGAATTTATAAAATGTCACATTGACTGACTGCCTACAGATTGTGTGTTTTTTGAACAAAATAGACTGTATCTGCAAATACAATTCTGCAAATGCAAATTAACCCCATAGATTTATATGTATGTGTGCATGAGAGGGAGAGAGTGTGTGTGTTTGCCTATTTGTGTGTGCACACGTGTGATGAAATATATACCTGTCAGAGGGTCTGCATATGAGTGTGTGTGTGAGAGAGAGGTTGTGTGTGTGTATGTGTGAGAGTCGATATTGTGGTGGGGTCAGTTGTAGTGTGACATGAACCCAAGATCCTGGTTGAGGCCATCTTCATGTGGACTGAACTTGGCTATGAGCCCCTGCTCGACCACTCTGCGTTGTTGCATATCCCAAAGGCTGTCTTGGAGGACGTTCACCCAAAGATCCAAGGCCGAACGTCCCTGACCGCTGAAGTGATCTCCCACTGGGAGGGAACACCTCTGTCTGGCGATTGCTGTGTAGTGTCCATTCATCTGTTGTCTTTCACTTTGACCTTTTACTTAAAAATCCTATGTAATCTGCCCCACTAGCTACCTGACAAAGGGCAGCACTCCAAAAGCTTGTACTTTCAAATAAACCTGTTGGACCAAAGCCTGGTGTTGTGTGATTTTTAACTTTGTCCACTCAAGTCGAACACAGGACCTCAGCATCGTTACCTGATACAAAGCATCACATGAATAGAATATCATCAGTAAAACCCAGGAAAAGATGGGATGGAATTTCAGCCTACCTCAAACAGGAAATCAAGAAAATAGAATTGCCATCTCTGGTTGGCAGCATTCCTGCAGTTCTGATCACATGATCTTCTGGCCATGTAGTATCTGATTACATGATCAAGCATTCCTATAAATTCCCTTTGTGCTCACTGACCAGATGTGGTGAAGTTTCTGAGGTCTAATAGCCCTCAGTCTCAGGCTGTTCCTCTTTCCTTCCCCCTTGGTGCTCACAAAAAAATCTTGGTTTTCCATTTCCCACTTGCTCACTCCCTCTGTGGGAAGATCCTTTCTCTCTACAGGACCCAAGTGAGGACCCAAGGTTTACATGCCTCTTTACTGATTGACCCTCACTCACTGCTGCAGTTATTCCTGCAACTGGACCCAGCTCTGCAGGAGTGCTGGCCTCCAAACCCACCCATTCTCACCCTGCAATTCAACATCCCCCAGTCTCTCTCTCTCTCCTGAGCCCTCACCTCCTCTCCCACCTCCCAAAAAGCCCCAAGTCCCATTCATCCCTGAGATCCAGAGTGCTCATTCCCCGTCACCCACTTCCTAAAGACCCCATTCCCCAGTCTCTCACTTCCTAAAGCCCCTATTCCCAGTGTCCCACTCCCTAAAGGCCCATCCCCCAGTCTCCCACTTTCTTAAGCTCCTATTGCTCAATCTCCCACTTTCTTGAGCCCCCCCATTCCCCAGTCTCCCACTCCCTAAAGCCCCGATTCCCCAGTGTCTCTGTCCCTTGAGTCTGCATCCCCTAGTATCTACCCTGCTCTGAGCCCATATACCCCAGTCCCCTTCTCCTCTTTCTCTACCCACAAAAAGCCCCAATTCTCCAGAGTCTCCAAGATCATGACACCCCATTCCTCAGATCCCTTCTTCCGAGTCCCCATCTTCAAACTCAAAAATCCTCAATTCCCCACTGCTCCCAAGACCCCAAACCCTCATTCCACAGTCTCCCACTTCCTAAATCCCCCATTTCCCTAGTCTCCTTCTTCCTCCACTGAGTCCCCATCTCCCACTCCCTGTTCCACCTGTCAGACTACAGAGCCACCCTGCCCCTTGGGTGCTTTTAGCTCCATGTTTACAATGGCTTTCAGCAGGAACAGGTGATGACCTCCATGGGAATGGTTTGGAAATTATTTTGTTTAAAATAAAAACATATGAATCTGATCCTGGCTCCCACTGCTGGGGTACAATATCTGCTATTCATGTTGACACAAAAGCAGTGGGATTATTACATCAGAGATTGTCAAACTGCTGTAGACAGCACTTGGGACAGGAATTCCCAATTTCGGAAAGCTCCTGGTAATTCCCAAAGGACTATGAAAATCATTCTGTAGCCCTCTCCTGTCAATGACTAGAATAATAAATTTAGACTATTTGTTGGCCAGTCAATATATTCTGGTTTCAAGAATTCTAGTCCTGCTCAAAGACTGTTGCAACAATGTTCCTTTCTGTTCAAGGATAGTTCCTCTCAGTCCAGCCCTGAGTTAATTCACTTACTCTACACAAAACTTCCCAAACATTCTGCACATGAAAAACAGCCTTCACTCCCTCTTTTTCCAAGGGAGAGAGGCAACAGAAGATGTTTTGAGGTGGACAACTTACAACCACCGTGTCTAAACCTCCATTTTCAGAGTTTCCCCTATTCTTAGAATTATAAGGATTTTGGACAATAAAACACTGTACACCATAATACATTCAGGACCTGTTAACCATATCAGTAGAGACACTAGCTTCCAAGTTTTCACAATGATGTTTTGTGGCAATGTTCAAAATGAATTAAAGTCAGCAACAGTATTAATATTGAGGGCAATTTTGACCTTACCTGCCCAATGGTAACAGGAGATTGGGTGCACAGGAACAAGCCATTTATTCCCCTGAGCTCTTTTCTACCATTCAATAAGAATCCTACCAAAACACTCCTGCCTGAACACAGTGGAACTACAATTAACTCTATATATACCTGCCTTTACCAGTCCCATATCTTTTAATGCCTTCAGTTAATAGTATTCTATTAAGAGTTAAAATTAACAATAGATGTAGCATTAATATCTGCTCGCAGAAGTGAAGTCCAAACTCCAACTGCCCTTTTTGCGTGTCAAAATGTTTCCTAATTTCACTCCTAAAAGATCAGGCTTTTATTTTTATATTACATCCCAGACTCATAACCAATGACAAATAGCTTCTCTCTATCGAATCTATCTGCTCCCTTTAATATCTTGAGAATTTTGATTGTCAGTTGCTGACTGTCCAAATTCCTAGCCATTTTCGTGCAGGTTCTCTCTGTGATTTAGCCCTTCGAATCCAGGCAGTGTTCTGGGAAATCTACACTACATTCTGCTGGAGGTCAAAATTCACAACTGAGAGCACCATGTCCAAAAATGCTCCGATGTGGTTTAATGTTGCATGACATCTAGTCCCTTGCATTAAACTCCTTAGAATCCATAGGCCAACATTGTAAAAGCCTTTCCCATCATTTTCTCTCCTTATTCATGACATTTTAATAATCTTTACACTCGGATTCCCCCAAGACCCCTGACTGTTTCTAAAGTATTCCTGGCTTCGCGGCTCACTTGATTTTACTTCCATTTGAAGGCTGATTTCGAGAGAGATGTAAAATCAATACCGCACCCAATCCCTGGGAATCCTGCTTAGTGGGTTAGGTTAAAATTACCCTCACCAGTGTGTAAGGAAGCCATGCAGCATCAGCCTGAGTGTGCACTATTTATACTGCAAGGTACAGTGTTGCTGCTCTGTTGAAACATGCATAATTGATTTCTCCAGTTAGAAGTCACCACACTGATAGGACATTTGGCATGACTTGTAGTGCAATATACACAGCGATGGTGTGAAGCCTATGGTCTCATTGGGTTTTCCAGTTACACCTATGTGTGGTTTGGAGGTTGATGACATGCATGGCGAAGCAAGCACAGTTTCACAGCACAGCAGTATCATATCAGCATTCATGTTTCATGTGACGAGGCAATGGATTGAACACAGAGACGTATTGGAAATATCCCACGAAGCACGAAGACCAACAGTTCTCACCAGAGGCAGGTCACTGTCAGCCTCCATCTTTGCTCATAGTTCCTGTGTTGTCTTAGTGTTGCCTGCAGGATAGACATAGAAATGTCATTGGATTAAAACTTTGCATGAACTTCAATCTCAATGTCAGGGATCTTAACAATTACAACAAAAATAATTCAATGTACATTCCTGCGTCTTCTGCTGTCTTGGGCTCAACATTATCTGTCTCCTTTAGTGACAGGAGAACAAACAAGACTTGCATTGAGAGTAGTCTCCTATAAACAGCAACTATCAATATACTGGAGGGGGTTATGAGAGACTAGGAATTGAACTGGATAAGTCATATAATTACTGTGATTACAAGAGCAGGTTAGAGGCTAGGAATTCTGCACTTCCTGACTCCCCAAAGCGTGTCCGCCATCTGCATGGCATAAATCAGGAATGTGATGGATTATCCCACCCCACTTGATGAATGCAGCTCCAACAATATTCAAGACGTTTGACACCATCCAGGACGAAGCAGCCCACTTGATCAGCACCACACCCACAAACATTAACTCCGTCTACCACCAATGCTCAGGAGCAGCAGTCTGTAACATCTACAAGGTGTACTGCAGAAATTCACCAAAGATCCTCAGACAGCACTTCCATCTAGAAGGACATTGGCAGGACTTACATGGGAACACCACCACATGCAAGTTTCCCTCAAAGCCACTCACCATCCTGACTTGGAAATACATTGCTGTTTCTTTAGGGTCACTGGGTCAAAACCTGGAACTTAGAGATGAGAGTGGTTTTCACTGAGCCACAGCCAACACCTTTTCTCAATTTTATATGCATTTGGGAATGTATATGTCACTGGCTGCTGTGAATATATTATCAGGGAGGGGATTTAGGATTTTGAACAAGCGACAATGAAGGAATGGCAATGTATTTGCAAGTCAGGATGTTGAGTGACTTGGAGGGGAACTTGCAGGGGATGATGTTCCCATATATCTGCTGCCCTTGTCCTTCTAGATGAAACCGGTCATGTGTTTGGAAGGTGCTGTCTAAGGAAGTACAAGTTAATACTTGTTTCTGACTGACAGTCTTACTTTTCATCTTCTTCCTGATTGCCTTCGCCATCTGTTTTTCCTTCCTCTTCGGTTTTCTGATCTTCAGAGTGATGATCTTGTTTCTTTTTCCTCCTCACACACTTCACGATGACTAAGACCAGAATGATGACAGCCAGAAAGCCCCCGACTGATGCCCCTATAATCACAGCCACGGTGGAGTCACGCTCAGGGGGAACTGCAAGGTAAATATCACTGGATCAGGAAAACGTTCCCTCAACGTACGGAGGCAGTCTTGTGGCAAATGCACACATTTGGAGAAAATAAATACAAATAGGAACAAGAAACTTTCAATTACACGTTCAAATAAGAGCACTTTGAGGAGTGTGATCAGCTGTGTGTCAGTTCAGGATTTGGTCGCTGTAAACCCCTCACAAAGACAAATTGTACAAAATAGTTGCGTGCTTCATTGGCTGTGGAAGGGACCTACTGGAGATCAATGTTTCCTTCGTAGGTGCAAAGACAACTGCAATGTTTATCTTTTTAGCTTTATTTCATATTTTCCTAACTTGCAGTCTGTATATCTGTAATGTAGTGTAACCTTTTTTCTTTATTTTCTTTATTTTTCTATTCCTAATATTTGTACCTAGGTACTTTGTACCTCAGATGGCGCAGTATGTTGGCAACATTGTACACTTTTCACTGTATTCTTGTTCTCTTGTAACCTGACTACATGCGAAAATAAACCTAATTCTAATTCTAAAATCCCCGTGTTCCAATTGTTGCATTGGAAGGTAGTGCTCACACACCCACAGCACCAGCCACCCCACTGAGACAGACAGGCTGTGGACAGCAAAACAAAAGTGGAGCAAACATTGAAATCAAAGGTATGTGCCATCTTGCATTTGTATAGCATCTTTAATATAGTAAGGGGGTCACTTAGCTGATGTCGCTGGGGTGTGGTGCAAATTAAAGCTAAAGAATAGGTTCAGTCCCTGTTTTCCTCCTCCTGCCAAACCTCAACAGTTTTGCTTCATGGAACAACTACGAGCAACTCACATCTTGTTGAGCAGGAGTTTCAAATTTCTTTAAATTTTCACAGAATCCCTACAGTGCAGAAAGAGGCCATTCGGCTCATTGAGTCTGCACTGATCCTCTGAACAGCATCCCACCCAGACCACTACCTCACCTCCATAGTCCCACATTTCCCATGGCTAATCCATCTAGTCTGCACATCTCTGGACACTATGGGCAATTTAATATGGCTAATCCACCTAACCTGCACATCTTTGGATTGTGGGAGGAAACCGGAGCACCCAGAGGAAACCCACGCAGACACGGGGAGAATGTGCAAACTCACGCAGACAGTTGCCTGAGGCTGGAATTGAGCCTAGGTCCTTGGCACTGTGAGACAACAGTGCTAATCACTGAGACACCATGCTATCCTTCTTTGTCTTGTCAAGAATTATAAAACCAATTGTAACTATGCACTAGATCCAAGATTTAGTTTATACAGATAGTTATACAGTCAGTGGTGGTTGGGGGGCAACATTAAACACACAATGAGGAAGAGCAGAAGGTAGTACCACACACAAAGAAAATGCAATGCACATCACAGAAAGAGAATGGGCAGGCATGTCAAAGATTGGAGGGAAAATGATGGAGATGACAATATTATTTTACAATACCTTCTGTGACAACTTGCAGGTGGATTATTCCCCACCCGTTGTGTCTGTCAGGTGGGTTTAACACAGAACAGTTGTAAAAGCCTTCATCGCTGAGCTGGATGTCGTGAATTGTGATAGAGACATCATTTCTTTTGAGGTTCCCTGACCACTCCACCCTGCCTGCAAAGCGGTCATCTCTGGGGATAATGACTTTTTGCCAGAATTGAACAAGCTATGGGGGGCGGGTAGGGGGAAGAAAAGAGAAAAAGCTAAATGGTTTTGTGGGAGTTTTTGTCAATTCATCTCCATGCAAGTCTTTTTTTTTAACGCAAAAACTATCTGAACACAGCCAAAACACTGCAACCCGTATGCTAACATGCACACCAATTCCCACTCAACCATGACCCCTGTGCCGCCAAACAGAAATATAAATGACATTCTGCATGATGGGGAGCCAATGTGAAAATTCTCATCCTTGTTGTCAAACTCCTCCACAGCTTCTTGCTTCCAGTCTCTGCAACATCCTTCGTTCTTACAATCTTCTGAGATCTTGGTGCTTCCAATCCAACCTTCACGATCTTCATGGTATCATCACTGGTGGTCGTGCTTTCAGATTCTGAGACCCAAGTCTCTGGAATTCACTTCCTAACATTCTCCACTTCTTCAGTTCCTGTTGCTCTTTTAAGATGTTCCTGAAAGCTTATTGCCTTCAAATTTTTTAGTCAACTGCCCCTAATGACTCTCTACATGGCTCAGTGCTGAGTCTTGTTTGATAACACTTCAATGAAAACCCCTTGTCTCTATTGATAATGCTGTATAAGGTGGAAGGTGTTTTCATCTTGAAAGAGTGTCTCCTTGGGTATCAACCCAGCTCCAGACTCCCTTGTCTCTCCAAAGTCCTTGAAAATGTTGGTGCCTCCCATATCCGCACCCATTTCCCTTAATTCCCTGCATCAGTCTCTCCATCTAGTTTCTGTTGCCTGTGGCAGCCATAGAACAGCTTTTTTCAACGTCACAAATCATATCCTATATTCCTGTGACCATGGTAAACTACTTCTCTCTCCCTCTGGCTTGACATGTCCACAGCTTCTCACTACGCAGCCCTCCAGCAAGTCTCCTCCATCGTCCGCTCTGAGGAATGGTCGATAATAGGTTCAGCTCTGTAATCATACCATAATCATATGTAGTCACAGAGTCTCCTGTAACAGTTCCTCCCCCCGCTCTCACAGTGTTTCCACTGGAGCCTCACAAAGATCTAACTTTGTCGCTCTCCTATTCATCATCCACACACAACATTATCTGAAAATACACCAGCCAGTTTCATGTTTACACTGGAAATACTGAGTTCTGCCTCAGCCCTTCTCTCGGAATCACTGACTTGTCAGACTACTTGCCCAACATCCAGTCAAGAATGAGCCATATTTTGCTCTAAATAAACAGCAGAAAGGGCTAAATGATTGTCTCTGTCCTTCACCACTTGTCACTGGCTGCATTCCCTCCCTGAGGCTGTTCACAAGCTCTGTGTCCTTTATGGTCCTGACACTCAAACCCTCGTCTTCATAAAGATCACTACCCTCGCCTTCATTGCATCATCTGTCTGCATCCCTGTCTGAGCTCATCGACTGCTGAAATTCTCATCCCACCTACACTAAAGAGCAAAACACTTACCACATCTTGAGTGCAGTTGCTACATTCAGCATAGGTCCAATTTAAAGAGAAACGCTTTTCATTCACGTCATAGCAGGAGTTAAAGGTGCAGCTCAGTTTGGCCGATGTGCCATTTAGCCCAATGACATCAGGTGACACTGTAACTTCCATAGCAGAGCCAAAGTGCACTAAAGGAGGTGGGGAGGGTGTGAGAAAGAGATTGTCAGGAACCAAAGCATTAAGAATTATGGACTGTTCCACAACTATAAAATAAGGACAGTTTCCTCAGCAATGAGAAAGGAATTGGAGGTGCACTGTTACAATGATATAGTCTGGGCACCCTCTGAAATTGGGAGGAGCAAAACTTCAATTAAGTATCTCAATTAAACCCATGACCTGGATTAAATTAAACCCAAATATCAACAATTGGACCTAAAACCCAGATCACCAAATTGCAGACACCTCCCCAAGATTAAACTGTCAAGGAGGACAGAGACCAACAAAGACATGCCTCACCCTCTCAACATGTAACCTCAAACAACAGTCAGGGAGAATCAGATACCATTACTAACCCCGAGACTCAGTCCTGGTGAAAGGGAGGCTGACAGCTCGCCTCCTCTTCACCAAAAATGACAAAGTCAACAGTCACAGTTCCAAAATTAGTCCCTTTGGCAAGACACCAACAATGGGCATTTATGCGGCACCTTAAAAATAAAAATCCAGAAGCCCTTCACTGGAGTGAGTATCATAAATCAAAACTGAACACAGCCGAGTAAAGACAGATGAATTGATGCTCAGTTGCAGGGACAGCATGAAGCAACTTTAAAAACAGAGAAAGGATTTGAGCAAGGCTGATCCATTCAAATGGAGTGATAGACTAGTGGCATTACCACTGGGCTGTGGATCCAGACCCCAGGCATGGTTCAGGACCCAGATCTGAATCCCACCACGGCAGATAGTGGATTTTGAATTCAATCAAATATCTGGAATGAACAGCCCAAATGATGACTGTGAATCCATTGTCAGAAAAATCCATCTGGTTCACTGCTGACCTTCAGGGACGGAAATCTGCTGTCCTTACCTGGTCTGGCCTACAGACCCACAGCAATGTGGTTGATTTTTAACTGCCCTCTGGGCAATTAGGGATGGGTCTAATGCTGGCCTTGCCAGTGATGCTCTCATCCTGTGAATGAATCAAAATGATGGATCCTGATGATGAGAGTATCCTGACAAGAGAACTGTGATGGTGCTCAGACTGCACCAGCCTAGGTGCTGCTGTAATCCTGCAGTTGTGCCTTCACTCTTTGCAGCTTTATTTGCATATTGCTGTGCTTCAAGACTCTGTAAAAAAAAATCTATATTTCCTAACACTGCATCAATCAGAGGGCGATGCAGCTGGGTTCCAGTGCTGACTCTGCAGGACCGATATTGAATAATACTAAGTTGGGCCTATCCCTAGGGACACTGCAATGGAACAAGATTCCATTCCAAAAAAAAGAACATGAGGAGGAATCTCATCCTGTCAGCCTGTGCTGTTCAATTTGCATCACTCCAGAGAGGAGCTAGATTTCTCTCGGGGAAGTTAGGAACAAATTCCTGCAATGTTCACTTTGCCTGCGAGGACAGGATACTTACAGATTGCAGGACGTTTGGCTGAGCTGGAATCACGCCATCTGTGAAGGTCACTGTTAAGAATTAAGAAGGCCCTCGATCGGCTGACTCTTTTCAGAAGTCTGTGCACGCTCAGCACACACACACACACAAAAAACCTCTTTAACAGCCCAAGGAGGGAAGGCAATGCCCCGCTCTCCAGAATGAACACTCTCGGATTATGTTCCAAATCCCATCCAGGAGCCCAGATGTGGTCCGTGCCAGAGCAAGTGTTTTAACCTGAGAACACACTCCGGACGGGTGTCTCCGCCGGGAATCAAGATGGAAACAAGCGGATGGTGACTGCATTCCAAACATCAAAGTGTCACAGCGATCCTCAGCTGATTGCTTGCACCAGGAAGCAATGGGTTAATGAAGGGTGTATCTTCTCACAAGCATAATGTGTCCACTGAAAGACCAACTCACTTTTCTCAGCTGCCTGCCCCACTTCAGTGAGAAACTAGAGCAAGTTGAAAGAAGCTCTTGCTCACTTGCCCCTTTCTGGTTTAACAGTGACAAAGAGCTGAAGGTACGTGCAGAGGGATGGCAATGAAAGGGTTAAGGGTTTGTTTTAGTTTTCTCGCAATAATCTATTGATCGACAATCGGCATTCAAGGTCTCCGACTAGCATTTGCGTATTTATTTGTTCCACAGAGAGAGAGAGAGACCGACTCGAGATGTCGACCAGATATAGAGGCAGCTTTATTCTGCATCTAACTCTGTGCTGACCCTGTGCTGGGAGTGTTTGATGGGGGACAGCGTACAGCGGGCTTCACGCTGCTCCTGACCATGGGAGTTTGAAAGGGATAGTGTACACTGGAAGTTTTTGATGGGGACAGGGTTAAAGGGAGCTTTACTCTGCATCTAATCCCCGTGCGGCACCTATCCTGGGTGTATTTACATCGGAACATAGATACAGGAGCAGGCCATTCAGCCCCTCGCGCCTGCTCTGCCATTCAATAAGATCATGACTAATCAGTGGCCAAATTCCATATATCTGTCTGTGGTCCATATCCCTTAAGACCTTTGCTTAACAAAACGTATCTATCACAGATTTAAAATTAATAACTGGTGTAGCATTAACTGATGTTTATGAAAGAGAATTCCATGCCTCTACCACATTTTGTGCAGAGGTACTTCCTAACATCTTGACTGAATGGTCTTACCCTAATGTTTAGACCAACCGTTAGTTCAAGAATCTTCAAACAGTGGGAATAGTTTACCTGTATCTGCCTTTTCTTGTTTATATCTTGAAGACTTTGATCAGATCACCCCTTAATTCTAAATGCTAGATAAAACAGACCTAATGTTTGTCAGCCCTCCTCATAATTTAACCTGTATCATTCTTGTAAGTCTACGTGGTACTCCGTCAAAGACTAATATATCCTTCCTAAGGTGTGGTGCCCAGATCTGCTCACAGAACACCAAGTACAGTCAAACCAGGGGTTTTGTGAAACTGCAGCATATCTTCTGCATCCTTATTCTCCAATGCTCTAGATATAACAGCCGGCATTCCATTAGCGACCTTGATTATGGCATTTTAAAGATCTATGCACCAATTCCCTAAGTTTCTTTGGACATTCACTGCACTTAATGTTGCTCCATTGAGAAAATACCCTTATCCACCCTTTTCGGGTCCAAATTTGCTTACACTTGCTTACATTGAATTCTATCTTCTACAGTCTTGCCCATGCACTTGCTCTATCAATATCCTTTTGTAATTTTATGCTATCATTTACATTGTCTACAATGCCATCCAAGTTTGTGTCATCAGCAAATTTCGATGTATGACTTTCGACGCCATTATTCAAGTCATTAATAACTAATGTGAATAATTGAGGCCCAAACACAGATCCTTATGGGGCACTATTTGTCACGTCCTGCCAATTTGAGTATCTAGCCATCATCTCCATTTTCTGTTGCCTGACACTCAACCAATTCCTCAGCCATGTCAGTAATTTGCCTTCAATTCTCCACACTTCTACCATAGTTGACAGTCTCTTATGTCAGACGTTATCAAATGCCTTCAGGAAGTCACAGAGTCTTAGATAGCACAGCATGGAAACAGACCCTTTGGTCCAACTCATCCATGCCAACCGGATAACATAAATTAATCTAGGCCCATTAGCCCGCATTTGGCCAATTTCCTTCTAAACCCTTCCTATTCATACATCCATCCAGATGCCTTTTAAATGTTGTAATTGTATCAGCTTCTACTACTTCCTCTGGCAGCTTATAACCTACATGCTGCACCACCCTCTATGTGAAGAAGTTGTCCCTTAAATTTATTTTATATCTTTCCCCCCTCATCTTAAATCTATGTGTTCTAGTTTTGGAATCCCCCCTCCTGAGAAAAAGACCTTGATAATTCATCCTATCCATGGGTCTCATGATTTTATAAACTCTATCACGTCACCCCTCAGCCTTTGACACACCAGGGAAACTAATCCCAGTCTGCTCTGCCTCTCCTCCAACCTTGGAACCATCCTTGTAAATCTTCTCTGCACCCTTTCAAGTTTAACAACATATATACAGCATCCATAGACATTCCCCTTAGTTACCTTTTTAAAAAATTCTCTGAAGTTTGTCAGGCATGACCAATCTGTCATGAATCTATGCTGGCTCTCCCTGATTAACTGAAAAATTTTGAGGTGGTCCAATACCCTACCCTTGATTATAGACTCCAATAATCTTGCCACAACAGATGTTAGGCTAACTGGTCTGTAGGTCCCTGGTTTTTCATCCTTGATAAAAAATGAAATGTAATTTTACAATCCAGAGGGACAACTCCTGTGTCTGAGGAACTCTGAAAGATTAAGGTTAGGGACTCTATAATGTGCTCCTCTATTTCCTTTAACACCCTTGGATGGAAACCATCAGGTCTTGGGGATTTGCCAATCTTTACTTCCATTAATTTCCTCATTATTGATATTTTACTTACATGAATTTTATTCAGTCCCTGTCCCTGATCCACTATTAATTTCGAGCAAGCTATCCTTCTTTTCTACAGTAAATACTGAGACAAAGTAATTATTAAACATGTCTGCTATTATTGGTAGTCCTTGACAATGTCCCCACATTCTTTCATGGACCAACATTACTGCTGAGCACCTCCTTTCCCTTTTCGTAACTATAAAATTTCTGCTGATTGATTTTAATGTTCCTTGAAAATTTCCTTTCAAAATCCCTTCTAGAAGTTCTATAGTGTGTGGCCTTTTGTTAGTCTTTGTATCTTTTCCATTCAGCAGGGTCTGTGCTATTATTTACATTTTTGTCAGCTCTTTCTTTTAATTTTATGTGATCTCTTATCACTTTAGTTGTTGATGGCTTTTTTTGTGAAGTGAAACTTTTCCACGTCAGGGTATAAACTGGTTTTGTATTACGTTCTGATTCTTGAAACATCCTCCACAATACTTCAGTTGTTTGATTCATTCCCAGATTTTCCCAGTTTACTATGAACAGTCCCTGTCTCATCTCATTAAAGTCAGCTCTACCTCAATATAAAATTCTAGTAAATGATTCATGCTTTTTGCTTTCAAATACTACATTGAACTCAAACATGTTATGATCACTATTTGATAAATATTCTTTAGATAATTGATTAAATCTGGTTCATTATTCATTACTAGCTCCAATATTGCTTGACCCCTTTTTGCTTTGAGGACATATTGCTGTTGGAAATTATCCCGAACACACTCTGGACATTCACTACCTTTCTGACAAATGCTTGACTGCCTCTCCCAATCTACATTAAAGTTTAAATTTCTCATTTAAACCACTCTGACTGCTACACATGTGCCAACTTCTGCATTTATAAATCAAGCACTTCACACCTGCTAACAGGGGATTTATACACCTATTACAGCTTTAGATCCTTTACTGTTCCTCCATTCCACCCAAAAGGTCTCCACTGAATGCTTTCCCCTCATTATCTCCTCCTTCAACATTGAAGTAATTTTATTTTAATAAGTGGGGCTCTTCCACCTCCTCTGCAGTTTCCCCTGTCTATCCTGTAAATTTTAGAATCTGGGGAATGTAGTTCCCAGTCCAGACCATCCTGTAGCCATGCCATATTGATAGTTACTATGTCAAAATCTCCAATTTTAGTTTGTGACACAATGCATTTACTTTATTCCTTACAGTCATAAAAATAACTATTATTTGGGCCATAGACTGTAAACTATCCCTCAGAACCAATGCTTGATTCACCTGTTCATTATTATTATTGGGAATAGTAAAGTAAGCTTTACTTGCAGTTGAAAAAAGTAGAGGCTGTTTTACCATATATCTAACGCTTTGTACTGGTCCTCGGAGTATTTGATAGGGGGGGGGGGCAGAGAAAGCATTACTCTTTATCTAACCTTGTTTGTCTCTAGCCTCAGAATATTAGTTTGGGACAGTGTAGTGAAGGATTTATACTGGATCTAACCCTGTGCTGTATCTATCCTGGAGTACGAAGAGAGAGCTTTACTCTGTATCCAGTCCTATGCTGTACCTGTCCAGGGTGTGGTTGATAAGGACAATGTTGAGGGAGAACTACTTTCAGTTTAAAAGAATAGAGGGAGCTTTACCCTATATCAAACTGTATTAACCCTGTCTCATGAGTACTTGATGGGGACAGAATACTCTGCTTTACTCTGTATCTACTCCTGTGTTGTCCCTGTCCTGGGAGTGTTTGATAGGGACAGGAGAGTGAGTTTTACTGTGTATCTGATTCCATGCCATACCTGTCCCAGGAGTATGCGATGGAGACAATATTGTGGGAGTTTTACTTTCCATTTACTTTCAGTTTTGAAGTGTGGAAGAAACTTTGCTCAGTGTCTGACCACGTGTCCCTGACCAGGGGGTGTTTAATGGGCATAGTGTCGAGGAGGTTTTATTGTCATTTTAAAACAGTAGAGGTAGCATTACTCTCTATCTAACCTTGTGTAGTACCTACCTTGTGAGGGCTTGATGGGAACAGTGTCAAGGGACCTTTATTCTGTATTTAACACAGTATCTTAAAATATTATAAAACAGCCAGAATTATTTCTTTAGAGGGTCAGGACTGTACCCTAGCAGATGATTATGCTCTACATCAATCTCCTTGCACTGCATTTACTGTGTCCCTATTAGGAAATCCTTCTTCAGTCTTTCCTGGGGAGATTAAAGGATCTTTAACATTTCAGCTATTGAAAGCCTATTGTTAAAACTTTACTCCCAAATTCCAAGTAGGCACTGTCTAATAGGATAATGAAAATAAATATTTAATTAGATCCTTCAGAGAAGAATTGAATATAAGTTGAGGGAAAAGTAAATTTGACTGGATGTGGGAATGAGAGTGGAATGGGAATAATTTGATTGTTCTTTGGAAAAGTTAGCATATATTCAGTGGGGAAAATGACCTCTTTCTGTGCTGTCCAATGTTTCTGTGGAATAATGCAGATTGAGTATTTCACTATATCTAACCGGTACTGTATCTTGTGTGGTAGCATGTCAAGGGGCAAATGTAGCTTTTCTAACCAATGCTTAAGGGAAGGAAGAAGTGAGAGGGTGGAGGGAGTAGAACATTTGACTGAAACTATGGAATAGTGGGACTGGGCAATGAAGTGAATCAGCATTGAAGATGGTGCATGGAGGGTGAGTAGAGGAGGGATAAAGTGAGTCTGGGAAGGGAGGGAATGAGAGTGTGGTTGAGCTGGAAGGAATGAGAGTTAGTATGGGGAGGTGGTAGATTAGTGGCAATATCACTGGACTAATAATCCAGATGCCCAGTCTGATGGCAGCCAAAGATAGTGTTTGTCTTCCATCGGCAGCTGGTGGAACTTAAGTTTGATTAATTGTTTTTAAAAACATCTTGACTTGAGATGAGTCTTAATAATAGTCATGACACTATCATAAATTACTTTAAATACCCATCTGGTTTGCTAATCTCCTGAAGAAACCTGCCACTTTTACTTGGTCTGGCTGACACATGACCATCTTCCTAGTGGGTGACTCTTAACTGTTCTCCAGCAAATTAAGGATGGGTGGCAAATGCTGGCCTCCTGAGAAATCCCCACATCTCAGGAGCAAATACAAAATAACTGGGCCCAATGATTAGGCCCTAAGTGGTTAAATAATCGCTCAATCCTTTTGGGTTTTATTAAACCCTTAACGGTTTTGCGAATGATGAAATGATGACCAGAATATCTTGATTTGATGGGCAAATGGGCCAAGGAGTAACAGATGGAGTTCAGTTTAGATAAATGTGAGGTGCTGCATTTTGGTAAGGCACATCAGGGCAGGACTTATACATTTAATGGTAAGGTCCTGGGGTATGTTGCTGAACAAAAAGATCTTGGGTGCAGGTTCATGGTACTTTGAAAGTAGAGTTCAGGTAGACAGGGTAATGGAGAAGGAGAAAGTGAGGTCTGCAGATGCTGGAGATCAGAGTTAAGAGTGTTTTGCTGGAAAAGTACAGCAGATCAGGCAGCATCCGAAAATCGATGTTTTGGGCCGCAGCCCCAGTGAAGAAGGCATTTGGTAAACTTGCCTTTATTGGTCAGTGCATAGAATATGGGAGTTGGTAGGTCATGTTGTGGTTGCACAGGACATTGGTTAGGCCACTTTTGGAATACTGCGTTCAGTTCTGGTCTCCCTGCTGTAGGTAAGCTGTTGTGTCAGAAAAGATTTACAAGGATGTTGCCAGCGTTGGAGGGTTTGAGTTACAGAGAGAGGCTGAAAAGGCTGGGGCTATTTTCTCTGGAGTGTTGGAGGCTGAGGGATGACCTTATAGAGGTTTATAAAATCAGAGGGGCATGGATAGGGCGAATCATCAAGGTCTTTTCCCCACAGTAGGGGAGTCCAGAACTAGAGGATATATGTTTAGGGTGAGAGGGAAAAGATTTAAAAAGGGCCTAATGGACAACATTTTCACAGAGGCCTTCCTGATGGCTTCATTCCTGATGAAGGGCTTTTGCCTGAAATGTCGATTTACCTGCTCCTTGGATGCTGCCTGACCTGCTGTGCTTTTCCAGCACCACTCTAATCTTGACTTTAGAGGGATATGGGCCTCTATGCTGGCAAATGGGACTAGATTATGTTTCTCTGTTATACATCTCAGAAGCTATCCATTCCTCTGGAATCCAGTTATTCCCGGAGCAATATTCCACAGGAAACCGCTACTACTTAACCAATACTTATATGTGAGAATGGGCAATGAGTGGCAAAAGGACATTCCACTGTGGGGGTATTACTCAGCTAGAACCTATTTGAAGCATAGCCATTCATTTTCCAGTCAGAGAAGGTTCAGTGTATCTTTAGCTGATTTTTGGCTTCATTAATGAGGAGATGCTAAAGTCAATTGTTGCTGCCCCATCTGTGCTACATTAGCCCGTCAAATAATTATTTGTGCTGATAGAGAGAGGTTAGGTACAGAGAGAAATGCTGACTTATGTTGGCTCACATTAAGCCTCAAATTTAAACTTCTCATCTTCGTGTTGAAATCCATCCATCACTTCCATATTGCTATAATCTGCTCTAGCCCCATAACTCTCCAAGATATCTATTTTCCTGGACTCCAATGTGTATGCCCAATATTCATTGGTCCATTACCTAAAATAATCTACATACAGGCAAGATGTTGAGGGAGCTTGACAGGTTGAATACTGAATGGATGTTTCCTCTTGTAGGCAAGACTAGAGAGGAGGGAATAGCTTAAAACTAAGGGTCCCCCCCATTTAAGACAGAGATGAAGAGGATGTTTTGTCTCAGAGAGTCATGACAGTGAGGAAATCTCTTGCCCAGAGAGGGGAGGAAGTGGGGTTATTGAATACTATAAAAGCTGAGGTAGATAGATTCTTGACCAACAAACAAATCAAAAATTCAGTGGGAAACTAGAGTTGAGGCTACAATCTGGCAAAAGTGAGGACTGCAGATGCTGGGGATTAGAGTTGAGAGTGCGGTGCTGGAAAAGCACAGCAGGTCAGGCAGCATCGGAGGAGCAGGAGAATCAACATTTTGGGCATAAGCCCTTCATCAGGAATGAGGCTGTGAGACTCGGGGCGGAGAGATAAATGGGAGGGGGGAGGTTTGGAGGGAAGGTAGCTGAGAGTGCAATAGGTAGATGCAGGTGGGGGTAAAGGTGATAGGTCGGAGAGGACGGTGGAGTGGGTAGGTGGAAAGGCAGATGGACAGGTAGGACAGGTCATGATGGCGGTGCCGAGTTGGAAGATTGGAACTGGGATAAGGTGGGGGGAGGGGGGAAATGAGGAAATTGGTGAAATCCACATGGATGCCATGGGGTTGGAAGGTCCCGAGGTGGAAGATGAGGCGTTCTTCATCCAGGTGTTGGGTGGTTCGGGAGTGGCGATGGAGGAGACCCAGGACCTGCATGTCCTTAGCAGAATGGAAGGGGGAGTTGAAGCGTTCTACTACGGGGTGGTGGGGTTGGTTGGCGGAGACATCCCGAAGATGTTCTCTGAAGCATTGTGCAAGTAGGCATCCTGCCTCCCCAAAAAAGAGGAGACCGCATCGGGAGCAACAGTTACAGTAAATGACGTGTGGAAGTGCAAGTGAAACTGTGATGGATGTGGAACACTCCTCTGGGGACTTGGAAGGAGGTGAGGGGCGAGGTTTGGGTGCAGGTGGCAATGCCTGTGGTAGCAGTGGAAGGTCCCAGGAGAGGAGGGTGCATTGGTGGGTTGCGTGGACCTGACAAAGGAGTTGCAGTGGGAATGGTCTTTATGGAAAGCGGATGGCGTGGGGAGGGAAATATATCTCTGGTGGTAGGGTCCATTTGTAGGTGGCAGAAATGGCGGAGGATGATATGATGTATATGGAAATTTGTGGGGTGGAAGGTGAGGACTGGGTGGACGGGTGGTGGAGGGGGGGGTCTGTCCATGTTGCGGTTGGAAGTCTGGGGTTCCAGGGCAGAGGTGCGGGAAGTAGATCAGATGTGCTGGAGGGCATCATTAACCACCACGTGGGAGGGGAAACCGTGGTCTTTAAAGAAGGAGGCCATCTAGTGTGTTCTTTGATGGAACTTTGATGGGAGGCGGAGGAATTGGGAGTACAGGATAGCGTTTTTACAGCGGGCAGGGTGGGAGGAGGTGTAATCCAGGTCACTGTGGGAGTCGGTGGGTTTGTAGTGCATGTTAGTGTTGAGTCAGTCACTGTTGATGGAGATGGAGAGGTCCAAGAAGGGGCTACAATCAGATCAGCTTCAAACCTATCAAATGGCACAGCAGGCTGGAAGGGCTGAATAGCTTTTTCCTGCTTCTAATTGATGTGGTCACATGCTCATGTGTACCTTCAGCTGCCTGGGCCCCAAGCCCTGGAATTGCTTTCCACCAGTGAAATCTTCTTTAAGAAGCATAATAGCCACTTGAGTCATAGAGTCATAGAGATGTACAGCATGGAAACAGACACTTCAGTCCAACTTGTGTTTGCTGACTAGATATCCTAAGCTAATCTCGTCCCATTTGCCAGCACTTGGCCCATATCCCTCCAAATCTTTCCTGTTCATATACCCATCCAGATGCCTTTTAAATGCTGTAATTGTACCAGCCTCCACCACTTCCTCTGGCAGCTCATTCCATACACACACCACCCTCTGTGTGAAAAGGTTGCCCCGAGATCCCTTTAATTCTTTCCCCTCTCACCCAAAACCTATGCCCTGTAATTCTGGACTACCCCATCCCAGGGAAAATACTTTGTCTATTTAGCCTATCCATGCCCCTCATGATTTTATAACCCTCCATAAGGTCACCCCTCAGTCTCCAATGCTCCAGGGAAAACAGCCCCAGCCTGTTCAGCCTCTCCCTACAGCTCAAATCCATCAACCCTGGCAACACTCTTTTAATTCTTTTCTGAACCATTTCATGTTTCACAACATCATTCTGATAGGAAGGAGACCAGAATTGCACACAAGTTTTCAAAAGTGGCCTAACCAATGTCCAACTCCTATACTCAATGCTCTGACCAATAAAGGAAAACATACCAAACGCCTGCTTCACCGTCCTATCTACCTGGAACTTTACTTTCAAGGAGCTATGAACCTGCACTCCAAGGTCTCTTTGTTCAGCAACACTCCCCAGGACCATAACATGTATAAGTCGTGCTCTGATTTGTTTTCCAAAATGCATCACCTCACATTTATCTAAATTAAACTCAATCCATTGGCCCATCTGATCAAGGTCCCATTGTACTCTGAGGCAACCTTCTTCGCTGTTTAATATACCACTACTTTGACCATACCTTTGATCACCTCTCCTAAAATCTTCATCCTTGTATTCATGCCAATACCTGTGGCTGAATAAATCCCTCCAACGTTTTGTGAGGGAATGTTTTACTTGGTGTTATCTAAATGCAAATTGTCATTTCTTTTTTTGTGTGGAAACAGGCCCTTCGGCCCAACAAGTCCACACCGCCCCTCCGAAGAGAAACCCACCCAAAGCCATTCCCCTACCCTATATTTACCCCTGACTAACACTGTGGGCAATTTAGCATGGCCAATTTCTAAATGCAAGAAAGGATGCCAAGTGCTTTCCCTGAATTATATTGTCCTTCAGTGCTTTAAATGGCAAGGCCATCTGTTGTCGGATTTAGGAATGTCACTGTTTCTAACCAGTATGATGGTGGATTTGGACAGGGAGGTAACAACAAGCAGAATGACAGCACCATTCACTGCTGTCGCTTGAAGCTGAATACGTGGAATAGACTAGTCGAGAAATGTTTTCAGAAAATAAATGAATCATCCTTGGTCGAGGGTTACAGAGGTATTTGTGGACCAGATATGTTCTGGAAGGGGGTTACATACGGTTAGAGAGATTTGGATCTTCTGGAATGGAATAAATGCCTGATATTGATCTGCATGAACTGTGGAATGAGTTGTGATTGGTAGCTCTATATATTTATTTTATTCAATCACAGGATGTGGTCATCACTAGTTGGGCCAGTATTTATTTGCCTGTCCCTATTGTTGCCCTTGAGAAGGTGGTGGTGAGCTGCCTTCTTGAACTGTTGCAGTCCACCTGCTCTTAGGGAGGGAATTCCAGGAGTTTGACCCAGCGACAGTGAAGGAATGGCGATATATTTCCAAGTCAGGATGGTGTGTGGCTCAGAGGGGAACTTGCAGGAGGTGATGTTCCCATGTATCTGCTGCTGTCATCTAGATGGAAGTGGTTGTGAGTGTGGAAGGTGAAGGTGAAGCTTCTCTTCTCTTGCACCCTCAGGGAAAATACAAAAATGCAAATTTGAAATCACAACAGTTTTTACTACAAAAGACTGATCAATAAGTTGACACTAATTGGCTGAGGCATTGCCATGGAGAAAGCAATGGCAAACCAATCAGTCAACTTGCCAAACAAATCACCCTTTTCTTCCCTTGTAGTGTAAAATATTCTGACCTTTCCAAATTTAGCATTTGGCATTGTTGTTTCCGTCTGTAACGTGTCAGTAACAGGTCTCTGATCCTATCAACATCCACATTCTACACTACCAAGTAACTGTTTAATTGCCTAATTCTCATTTCAGGCTTTCTTGCAACCTTAGATGATTTACCTATCAGACCTAAATCGAGAACACACTCTACTCCCGTAATTGATACAAAAACTAACATGCCCTTAGTGAAAATATCTTCACAACTTGGATTCATTTTCTGATTGATCATTGAATTATTACAATTTGCAGTATGGACTGTAGTCAACATGGGATTTTTTTTTAGATTAGATTAAATTACTTTCAGTGTGGAAACAGGCCTTTTGGCCCAACAAGTCCACACCAACCCGCAACCCACCCGGTTCCATTCCCGTACATTTACCCCTGCCCCTAACACTACGGGGCAATTTAGCATGGCCAATTCACCTAACCTGCACATTTTTGGACTGTGGGAGGAAACCGGAGCACCCAGAGGAAACCCACGTAGACACAGGGAGAATGTGCAAACTCCACACAATCAGTTGCCTGAGGTGGGAATTGAACCCGGGTCTCTGGAACTGTGAGGCAGCAGTGCTAACCACTGATTTTTGTAAAAAACTACAAGAACTGCAGGTGCTGGAAATCAGAAACAAAACCAGAAGTTGTTGGAAAGCTCAGCAGGTCTGGCAGATCTGTGGAGATAAAGCACAGTTAGCTTTTCGGGACCAGTGACCCGTCCTCAGAACTGATTTTGTTGTTACCTTTTAATTAGACAATTTATTTTAAAAGAAATAAGATTGATCAGTATTTATTGCCCTTCCATAGATGCCCTGAGGAGGAGGTGACAGGTCCTTTTCTTGACCCACTGAGCTCCTTGATGTTCCTACAATGGTAATTGTTCAACCCTAGAAATGACCCCATGGTGTTGGGGGTGATATAGCATGGATATAGGATTGGCTAACCAGTAGAAAACAGAGGTGGGGTAAAGTGGGCATTTTCTACAAGTCCACCTATAACGAATGGAGTGCTGGAGGTATAAGTGCTGCGTCTATAGTTATTTACAATATTAACAATGTAAGGGCTTTTGGGGGCAGTGGCAGTCTCTCTACCTTTAAGCCAAAAGGCCGAAGGTTTCAAGTCCCACAAACTCTAGAGGTATGTCATAAAATATCTGAACAGGTTATTTAAAACTATTTACATTAATGACTTGGATGAGGAAAGTGAATGTACAAGTGAGTTTGGAGAAGATTTGTAGCTCAGGTTGAGGTTCTGGATGAAGGTTTGCTCGCTGTGCTGGAAGGTTCATTTTCAGACGTTTCATCACCATACTAGGTAACATCTTCAGTGAGCCTCCGGACGAAGCACTGCTGATGTTTCCTGCTTTCGATTTATATGTTTGGGTTTCTTTGGTTTGGTGATGTCATTTCCTGTGTTGGTGTCATTTCCTATTGTGATGTCATTTCCTGTTTTTCTCTGGGGGGTGGTAAATGGGGTCCAAGTCAATATGTTCGTTGAGTTCCGGTTGGAATGCCATGCTTCTAGGAATTCTTGTGCGTGTGTCTGTTTGGCTTGTCCTAGGATGGATGTGTTGTCCCAGTCGAAGTGATGTCCTTCCTTATCTGTATGTAAAGATACTAGTGAGAGAGGGTCATGTCGTTTTGTATCTAGTCGATGTTCCTGTATCCTGGTGAATGTATTATCGTCAGATTTAAAATGACACAAAAATAGATGGAAAGGCAAGTGATGAGGATGACACAGTGAGTTCACAGAGAAATATAGACAGGTAGGTGAGTGGGCAAAAACTTGGCAGATGCTATTGGCAGATATTGGAGAATGTGAGGTTTTGCACTTTGGCACAAAGAATACAGGAGCTGAATATTATTTAAATGGAGAAAGGTGCAGCATTGCAGGGTTTGGGGGTCCAAATGCATGACTCCCAAAAGTTAGCATCCAAGTTCAGTAGGTTATGAGGAAGGCAAATGGGCTGAGTTGGTGTTTATTTCAAAGAGAATAGAAAATACAAATAGCGAGGCCTTGCTAAAAGATACAAGGGAGCATTCAGACCACATCTAGACACTGTGAACAATTTTGGTCCCTTGAACTAAGGAAAGATACTCTGGCAGTGGAGGCAAAGATGATGCACTGGATTAATTTTGGGTTTGGAGGGATTTTCTTATGAGGAGAGGTTGAGTAGGTATTCCTTGGTGTTTAAAAGAATGAGCGGAGAGCTTATGGAAACATAAGATTCTTAGGGGACTTGATGTGGAGAGGTTGTTTCCCCTTGTTGAAAGTCTAGGACCAGAAGGTATACTCTCACAGTAAAAAGTCGTCCATTTAAGATAGAGGCAAATAGGATTTATTTTCTCTGAGGGTAGTAAATTTGTGGAATTCTTTACCACAGAGAACTATTGAGGCCGGGTCATTGGGTGTATTCAAGGCTGAGATAGACAGTGTTACAATCAGTATGGGAACCAAGGGTTATGGGAAAAGGCAGGAAAGTGGGAGTTGAGGATTACCAAAGCAGCCATGATTTAATTGAATGGCAGAGCAGACTTGATGGGCTGAATGGCCTACTTCTGCTTCTACGACTTGTGGTTTTATGCTAACTAGCACTCATTTCAAACTTACATCAGTAATTGCAGGCAGACAATTCAAAGTTGCAACTACTCATCCAGTTCACCAGGTGGAGTTACTGTATATAATGGTCGATTTCATGTAAACGTCAGCCCCCTATTTTTGGCCAAAAAAATCTGGAATTTTCCATATATCTAATGTAACAGTCGACCCTAGTTCTTCACAGTTAACAAATCAATATTTATGAGTCCGTGTGCCAGCCATTGCGCTCTGCTGTGGATTTTTAGAGTTACTGCAATTTGGTTTTTTTCTCTTTATTATAGAGATTAATTGGGCTTTTGCTGATGATATGGTATAACTTTTGACAGGCATGAAAATCTATGTAATTGTTGACCCCATGAATTTAACCTTAAAAAGTAGTCAAAAAAAATTCGACTATTACTCGAGTATATATGGTAGTACTTCTGGGAGAAATCTTCACGTTTATCGTGTCTTTCACAGTCTCAAGATGTCCCAAAGTGCTTTATAGCCAATAAAGTAATTTTTAAAGTCCAGGCACTGTTAGATATTTTCCTAATTAACCTACTCAGGGATATTATTATACACCTCCAGAGAAAGTGGGACTTGAACCCCAACCTCCTAGTTCAGAGGTAGGGATACTACCATTACACCATAACAATCCTTGGATATATAAGGGGAACATTGCTACCATATTTATCCACCAAATTGCCACAAACACTGGGATGATCATGTCCAGATTATCTGTTTCACTGGTGTTTGTTGACGATGACTATATATCAGGAACTCTCCGCTTTTCTTAAAAATAGTTCAGTGGGAAAAAGGGAATTGATTAACATCTCGCCTGGAAGATGATATCCTCAGCACACCCTTAGCACAGCACTGGAATGTCAGTTTGGGGTACACAGTCAGGTTTCTAGTGTGGAGCATTCTGAGTGAGAGTGGAGAGAATCATTGGGCTGACACTGAAGAATATTCATTTCTGTTGGATGTGCGTATTATTATGAAGTCAGATTTTTTTCAGGTGAGATTCTTTAAAATACCCTACTTAAAATAATAAATTTATTTTGCTTCAGAATTTACCATTACGATTTAACAATTTAACAAACTCACAAGACTACTTGGGCTGATTTAGGTGACATTTGTCAGGGTACATTGGAAATTTTGTAGATGAGCTAAGAGACATGGTAGCTAAATTTGCTGATGGTACAAAATAGGTAGGAAAGTAAGTTGTCAAAAGTGATATGAATGGGTTATGTGAGTGGGCAAAAAATTGGCAGCTAGAGTCTAATGTTGGAAAATGTGAGTGTGCCCACTCTCACAAGAAGAATAAAGAAGCAGCATATTGTTTTTATTTAGATTAGATTCCCTATGGTATTGGAAACAGACCCTTCAGCCCAACAAGTCCACACCAACCCTCTGAAGAGTAACCCAACCAAACCCATTCCTCTGCCCTATATTTACCCCTGAATAATTGCACCTAACACTTTGGGCAATTTAGCACAGCCAATTCACCTGGCCTGCACATCTTTGGATTGTGGGAGGAAACCCACACAGACACAGGAAGAATGTGCAAACTCCACACAGACAGTCTCCCGAGGCAGGAATTGAACCCTGGTGCTGTGAGGCAGCAGCACTAACCACTGAGCCCACCATGCCACCATTTGAATGGACAGAGCAGAATTCTACGGGGATCTGGGTATCATGACTGGCATTCCTGCAAATCTTTTATTCTTTTGCACAGACCTTTAAAATCAGTCTATGGCTGTGACTTTGCAATCAGGCCTCCGTGCCTACTTCTTTAACCAAGACTCTCGCCCACCCTCTGACGACCCCTTCTCACGCCTCCAACACACCCCATCCACCTGGACATCCCGTGCTGGCCTCCTACCTGCCCTCGACCTCTTCATAGCCAACTGCCGCCGCGATATTAACCGCCACCTGAACTCCCCCACCCCTCTCACCCACTCCAACCTCTCACCCTCGAAACGCGCAGCCCTCCACTCCCTCCGTTGCAACCCCAACCTCACTATCAAACCAGCAGACAAGGGAGGCGCGGTAGTAGTTTGGCGCACCGACCTCTACACCGCTGAGGCCAAACGCCAGCTCGCAGATACCTCCTCCTACTGCCCCCTTGACCATGACCCCACCCTCCACCACCAAACCATCATCTCCCAGACCATCTATAACCTCATCACCTCGGGGGATCTCCCATCCACCGCCTCCAACCTCATAGTCCCACAACCCCGCACCGCCCGCTTCTACCTCCTGCCCAAAATCCACAACCCTGACTGCCCCGGCCGACCCATTGTCTCCGCCTGCTCCTGCCCCACCGAACTCATCTCCGCATACCTTGACACCGTCCTGTCCCCCTTAGTCCAAGAACTCCCCACCTACGTTCGGGACACCACCCATGCCCTCCACCTGCTCCATGATTTTCGCTTCCCCGGTCCCCAACGCCTCATCTTCACCATGGACATCCAGTCCCTGTACACCTCCATCCCCCATCATGAAGGACTCAAAGCCCTCCGCTTCTTTCTTTCCCGCCGTACCGACCAGTACCCTTCCACTGACACCCTCCTTCGACTGACTGAACTGGTCCTCACCCTGAACAACTTCTCTTTCTAATCCTCCCACTCCCTCCAAACGAAAGGAGTAGCCATGGGCACCCGCATGGGCCCCAGCTATGCCTGCCTCTTCGTAGGATATGTGGAACAGTCCATCTTCCGCAACTACACTGGCCCCACCCCCCACCTCTTCCTCCGCTACATCGATGACTGTATCGGCGCCGCCTCGTGCTCCCACGAGAAGGTTGAACAGTTCATCCACATCACCAACACCTTCCACCCCGACCTCAAATTCACCTGGACAGTTTCAGATTCCTCCCTCCCCTTCCTCGACCTTTCTATCTCTATCTCAGGCAACCGAATCAACACGGACATCTACTACAAACCGACCGACTCCCACAGCTACCTGGACTACACCTCCTCCCATCCTGCCCCCTGTAAAAACGCCATCCCATTCTCCCAATTTCTTCGACTCCGCCGCATCTGCTCCCAGGAGGACCAGTTCCAAAAACGCACAACCCAGATGGCCTCCTTCTTCAAGGACCACAATTTTCCCCCCCGATGTGGTCGACGATGCCCTCCACCGCATCTCTTCCACTTCCCACTCCTCCGCCCTTGAGCCCCGCCCCTCCAACCGCCACCAGGACAGAACCCCACTGGTCCTCACCTACCACCCCACCAATCTCCATGTACAGCGCATCATCCGCCGTCATTTCCGCCACCTCCAAACGGACCCCACCACCAAGGATATATTTCCCTCCCCTCCCCTATCAGCATTCCGTAAAGACCACTCCCTCCGTGACTCCCTCGTCAGATCCACACCCCCCACCAACCCAACCTCCACTCCCGGCACCTTCCCCTGCAACCGCAGGAGGTGCAAGATTTGCGCCCACACCTCCCCCCTCACCTCCCTCCAAGGCCCCAAAGGAAACTTCCATATCTGCCACAGATTCACCTGCACCTCCACACACATCATCTATTGCATCCTCTGCACCCGATGTGGCCTCCTCTATATTGGGGAGACAGGCCGGCTACTTGCGGAGCGTTTCAGAGAACACCTCTGGGACACCCGGACCAACCAACCCAACCACCCTGTGGCTCAACATTTCAACTCTCCCTCCCACTCCACCAAGGATATGCAGATCTTTGGACTCCTCCATCGCCAGACCACAACAACACGACGGTTGGAGGAAGAGCGCCTCATCTTCCGCCTAGGAACCCTCCAACCACAAGGGATGAACTTGGATTTCACCAGTTTCCTCATTTCCCCTCCCCCCACCTTGTCTCAGTCAAATCCATCGAATTCAGCACCGCCTTCCTAACCTGCAATCTTCTTCCTGACCTCTCCGCCCCCACCCCAGTCTGACCTATCACCCTCACCTTGACCTCTTTCCACCTATCACATTTCCGACGCCCCTCCCCCAAGTCCCTCCTCCCTACCTTTTATCTTAGCCTGCTGGACAAACTTTCCTCATTCCTGAAGAAGGGCTTATGCCCGAAACGTCGATTCTCCTGTTCCCTGGATGCTGCCTGACCTGCTGCGCTTTTCCAGCAACACATTTTCAAATCAGAACTCAATGCCAGAGATGGTATTGATATGCAGATCACCATACCCAGATCCTCAGAGTGGCCGCAGCCGGGCAGCTCAGAGGGAAGAGTGGTCCTAGCAGAGTTAATACTCAGTCATCGTCTAACTGGTACTCTTTCCATGGCAACACCTTGACCAATCACTACCCACCAATCAGCACCTTCATCTCAGAGGTAAAAATTGTTGTTCCCCTTTATATTGGTATTCTTGTGAATGTCCTGATGAACTCAAGATGAAAAGCTCAGATTAAAGTTATCTATTTCAGCAATACTCAGCTTCAGTACTACCAAATGACTAAAAACAGAATTAATAATATTATCCTCCTTTTCCTTTGTTTTCCATTCTTTGCTCTCATTTGGCCAGGCTGTGAGGTCTGTGTTAAAAAGGGTGGCACTGGAAAAGCACAGCAGAACAGGTAGCATCCGAGGAGCAGGACATTTCGGGAATAAGCCCTTCATCAGGAATTTGTGGTATTTCTGCGCTCACTCTTTTTCCAACTAGTGAGGGCCCTATTGGTGTTAGATTTTTACTTGGATACCTGATTACCCCAACTACATAGTGTTTTCAAACTGGAGCATGTACATCAGCTGCTCAACTGTGATTCCTCCACAGGAGAATAGCTACCTTCCAAAATACCAGAAAAAGCTGCAGATTGACAAATGCGGGAAAGGCTCTTTGCCAAATGGCACTCTGTTTTGTTTACCCTGGTCCTCCCTCTTCCTTGTTATATAACATCTTTACCTTTCTCTCTGGGCCAGTCTTTGGAGCTCTCTTCCAGAGGCACCAGTGGAGGGAGGGTCCATAAGATATTTTTAAGGCAGTAGTAGAGACAGACTTGACTAACAAGGGAGTCAGGTGTCATTGGGGATAGGAGAGATAAGTCGAGCTGAGGCCACAATCAGGTCCTTATGGAATGGGAGCAGGCTTAAGGGGCTGAAGGGCCTCTATTCCTGATGAAGGGCTTTTGCCCAAAACATCGATTTTCCTGCTCCTTGGATGCTGCTTGACCTGCTGTGCTTTTCCAGCACCACTATGATCTTGACTCAAGGGGCTGAATGGCGTATTCCTGATTCTGATTTGTACAGTCGTTGGACCAGTTCTGAGGAACACCATCAACCCAGGTATTAATCTGTCTTTTCTCCTTTCTTTTTCAATGTAGATGTTGACCTGGTCTGATCTGTGCTTCTAGCGTCTTCACATTTTAAGTTCAGCACCCTGCCCCATCCACCGAGGTACAGACTCTATCCATCAACACCACACTCCCTCCCACTCTGGAGTGAACATTAGTGGAAGCAAAACAAACAATGAGAGCTGGGGATACCTCAGAAGAGCCACTAGCCGCTGCTTTGTGTACACTGTCATGTGACCTGTGATCTGTGAAGATATGTAACACAGAGGAAACACATCTGATGGGGAGGACATTTTGACACACCCAGTCACCAACCTGGAAAGAGCAAGCATTCCATTTCACCCTGAAAGCTGGATCTCTGTGTGGCTGTCTTTTTAAAGAATGCACAATCTGATTCGAATCAGTAACAACAGAATTTGCCCTGACAAGTACAATATATAACAGTCTGTGCAAAAATATATACTTAGTATGTAAACAGATAATATGAACCTGATAAGGGATTGCACTCTGGGAAGCATAATCCATACATTCAATATTGGATCATATCTTTTCATCTTTTTATTTCGCTATTAAATGAACAAAAAATATGACAACCTTATCGTTTTGGCTGGCTCTTACTGATTCAGTCTCGACCCTCGCTCTCTTCCCCTCCATTTCTGTCTCTTTCTTCCCAACCTCCCCCACCCCAACCAAACGAAATATCCAGGGCTGAATAAACACAATGACAACTTACCCGAACTACTGGTCAGGAGCATAAGACCCAGTAAACAGGAATGTAGGGGAGAAAGAGCCGCACTAACGTGGAGTTTCATTGCGAATTAGCAAGGGATGGAGAGCCGGGCGAAGGAGCAGGAGGGAGAGCTGCTTCTGCTGATGCTCTGGGCGCTGGCTGGAAAGACTGAGCAAAGCTGTGTTGTGGGCAGGAGCTCACATTGTGGGCTTGGGGGACCAGCCGAAAGAAGTCGGGGACCCGTCCTGGTCCGTGACAAACAGGCGCGCAGCGACCGGATGGGGCTTCAGATGCGAAGCAGCTCCAGGATCTGCAAAATTAGGGCCGCTTTCTTGGAGACGGACAAAGAGAAAAGCCTTGTTGCTGAGCGCCAGAATGAGCTATCCATCCACAGTTTTTATCCCGTCATTTGGGCTTTGAATAAACAGCATATTAACCATTTCAGGCGCATTACAAAGGCTGCATCTAAAGGGAAGAATGGACAAAGGAATAGGATAGGTTTGTCATGAAAAGGGGTGACAGGAGACTGGAATGATGCTTAAATACTGGCACAGACTAGTTGGGCCGAATGGCAATAAAGCAAATACTCTGTAAAGTGTTTTCTGACATTAAAATTGTTCAAACATGACTTGCCTATTTATTTCCTTTCCATTCAGAATGGGGTTTTTTTCTTTTTTTTATTAAGGTTTATCATTTTAATCTACATCTTGTATTTTAGTTCCATTACACATCAATCTCAGTTTGTGTTTGCATCCCTTCCTCTTTCCATCCATGCTTTGCCCATTCTTTATTCCCTCTTCCTCTTTCTCCCCTCCCTTCTCCCCCTTCCTGACCTCCCCAATGTATTCCCCCTCTCTCCTCCCACTCCCCTTTTGCTCTCTGCCACTTCCACATTCAATCTATCAAAGTCCTCCTTGAGTCTCCTCAACTTTCTTTGTCATTGTGGAAATAGAGTATCTCAAATGTCAATAGACCTTGAATATCTCAAGATTGTGAAATAACTCCTCATAACTATAATTTCCTGGCACTGGATTCATTATTTACATTACATATGGCCAATATCTAATCTGCTTTAGGGTGATCAAAGCCTCAGAACACTGCATCCTTTTACAAATTTATCACCATCTCCTTTATTGTTTCAGCATGTATTCTAGTTATAAAAAAAAGTGTTGGTCTTGAAAATGCTTATCTACTGCTCTGACACCTTCAGGTATATACTTGTCCTCTAGCATCCCTCTCTGTTAGTGAACACACACACACTTCATCACCTTTCCACTGACTGCCTTCTCCCTATTACTGCTCAAAATGTTTTACCTTGCACATGGAACTGCATTTGCCTCTTGCTTGCCCAAATCATGAACATATTTTATTGTCCTTGACACTCTCCAAGTTATCTATTACTCAATTTCCTGGACCCTGCACAAAATTGCAAATTGCCTGCACAACATGAGAACAAGTAGATCATGGGGTGCATCATATTCACCCTTTTCTAGTCCACTTGATTTCCATTTAACCCACTTTCTATTCATGCTGTCACATCTTCCTTTGTAATAAAAATAGACACTAGAATTTTTGTAACTTGACACCTAGAGATTGTATTAAAGGACATCTGAAAAATATCAAGCTAGAATCCCTTTATTTAGCCGATCAGTCACCACTTCATAAAAATCTATAAAATTTGGCAAACATGACTTGCTTTTAATAAATCCACTTTCGGTTAACCCATCCATTTCTACTTGCTAATTACTTTGTTCGCAAAAAATACTTTCATAGAACTGACATTAGGTTGAATAGTCTGCAGTTATCTGGTTCATCTGTGTGTGAACAAGAATGTTCCATTCATTATCCTCCGCTCTCACCTCGCAATTTACAATGTTTTACAAGGAATTCCTTTCAACCATCGAAGGTATATGTGGACAGGGTACAGTGATGTATCCACTGTGAGTTGGGCCAATTGTTTTCAGAGTATTTCCCCATTGTTCAGTTTTTAAAAATGCTCTCACAGGAGGCTGCCACCACCTGGAGGTCTGCCACCACATTCAATCCATTGAGAGAGGAGCAATACTGCTCAGTCCAGGATGCTCCTGAAAGGACTGGTTTTGATGATTGGAGTTATGTGCACTCCCCTCTCCCAGGCTTTGGGGCAGAGAGGATGGCAGATATCAGTGGAGGTGGTTCCAGGTATTTCAGCTTCTGAGTCAAGGAGTTCTGGGGCTCAGGTTGGGAACCCATGGACTTCAACACAAAGTATAGTCTAACATTCCTCGTGCAGTACCACCGCAATGTTGTAAGGGCTATCTTTAGATCGAGACCTAAGACTAAGGCTGTGTCTATCCTTTCCAGTGAGTGTAGAAGATCATGTGTTACTAATTTGAAGAAAATCAGAGCAGTTCCTCCCGTGCCCGCTATTTATTCCTCAAGCAACATCATGAAAACAGGTTATCTGGGTCATTACCACATTACTGTTTGTGGGAGCTTGCTGTGCACAGATTAGCTGTATTACAGAAGTGACTACACGCCTGAAGAATCTCATTGCCTTCAAAGCATTTGAGACATCTGCAGAATGAGAAGAGGTGCTGTACAAATGCAAATTTTTCCAGTGCAATTCCATCATTCCAATAAAAGGCCCTCCCACTCAAATATTTAACTCAGTTTCTCTTTTCATACAGATTGCCAAAGCTGCTGGATTTTTGGTGTTTTCTGTTTTTGTGATCCAACGTAATTACTTCCTCTCTGAGGCTCTGAACCCAGACACACAAGGATTAAAGCTGCACTATGAAACGGTGTTCAATGGGCACACTCTTCCTGAGTAAACTGCTTTCCTTATAAAGAGAATTTTTTTCGTGCAGAGGGTATTCAACCTGTGTAACTCCTAACTGCAGAAGGTTGTCAAGGCAGAGTCGTTAACCACATTCGAGGATGGAAGATATTTTTAATCAGTAAGGGAAATCAATAGTTTCAGGGAAAAGACAGGGAAGTAGAGTTGAGGATTATTAGATCAGCCATGATCTAAATATATGATGCATTTCTGCCCTTGCGTTTTATGGTTGTATGATAATTTGCATTCATTACAGATTTACATCAGGAATTGCAGTCAGATCATTGTAACTACTCATCCAGTTGGTAGAGGTTATTAGGTTCTGAGAGAAGTTTGATTAAAATTGTGTTTTTCACAACCTCCTACCTTTTATAGTCTTATGATTTGTTTACAGGATCTCAATGGAACAGGGTTCAGATGATAAAGTGTCACTGGGGAACTCTTGTGCTGTAGTGTCCCTGCCGTGGAGCCAGAATCTCTGGGTTCAAGTTCCAATGCAGGGCCTGATCACCAAGGAAAACACATTAATAGCATGGTCAAAGGGTTGAGCATCAACATATCAATACTTCCACCACATTGTAGTGGTAAGAGTGGGAGAAATTCCAGGAAAGAAACTTGGAGCCTCGACCATCACTGTCATAGCCCGAGGCTCCACCATGTATGGGGTCGTGCACATTCACAGTAACCCAGACACCTTGGATCAGTATCTGGTGTGGATCTGGTCCACACTAAGAGTAGGAGTCTTAATCTCTGTCCAAGCTGTAGTAGACTCAGGGGTTGCCTCCTTGCCCTGCCCTGGTGGAGATCATGGCACTGTGGGGATGGGGGTTTGGGCAGAGAAGGAGGAAGTGCCTCTGAGACACACTTGAATTATGAGGAATAAAATGTCCCATTTTGATCTTGTCCCCCAGCGTTTAAAGTTGAAACTTTATTGCTGGAACAGCACAGCAGGTCAGGCAGCATCCAGGGAACAGGAGATTCGACGTTTCGGGCACAGGCCCTTCTTCAGGAATGAGCAGAGAGTGTTCAGCAGGAGAAGATAAAAGGTAGGGAGGAGGGACTTGGAGGAGGGGCGTTGGAAATGTGATAGGTGGAAAGAGGTCAAGGTGAGGGTGATAGGTCGGAGTAGGATGGAGGCGGAGAGGTCAAGAAGAAGACTGCAGGTCAGGAATGTGGTGCCGGGCTGGAGGGATTCGGCTGAGACAAGGTGGGGGGAGGGGGGATGAAGAAACTGGTGAAGTCCAAGTTCATCCCCTGTGGTTGGAGGGTTCCCAGTCGGAAGATAAGACGCTCCTCCTCCGACCGTCGCGTTGTTGTGGTTTGGCGGTGGATGAGTCCAATGACCTGCATATCCTCGGTGGAGTGGGAGGGGGAGTTGAAATGCTGTGCTACAGGGTGGTTGGGTTGGTTCGTCCGGGTGGCCCAGAGGTGCTCTCTGAATCGCTCCGCAAGTAGGCGGCCTGTCTCCCCAATATAGAGGAGGCCACACCGGCTGCAGCGGATGCAGTAGATGATGTGGGTGGAGGTGCAGGTGAATCTGTGGCGGATATGGAAGTTTCCTTTGGGGCCTTGGAGAGAAGTAAGGGGGTGGTGTGGGCGCAAGTGTTGCACCTCCTGCGGTTGCAAGGGAAGGTGCCGGGAGTGGAGGTTGGGTCGGTGGGGGGTGTGGATCTGACAAGGGAGTCACGGAGGGAGTGGTCTCTACGGAAAGCTGATAGGGGAGGGGAGGGAAATATATCCTTGGTGCTGGGGTCTGTTTGGAGGTGGCGGAAGTGACGGCGGATGATGCGCTGTACATGGAGATTGGTGGGGTGGTAGGTGAGGACCAGTGGGGTTCTGTCCTGGTGGTGGTTGGAGGGGCGGGGCTCAAGGGCGGAGGAGCGGGAAGTGGAGGAGATGCGGTGGAGGGCACCGTCGACCACGTCGGGGGGGAAATTGCGGTCCTTGAAGAAGGAGGCCATCTGTGTTGTACGTATTTTGAACTGGTCCTCCTGGGAGCAGATGCGGCGGAGACGAAGGAATTGGGAGAATGGGATGGCGTTTTTACAGGGGGCAGGATGGGAGGAGGTGTAGTCTAGGTAGCTGTGGGAGTCGGTTGGTTTGTAGTTTGTGGTTTGTGCCCTCCACCGCATCTCCTCCACTTCCCGCTCCTCCGCCCTTGAGCCCCGCCCTTCCAACCACCACCAGGACAGAACCCCACTGGTCCTCACCTACCACCCCACCAATCTCCATGTACAGCGCATCATCCGCCGTCACTTCCGCCACCTCCAAACAGACCCCAGCACCAAGGATATATTTCCCTCCCCTCCCCTATCAGCTTTCCGTAGAGACCACTCCCTCCGTGACTCCCTTGTCAGATCCACACCCCCCACCGACCCAACCTCCACTCCCGGCACCTTCCCTTGCAACCGCAGGAGGTGCAACACTTGCGCCCACACCTCCCCCCTCACTTCTCTCCAAGGCCCCAAAGGAAACTTCCATATCCGCCACAGATTCACCTGCACCTCCACCCACATCATCTACTGCATCCGCTGCAGCCGGTGTGGCCTCCTCTATATTGGGGAGACAGGCCGCCTACTTGCGGAGCGATTCAGAGAGCACCTCTGGGCCACCCGGACGAACCAACCCAACCACCCTGTAGCACAGCATTTCAACTCCCCCTCCCACTCCACCGAGGATATGCAGGTCATTGGACTCATCCACCGCCAAACCACAACAACGCGACGGTCGGAGGAGGAGCGTCTTATCTTCCGACTGGGAACCCTCCAACCACAGGGGATGAACTTGGACTTCACCAGTTTCTTCATCCCCTCTCCCCCCACCTTGTCTCAGCCGAATCCCTCCAGCCCGGCACCGCCTTCCTGACCTGCAGTCTTCTTCTTGACCTCTCCGCCTCCATCCTACTCCGACCTATCACCCTCACCTTGACCTCTTTCCACCTATCACATTTCCAACGCCCCTCCTCCAAGTCCCTCCTCCCTACCTTTTATCTTCTCCTGCTGAACACTCTCTGCTCATTCCTGAAGAAGGGCCTGTGCCCGAAACGTCGAATCTCCTGTTCCCTGGATGCTGCCTGACCTGCTGTGCTGTTCCAGCAATAAAGTTTCAACTTTGATCTCCAGCATCTGCAGACCTCACTTTCTCCCCAGCGTTTAAACAAAATCAGAACACTTTTGACACTGGGCTTTTCACTGAAATGGTATTTCCTTAACATTCATAATTCAAAACTAGAGAAGAGAACACAACATAGAACATTTATTAATTCAGTTTTATTTTTAAACAAACACTAAAATATAACAATTTTATAATTTGCTTTGTGCATTTTAATGCAAAAGGTTTTTGACAATGACCAGAAGTTCAGGAACCAGTCTTGCAGAAGGAATTTGAGTCACCCCATGTTGTTTCTCCCTATTCTTTCATGCAATGTAAGTGTGGCCCATCCCTCATCGGCCTTGAACTAAATGGCTTGCTCCGCCATTCAGAGAGTAGTTAATAGTCAACCACATTGCTGTGGGTCTGGAGTCACATGTAGGCCGGACAGGTAAGGATGGCAGATTTCCTTCCCTAATGCATATTAGTGAACTGGATGGGGTTTACAACAATTGATGATAATTTCTTGTCCACTATTACTAAGACTGGCTTTATATTCCAGAGTTTATTAACTGTGTTAAATTTCACCAGATCCTCTGGTGGGATTTGTTCCACAAATCCCCAGAATTTTATCCTGAGCCTCAGAATTAGTAGTCCAGTGACATTACTGCAATGCCACTATCTTCATCAAACCAGAACTATCTGACTTAGTCCGGACGAATTGTGTGTGTCTTTGCTGTTAACAAGATAGATGAATACAGTATCAAAAATTCCGATGATTGTCCAGAAAATCAATAGACAAAACTGGGTGGGGATGTTCTCCAGGTACAGGAGCATTGACTACGAGAGGTTTAGGAAGATCATCTGGTGTCTTTACTCGTAAAATTGAGTGCTGGAGACAAAGAGAGACAAAAAGTGCTAAGTACAAAATATGCAGCAATCATTTCCAAATAGCAGGCTAATTTTCTGAGTGTTCCCAAATGGTTAGTGTGGTTCACCTGGGAACTATCTCCACAAACTTCAAAAATACACAACAGATGAACAAGAACAATGTCTAAGAGATCAGTTTTGAATTGCTGAAGGTGCCGATGGTTTCATATTGGGAATCCCAGATTTAAGGAGGTACACTTTTGCGTGAGAGACTACAGGGGTGAGCAATAACAATAGTTCATTTTACTTAGGATTAATGCTTTACTAATGAAGGTGAGGTTGGTGGTAAGAAAGGAAAACATTCTTCCATGAAATGTTTGAGATTGAGAGTAGGATCAACAATACTGAACTGGACAAATTGTTCACTGTCACATGACTCAAATCCAAATGTGCACTCAAGTTAAAAGTGAGGGAGTGGACAATAAGCAGAAACATCTCGTAAAAAGTGTATTCAGTTGTAGCACATGTTTCCATTAACCTTGCCAAATGGATCAGAAAGCCATCAACCATTCAATTTCAGTTGTACTTTTCAAGAAAGAAAGGTGCTGAAGAATTTGGTGAGGATATGATGGGAAAATAAATAAGATTGAGGGATATATTGGGAAGGTTGAATGGGTGGGATTGAGGGATTTGTTGGGAAGGTGAGTGGGTGGGATTGAGGGATATGTTGGGAAAATGAGTGGGTGGGATTGAAGGATATATTGGGAAGGTTTAATGGGTGAGATTAAGGGATATGTTGGGAAGGTTGAGTGGGTGGGATGTTGGGAAGGTGAGTGGATGAGGTTGAGGGATATATTGGGAAGATGAGTGGATGGGATTGAAGAATATATTGGAAAGATGAGTGGGTGGGATTGAGGGATATGTTGGGAAGATGAGTGGGTGGGGTTGAGGGATATGTTGGGAAGGTGAGTGGATAAGATTCAGGGATATGTTGGAAAGATGAGTGGGTGGGATTAAGGGATATGTTGGGAAGTTGATTGGGTGGGATTGAGGGATATGTTGGGAAGGTGAGTGGGTGGGATTGAGATCACAAGAGAATGATGAGCCTGTTGGCCACCTTCTGTTACTGGAATGGACTTACACAATTTGTGTATCTAATGGTTGATAGTATTCAAACAAAAATGACTTGGAGAGGCACATGAGATCCCATAAAGTGTTTGAGGCTGTGGACCAGAACCTTGAGGATTAAATTAGACTGAGCAGTTTTTCATTGACTGATGCAGATAAGATGGTCCCTCTGTGCTGTAAATATTGCCATATTTCTGTAATTCATCACTGACTATGGATATCAGGCACACCATGCAATGTCATATCCTGACCTCCCAACAATCTTACCATTGTTACATAAGTTTCCTCTTCACCAGTTTTTGAGTCCTTACTTATCACTTCGTCCACGTCTTTATTTTGTCTCTCAATCCGGAGTGGGTTTCTGTTGGTCACAGTGACGTAGCGCTCGATGTCCTGATGGTTAGTGAACAAGTTTATTTCACCAGCTGGATCTGGATCTTCACATCATCTTCACTTTCTAATTTAAGTCCATACCCTCTCCTGCAATTCCCTCTTGTGTTTCTGCAATACTGCTTTGGGTCAAGGTAGTTTGTGTGTGGGTTGTGACTGTCTGGGTCATTTCCCATCATTGAGCTGCTGATTCCAAGTGTGACAGAATTTGAAAATTCATCTCCTCGCTGTTTGAGGAAGATCCTCTCCCATTCCTGCTCCTGCGTTAATACTGATTGTACTGAAAGGTGGAGCAGACTCAAAAAGCCTAATGGCCCACTCCTGCTCCTATTTTCTATGTTTGTTCACAGGGTTAACCCTGGGATAGAAGCTGAATGAAGCCCACAGATGTGGAAGTCGTAATATTTAACATGTCCCACAATGTGCCCACACAGGAGTATCGTGTTCGGTCATGATACTGCACTATTAATCTAGATTAATGCACTGAAGAACTAAGTTCAAAACCCATCACAATAAGTAATTAAGTAACTTAATATATTTGGAATAAAAAGATATTTGGCAGTAATGATGACCATGAAGCTGCCAGATTGTGGCAAAAAGCCATCTGGTTCACTTAATGACCCTCAAAAGTGGAAATCTGCCACCCAACTCAGTCTGGCCTCCATGTGACTCCAGACCCACAGCACAATGGTTGACTCTCAGCTGCCCTCTGAAGCGGCCATTCTGTTGGTCAAACTGCTACAGAGAAGCACTATGGGTGAATCTATAGCGCACGGTACAGGAAGGCAGCTTGCCACCATCTTGATGGATAATAAATGTTGACATCGCCCATAATGAATGGATTATAAGTGAAAGCTCTCTCCATCCCTTCCCACCAAAAGCCATGCCATCTCCTGGGAGAAGCAAGAAGCCAGATTTAAAAACCTAAGCTGTACTGGGGAGGAATATTTGGGACATTCTGTTTACACCTTTGGAGACCACGAATGCCTTGAAATACATGTATTTTGTAAGAAGTTATGTCTGTCTGAACCACAGATTCAGCTCTCACTGGAAAGAATTCAGAAAATGGGTGCCAACCCATAAGCCACCATCCTATTCTAGGGGTTCACTGTATCCTGATTAAAGGACCAACGCCTGACATCTAACTTCAGTCCAGCCTCACACAATTAAAAATTGAGAGTCCTGGTTCTCCCTAATCCATGTAATTGGATCAAATTGGAGGAGAAAGTGAGGACTGCAGATGCTGGAGATCAGAGCTGGAAATGTGTAGGGAAGAAGGGCTTATGCCCGAAACGTCGATTCTCCTGTTCCTTGGATGCTGCCTGACCTGCTGCGCTTTTCCAGCAACACATTTTCAGCAATTGGATCAAATTGTCAACTAGGGTACAGTCCATTCCCTCCATTACTGTATACAACCTCAATCAGATCATTAGGTAAGGGAAACAACGGAAATGCAAGGAAGTGGTGTTGAGGATTATCAGATCAGCCATGATCTCTTCGAATTGTAGGGTAGACTTGATGGGCAGAATGACCTATTTGAGCTCCTACATCTAATGGTCTATTACCCTCACACTGTGCTGGGAAACGTAAGACTTCAGTAAATGCTGCTCTAACTGTGAAGAAGCTTTGGATGAACTATAATGGCTCAGTGGTTAGCACTGCTGCCTCACAGCACTAAGGACCCAGGTTTGATTCCACCCTCAGGCGACTGTCTGTGTGGAGTTTGCACATTCTCCCCATGTCTGGATGGGTTTCCTCCGGGTGCTCTGGTTTCCTCCCACAGTCTAAAGATGTGCGGCTTAGGTGGATTGGGCATGGGAAATGCAGGGTTATAGAGTAGGGGGGTGGGGGTGGGTCTGGGTTGAATGTTCTTCAGAGGGTTGGTGTGAACTCGATGGGCTGAAAGGCCTGATTCCACACTGGAGCGATACTATGAACACTGAATCCATGTTGACTATAATTCACAAATTTTAGTGACTGAGAAAATAAGTAAATATTCAATATTCTGGATTGTTAAAAATTTAGAATAAAAACTGTACATTAAAATGTCCCTTACCTCAGAGTCTTCAAGCCTTCTTGGATATCTTCTGCTTATTGGTGCAGAGAATCGGGGAGAAAGATCAAAATTATTCACTGTGTGAAAAGGAAGATGACAATTTAACTCACTTAAATTCTTACTCCTCAATATATTTACCTTTGATTTCTTATCGACCATTTCTTCCATGTGCTTCCAACGATAAGTGCAACAAGCAAGATGAAAACACCTGCTGTTGTATATATAATGATATTCTTTGGAACTCCTTCCACTAACATAGATGGTCTTAACCTCCGTGTACGTTTGGTGTCTGAAGGAAATAAAAATGTTCAGATAAATTTAAATGCAAAATCTCTGCCTCGCTGCCCAAAGAGGCATTCATTTCAGAAAATTAATAAGTCTGTCATGTTTGGGGAGAATCTCACCAACAACTGCTAATCGATTCAAGCCCTGATCTTGGATTTAAATGAGGAACCTGGAAAAACACATCAGTGTAGTGCGAAAGGAATGCTGCACAATCAGAGGGGTGGATGACATGCTAAACCTAACTGTTTTGTTGAATGTGCAATAACTAATGACATTACTGAAAGCAGTTCAAAGTTTCCTGATCAAGTTCCAATCATCAACCAACATCGGATTAATTGGTCAGGATAAATGGGTTACTCTTTATAGTATTTTATGTGCTAATTGTTGGCCATTTTTATCTACATTACATCAGTGAATCCACTGGGAAGCCATTCACTGATTGATGAGCATTTTGGGATATTAAAAAGACATACAACAATTGTACAAATTGCAGGTTCTTTCTTTTTCATTCAATTTTCTGGATGTTTAGCAATCTTATTAATACAAAGACAGATTTTGTGATTGCGCTTTGTTTATGGAAAGTTCCATCCATTAGCTGTGTGTGTGTCAGAATATGGGGAACACCACAGAATGTTTCATGCATTAATTTAATTGATGAGGCTATTGTGAACAGGAGGCCAAATACACAAGTTTTACATAATTATCCACTTACTCAATACTAACACAACAGCGAGATAAACTTTAATTAAACACCCATGACATAAATCCTTTCCAATTAATTCCCAGAGGATTGAATCTCAGTGGACCAAACTTGTTCCCATTTGCACTCAGTGCATACAATCCCAACAGACAACATCACTTCATATTTAATTCCAAGCATCCACTCCAAATCCACTTTCTCATCATTCCCAATTTATAGAAGTACAGCATCTTATTTCATTGGGTCATAAGATGCAGGCCATCCAGCCAATCAAGTCATCTCTGCATTCAATGAGATCATGGCTGTTCTGATAATCCTTAACTCCACTTTCCAGCCTTTCCCCCTTAATTCTTAATTCCTTCACTGATTGAAAATTGATCCACCTCAGCCTTATATATATTTAATTGCAAAACCTCTACAGCCCTCTATGATAAATTCTGCAGATTCACCACCCTCAGAGAAAAGAAATCCTTTTATCTTGATTTAAATAAATGATCCCTTACTCTGATATTGTGCCCTCTGTTCCGAGACTCACCCACAAGGGAAACAACCTCTTCGCATCTCACCCTGTCAAGACCCCTAAGAATCCTATAAGACCATAAGACATAGGAGCGGAAGTAAGGCCATTTGGCCCATCGAGTCCACTCCGCCATTCAATCATGGCTGATGGGCATTTCTACTCCACTTACCCGCATTCTTCCCATAGCCCTTAATTCCTTGTGACATCAAGAATTTATCAATTTCTGCCTTGAAGACATTTAGCGTCCCGGACTCCACTGCACTCTGCGGCAATGAATTCCACAGGCCCACCACTCTCTGGCTGAAGAAATGTCTCTGCATCTCTGTTCTGAATTTATCCCCTCTAATTCTAAGGCTGTGTCCACGGGTTCTAGTCTCCTCACCTAATGGAAACAATTTCCTAGCGTCCACCCTCTCCAAGCCATGTATTATCTTGTAAGTTTCTATTAGATCTCCCCTTAACCTTCTAAACTCCAATGAATACAATCCCAGGATCCTCAGCCGTTCCTCATATGTTAGACCTACCATTCCAGGGATCATCTGTGTGAATCTCCACTGGACATGCTCCAGTGCCAGTCTGACCTTCCTGAGGTGTGGGGACCAAAACTGGACACAGTACTCCAAATGGGGCCTAACCAGAGCTTTATAAAGTCTCAGTAGCACAATGGTGCTTTTATATTCCAACCCTCTTGAGATAAATGACAACATTGCATTCGCTTTCTTAATCACGGACTCAACCTGCATGTTTCCCCTTAGAGAATCCTCGACTAGCACTCCCAGATCCCTTTATACTTTGGCTTTATGAATTTTCTCACCGTTTAGAAAGTAGTCCATGCTGGTATTCTTTTTTTCCAAAGTGCAAGACCTCGCATTTGCTCACATTGAATTCCATCAGCCATTTCCTGGACCACTCTCCCAAACTGTCTAGATGCTTCTGCAGCCTCCCCACTTCCTCAGTACTACCTGCCTGTCCACCCAACTTCGTACCATCGGCAAACTTCGCTAGAATGCCCCCAGTCTCTTCATCCAGATCATTAATATATAATGTGAACAGCTGCTGCTCCAACACTGAACCCTATATTTTAATAAGGTCTCCCCTCATTTTTCTAAACTCCAATGAGTAAAAGCCCAACCTTCTCAATCTTCCCTCAAAAGGAAATCTCTCCATGCCCAGGATCAACCAAGTGAACCCTCTCTGGACTACTTCAAATGGCAGTATACCTTTCTTTAGATAAGGGGCCCCCAAAACTGTTACAATATTCCAAATGTGGTCTGACTTACCTTCGCACAACACTGCTAGGTCAATTCTGCTTCTATAGATGCTACTGGATGACCTAGGGATCCGCATATCACAAGTGAAGTAGCCTCTGTCGCTGCATTCCACGTCAGTTATGAGAATGGAGCCATTGCTTTGTCCAATATCACCCACCCACTGCAGTCTTGGGAAGAATACTGTTTCCTGTGCTATCACACTGAGGTTTTGGTAGTGAAAGAAAATCTGTGTTGGAATCAAGAAGGAAATTAACTAAAGATGAAGCGCAGCATTAGATACTGAGTAAAACACCCTTTACAATGCTTCCCATCAAACAGTCCCAGGGCCAGGAACAGCACAGGGTTAGATACAGGGTAAAGCTTCTTCTACATTGTCCCCATCAAACACTCCCAGGCCAGGTATATCACTCAACAGGTATACAATTAACTTAATTATTCTCATTGAAACTGAACTCGAAGGAAGTGCCGATTCCAACACCAGTCACTTCACAAGTTCCCCTCAGCTGGAGAATAGCACAATTTATTGTACAATCATCAGTTAACTGTTCACTGGCACATTCACCATGAAAACACCATATGCTAACCAATCAGCACTCTCTTCTCGGGCAGTATAAAATTGTTATTTGAGATTTGGTATTCTTGTGATGCATCCCTGATCAGTGCAAGACAAGAAGCTTTGATAACATGCAATACACAGCCTATGATCTTAATGAAGTTAGGAATGGTTTCTATAGAAACAAAAGGATGCCTGCAAAATGGACTGAGAAATCGCCAACAGAAGCTTGCTTCAAATTACAGGATAAAATATACAAGGCCAAACCTTAAAGTGTGTCAATGATAGTGGGCTGAGGCAACATGAACTGAGAGAGAAGGCTGTTACGAGTGGTATCACTGCATAGTCTCTGATTGTTTTCAGTGGTGATAGTGGTTTTGTTACTTTTAGAATCATGGAAGACCATAAGACCATAAGACATAGGAGGGGAAGCAAGGCCATTTGGCCCATTGAGCCCACTCTGCCATTTAATCATGGCTGATGAGCGTTTCAGTTCCACTTACCTGCACTCTCCCCATAGCCCATAATTCCTTGTGAGATCAAGAATTTATCAATCTCTGCCTTGAAGACACCCAACGTCCTGGCCTCAACTACGCTCCGTGGCAATGAATTCCACAGGCCCACCACTCTCTGGCTGAAGAAATGTTTCCTCATTTCCGTTCTAAATTGACCCGCTCTACTTTTAAGGCTGTGCCCATGGGTCCTCGTCTCCCTGCCTAATGGAAACAACCTCCCAGCATCCACCCTTTCTAAGCCATGCATTATCTTGTAAGTTTCTATTAGATCTCCCCTCAACCTTCTAAACTCTAATGAATACAATCCGAGGATCCTCAGCCAATCATCATCAATGTGAATCTCCGTTGGACACACTCCAGTGCCAGTATGTCCTTCCTGAGGTGTGGGGCCCAAAATTGGATACAGTATTTTAAACGGGGCCTAACTAGAGCTTTATAAAGTCTTACAAGTACATTGTTGCTTTTATATTCCAACCCTCTTGAGATAAATAGGATCCGTACACTCTGTCCATCCGCACTGACCTTCCAAAGAGCATCTCACCCACTTCCACCCACCCTATCCCTTTAACTTTGCATTTCCCATGGCCAACCCACTTAACCTGTACATCCCTGGACACTGCGAACAATTTAGGAGGTTGAGAGTAGTGAGGTCAGAAATAAGGTTTCAAGGTTGCAGGAGTGCAGCAGCAAGCAGGAGGCTGGTTTGAAATGTATTAGATTACAGTTGTATTAGATTAGATTACTTACAGTGTGGAAATAGGCCCTTCGGCACAACAAGTCCACACCGACCCTCCGAAGAGCAACCCACCCATTCCCCTACATTTACCCCTTCATCTAACACTACGGGCAATTTCGCATGGCCAATTCACCTGACCTGCACATTTTTGGACTGTGGGAGGAAACCGGAGCACCCGGAGGAAACCCACACAGACATGGGGAGAACGTGCAAACTCCACACAGACAGTTGCCCGAGGCGGGAATTGAACCCGGGTCTCTGGTGCTGTGAGGCAGTAGTGCTAACCACTGTACCACTGTGCCTGCCCCGTGTCTACTTCAATGCCAGGAGCATCCGGAATAAGGTGGGTGAACTTGCAGCATGGGTTGGTACCTGGGACTTCGATATTGTGGCCAATTCAGAGACATGGATAGAGCAGGGACAGGAATGGTTGTTGCAGCGTCCGGGATTTAGATGTTTCAGTAAGAACAGGGAAGATGGTAAACTTGAGGGAGATGTGGCATTGTTAGTCAAGGACAGTATTACGGTGGCAGAAAGGATGTTTCAGGACTCGTCTACTGAGATAGTATGGGCTGAGGTTAGAAACAGGAAATGAGAGGCCACCCTGTGGGAGTTTTCTATAGGCCTCCGAATAGTTCCAGAGATGAAGAGGAAAGGAGAGCAAAGATTATTCTGGATAGAAGCGAGAGTGACAGAGTAGTTGTTATGGGAGCCTTTAACTTTCCAAAAATTGACTGGAAATACTATAGTTCGAGTACTTTAGATAGGTCAGTTTTTGTCCAATGTGTGCAGGAGGGTTTCCTGACACAGTATGTAGACAAGCCAGCAATGTGCGAGGCCACATTGGATTTGGTCCTGAGTGATAAACCAGGTGTTAGATTTGGAGGCAGGTGAGCACTTTGGTGATAGTGACCACAGTTCAGTTATGCTTACTTTAGTGATGGAAAGGGATAGATATATACTGCAGGGCAAAACTTATAGTTGGGGGAAAGGCAATTACGATGCGATTATGCAAAATTCTGGATACATAGGATAGGGAAGGAAACTGCAGACGATGGGCACAATTGAAATGTGGAGCTTATTCAAGGAACAGCTACTGCGTGTCCTTGACAAGTATGTACTGGTCAGGCAGGGAGGAAGTGGTCGAGTTCAGGAGCCGTAGTTTACTACAGAAGTTGAATCTCTTGTCAAGAGGAAGAAGAATGCTTATGAGACATGAAGGCTCAGTTAAGGTGCTTGAGAGTTACAAGTTAGCTAGGAAAGATCTAAAGAGAGAGGTAAGAAGAGTCAGGAGAGGACATGAGAAGTCATTGGCAGATAAGATCAAGGAAAACCCTAAAGCTTTCCAAAGATATATCAGGAATAAAAGAATCCTTTAAGATTAGAGTTAGTTTAGGGCCAATCAAGGACAGTAGTGGGAAATTGTGAGTGGAGTCCAAGGAGATAGGAGAAGCACTAAATGAATATTTTTCGCTAATATTCACATTGGAAAAAGACAATGTTGCCAAGGAGAATAATGACATACAGGCTACCAGACTAGACAGGATTGAGGTTCACAAGGAGGAGGTGTTAGCAATTCTGGAAAGTGTGAAAAGATAATTTCTCTTGGCTGGATGGGATTTATCCTAGGATTCTCTGGGAAGCCAGGGAGGAGATTACAGAGCTTTTGGCTTTGATCTTTATGTCACCATTGTCTACAGGAATAGTGCCAGAAGACTGGAGGATAGCAAATGTTGTCCCCTTGTTCAAGAAGGGGAGTAGAGACAATTATAGACCAGTGAGCCTTACTTCAGTTGTAGGTAAATTGTTGGAAAAGGTTATAAGAGAGAGGAATTACATTCATCTAGAAAAGAATAAGTTGATTAGGGATAGTCAACACGGTGAAGTGAAGGATAGGTCGTACTTCACAAACCTTCTGAGTTCTTTGAGAAGGTGACCAAACAGGTGGATGAGAGTAAAGTGGTTGATGTTCTTTGTATGGATTTCAGTAAGATGTTCGATAAGGCTCCCCATGGTAGGCTATTGCACAAAATACAGAGGCATGGGATTGAGGATGATTTTGTGGTTTGGATCAGAAATTGGCTAGATGGAAGAAGACCGAGGGTGGTGGTTGAAGAGAAATCTGGATTAGTGGTGCTGGAAAAGCACAGCAGTTCAGCCAGCATCCGGGGAGCAAGAAAATCGATGTTTCGGGCAAAAGCCCTTCATCAGGAATACTTAATGAAGGGCTTTTGCCCAAAACGTCGATTTTTCTGCTCCTCAGATGCTGCCTGAACTGCTGTGCTTTTCAAGCACCATTAATCCAGAATCTGGTTTCCAGCATCTGCAGTCATTGTTTTTACCTGGTTGAAGAGAAATGTTCATCCTGGAGTTCAGTTACTAGTGGTGTACCGCAAGGATCTGTTTTGGGACCTGGATGAGGGCGTAGAATGATGGGTTAGTAAATTTGTGGATGACAGTAAAGTTGGTGGAGTTGTGGACAGTGCAAAAGAATGTTGTAGGTTACAGAGGGACATAGATAAGCTGCAGAGCTGGGTTGAGAGTTGGCAAATGGAGTTTAATGGGGAAAAGTGTGAGGTGATTCACTTTGAAAGGAGCAACAGGAATAAAGAGTACGGGGTTAATGGTAAGATTCTTGGCAGAGATAAGCAGGGAGAGCTTGGTTTCCAAGTACATAGATCCCTGAAAGTTGCCATCCAGGTTGATAGAGTTGTCAAGAAGACATACGGTGTGTTAGCTTTTATTGGGAGAGGGATCGAGTTTCGGAGCCATGAGGTCATGTTGCAGCTGTACAAAACCCTGGTGCGGCGGCACTTGAAGGATTGCGTACAGTTCTGGTCACGACATTATAGGAAGGATGTGAAAGCTTTGGAAAGGTTTCAGAGGAGATTTACTAGGACGTTGCCTAGTATAGAGTGAAGGTTTAATGAGGAAAGGCTGAGGGACTTGAAGCTGTTTTCATTAGAGACAAGAAAGGTGAGAGGTGACTTAATTGAGACATATAAGATAATCGGAGGGTTAGATAGGGTGGACAGTAAGGGCCTTTTTCCTCGGACAGTGATGGCTAGCACGAGGGAACATAGCTTTAAATTGAGGGGTGATAGATATAGGACACGTCAGAGGTAGTTTCTTTACTCAGAGTGTAGTAGGGGAGTGGGACGCCCTGCCTGCAACAGTAGTAGACTCACCAACTTTAAGGGCATTTAAATTGTCATTGGATAAATTTACGGATGAGAATGGAACAGTGTAGGTTAGATGGGCTTCAGATTGGTTTCACAGGTCAGCACAACAGCGATGGTCAAAAGGCCTGTGCTGCTCTGTAATATTCTATGCTCTATGATCTAATTTAGTGTTGCCAATCCACATAACTTGCAATCTTTGGACTGTTGGAGAAAACCTGAACAAACCCGCACTGACAAGGGTAGCATATCAAACTCCACACAGACAGTCCCCGAGTGTAAAATCGAACCTGGGTCCTTGGTTCTGTGAGGCAGCAATGCTAACCACTGAGTCACCGTGCTGCTGCCCATTTCTCCAGTCTTCCCTGGTTGTCCTGCTCATTACTATTGGGGGTCAGTTAGTTCAGTTGGCTGGTTTGTGATGCAGAGTGACACCAACAGCGTAGATTCAATTCCTGCTCAGGCTGAGGCTACCATGAAGGATTCTCCTTCTCACTCTCTCCCTTCACCTGAGACATGGTGACCCTCAGGTTAAAACACAATCAGCTATGTCTGTCTAACTACAATCACCTGATGAAGGAGCGTCGCTCCGAAAGCTAGTGTGCTTCCAATTAAACCTGTTGGACTATAACCTGGTGTTGTGTGATTTTTAACTTTGTACACCCCAGTCCAACACCGGCATCTCGGCATCATAACTAGAGTGTGCTGTTCTGGTGACTTTACTTTTACTGCTAACTACACTCGTATCTGTTCAAAATAGACCTGGAAGAGTGGAAGCATGCTGTCTGTGACTTGCTGAAGCTATTGTGCATTCTGTGTTGCTGAAGTGCTGCAATGTGACAGTGTATGAACATAAGTACAATCTTTTTTAATGGATACATAATCAGAGCAATCACCCACTGATTTATCCTCATTTACAATGTGCTTTGGTGGACAACTTCTGCAGGTTCTTTGCAAAATTTCCCAGAGATTACTGAAAGCTCTCAACCACATCACTGTTGTAAATGGCAGCAGCTCTCACGACATTTGAGTTACAGACAAGTCACAAATCATGTAAGTAAAGTGCAGCCACTGAAATCAACAGAGAACTCTGGAACATATCACTCACCAAGACCTCTTCGGTATCACTGTTAGAGCTATACAACCATTCCAGTTTGATGTTGTGCTGTTGAATGTCAGTTTGGTATTCGAGTTTGCAGTCCAACCGTAACTCCATTCCCTTCTTTACAACCAAGGATTTTGGGGTATAGACACCAATCGCTAATGTGGAGCAGATACCTGAAGGACAGAAACCAACATCCAATGCCCATTGATGGGTAGAAGCCTCAGTGTCTGGGCTGACAGGCAGTGGATTGATTCCCACTGTTGATGATGTTAGACCAGCTATTCTTCAGCCTGTATATAAACTACCCAGACACCTTAGAGCCATAGAGTCAGAACAGCATAAAAACAGACCCTTTGGTCCAACTCATCCATGCCGATCAGATATCCTAATCTGACCTAGTCCCATTTGCCGGCATTTTGCCCATATCCCTCTGAACCCTTTTTATTCATATACCCATCCACATGCCTTTTAAATATTGTAATTGTACCAGCCTCTACCACTTCCTCTGGCAGCTTGTTCCCTACATGCACCACCCTCTGCATGAAAATGTTACCCTTCAGGTCCTTTTTAAATCTTTCCCCTCTTATCTTAAACCATTTGAGTGGATTCCAGACTGTAAACCTCTCCTGGGTATCTGTTATTTTATGTATAAAGCATGACAGCTCCACAATTAGAATCAAGGCTGTAAATCTCTCTTGGGTACAAACCTTTGATTAGATTCCAGGCTACCACTCTCTGCTGCATATCTGTCATTCTACTTGAAACTACATGACTTTCCTGATTAGGTTCCAGACTCTAATGTGCTCCTGAGTATCTATTGTCCCAAATATAAATTGTGTAGACATTGCAAATACATTTCAGCCTGTATGACACAAATTCTGACTTCTGTTTCTGAGCGCAAACGATAACAGTTCTTAGCCACAAATATATATACAATTTTATTCATTAGCATTAGTTACAACCAAGGCCCAGAAACAACACGCTTGCAGTATAAATGACAAAGAGCAATGGTCATAACTCTGCTCCCTGGGAACATGGCAGCAGACATCCATTGATCAGTAAACCAACCACTAATCACTGTCTTTAACTTTTTAACAAGTCTATGATCTGGCCCTTTATCAAACAACATTTCCAACTTGGGTTCACCCACCCCACATTACAGGTGACCCCACACACACACACACACACACACACTCTCTCTCACAGACACTCACAATCCCCCACCCCAGACACACACACACTCCCACACTCACACATGCACCATCTCACAGACTTAGAGCCCTTTACATTCACACACACACACACACATATACACTCTCTCTCATAGACATTTAGAAACCCCCCCATACACACACACACAAAACACATATACGTTTCTGGGGTGAATTTGTACTTGCAGAGTTACCTTGCTCAAAAATTGCATGAATCCATGATTAGAATTAGTCTAAACATTATGGCACAGACGGCACCACACAGGGGGACAACAGCTTCAACACATTATCTGGGCTGACACCAATTGTTAAAGTTAATCTGAGAATGTAACTTTTAAAAAAGGTTTTGTGATTTACATATGAAAGAAGTGAAACTAACATGGTCATTCTGACAGATGAGCGACTTAACAAACAATCAAGGTATTTTTCAATGTATAATTTCAGTTACATCTCACTGTAAATTTTTGCTATAAATTCTGTGTTTTACAATTGTGTCCTCCACAACCACCTGATGAAGGAGCAGCGCTCCGAACGCTAGTGCTTCCAATTAAACCTATTGGACTATAACCTGGTGTTGTGTGATTTTTAATGTTTCCAATGGTACTCCTCTCATCAGTCTTATGACTGATATTGTCAAAGAATTCAGTCAAACTCATGACTTATCTTGAACCAGTTGTGCTGGTGTTGATTTATAATTTACATAAATGAAAGCCAGTTGATGTTGTCACTGCCAGCAACATTTATTTTATAAAAAAACCTGTAAATCTTCCTGCACAGTATCAGACAAAAGCTAAAGCTACAAGGATGCTCGATTTACCATGCTGTGTGAGATACAGAACCCTGGTCAAGGTACAGCTCATGTTTAGTAGCATGGGCCGGAATAATTGCACTTTATTATGGGTTAAATTGCTTCACAATATTAAAATTATCATGAGTTGAAGTCAGCTGGCTGCAAAAAGGGAAACTGTGGGTTTGTGTTTGGTAGCCAGGCAAGGTGGTGATAGGAAGGATCTGCAGGTTCAGCTTCCCCTTTCCATTAAAATAACTGCTCTCCTGTGCAGCAATGCAACTGCATCAGAGCTTTCAATATTGCTCCTTCAGTTTTACTCTCAGCAAAGAGACAGCTGGGAACATATATATCAGCGTCTGTACAGAACCTGAACAGTTTATACAAAGGAACTTAGCAAAAATCTTGCACCCAAGCCATGACATCTCATTAGGGCTTGGGAGAGAAAGCTGTCCTCTGAGAGGAGGAATGGGTTTATAATCTGTGCAGTTTGTAAGCAGGAGGTGACCTCATTGAAATATAAATTTGGATGGGACTTTCCTCCCTAAATGTGACAAGGAAGGTGGAGGATGGGTAACTACTGGGGTGAGTTGATGTCAAGAAGTTACTGCCCCTCCTCCCAGTTCAGCAGTTATGTTTTGGGGGTAGGTGCATGGGCAACCTTCCTGACCCCTACCAACTGAGGGCAGTAAGGGGTTAATTAAAGGCATGTTAAGGGCCTCAAACCCTCCAGTTGACTTTGTCATGACAGGAGATTAAAGTGGCAGTCTTCTCATCTATTACAATGGGGTAGATCACCAACTGCGGTTTGTGGGGGGGGGGGCTAGGTGGGGTGCTGGGAGGAGCTATGCCCAGGATAGAGGCAGTAGAAAGTGAGGACTGCAAATGCTGGAAATCAGAGTCGAGAGTGTGGTGCTGGAAAAGCACAGCAGGTCAGGCAGCATGCGAGAAGCAGGAAAATCGTCGTTTCCCGAGTCAAGAGTGCCTGAAACATTGATTCTCCTGCTCCTCTAATGCTGCCTGACCTACTGTGCTTTTCCAGCATCACACTCTCAACCCAGGATAGAGGCAATCTAGACATGAATGAGGGTCGAAGGGTGGCAGCACAAAGCCATTGATGGTGCCAGTCCTTTGTGCTGCTGTTCAGCCAGAGGGGTGGGACATCTATGTCATGGGAGTTGATTGGGTAAGACACAACGGCGGGGTGGGGGAGGGTGCAGTCTCTCAATCCTACAGGCACTCACTGCCACATTTGGTCAGAAACAAAATGGCAAGTTCTGTCCATAACTTTCTTAGGGACAAGGTGGTTGCTACAGGTAGATGCTGAGAGGCTGTTGCCCCCTTAGTTGGAGAATCTGGGTCTATGATTCATAGTCGAAAGTTGGGAAAAAGCCATTTAACACTGAGCTGAGGAGAAATGTCTCAATTCAAAATGAGTATGAATCTTTGGAATTCTCAATCCCAGAGAGAACCTGGAAGACTGAACACATTTAAGATTGGGATGTATAGAGTTTCGGGCACTGAGGCAACCAAGCAATATGAGGTTAGAGTTAGAAAGTGGAATTGAGTTAAAAGATCAACCATAATCTCATTGAATGATGGAACAAATTCAACGGGCCGAATGGCCAATTCCTGCTCCTATTTCTTCTTGTCTGGTGTACAAGTGATTTGATAGAGGTATTTAACATTATGAATAGAAGGAACAGAGTATGCAAAAGCAGAGGGTCTTTTTCTGACATAATTTCGCTGGTGGAAATTCCAGAGAATGGGAAGGAATGTCCAAAATTGTTCTCTGTTGACTTTAATGAAGAGTAAAATCAGGCAGAGTCTAAAACCAGCATTGATCCCAAAGCCTTTAATTTCCCTATGATGGGTCCCAATCACCCCCAGAATGTTTCCAGTAGTTGAAGGGTCTTGAATGAAAAGATATTAATGTAAGATTGAATGAAAGTGATTTAGAAAAAAGAGCAGGAAAAGTGTGCCCTGTTACTCAAGGCAGTTGTGAGAGTGTAAAATTCACTAACAAAGATAACAATGCAAACAAAGACCAAATTTATAAATATTAGTATTGTATTAATATATATATATAAATACAGGAGTACTGGAGGATAGAGGGCTTATGCATATGGGAACAGTGGGTAACAATGTTACCTCAGTACGGGTACAAGTTATGGCTTCAAGTCCCACTCCAGGATTTGAACTCAAAATTTGTGGCTGACATTTCAGTGCAGTATCGAGGGAGTGTTGCAATGTTGGAGGTGCCATCTGACGGATGATTTGTTAAATTCAGGCCCCAGTGGACCTGAAAGATCTGACTATTTCCAAAGAAGAGTAGAGGAGCTCTTCTCAGTGTCATGGTCAATATTTATTCCCTCAATCAACACCAATAAAAAATCGTTATCAAATTACTGTTTGTGGAAGCTTACTGTGTACAAATTGACTTCAGTGTTTCCAATATGACAACATCAGCTATGCTTAAAAAAGCATTTCTTTGGTTGCAGAGCATCTGGGATGCTCTCAGGTCATGAAAAACGCTACCAAAATACAATCTTTACCCCTTTTGTCAATACTGACACTGAGCTGGGTCTTTCCTCCTCTGTCCTCAAAACCTAACAGTACCCTCAACAAAAACAGAAATTTCTGGAGAAACTCAGCAGGTCTGGCAGCATCTGTGGAGAGAGAAACTGTTAACGTTTCAAGTTGAGAGCCAGTTAACTCTACCTTCCCTCCACAGATGCTACCAGACCTGTTGAATTTCTGTTTTCATTTCAGATTTCCAAACTCCACAGTTCTTTGTTTTAGTTTAATGCACTGGAAATCCATTTTTGCTCACAGGCATGAAAATAGATCACCAATTCAGCCCGATCTGAGCTGCTAGTCCACTATTCAACTCATTGAGCCCATTCTTAAATAGGTTCAATGCAGCTCAACTAAAAACAAATCAATGATGACTGTTGGGTAGGGGCTTGATATTTAGAGATGGGTGAACCATGTAATAAAATCTCTAGGAATGTAACGAGCCACAGTCAGCAATCCCAGCCCCAATTACATGTTGTGACTCAAACCCTCTGCCTAATACAGGCCACTCTTCCGTCACTGTTTCCAATAAACAAAGTACTTACCACAGAATATGAGAGATGACAGCAGCAAGAGGAGATCCATTTCACTGTTCCTCACCTACGGAGAGAAAGATGATCAGTGACAATAACAAGTTGCATTTCCAAAGCACCTTCGACATAGTAAACCATCCCTAGGTAATCAGCAGGGATGCCATCAAACCAAATTTGACCCTGAATCAAAATGTGACTCAAATTTGACACAAAGAGATATTATGACAGCCAACCAGAACCTTAGTCAAAGAGGTAGGTTTTACTTAGTGCCTGGCAAGAGGAAGTGGAGAGGGAAATTCTCAGTTCAGGTATGGCTGCCAATAGTGAAACAAAGAAAATAAGAGCTGTGCAGGACCCCAGAATCAGAGGAGAACAGAGATTTCAGAAGATTGTGGGGCTGGAGAGGCTTGAACAGATAAGGATGGGGGCGAGACCATGTTGGAATTTGAAATCAAGGATGAGACCTTGAAGTGGTAGCACCGCCAGATTCAACATAGGTTTGTGAGTAAAGGGAGTGATGTGATGGTGGAGCAGGACTTTGAGAAAGCAGGGAACTGGGCAGCGGAGATAGAAATGGACAGTTTATAGAATTGGAGAAGGACAGCAAAAGTATAAAGACTACAGATTGAGTTCTGAAATGGTGATTGTGGCTAAACATCAGTGTAGGACTGTGTAAGATCATGTCCATTGACAGTTTCAATCATTCTTTCAGGCTGAACATTTTGGTCCCTATGGAGTTGTTCTTAACTGAGCCCAGAGTTTCTATGAACTCTTCCAGACCAGATTCCTTCCTGAGTCCCATGTGAGTGCTGCTAGACAGGGAGTGCTTGCGGGGACGAGGCATGGAGAGCACTGACTTGCAACAGCTCCAAACAGCTTCTGACACATTATAGCAGGCTGAAATATGAAAAATAACAATTGCTGAGGCTCTGGGGGTGAGACAACCAAGAACTAGTGAGTCAGCAGCTTCAGGTGAGGGGAGAGAGACCCCATACCCCAGTGAGAGTCAGCACCTTCAGGAAAGGAAGGGGGAAATTGAGGCACAGACAGTGAAGTTCCAGAGTGAAAGAGAGTGGAGGCAGCTATGTTTCATCTTGTGAGGCCTTCAGAAACTAAATGAAAGAAACCTCTAAACAGGTTGTATCAGCTAATTAATTGCAAAATGCAGCAATGAATGAGAATATATTGATCTGTACTGATTTATCCTATAATCAGGTTTATAGTTTATAGAACATTAAAACAGAGTACACAGGAATCGGCTATTTTGCCTTCAAGCCCACTCCATCATTAAACACAATCGTGGTTGATCTTGTCCCTCATCTCCATATTCCCACTCTATCCCCATTTCCCTCACCCCATCAGCATCCATTGATCTATCAACCTCTGTCTCGAATACAGTCAAGAACTTAGAACTTTATATCCACAGATAGATACACCGATGTCCATTAACAGCACCATAAAATGATCATGATAATTGGAAAGAATAATTGATAAAGTGAGAGAAAAACTTCATTATACTCAGGAACATTCCCTAAAACATATAGGTTGAAAAAGAACCTATCAATGAGAACAGAAATCTCTGATTGAAAGCTAATTCTCTTTTCCTGCAACATGTTTCTGTTTCCGAGCAGCATCGAACTTACAATCCGCAGTCAATATTCCAGTGCTATAATTCAGTTGCCGATGCTTCATCTGTGCAGCCTGTTCTTGATCTTCCTCCTGGGCAGCACTCTGCTCTGTTTCCCTGCGTCTATTTAAATTGCTGGTCATGTCATTCTGTTGTTCCTCAATTTACTTGAGGCCCCAGGAAACCGTACTGTGGAAGTGAAGGGTGAACTTTATCCTCCAAATCTCTCAGTTGTAAAAGGACAGGCCACTTCACCAAAAACGTATCCGCAGAAGCCTTTACTTTTCAAACAAGCTAAAAGGTAAGGGGAACAAGTGTAAAAAAAAACAACACAAGTTGCTGGAGAAACCCAGCAGGTCTGGCAGCATCTGTGTAGAGAAAGCAATGTAAAAATGTATTGTTGCACTTTAGAATAGCACCAGGAGGGCTTGGCAAAATTACTTGTGCAGTAAAAGCTTTATAGATACAAAACTGAGAAAATTTAAAAAATGCAACACTCAAGTGGACATAAGACCAGGCCAGTTTTTCCAGGTGCCTTGGAACACCAGTGGTCAATTGCCCCCTAATTTAAAAATCACGCAACACCAGGTTATAGTCCAAGAGGTTTATTTGGAAGCACTAGCTCTCGGAGCGCTGCTCCTTCATCAGGTGGTTGTGGAGGTTAAGATCCACAGAAGGTTAATTCCACAGAATTTATAGCCAAAGGTGTCTGGTGTCATGGAGCTGTGATACAGTAAACAATCTGAGATTAAAACTTTCATCTTTTATAATGGGATATGCTGGTTTCTGTTCTTTGATATGTAAATCCCAGAACTTCTTTTAAATTACACTCAAAATAGCTCAGCTTTTTAAACACCAGGTGTGAAGTCTGTCTGTGTCCCAATGCTATGTCAGACTGTCAAACCCTCTGTATAGTTTTACAGATTTTTTTCGTGGATTCTTGCAGTTTTTGAGCAAAATAAAATGTAATTCTGCAAAATTACACCGACACCTACAAGTCATGTCCCCTAATTGTAAGGGATGTCCCTAACTTGGCCTTTTTTTGGGGGACGTCCTGTGTCCTGTGCCTGTCAGACAGGACAGGCTAGGTGACTCAGTTCAATAATAAGAATGAAATCAAACGGAGGCAATAGTAATATAGTGGTGCTGTTATTTGACTATAATCCAAAGGAGAAAGTGAGGTCTGCAGATGCTGGAGATCAAAGTTGAAACTTTATTGCTGGAACAGCACAGCAGGTCAGGCAGCATCCAGGGAACAGGAGATTCGACGTTTCGGGCACAGGCCCGAAACATTATTCCTGAAGAAGGGCCTGTGCCCGAAACGTCGAATCTCCTGTTCCCTGGATGCTGCCTGACCTGCTGTGCTGTTCCAGCAATAAAGTTTCAACTATAATCCAAAGGGCCTGGCTAATGTCCTGGGGACAGGGGTTTAGATCCCACCATGGCAGATCATAAATCAAATAATTAAAATAATGGTGAAAGAGATCTGGCATCCTTACCTGGTCTGGCCTATGTGTGACTCCAAATCCACAGCAACATGGTTGACTCTTAACTGATTTCTAACAGGGCCAAGCAAGGCGATCAGGTCAAGAGCACTTAGGGATGGTAACAAATGTTGGCCCAGTCAGTGGTGCTATCATCCTATGAAAGAATAAAATGTGAAAGTCCATGGATGAACTGGCAGTAAGGTGTAAGGTGATCACATTACTTGTAAGTTTTAGATGCTTTAAGGTTTCCAAGCTGTACATCATCCTCTGGTACTATCACCCCTCTTTCCATGTTGCTGGGTCAAAATTCTGAACCTCTCTTCCTCATTGCGCTGTGGGTGCCCCTACATAGCAAGTACTACAGCGGTTCAAGAAGGCAGCTCAGCACCACCTTCTCCAAGGTACTTAGGGATGGTTTATAAATGCTGGCCCAGCCAGTAATACACAAACTCCAATTAGGACTATTTAATAATTCCATTTTCATTATTACCAAAGCCCCCCATTCCCTATTATTATCAAAAGCAACACCCTACTCCCAGATCCACCCAAATTCCAGTTGTGCCCCAAATTAATTGCTCCTTATGCTATTTCAGATGAATTGACATCTTGGACATTGATTATTTAACAGTTTTTCTTGAGAAAACGAGCTGGTCAATATCACATTGTAATCAGTGGGAACTTTCTGTGCACAAAATACAAGTGATTGCTTTTCTAGAGACCACATAATTGGATGGCAAGAGTTTCAAACTGTCAAATGGGAAGCCTGGAGAAACACTGGGCTTTTTTTTTCCCTGTCGCATTCCTTTCTGGAATCAGTTGTGTTGGAAACTTTGCACAGCAAAAGTGACCTCATTAATGAGCAAGTCTACACATGTGGTTGCTGGAGACGGGTTATTTCAGTGACAGAGTGGTGAATCTATGGCATTCACTGCCATAGAAGGCTGTGGATTCCAGATCATTGGGTGTATTTAACTCTGAGATAGGAGGTTATTGATTATCAAAGGGATCAAGGGTTATGGGAAGAAAGAGGGAGAATGGGGTTGAGAAACTTATCAGCCATGATTGAATGGCGGAGCAGACTCAATGGGCTGAATGGCCTAATTTCTACTCCTAAGTCTTGCGGCGTGCAATCTTCTTTTGAGTTGGAATAACTAATCATTAATGGGCATTTTTGATATTTGCTAATCAACCTGTTCAGAGACATTATTTCACAGCTCTGGATCTGAAGCTGAGCTTCTTAGTTCAGAGGTTAGGACACTACCACCGTACTACCTCTAGTGGCCAATTTTTATTTATGGAGAAATCCCCAACTAATGCACATAACCTGTAGCTGTGGCTGGGGAGATCACCTTGAAATTGACCACAGAAGAAATTACAGTTAGACCTCTGCCTTCCCCGAAATCTCTGGTGACTTCAGGTGCACCGATATGGTTTTCAGTTATACCACAACAGAGATTCTGCAAAACAAAAGCACTTCATGCCAACCTTCGCTCCATACACAGTGAAAGCACGTCACAAGATGGAGACAAGACAGGAAAGGAAATACAGCAAGACACTGCTTCCCAAACCTTTTCCCACTCTGACCCCATCATCAAGGCTTGAAACTTGTGGGACCCCTCAGTGAAACCGTGAGAGTGGATTGGGGAGGGGTGATGACGTTTTGAATCCAAATTAAACTTTATCTTCACCAACAAAGCTTTAATGACCTTATCTGCATCTGTGATCTGTGCTCAGAGCTGCACCCAAGTGGACAATGATGGTATAGCTGATTAACACAAATTTCGAGATTAGTTTTCACAGCTTGAAGTTATTTTCCAATCTGTTCAGAAGTTGTTACAGATCTCTAGAGCAGGCAAGACTTGAACCTCGGCCTCCTGCCTCAGTGTCAAAAAGTGTAGCGCTGGAAAAGCACAGCTGGTCAGGCGGCATCCAAGGAGCAGGAGAGTTGCCATTTCAAGCATAAGTTCTTCACCAGGAATGTTTATGCATAAAGTGTCGACTCTCCTGCTCCTCGGATGCTGCCTGACTGGCTTTTCCAACACCACATTCTTTGACTCTGATTTCCAGCATCCGCAGTCCTCACAGTCCTCCTCCTACCTCAGTGGTAGGGAATCTACAACTGCACTACAACAGGGCCTCTTTAACCAGCTTGAAAATAGTTCTCATTAACTTCTCACCATCAGGATGCTGTTAACAGAAAATCTGGAGATGCAGGAGATTTATAAAGGAGACAGAAGATGCCAGAAGTAGATCAGTCAGCACCTTTGTGGAGGAGAGGTCAATTGGTCTTTTGGAAATAGAACAATGTGACTTTAAAGAGGACTTTGGCAAGCAGTTTCACAATGAGGTACACCTAGACAGTAATGTTAAGTGGGATGTTTAATCGGTTATGTCATGGTGGACAGAAACTGTAATCAATTCAAACACATTATAAAATAATTCAGTAACCAGTAATGTTGTAGGAATAGGAACAGACGTCTTGTCATGTCTGTTCTGCTAATTAATTAGGTCAAAGCTGATCTACATCTTAACTCCATCTATCTAATCCTTAATATTAAAAATGCAAAACAAAATCCATCAATTTTCTACTTCAGAGGAGTGCACTGCAGATTTTCTGATCCTTTGTGTGATGACATGCTTTCTGACATTACCCAAAATGGTCAAACTCTTAAAAGGTGATGTGTCTTCTCAAACATTATAAACTATCAAACTAAGTCGATGCTGGCAGTATCTTGGTTATTATTGCTTGGAATTTCAAAACTAATCATTTGGTTAAGATCAATACCTAGCTACGTGTTTGGTCTTTTAGGTTGTACATGAACATATAATGTGGTCATAAACTCTGCATAAAGTTCTCAATCATCTGACCTTGCTCAGAATCCCTATTTCCAACCCAGAGTTTGACCAGATGCCTTTAGAAGAGTGTCCTGGGTAAACTGACAAGCCAGAAATCTTCCCAGCTAAAGTAGGACCATCCAGTGCAGGAAACCAAGCCAGCAGTGCTGGAGAGAATTGATGCCAAGACCACACCCCTTTTTGAAGAAGTAGCTGCTGTATTCTATGGCTTACAAAAGGTAAGTGATGGATAGGTAGCAGGTAAATGGGTAATGGCTCAGGGTAGGTCACAAGCTGTTGGTTTTGTGACCTCGATACATGGAGAAAAGTATGGCGTCCTGAATGTTTATTGTCCCCCAGCGCATCAATTAGAAATTAAATTTCTAATTGATGCAGTTGCTAAATTAATGAATCTTGAGGTGCGCTACACGATCATAGGAGGGGATTTTAAGCGCCGAATGAATCCCGGGGTAGACAGGATACGAAGGGGCCCGGCAGGTACACTCGCGCAATCTGGACAGTTGGAGGACATGAGTGAGGAATTGGGATTAGTGGATGTGTGGAGGCACCTCCACCTGAAAGGAGGAGACTACTTTTTATTCCAATCCACACAAGTGCCACAAAAGAATTGACATGTTCCTTATGCCGTTGGTTAGTTTGGACAGAACATTTGGGAATATAACTATCTCGGACCATCCGCCAATGTACTTAGATATTAATATCAAGGGTGGTGGAATAGATATACGGTGCTGGCGCATGGATCTATTCCTGTTAAGGGAGAGAAATTTGTTGAGTACATTACAAGTGAGTCCAGGGCCTTCTGGGATATCGACTCGGGTATGGCCAGTAATCCATCAATACTTTGGGAGGCCGCTAAGGCATATTTACCAAGCCTCATTATTTTGTATTCAATGACTAGAAGGAAGCAGAGGGAGGAGCAGCAACAGATGCTGGAGACCCGGCTGAAGGTAGCTGAGGAAGATTATTATAATGGGCCTTCATTGGTCAAGCTTCAGCCGGTCACGGCTCTCCAGGCCGCTCATGACTCATTGCACACACAGGTGGCAAAAAAAGACGTCTCCTTTGCTAAACAAAGATTATTTGACTTTGCTGATAAGCCAGGTAGATACCAGGCATATCTGGCTAGAAAGAAAAATGCTTCCTAATCCATTATGTCTGTTAGAGAAAAGGCTGGCACAGTTACCCATGAGTTGAAGAAGACCAATGTTAGATTTATACAGCAGAGTTATACCTGACGGAGGGCGGCAAAGATGGTGCAGTGAGAATGCATTATTTTTTTGAGAACTTGGACCTGCCCAGTATAAGTATGGAACAGGTCTCCCTGTTAAATGCATCTACTATGATACAAGAGGTGCAGGAAGCAATAAAGCATCACCAGGGTGGCAAAGCACCGGGGCCAGATGGATTCCGAAATGAGTTTTATAAGGAATTCATAAATGTATTGATGGAGTCATTTCTGGAGATTTATAGCCATTCATATACACAGGTTTATCTGCTGCCCTCTCTTAGGGAGGCTAATATCGCCCTCATTTTAAAGAAGAGGAAAGACTCTGAAGAATGTGCTTCATATAGACCAATTTCACTGTTGAATGTAGACTTTTAAATTCGATCAAAGATGCTGGCCCTGAGGTTGGAAAAGATATTGCCCTATTTTAGAAAAGAAGATCAGATGGGTTTTATCAAGGGCCGTAGCTCCTCCAACAATATCAGGAGGGGACTGAACATAGACAGGTATGCCAGCAATGATGGATCCCAAGTTTGGTGGTCTCCCTAGATGCAGAAAAGGAGTTTGACTGGAGAGAATGGCTGTACCTGTTTAGGGTCCTACAGCGCTTTGGTCTGGTGGGAGCCTTTGCCAGGTGGGTGGCGATATTGTATAATGATCCGAAGGCAACAGTCATCATGAATGGTACTAAGTCAGATAACTTTAATACTGGGAGAGGTAGTCAACAGGTGTGTCCTTTCTCACCACTGTAATTTACCTTGGCAATTGAGCTGTTAGCCGAGACAATCAGGAAGAATCCTGAAATAGTGGTGCCAGGGGTGGGAATGGGGGAACCATAAAATCACCCTATACGCTGATGATGTCCTTTTGTTCTTGGCCAATCCAGAGGAGTCTGTTCCTCGACTGATTCAAAAAATTAATTTATTTGGCAGTTTAGCCGGATACAAAAGTCAGAAGCTATGCCGGTGGGGGGATTAATGGAGGTGCCTGATTTGATGGGTGGAATGCAGTTCCCATTTAGATGGTCGTCAAAGGGTTTTTTGGATTTGGGGATATTTATTACCACTGCCTTCCACCAGCTGTATAAAGCTAACTATGCACAACTACTGGAGAGGATAAAACAGGATTTGCAGCAGTGGGAGGGATTACCATTATCATGGTTAGGCCAAATAGCCCTGATTAAAATGAATGTTCTTCCTCACCTGTTGTACCCCATGAGAATGCTCAAGTTGTTGCTACCCAGATGAGTGTTACTGAGGCTCAATGGTTGGCGAGAGTCCTTTATTTGTGCTGCAGGCAACCTCTAATTAAATTGGGGGGGGGGGGGGGGGGGGGGGGGGGGGGGGGGGCGGGTGGAGGTGGTGGTGTGGCCCTTCCAGACTTGAAGAGATATCAAATATGCAGCCTGTTAGCATATGTGGGTGACTGGGTACAGCGGGGATTCTTAGTCGATTTGGCGTGTTGAAGCCTCACCATCGAGATGTCCCCTAGTTAATCTATTATTCATGGATAAGATGAAATGTGATCAAGCAGTGTAAGAGCCCAATCATTTTGAACACAGTAAAAGCTTGGAGGATAATGAGGCAAGACGAGGGCAATTGGCTTAAGACCTCGCCATTTACCCCGTTGGTGGGAGCCCCAGGATTTAAACCTGGAGCAATGGACTCCGGCTTTAAGCTGTGGGAAAATAGGCAAATCTTTTGTTTGGGAGATTTATTCGAGGGGGAGGTCTTGATGTCAGTTCGCCAACTAAGTCAGAAATATAGAATGTTTAATAGGGCCCTTTTCAGGTACTTTCAGATAAGGGATTATATACAGAGGAGGACCACACTCCTTACAAGTCAGACATGGAGAAGAGTACTCCGGTGCACGGGTGCTCTTTCAATTAGTACTTTGTATCATTTACAGAAAGGATGTGCCTTAGATGTGGAGAGACTCTGTAGGACTTGGAATCAGGAACCAGGAGAGGATATTTCATTGGAAAAATGGGAAGATATATTGAAAAATGTAAAGAAAATCTCAATATGTAACAAAGCGCAGGCTATGCAATTGAAGATTTTACACAGGGCTCATATGGTGCCAGAGGATCTAGCTAAGTTCAAGACAGGAGCATCACCAGGGTTTCCCAAATGTAAAATTAATATAGGCACTCTCACACACTGCTATTGGTTATGTTTCAAAATTCAGAGATTCTGGAGTGCCATAGTAAGGGAACTGAAGGAAATCCGGGGAATCGAAGTCAAAGTGGATCTGGTATTTCTTCTTCTGGCGTTGCCAAATTTGCCCTGTCTGAAGGAACATGGAAAGAGACTGTGTAACATTCTTACCCTCCGTGCAAGGAAGGGCATTTTAATGAATTGGAAGTTGGAAAACCCCCCAGGTCTTATGGGGCAATGTAGGCTGGTGATGGAGCATCTCCCCCAAGACTACCTCACAAATATGGTGCACCACAAAACAAAACCCCAGGGTGGCCAGTGACAAGCAGTGCCCTTCTCAGAGGGCAATGCTGCATGATCAAACAGTGAAGGGGAGGGCAGGGATTAAATCAAAATAGAGTTGGATGAAGCAGTTTTATAAGACCCGGCGGCCCTTTCTAAATTATATTGACGCAGACTTATCAGCAATATTAATTAGGGCCGTGATATAGCCAGGGGAATCAGTTTGGGTGCCTGTAGGGGCCTGGGAGAGATCAGCTGGGGAATAAAAAATACACGTGCAATGACTTGTGCCCCCAGGGGTAGGAGTTTTAGTAGGGGTAGGAGATGTGGAGAGTGAAATAGAATAAAGTAATATGATATAATTTAAGCTAATTTGAATTCAGCTTAATTTAATTTGATTGTAGTTTAGTTTAAGTAGATACGTTTGTTCTGATAGAATAGTAGGTAGTTTATCATTAAATAGTATTGTGATATGACTATTATACTATCTCTATATTTTTGTATTTTGGTTTATTTCTATATAATAGTTGTTTTGTAAAATATTTGAAGAAATTTTTAATAAAAATATTTATAAAGAGTAAAAATTTGATGAAAATAAGTAACCCACTCATGAAAGCAGTATTGCATTTTACTGTACATTCCACAGAATAATCCAAGAAATATCACAAAATTATGTAGGCAGTAAACATTAAACAGAATTGTTTAAAGGTATGAACTCAAGCTTCAATAATGGTTCACAATAGTGCATGTGAAATGAAGTAGCATCTCCAGTACATGGGAATCTTTGATACTGCCCTTCAATTCTTTACCTTACAAAAGGCTGTACAGTACATTGTTTCAAAATTCCTCAGAATCATTAGAATAAATGAGATCTTTCAACAACCAAATCTATTCTTATGGTAATATCATACATAATTACAATGAGAAGACAACCAATAATCACCCAGACCCTAGATAATGGCATGCACAGCATTAACAAAGTTAACAAGTCAGTAATATGTCAATACCCCAAGCAAGTATTGTACTATAAATTATTTATAAAAGAAAGTATTTCCAGTCTGTGAATAGCTAGTAAATTTGAATTCCCCTCATTCACAAGGCAACAAACTGTCTGTTACTGCTACCCATTTCCAATAGATTTTATTTTGTAGTAAGATAGGGCAAATTAAAATACTGAGTGATGCCTGAATTATGCATTATTCGTAGTATTGCTCTTGGCAGAGATGATAATGCTTCACTGGAGCAAAGCAAGGGAAGTAGACAATGAGGCAGCTCATTCCTCTTTGCTGACATTTTCGATGGCTGCCCGGCCATTGGAGGAAGAACTACACAGCTTTCCCTCAGCTGTCAGCTTCCTCAAATAGTCATGGGGTCCGTTACCTTCATAGGCAGACGGGCACTTGTAGGAGCCTCCGATTCTGTCCCAGAGTGTAAAGTACTGCCCATAATTGTAGTCAAAGTACAGGTGGTGGTCGGTATGATGGGCTGCACCGTTGATGACCTCCTCGAGGACTTTAGGCACTCTGTAGTTCCCATCGTGAATGGACACTGTCCAGATGTTGACAAAGATGTAAAGACCCAGGTAGACCAGCTTGTGTAGAGGGAACAGGAATGGATAGATATGATATGGGATACTCTGCAGGAACCCATCTACAGGATGAAAAGCATGACTTGCAAATGGGGTTGCAATCTTCCAGGTATGGTGGGGCTTGTGTAGTCGCTGCAAATAAGAGAGAAATTATATATAATCAGCACATTAGTGATTGCTTAAAAAGGAAAAAAAAATGCAGTTCTAAAAAGCTAAACAAACATTTAAAATTCGATTGGTTTTGACATATTATGACAACTCCAAGAATCACGGGACTTGAATATGGATCCTTTGGCCCAGAGGCAAGGACATTAATGTTGGTGCCATAAGATCCTTTTGGGATGCAATTCTATATTTATGCAAGATGCTGTTCAATTATGATGCAGTTCTAATGCCTTGAAATGCCTCTCAATATCCAAATTTGGGCTAGATGCAATAACGAGAAAAATCAGCATTTTTAAATAAACCTATGAGGTGGAAATAAGATTATTAGTAGATTCTTGACAACTCTCTTCAGGCAATCAATATTAATTTCCAAAGGGGGAAGCTGAACAGTATTCAAGGAGAAATTTACAGGGTATGGGGCAACACCTGGGGAGTGGGTCAAATGGAGAGCTGCCTCAGTGGGGCGAATAGTCTCCTTCTGGTCTATCAGTATTGTTATCAATGCTAACATGCCTGAGTAACCCCTTTTCATTGAAATGTGTATCTAATCGTGACAAATGTAATCTAAACTCAATTTTCAAATCACTCTCTCTGTGTACAAAAACTGTACTTCCTCGTGACTCTAACACTTACCTTATAGAGGAGCCGGTGGTGAAGAAACCTGTGGATCCAGTAGATACACATGTCCGTGAAGAAAAGAAAGGAGGCCATACTGAAGATTACTCCAAACCAACCTGATTAAACAGGAAGACCAATGTTAGAGTGGTAGTCTGCTCAGGATACAATCACAGGTTACCCACCTATTCCAGCTCATCATACACATGTGGCTATGAGCACAGTCACAATTCATAAGCCTGAGGATTTTGGGGAAGCGTGTGAGAGAGATGGTAGAACTCCCACCAGAGTTAATATCCAAGGATTGCTCTTTCCCTGCCCTGCAGCTATTTAAAAAGTGGCTTTTTCCTTGGCCCTCTTTACTCAGACAGAAGTCCCATAAATAGCAGCTATATTTAAATGGCACCTTTAAAATAGTGAAATATCCCAAGATCCTTTACATGTGTGCTGTTGTACAAACTTTATTTCATGCCACTCAAAAGGTCAAAGGTTTGGAAAAAGATGGAGGCTTTAAGTGTCATTAAAAAGGGGAAAAAAGAACAGAAGAATGATCAAATCATGAATGAATGGAAGAATGAAAGATGAAAAATGTTGGAAAGGGGAATGCTTCAGCCTGGGGCCTAGGCAACCAATTCAAAATAGAACTCCAAGTCCTACAATAGTGGAATGAATAGCAGGCAACAGAGAATAAGATTACAATTTGTTTCATACAACGGTGACATTTCCAAAGCAACTAGTCTATCAGATTTTCAATTCAGTCCTGATCTAGAAAGGCAGAGCAGGCAGGAGGGTGAAAATGGTTTACTCTTGCCCTTCCGTGTCACCTGCTCTCAGGGTTCAAGAACAATGCAGAGTTCAGAGTTCAGCTTGCTGCCCAGTATTAGGGAATGAAATAAAATGTTGGCCGGAATCCATTTCCCTGCATCGAATTCCTTATTTGGTTAAAAACGCTTACCATAATGGGAATCCTCAATATTGTTGTACAATTTGCTGTAGCCTCGGACCTCTGCAAAGAATAACGCCACTGTTGGAATGCTCATCCAAGGCATTGACTTCAAAGCATATTTTATCTCCCGCTGCACTTGGTTCTATAAAAGAGGAGGGGGATAAAAAAAAAAGAAATTGGTTTTAAAAATATCCAGAAAATCAAATTCAATTACCAACATTTCCAAAGAACCACATATGCAATGTGTGTTTGTTTTTGAAGTCTCAGGGCAGAAATATGTAATCTGGTCCAGTATATCTGAGCCAGTTTCTCTCTACACATCAGTTAGCCAAATATATCACAAATCCTGCCCACTTCGCATGAACTGTGCATCATAACCTCTCAAGAAACTATTTAATTCCCTTTTGAGAGAATGAAATGAACTCTGCTCCAACAATGGTTTGCAGCATGGACCTTTCACATTCCTGAGGCCAGCACAGCAGCTCAGCGGTGTGTATTGCTGCTTAACATGCACCCAGGTTGGATTCCAGCCTCAGGTGACTGTACAGGATGCTCTTTGAAAGTTCGGTGTGGACTCAATGGGCTGAATTCCCTGCTTCCACATTGTAGGGATTCTGTGATTTCAATCATTCTGTGTGAAGAAATGTTTCCTAACTCCCAGTTTAGTTGCTGTTCGGACTGCCTTAAACACCTACCTTTAGCAACATCCCATTGACCAGGGGAAACTATTTACCTTGATCTTAATCAGATCACTCATTTCAACCTTCTCAGTTCCACAAATCGAAGCCCTGACTCCTCCAGTACCTTACTGCAACCTTATTAATAGTAATGCACAACAAGTCATATACAGTGCATCTCATTTAGAAGAAATAATAAAGTAACAAAAATCGAGATGCCAGCATTCCAAAATGATTAGAAAGTTTCACATTTTAAAACCCCAGTGCAAGCAAGAAGAGGGAGAGATTAAAGTTGCTGGCTGTCACCTCATTCAATAAGGCCTCTCCATTTGATGGGGCAGCTAGAGGCTAGTTGCTCTGCAGAGGGTGGACAGAGAAATGAAGAATAGAAAGTAGAATAAAAAATTAGTGAAACCTGAAGGCAAAATAGTAACTTATAAGCAAGAAAATATTAGGCACTCCAAATTAAAATAAATCCCATTTGCTAGTCTGAACAAGTGTTGAAAAAAATAATTTTAAACTTACATAAGGATTCTATTTTACTATCAAGTACTCTCACACCATTTCCTCCAAATGGATGATGGAAATTCGTGGTGCAGAGGGTTTTATATGCAACATGACAGATATTCTACCTGCAGATGAGCCAATGCAGTAGGTTATCTCACAAGCTGTCATGAAGCGTTTAATTCCACTGTTTTTAAAAACGATTTTACTATGATCAGAATATGTACTTAAACAGGAAAGATGTTCAGGATTGTCAACAAAGAGTGGGGGGGGGGGGGGGGGTCAGGGTTTCTGAGACTAATTGGCCAGCTCCTTTGAATTCCATGTAAAAATCAGATGAACTAACAGAAACACAGACATCAGGGATATAGCACATACCGGTAAATACTGCGGATGTTTCTTCAGCATGTGATCAAAAATAAAATAATAGCTAAACATTCCAAAGAGGAGGTAGATAGCAGCAGCTCCCAGATTTGTTACAACTAGGAGGCTGATTATCTGGCGAACAGCATCATCCTCTGGCCAGGAACTGGGGTACACATACGGTGTGAAGAAGTAGTAGTCTGTATAATGTAATACAATATCCATGGCATAACCTGTAAACCAAAAGAAGAGGTCTTAGTGATTCATGTATGAAAATTAATTCTCTGTGAACACTCAGCATTCTTCCCAACTCTTCATTTGCACTGACTCTGACAGGAAGAAGGTGGAGAAGTGCCTTAACTGAGATGCAAGTTTTAAAAAAAAAAATCACACAACACCAGGTTATTGTCCAACAGGTTTATTTAGAAGCACTAGCTTTCGGAGCGCTGCTCCTTCACCACCACCTCATGAAAAAGCAGCACTACAAAAGCTAGTGCTTTCAAATAAACCTGTTCTACCATAACCCGGTGTTGTGTGATTTTTAACATTGTACACCCCATTCCAACACCAGCACCTCCAAATCATAATTGAGACATATAAGATAATCATGGAGGTTAGATAGGCTGAACAGTGAGAACCTTTGTCCTTGGACGGCGGTAACCAGCATCAGGGGACATAGCTTTAAATTGAGGGGTGATAGATATAGGACAGATTTCCTCAGAGACTAGTAGGGGCGTGAAACACACTGCCTGCAACAGTAGTAGACTCACCAAATTTAAGGGCATTTAAATGGTCATTGGATAGGCATATGGACGAGAATAGAATATTGTAGATTAGATGGGCTTCAGATTGGTTCCACAGATTGGCACAACATCAAGGGCCGAAGAGCCTATACTGCGCTGTAATGTTCTGTGTTCTAAGAGATTCTGGTATTGCTCAACAATAATGCTTATGTCATTCACTTTTACAAAAACATTAAATAAGCAAAAGAGAATTTCAAATCAGTCTGTTTAGTGATTGAGCACAAGAATTTAGACTGTCATTTCGAGGTGAGAGGTGCTACATAAACAGTTATCACTAATAAAGTGCTGGATGTAGGTTTGCTTGCTGAGCTGGAAAGTTCATTTCCAAATGTTTCGTCACCCTACTAGGTAACATCTTCAATGGGCCTCAGGTGAAGCAATGCTGATGATTCCTGCTTTCTATTCATATGTTTGGGTTTCTTGGGGTTGGTGGTGTCATTTCCTGTGGTGATGTCACTTCGTTCTTTTTCTCAGGGGGTGGTAGATGGTGTCTAATCCGATATGTTTGTTGGTGGACTTCCGGTTGGAATGCCGTGCCTCTAGGAATTCTTGTGTGTGTCTTTGTTTGGTTGTCCTAGGATGGGTGTGTTTTCCCAGTCGAAGCGGTGTCCTTCCTCATCCGTATTTGAGGATACTAGTGAGAGGGGGTCATGCCGTTTTGTGGCTAGTTGGTGTTACTGTATCCTGGTGGCCAGTTTTTTCCCTGTTTATCCAATGTAGTGTTTGTTACAATCCTTGCACGGTATTTTGTAAATGACCTTAGTTTTGCTCGTTGCCTGTATAGTTCATTTCAAGTTCATTAGCTGCTGTTTTAGTGTGTTGGTGGATTTGTGGGCTACCATGATGTTAAGCAGTCTGAGTAGTCTGGCAGTCACTTCCGAGCTGTTTTTGTTGTAGGGAAGAGTGGCTAAGGTTTCCCAATGTGTTTTGTCTGCTTATTTGGGTTTGTTGCCGAGAAATCGGCGGACTGTGTTCATTGGGTACCCATTCTTTTTGAATACACGGTATAAGTGATTTTCCACTGCTCTGTGTAGTTCCTCTGTGCTGCAGTGTGTGTTGGCTCAATGAAATAATGTTCTGATGTTGAAACAATGTTCTGTTTGTTGCTGAGAAACAAGCAGACAAAATATGTCGGGACATCACTGTGCAGCAACCTTTATCAAATAAAGGTTGACACCAAATAACACAAGAAGATATTAAGAGAGGTGTCTAAAAGCTGAACACAAACTCAAGTTTTATAGAACTTCATAAAAAAAAGAACAGAGAGGTGGAAAGACTCTAGGGATCTTAAGATCAAGATGGCTGAATAATGTCAACAGCATTAATCTGAAGATTTTAGGGATAGAGATTTTAAGGAGGGTGAGGCTTCAAGGATTGGAAACTAAAGAGAACTTTAAAATACATGCCTTGTTAAACCTGATACCCAACATATATCAGTGAGGATTAGGAATGGTAAATGGTTAGGACTAGGTCCTAATTCAGACGCAGGCAGAGTTTTGGGTAAGCTTAAGCTTATGAAGGATGGAGTGTGGGAAGTTAGCCAGGATGGAGTTCAAATCATAAGAGTTTGGTAATTCACAATATCAGAAACTCTTAAGTAGAGAAAATATGCTCAGAAATTACTGTAAGATATTCATTCACAAAATATTTAAACTCTTCCATTAAATTCTACAAAGTAATGTTATTGAACAGGTATGACCCTAAAATAGAACACTGGATTCAGCCCGATAAATTGCTTAATTCCAAATAAAATTATTTTGCATTAAAACATATGGAATGATGATAGCCACATTGAGGTTATCCAAATAAAAATATAAACCCAAGTTAAAACAACCCTAATATTTCATTTCTCAATTATCTTAATTTTATTTTGAAAGAAAGTGAAAATCTGGAACATGCTTCATCTTTGTGGGAGCTTATATAAAGCTGACAACTGCGAAGCCACAATTAATCTGGCACACTGGATTTCACAGATATAAACCTCTTTACTGTTATAATCAAGATCGTAAACAGTAAACACAGATAAAGCAGCCGTGTAAACTTTTAGGCTGCCGCTTTCTTTCAGTGGTTTCATTCATTATATATATTAGATGGGACATCAACCACTGGCTCACATCTGCCCACAACTGTGGATGTAAGAGATTGAATGGCACTACTTCAAAGAAGAGCAGGACACAGCTCTCCCCTGTGCCCTGGCCAATATTTATCCCCTAATTAGCCTCATAATAAAACAAACCTACCTGGTCATAATCCAATTGCTGTTTGTTGAGCTCACCATACACACATTGGTTTCAACACTTCCTAAAATTATAACAATGACTCCACTTCAGTAAAGTACTGTTGTCTGTAAAGCATTTTGGAGTTTGTCCAGGGGTCATGCGTAGGACTGAACAAATGCAAGACATTTTATTTTTATTTTGGACTCTAACCAAATTGCTCAATTCGAGATCAAATAAAAGCAAAATACTACGGTTGCTGAAAAACTCAAATAAAAGCAGTTCAAGCAAAATCTCTGGTCTTGCAGCATTCGTGGAGAGAGAACCAAAGTTAAAATGAATCTATTGCCACAATCCACTTGGAAAAGTGCACCAATTCTTGAACCCCATTACTGCCAGATTCATAGCAAAAATTGATGATATAACCAGAGTATGTAAAGCCTCAGATTTACCAGTCTGATGGAATCAGGTGACCAGAAAACTGACCAGAATCCTGTACTTAATAAAAACAATTTGTTACAAGTAAATTCTAACCATGAGTAAACAGTTATGACCATCAACATAGAATTCTACAACTAAAACTAACACTCCTTTTAAAACCACACACACACACACACACACAATATGCTGGGGAAACACAGTTCATTAGCACCAGTCCTCATTAGATGAGGTGTTTTTTTTAATTCCCAAAACCTTTGGTTCTCCAAAGTTCTTCATTCCAGATTCTCAGTTCTTTATCAAAGATACTGGGGATTTACTCATCAATTGTTCAGTTTCATAGGTCACTGGTCAGAGTCAACAGCTTATTAAATATTGAGTTAGGCCCCATATACCACCACCTGAGAAAAAGATCAGGAAATGACATCACCAACCCAAAAAACCCAAACATATAATTAGAAAGCTGGCATCATCAGCAGTGCTTCGCCCTAAGGCCCACTGAAGATGTTACCTAGTAGAGTGACAAAATGTCTGGAAATGAATCTTCCAGCACAGCGATCAAATCTAAATCCAGAACCTCAACCTGAACCTGAACTACAAATCTTCTCAAAACTCCCTAAGACCTTTTGCCACTATTGAAAGTTGATAAGAAAATTTCTATGTCAGTACAAACCTCTAAAACAGGTGAAACTTGAATCCAGGTATCCTCATTCAGAGGTAGGGACACTACCGCTGCACCATTCACCCACATAAGCTACTCAGCTGTCTGCGAATTAGATTGTTGTTATCAGGCTGATGACCTTTGGGTTTTACATATGATCAAAAACTGCACCAACAATCAACACCCAACTGCTCACTGATCTCGCTCTGTACATACCCTGGTGTGATACTGTCTTATCTCATCTCCCCAACTGCTTGCAAAGCAATACTGTAAACATAACTCATAAGCTCCATAACTTGTTTTCAAAAATGCAGCTATTCCTTCTGCATTCCTTGGTTTAACAAAAGTCCTTTTTAATTTTAGACCAGAGTCAAAAATACAGAAATAAAAAACAGTTGCAGTCTTTATGTTAATACACTTCAGTTCTGAAGGAGGATCATTGAAATTGCTGGAAAAGCTCAGCAGGTCTGGCAGCATCTGTGGACAGAAATCAGAATGAATGTTTCAGGCTGAGTGACTCTTCCTCAGGACAGAGTTGAGGAAGGCTCACTCAAACTGAAACGTTAACTCTGACTTCTCTCCACAGATGCTGCCAGACTTGCTGAGCTTTTCCAACAATTTCTGTTTTTGACTAGGATTTACAGCATCTGCAGTTCTTTCAGTTTTTTCTTTGCAGAGTGAAGGTGGGGAGGGGGGCAAGGAGGAGTGATTGAGTTGGGTGGTGGTGGTAGGGAGGAACATTAATTCCCCAGGGGCTGAGCTCATGATTTGGGAGCCAGCTGCTTGTGAATGGTGGTCCAGAGCAACCATCTTTGCAGAGGGTCAGATGTTACACCCACTGCAGCACTGAGGGGGTGCAGCACTGCCAGAGGTGCTAACGCCTGGGTCAGAACTTAAAACCCTTGCACTTGAATGCAAAGGTTTTTGTTAATCCAGAATCCAATCTGGCTGTGCAACCTTCAACAGGAAACTGGAGGGATGGAGTGGGGAAGAGATGCCTCCTTGTCAGGTATCCCCGGGCTTGGTCAGTTAACCCTCTCCTAACCCTGGTACTGCACTCTCTCTGACCCCCAATGCCCGTGTCCCCAGCCGGTTGCCCCGTTCCCCCCCCGGTCATTAAGGCCTCCCCGGGTCCGGTTACCCCGCTCCTACCTGCTGCCCGATCCTCCAGGGAGGCACGGGGATGTTAAAGCGCCGCTCTCTCTCTCTCTCTCTCAGGCCACTCCGCCAGTCGGTTGCTAAGGCAACGCGCAGGCCTCGCCGCCCCAGAATGTGAGTGACAGCAGGATTCAGCCATTCGGGGCTCGCAGCCTCCACATCGATTGGACCGTCTGCCTGTCCGTGACGCCTGATGTCACAAGCTAGACCAATGAAGCGAAGAGATGGCAAGGGCGGTACTTGCGTTCTAACCATTCATGTGGGAATGGGCGGGGCTTAGGGCTCGCCCGACTGATCACCTCCTTGGTTCCGATTGGCTGTTGTGTGGCCTGATGGTAACGTCACTGCTAGAACCATCAGATGCTCTCTTTTAGAGAGGCAGATCCCCGGGATTTAAAGGGGCAGACTCCTGGGATTTAAAGGGGCAGATCCCCGGGATTTAAAGGGGCAGATCCCTGGGATTTAAAGGGGCAGACTCCTGGGATTTAAAGGGGCAGATCCCCGGGATTTAAAGGGGCAGATCCCTGGGATTTAAAGGGGCAGATCCCCGGGATTTAAAGGGGCAGATCCCTGGGATTTAAAGGGGCAGACTCCTGGGATTTAAAGGGGCAGATCCCCGGGATTTAAAGGGGCAGATCCCTGGGATTTAAAGGGGCAGACTCCTGGGATTAAAACGGGCAGATCTCTGGGATTTAAAGGGGCAAAATCCTGGGATTTAAAGGGGCAGATCTCTGGGATTTAAAGGGGCAGACTCCTGGGATTTAAAGGGGCAGATCCCTGGGATTTAAAGGGGCAGATCTCTGGGATTTAAAGAGGCAGACACCTGGGATTTAAAGAGGCAGATCCCTGGGATTTAAAGGGGCAGATCTCTGGGATTTAAAGAGGCAGACACCTGGGATTTAAAGAGGCAGATCCCTGGGATTTAAAGGGGCAGATCTCTGGGATTTAAAGGGGCAGATCACTGGGATTTAAAGGGGCAGACCCCTGGGATTTAAAGGGGCAGATCTCTGGGATTTAAAGAGGCAGACACCTGGGATTTAAAGAGGCAGATCCCTGGGATTTAAAGGGGCAGATCTCTGGGATTTAAAGATGCAGACACCTGGGATTTAAAGAGGCAGATCTCTGGGATTTAAAGGGGCAGATCTCTGGGATTTAAAGGGGCAGACCCCTGGGATTTAAAGGGGCAGATCTCTGGGATTTAAAGAGGCAGACACCTGGGATTTAAAGAGGCAGATCTCTGGGATTTAAAGGGGCAGATCGCTGGGATTTAAATGGGGCAGATCTCTGGGATTTAAAGGGGCAGATCACTGGGATTTGAAGGGGCAGACACCTGGGATTGAAAGAGGCAGATCCCTGGGATTTAAAGGGGCAGATCTCTGGGATTTAAAGGGGCAGATGGCCGGGATTTAAAGGGGCAGATCGCTGGGATTTAAACGGGCAGACTCCTGAGATTTAAAGAGGCAGATCTCTGGGATTTAAAGGGGCAGATCTCTGGGATCTAAATGGGCAGACTCCTGGGATTTAAAGAGGCAGATCTTTAAATCCCAGGGGTCTGCCCCTTTAAAGTGGGCGGCACGGTGGCACAGTGGTTAGCACTGCTGCCTCACAGCGCCATGAGACCCGGGTTCAATTCCTGACTCAGGCGACTGACTGTGTGGAGTTTGCACATTCTCCCCGTGTCTGCGTGGGTTTCCTCCGGGTGCTCCGGTTTCCTCCCACAGTCCAAAGATGTGCAGGTCAGGTGAATTGGCCATGCTAAATTGCCAGTAGTGTTAGGTAAGGGGTAAATGTCGGGGTATGGGTGGGTTTCGCTTCGGCGGGTCAGTGTGGACTTGTTGGGCCGAAGGGCCTGTTTCCACACTGTAAGTAATCTAAAAAAAAAAAAAAAATCTAAAAAAAAAAAATCTAAAAAAAAAAAAACAATCTCTGGGATTTAAAAGGGCAGATTGCTAGGATTTAATTGGGGCAGATCTCTGGGATTTAAAGGGGCAGACCCCTGGGATTGAAAGGGGCAGACACCTGGGATTTAAAGGGGCAGATCGCTGGGATTTAAAGGGGCATTCTCTTGCGATGGAAAGGGGCAGATCTCTGGGATTTAAAGGGGCAGACACCTGGGATTGAAAGGGGCAGATCGCTGGGATTTAAAGGGGCAGATCGCTGGGATTTAGAGGGGCAGACCCCTGGGATTTAAAGGGGCAGATCCCTGGGATTTAAAGGGTCAGTTCGCTGGGATTTAAAGGGGCAGACTCCTGGGATGTAAAGGGGCAGATCGATGGGATTTAAAGGGGCAGACTCCTGGGATTTAAAGGGGCAGTCTCCTGGGATAAACGGGGCAGTCTCCTGGGATTTAACGGGGCAGATCTCTGGGATTTAATGGGCAGATCGCTGGGATTTAAAGGGGCAGATCTCTGGGATTTAAAGGGGCAGTATCGCTAGGCTTTAAAGAGGCAAACCCATTGGATTTAAAGGGGCAGTAACTCTTGGATTTAAAGGGATAGATCCCTGAGATTTACAGGGGCAATAACCCTGGGATTTTAAGGTAATTTAAAGGGGCAGTACCCCAGGGATTAAAGGAACAGATCTCTGGAATTTAAAGGGACAGTCAACCTGTAATTTAAAGGGACAATAACTCTTGATTTAAAGTGTCAGTAACTCTCGGATTTAAAGGGGCAGTAACCCTAGGATTTACAGCGGCAGTAATACTGTGATTCAAAGGGGCAGTAACCCTATCATTTAAAGGGGTAGCAATTCTGGGATTTAAAGGAGAAACAATACTGGGCGGCACGGTGGCACAGTGGTTAGCACTGTTGCCTCACAGCGCCTGAGACCCGGGTTCATTTCCCGCCTCAGGCGACTGACTGTGTGGAGTTTGCACGTTCTCCCCGTGTCTGCGTGGGTTTCCTCCGGGTGTTCCGGTTCCCTCCCACCATCCAAAAGATGTGCAGGGTCAGGTGAATTGGCCATGCTAAATTGCCCGTAGTGTTAGGTAAGGGGTAAATGTAGGGGTATGGGTGGGTTTCGCTTCGGCGGGTCGGTGTGGACTTGTTGGGCCGAAGGGCCTGTTTCTACACTGTAATGTAATCTAATCTAAAAAAATACTGGCATTTAATGGGGCATCAATACTGACAGCTACTGAGCATGTGCATGGGTGTTATGTCAGATTATTGTTACAAGAGGATGGAATAGGAGAGTGTAGGATCTCAGTCCGATTCTCTCCAACTTTCTATAATGTATTGTGTTTAATGTTAATGTTTAGTTAGTACAGTCTAGTCCCACTTTCCAGCTCTTGATCCACAGCACTTCATAGGTGTAATCCAACCACTTCTTAAATATTCTCAGTGCCTCTGCCTCTACTGTTCTTTCAGACTGCATGTTTCAGCTCTGTTCTGTGTGAAATCAAATCCCTTCTAAACCTCCCATCTTGTACTCTAGTCTACTGATATCATTCAGTTATGGAAACCACAACTCTGGGGTTCTAATGGGCTACAATAATGTGAATGACCATTAGATAATAGCAGACCATCTGTCTGTTACACTTCCACAAAATGAAAATGACCAGGAATCTCTGGGGAATGAGCAATTGATTTTGAATGGTATGCTCAAGGCCTTACTTGACATGTAGGTGCCAGAGGAACTGAAGTGCGTAGTTATGATCAGGGAAAACATGCTTTGACTTATTAAATTTCCTTTGAGTTAATCATTATAGTTTTCACCATTAACAAAAGGAGTACTTGTTGACACTTAACTGTTGATGATAATTTTTACTTTAGTTGATTATTCAAATGAAAAATTTAAAATGACAGTAACCCTGGAAATTAAGTGGACTGCAATCTTTGAAATTAACGAATAGACTGCATCTAAAGAGCATTTCTAAAATAGTAAAATGCATCAAGGCAGTTAATGAAAGCAATAATCAAACAAAATTTCTTGCCACCAAGAACACCTAAGGCAGGTGACCAAATGTTTGGTTAGAAAGCTAGAAGTCACACAACACCAGGTTATAGTCCTGAAAATGTGTTGCTGGAAAAGCGCAGCAGGTCAGGCAGCATCCAGGGAACAGGAGAATCGACGTTTCGGGCATAAGCCCTTCTTCAGGAATCTTCAGGAATGAAGAAGGGCTTATGCCCGAAACGTCGATTCTCCTGTTCCCTGGATGCTGCCTGACCTGCTGTGCTTTTCCAGCAACACATTTTCAGCTCTGATCTCCAGCATCTGCAGACCTCACTTTCTCCACCAGGTTATAGTCCAACAGGTTTATTTGAAATCATGAGCTTTCAGAGCACTGCTCCTTTGTCAGGTGACTTCATCTGATGAAGGAACAGCACCCTGAAAGCTTGTGATTTCAAATAAACCTGTTGGATTATAACCTGGTGTTGTGTGACTTCTGGCTTTGTCTATCCCATTCCAACATCAGCACCTCCTCACCTTGGTCAGAAAGGTAATGTTTAAGGAGAAAGGAGAGAAAAATGGGAGAGAGCTTTAGGAAGGGAATTCCAGAACTTAGGACGTGGTTGTTGAAGACACAAGTGCCAGTGGTGAATCAATTAAACTAGGAATGCTCAAGTGGAAAGCAGACAGTTTGGTGGTTTGTGCAGCTGGTGGAGATTCCAGAAATAGGGAGAAGCAAGACCACAAAAGGATTAGAAACAAAGCAGTAGAATTTAAAAATTGCAACATTGCTTAATTGTGAGCCAGTGTATGGTAACAGAATTGTGGATGACCTCAATTTTATGAAGGCAGGAAAATATAAAATGGGTAGCAAAGTTAAATGTATCACCCATCATTGTGCATTAAACTTTAGAGAAGCTATCCTCTCAATGTGTAGTTCATATCCAGGGATCATGATGGAGGAAACTCACAGTAAATCATTTCTGGAGAAAGCTGCTTGACTAAATATTGCCTGTGTAATTGAGTTCTGGAAATAATAGCAATTGCTGTAAATACTCAATAGGTTAAGCAGCATCTGTGGTGTGAGAAACAGAGTTCATTTTAGGTCAATTACTTTTCATCAGAACACATCTGTCTCTCACTTTGTTACTTTTTTTCTCTTCAAATTTCCGTCACCTGGAGTATTTTGCCATCTGGAGCAATGACAGAGGACATCAGCTGATCAACATGAACATTCTGTGAGTGTGGCTGTATCAGTTTAAACATCAATGTGAATTCTGATCAATGTCAATCCAATATTTATGACCCTGAAATCATGTCTTGTCAGCTAATATGTTCCTGATTAAGGAACTGGCAAGTTTGAAATTAGTAATTAATCAGTTAAAGTCGGTCATTGTTCCCTAATACTGTATTAGCTCCATTTATAAAGCAGTAACATTTCTGTTCTGCTTATTCCATTAATGCTGATGTTCAGGTTTGTCAGATGTGGTGCAGATGATGAACTATTTCAATGTACATGAATAATTGCTGGAATAATACAAATATGATGCCTTGTATCGTGTGTGCTGACTGATTACGTTATATGTTTAGTGTGTGATGGTATGTGCCTTTAAGAAGGATTTGATCTGTCCTGTTTCTCTTGAAGTGGGGTGTTGTAAAACTGTTGAAATGGTTTCTGCTCCATGGAAACCAAAATCAATTTTTAAGAAAATTATACAAATGAAGCACAGGTGATGGAGTCAGGTTCACGCAATCTCAGGGTCTTAGTTTTTGCTTTCAGTTGATGAAGTTGGAGTTTTGGAGTTAAAGCTGCTAGATACAGCTCTCTCTCTCTCAGCTGCTAGATTAATTCTGTTGGTGTTCCTTCTCCTGGACTGGAAGGGATAACAAGTGAGGGAAATCTGTTTTACTGAATTTGTCCTTGCCAAGCAAATGTTTATGGGATGCTGCTATATTAGGATAGATGATGAGTAGCAGCTGAATAATATGTTACTCATTAAGTCTTTGAATAGCGTAAAAAAATGCCAATTTTTTTGTTTGTAATTTAATTTTAGTGTAAGAGTAAAGTGTGTTTTGCTTAAAGCCAAATAGTGTGACCAATCAAATCATATCTGGAACACAGCACTTTACACTTGCCTTTGAATAAAACTTAGAGTCTAGACTATCGACTTAATATATTTTGAGGGGTTTGTTGTAGTCTATAACAAGTGTCTCAGAAAATGCTCATACTATTTATATAGGAATGCTATGTTACTCTGGTTAAATAAGATTCAGTAGTGGTTATTCATAATCAAAGCTCTTCTGACCATTGTCCACATTAATGAAGTTTAAAATGTACAAACAGTTAATAGGCAATTTATTTGTTGAAACTGTTCCACAATTTTTATATGGTTTCTGATTTTAAATGCTGAGTTCCTAATTTCACTCACATGAAATATTTTTAAAAGTTAATTTTGCACTGGCTAAGTTTTTACTGGACATAAGTGGGTACTGTAGATGCTGGAGATTAGAGTCAGGATTAGAGTGTGCTGGAAAAGCACAGCAGGTCAGGCAGCGTCCGAGGAGCAGGAAAATTGATGTTTCAGGCAAAAGCCCTTCATCAGTAATGATCAGGATAAAATCAGGGAGATTTTACTGGAGTTGATCCAATAACAAAAAAAACCTGAAATTACCTGCTTTAGTGAACTGAATTACCTAAAGTGATTTCATAGCAGCACATTGAGAACTGAATCTGGCCACTTCACCACTGAGGCTATTCAATTCAATGTTTTTGTTAAGAGAATACTTGTTTTAATGGACATGATCTCTATGTACTATCTGTGCAGTGAATTGTTTTAATGTGCTGCCATAGTTATAGTATAAGCAAATGTGGTAGTTGTTGTCACAGGCTTATGGGACACCAGTCTTCGATTTACTCTGTCTTTAGTGAACTGGGGTAAAGGTGGATACCTGCAGTGTGGGCCTCAGGGTAGAAGTCACATGACTAATGAAAGCTAGGAGACACATTTTACAGTATTGCATTTCTATCCCAAACAAGCTCCTTTTAATGCAGTTTAATTCCAGGCATCATCATTTGTACTGAGTTACCCAAGATGCCCATAACACTGCTCTATCAAGGTGCCAATTACTCTGTTCATGTCATAAAGTGACCACTTGGGCCGACTCTTGTTCAGGACATTTAAGGTTTGTCCCCTGACTGACTCTCCAATATCTCAACTCTGGCAATTGTTTGGCAGTTTTGTCAAAATGGAATGTGGTATTTCAACATTTCATCTTGATTTTATCACACAAGGAATTTAAAAGATGTGAGTTGCCCAGGCAGTTGAACATGATTGTCGAGAGGGGAAGAAAATTGGGGATGCTCAAGAGACCAGAATTCAAGGAGAGTGCTTAACTTAGAGGATGCGAGGTTGCAGGAAATAGGAAATAAAGAGGGCTGGGGCCATAGCATTTAAAAATAAAGGTGATTATTTGAATTGATTCGAGGTGTTGCTTAGCCAGGAACCAATGTAGGTCAACATCAATAATAATGGGACAAATTAAGGAAGTGACATAAGCATTATCTCTTCTTCTGGTTTCTGATATAATTTAAACTTCTTGAGTATGCTCATTAACACAACCTAATGATGGTGAAATCTGAAGCTTGTGGGTTCAAGCGACACTCTAGGGACTTGATCAATCTCAGTTGGTACTTCAGCATTTGCATAACATACATTTAGTCCCTCATATCTGTTCCACCATCTATGTGGTTTGTGGCTTATTTGAACCTAAATTCCATTCACTCATTTTGATTCCATTTCTCTTGACACTCTTGGTGAACAAAAATTAGTCAATCTTGGTCTTGAACACTTCAGTTGACCTACAACATCAAAATGTATAGTCACCACAGGCTTATCAGACATTAGAGGTGCCCTCTCATTGCAGAAGGATGACTGGTGGTGGTTTAACCTGAGGGTCACCATATCTCAGGTAAAGAGTGAGAAGGACAGTCCTTCACAGTAACCTCACCTGGTGTATGAATTGAACCCACTCTGCACCACAAGTTGGCCATTTAGCCAACTGAGCTAATGAACCCCTTTCTACAGTTTTTACAGTCTGGTTGGACAGAGTACATCCCATATTTCCACTCACCATTGTGTGAAGAGGTGTTTCTCAATTTCATTCTGAGATCATTAATTGGTAATTTCAAATAAACCTGTTGGACTATAACCTGGTGTTGTGTGACCTCACACTTTCAAGCAACAAATCCTGGTAAGGTGCATTTAATCTTGAATCCTTTAAATATTTAAAGAAAAGTATGCTAATAAAGAAACTTTCATACATCAGGACATCTCAATGAAATTTACAGCAATTAAGTTCTTTTGAAGTTTAATCTTTGTTTTAATGCATGAAACACATGAATACAACTACACATAGCAAGATCCCACAAATGGCAATGTGATAATGATCAAATAAGTTTAAGTAATGTCGATTGAGGATGAGTATTGTTCCAGGACACGGGAAGAATTTCCCTTCTCTTCAAAATTAATACCATGGAATCACTTATATCCACCTAAGAGGGCAATGGACCTTGTGCAGCATGGTGGCTCAGTGGTTAGCAGGGACCCGGGTTCAATTCCAGTCTTGATGGACTGTCTGTGTTGAGTTTGCGCATTCTCGCCGTGTCTGTATGGGTTTCCTCTGGGTGCTCGGGTTTCTTCCCATGGTCCAAAGATATGCAGGTTAGCTGAAGTGGCCACGCTAAATTGCCCGTAGTGTTTAGGGATGTGCAGGTTAGGTGCATTAGTTGGAGGAAATCTAAAAGTACTAGGGTAGGGGAATGGGTCTGCATGGGATACTCTTCAAAGGGTTAGTGTGGACTTATAGGCCTAATGGCCTGTTTCCACCCTGTAGGGAGTTTATGAAAACATCTCGTCTGAGCACTTGCTCAAGCGATTCAAAGTTGCAATTTTCTTAAAATGAGAAAGAACCAGGAATCTATTCAAAGTTTTCTCTATGCATTTTTGGGTGGTGAAGTGTAAGTGGTCTGGGAGATGCAGGAGATTGGTTTAAGCTCAATAACAAAGACCCAAAGCTCCAAGGGCCCACAGTGCTGAGGTTGCAGGATTTACTGCTGTGCTTGGGCTAGGAAGTAAATTTCCAGGTCAAGAGAAGCACAGGGGTCTGTGCTTAGTGCTTAGAGTTAGGGACATAAATTATTGAGGTCTTCCGTGAACTTCCAAATGAATATAAAACTTCTACCTATCTCCTTGTTTGATATGGAACTTTAAAAAGGTGAGTTGGATGCTGACTTTAAACCAGAGAGTGCTGGAGAAACTCAGCAGGCCCGGCAGCATCTGTGCAAAGAGAAACAGAGTTAATGATTCAAGTCAAATATGACTTATTGAGAACTGTGAATTGGATGCTGTTCTCTTGGTCAGGCAACAGTGTAAAGCAGTAACAAATAAATTGGATACACCCAAATGCTGGAAATATGTAACAGAGCAATCAGCATCCACAGAAGTTACTGTTTGGAATGTAAACCTTTGCCATGGGTTTGTGTTGAATCACAGACTGATTTAATGCACCAGGCCATTAAGTCCACCATGACTGTGTCAGCTCTTTGGTAGAGCCCTCCTGTTCATCCCAATTCACTACTCATTCACATTTTACCTTTCAGGTACTTATCCAATCCCCTTTTCACAATGTTACTATTGAATCTACCTCTGTGTTTGTTTTGGACAGTGTGTCCTACATCCGAACAACTCAATATGTAAAAGTAAAGCTTCCTTTGTTTGCCTGATTCGTTCATATATCATTTTGAATCTGTCTCCTGTGGTTTTACATTTTTCTCAGTTTTAATTTCCCCTCATCAAAGCATGAACAAATTTGAACACCTCCATCAAATCTTCCCTGGTCTTAAATGAACAACCCCTGAGCTTAACCAGGGTAATTCTAAGATTTTCATTCCTTTTGGTGAAGTGAAATGAAAGTAATATTTCTCCACTAAGATTTAAAAATAAACTGTAGTTGCTGGAGATCTGGAACAGTCAACAAGAGAAATAGCTGGAAAAACACAGCACAAAATTCAGCAGATCTGGCATCATCTGTGGACAAAGTTAAAAATCACACAACACCAGGTTATAGTTCAACAGATTTATTTAGAAGTACTAGCTTTCAGAGTGTTGATCAGGTAGCTAGTGGAATAGGATCATAGGACACAGAATTTATAGTAAAAGATCAGAGTGTTATACAACTAATGTGATGTATTGAACAAACCTAGATTGCTGTTAAGTCTTTAATCACTTAGAGTGGGTTTCAGGTTTTGTTTGATTAATATGTAAATCCCAGAACTTCTTTCAAGTCACAGTCTGGAGATAACTTAAGGTTTTATAAAAAAAGTGACATCTCAGCTCAGACAATGCATTAAAGGTGTGAGGATGAGTACCTCCCTATGATCTTCCCTACGCCTCCATTTCTCAGCCACCAAACCTTAAACAGCCACCAAACCTTAAACAGACCATTGTTCGCAGCAAACTGCCCAGCAACATCAACCATAACACCATACAACAAGAGTTGGCCCATGTGTCGACATGGATACCACCATTACACGTGGGGAGACCACCCACCATGTACTCAGCATGTACTCATGTGACTCGGCCAATGTCGTCTATCTCATTCACCGCAGGCGAGGATGTCCTGAGGCATGGTACATTGGCAAGGTCAAGCAGACGCTATGACAATGGATGAATGGACACTGCGCAACAATCACCGGACAGGGGTGTTTCCTCCTGGTCAGGTAGCACTTCAATGGTCAGGCTGAACCTCGGATCATCGGGTGACCATCCTCCAGGGTGGACTTCAGGATACACAACAAGGCAGAGTTACCAAGCAGAGGCTGATAGGAGAAAGTGAGGACTGCAGATGCTGGAGAGTTGAAAAATGTGGCACTGGAAAAGCACAGCAGGTCAGGTAGCATCTGAGGAGCAGGAGAGTCAACGTTTTGGGCATAAGCCCTAGGAAGAAGGCTGAAAAGCAGGACGTCCAAGCTGGTTATCTCCGGTTTGCTTCCAGTTCCTCGGGCTGGTGTGGCCAGAAACAGGGAGATAATGGACTTGAACGTGTGGCTGGGGAATTGGTGCAGGAAGCAAGGATTTAAATTCTTGGATCACTGGGGTATATTTTGTGGTAAGCATAAATTATACAAGAGAGACGGTTTGCACCTTAATAGGTTAGGGACCAGCATTCTGGCAGGCAGGTTTGCTACAGCAATACAGCTACGTTTAAACGAAGTAGCGGCGGGGGAGGGGACAAACTGGATGTTTAAGAAGGAAATTGAAGGGAAAGTTAGAACAAGGAAAGTCAAAAAAGACAACTGTATCAATGAGGCAGAAAACTCAGAAAGGGATCATGCTGTAAGGTTGAGTGAAATAGGAGTTGATGGGAAGGGTTAGGGAAGTAACAAATTAAAATTACTATACATGAATGCATGAAGCATTAGAAATAAGATGGATGAGCTTCAGGCTCTTTTGGAAATTGGCAGATACGATATTGTGGGGATAACTGAGATGTGGCTTCAAGTGGACAGGGCATTGCTGTCCCCCAGCCCGACCATCAGCAATGACAAGGCTACACATGCTATCGTGAGGACAGACTGATAGGCAGAGGGGGTGGGGTGGTCATGTTGGTAAGGGATGATATTCAGTCCCTTGCGCGGGGGGACCTAGAATCAGGGGATGTAGAGTCAGTGTGGATAGAGCTGAGAAATATTAAGGGTAAAAAGACCCTCTTGGGAGTTATCTACAGGCCCCCAAACAGTAGTCTGGATGTCGGATGTAAGTTGAATCAGGAGCTGAAATTGGCCTGTTGCAAAGAAGTTACTACAGTTGTTATGGGGGTTTCAACATGCAGGTAGACTGGGAGAATCAGGACAGTACTTGACCTCAAGAAAGAGACTTGTGGAGTGCCTCCGAGATGGATTCTTAGAACAGCTGGTGCTGGAGCCGACCAGGGAGAAGGCAATTCTGGATCTGGTATTGTGCAACAAACCAGAATTGGTCAGGGACCTCGAAGTGAAGGAGCCATTGGGAAATAGTGACCATAATACAATAAGCTTCAATATGCAATTTGAGGGGGAGAGGGTACAATCGGAAGTGACAATATTTCTGTTGAATAAAGGGAACTATGGAGCTATGACGGAGGAGCTGGCCAAAGTTCAATGGTGCAATACCTTAGCAGGGATGGCAGTGGAGGAACAATGGCGGATATTTCTGTGTATAATGCAGAAGATGCAGGATCAGTTCATTCTAAAAAGGAAGAAAGATCCTAGGAGGAGGCATGGGTGGCCGTGGCTAACGAGGGAAGTTAAGAAACATATAAAGTTAAAAGAGAAAAAGTATAACATAGCAAATATAAGTGGGAAAATGGAGGACTGGGAAACTTTTAAAGAGGATTACTAAGAAGGAAATACGCAGAGAAAAAATGAGGTACGAAGGTAAACTGGCCAAAAATATAAAGGAGGATAGTAAAAGTTTTTTTAGGTATGTGAAAGGCAAAAAAATGGTTAAGACTAAAATTGGGCCCTTGAAGACAGAAACAGGGGAATATATTATGGGAAACAAAGAAATGGCAGAAGAATTGAATTGGTACTTCAGATCTGTGTTCAGTGGGGAAGACACAAGCAATCTCCCTGAGGTAAGAGTGGCTGAAGTACCTGAACTGAAGGGAATTTATATTTGCCAGGAATTGGTGTTGGAGAGACTGTTAGGTCTGAAGGTTGATAAGTCCCTGGGGCCTGATGGTCTACATCCCAGGGTACTGAAGGAGGTGGCTCGAGAAATCGTGGATGCGTTGGTGATTATTTTCCAGAGTTCGATAGATTCGGGATCAGTTCCTGCGGATTGGAGGGTGGCTAATGTTGTACCACTTTTTAAGAAAGGTGGGAGAGAGAAAACAGGAAATTATAGACCAGTTAGTCTGACCTCAGTGGTGGGAAAAATGCTGGAGTCTATTATAAAGGATGAAATTACGACACATCTGGATAGTAGTAACAGGATAGGTCAGAGTCAGCATGGATTTATGAAGGGGAAATCATTCTTGACTAATCCTCTGGAATTTTTTGAGGATGTAACTCTGAAGATGGATGAGGGAGATCCAGTAGATGTAGTGTACCTGGACTTTCAGAAAGCTTTTGATAAAGTCCCACATAAGAGGTTAGTCAGAAAAATTAGGGCGCATGGTATTGGGGGCAAAGTACTAACTTGAATTGAAAGTTGTTTGGCTGATAGGAAACAAAGAGTAGTGATAAACGACTCCATTTCGGAATGGCAGGCAGTGACCAGTGGGGTACCGCAGGGATCAGTACTGGGACTGCAGCTTTTAATAATATATGTTAATGATATAGAAGATGGTATTAGTAATAACATTAGTAAATTTGCTGATGATACTAAGCTTGGTGGCAGGGTGAAATGTGATGAGGATGTTAGGAGATTACAGGGTGACCTGGACATGTTAGGTGAGTGGTCAGATGCATGGCAGATGCAGTTTAATGTGGATAAATGTATGGTTATCCACTTTGGTGGCAAGAACAGGAAGGCAGATTACTACCTAAATTGAATCAATTTAGGTAAAGGGGCAGTACAGAGAGATCTGGGTGTTCTTGTACACCAGTCAATGAAGTTAAGCATGCAGGTACAGCAGGTAGTGAAGAAGGCTAATAGCATGCTGGCCTTCATAACAAGAGGGATTGGTATAGAAGCAAAGAGATTATTCTGCAGCTGTAGAGACCACACCTGGAGTACTGTGTGCAGTTCTGGTCTCCAAATTTGAGGAAAGACATTCTAGCTATTGAGGGAGTGCAGCGTAGGTTCACGAGGTCAATTCCTGGAATGGCGGGACTACCTTACACTGAAAGACTGGAGCGACTGGGCTTGTATACCCTTGAGTTTAGAAGACTGAGAGGGGATCTGATTGAGACATAACAGATTATTAAAGGATTGGACACTTTGGGGGGCAAGAAACATGTTTCCGCTGATGGGTGAGTGCCAAACCAGAGGACACAGCTTAAAAATATGGGGTGGACCATTTAGGACAGAGATGAGGAGAAACTTCTTCACCCAGAGAGTGGTGGCTGTGTGGAATGCTCTGCCCCAGAGGGCAGTGGAGGCCCAGTCTCTGGATTCATTTAAGAAAGAGTTGGATAGCGCTCTCAAGGATAGTGGAATCAAGGGTTATGGAGATAAGGCAGGAACAGGATACTGATTAAGGATGATCAGCCATGATCATATTGAATGGTGGTGCAGGCTCGAAGGGCAGAATGGCCTACTCCTGCACCTATTGTCTATTGTTCATGTCACAATACTGGCGACCCCACTGCACTATACACACTCACACATTCTTACACACAATCACACTCACACAGACCTTCTCTCATACACTTGCTCTCTCTCAGACAAACATCCATACTCACGTACACACCTTCTCACAGGCATATGCTCTGTCACACTTGTGTACACACTCTATCAAGCACGGACACATGCACACATACTCTCACACTTTCCCTCTCCCAAACACACACACAAACACACTCTCCCTCTCTCTCTCCCACACACATATCAGTCTATGTTGAAATTGCAGACTTGTATTTGCAGATACATTCCATTTTGTTCACAAGGCACACAATCTGTAGGCAGTCAGTCCATGTGACATTTTATAAATTCCTACTTTGAAAATAGACCCATCTGACTCAAAGTTGGGATATAGACAGAGTCTAAACTCACACCATTAATGCATTGTCTGAGCTGAGATGTCACTTTTTTTATACACTGATGAAACCTTAAGTTATCTCGGGGCAGTAAATTCTGGGATTTACATATTAATCAAAACCTGCAGCACCCCATTCTAAGTAATTAAAGACATCTGGGTTTGTCTAATACATCGCATCAGTTGTATGACACGTTGATTTTCTTTCTTATAAATTCTGTGCACTATGATCCTACCCCACCCCAACACCGCTCCGAAACCTTCCACTTCCAAGCAGACCCGTTGGACTATAACCTGGTGTGGTGTGATTGCTTTTTTAACTCTTCAGACACAGCTCTTTTTCTCTCTCCACCAAACTTGCTGAGTTTCTCCAGCACGTCCTGTTTTTAATATTTTTGCAGATTGTCTTTTTTGTCACCGTCAAGTCTAGCCCTGACAATTTCCATTGTTCGAGACAGGTGCAACAAACAGGCAACGGGAAACTACTATCGGGCGTGTGGTTTCGATTCAGTTACAGTACACGGAATGTATTGCACGGGCAAATACACTCAATACACGGGGGAAGAGATATCCCATCGGTGTAACTCCGCCTGTAACCTGTGATGTAAGGACGCTGTGCATTGAGTAGAGACGCTGTGAGACACTCGGCTAATCTCTTTGACAAACCAACTTGGGGAGCTGTTGCAAGTTTGTTACAGTCAGTGCTGACAGCCCAGCCGGTTAGCGGGGTCGCCCTGATGATCTGTGTGCTGCTCGTCGCTGGACATGGGACATTGCTGGAGAGCGAGATCAAGGTGATTACTGCAACTTGCCTCACAAACAGTGCATTGAGTTTGAACCCTTTGAGAGCTCCGCATCTTATAGTCCCAAGGTGACGGATTTCTATCGCCTCGGGGCCTCTTTCGGCCATGATTCAGGATTGAGGAGCGACAGGGTTGTAAATGCATTAGAGCAGTCAGCATCCCTGCAGAGCTTTAGGCTGGATTCCCGGTCTCTACAACACCTCTTGGGCCTTATTCCCGCGTTCACATCCAATCTGTACCAGCAGACTTCACTTATGGCGCTTCTGGAATTGTTCACAAGAAATGTGGGGGCGAACAACTGCAGCTCGTTCTGGGGAAGTTACATGGTCTTGCTTTATCTCGTGTTTAAAGGTTTCGTGTCCAAGTCCAAAGTCGATACGGGGCTGGCTCTTAGCTGCAAATCTTACAGTCAGAAAACCCTGTGAGTTCCCATTGCCAACTGCTTCACAACCGAATACTCCATCAAATGGCAATGTTTCACATCATCTCTCAGTCCTAGCATCCTCAACTTCCATTTCTCCTGCTACATACATTAAGGTTCAGCAAGGGTGATAATACACACAGCTAATTCAATGTATCCTTGTTAGAGGGACAGAACCTGGCATTTATATGTCACCAGAGTTGAAAAATGTCGTGCTGGAAAAACACAGCAGACCAGGCAGCATCCAAGGAGCAGGAAAATCGACGTTTCGGGCAAATTTATATGTCACCGTTCATTACCTCAAAGGTCTCACAAAAAAATTATAGACCAGAAAGTTTCTTTGAAGTGTAATCATGGTTGTAGAGAAATTGAAATTATTCCCAATGCCTTAACTTCCTGGTTCCTGTCCATCACCCATGTACTTGTGGGCTCTTTCCTCACAACAGCCATATCACACAGACTGGACAAACAACATCTCATTTCAGCTTGGGGACCTTGCAGCACCCACTTCGCAATACAGTTAAATAAGTGGATGTACATATCCAGAACCTCAACCTGAGCTGCAAATCTTTTCAAAACTGACCAATTAAATAAGTTTAGAGCCTGACCATCTCCCACCATGTGCTTTACCCATTACCCCCCCTTCCCGCCATGATATGAGTTGCTTTCAGTTCAGCCAACCCATGTTTCACACAATCATAGTTCCCCATTATCACCTATCTAGTTTATCTTCTTCCCTAGCTTATTATCCACAATTCCTATGTCTGCCTAACTTTTCTCCCCCCTCTCTATCTGGGCTTTGTTTCCACCTATCGCTCATGCCTGCCCCATGCTCTAAATACCTGAAGGATACTCTGAAGGGTAGAGTGCTGTCATTACAACACAAGTTTTGATTTGATTTGATTTGGTTTCTGTCACTGTTAGATACAGTGAAAAGTATTGTTTTGCTTGCTTTCTAGGCAAATCTGTAAGTACGAGTCGAGAGTGTGCTGCTGGAAAAGCACAGGAGGTCAGGCAGCACCCAAGGAGCAGGAGAATTGAAGTTTCAGCATAAACCCATCATCAGGAATTCCTGATGAAGGGCTTTGTCCAAAACATTGATTCTCCTGCTCCTTGGTGTTATGGACTAGGCCAGACCACACAAAACATTCTTAAACAGACAGTCCCAGACCATAACTTTGCAATTTGTTTCAGTAAGTGTACAGTGAAAATTACCCAGAGTAAGATAACTAGGTTGACTACTAGATTTTAAAACAGACAAAAAATGTATTCACAAAAGTACACAATGAAACACAAAGAACAGAATAAAGAACCCCTACAGAACTCAGCCTATCCAACTGGACTTAATTATGCTGATCCAAATATATATAACAGTCCCAAAAAACAAACTGCCTTTAAAAACCAGTATAAATGGAACACATGCTTACAGGTTGAAGTTGAAGGGCAGAAAAGAGAGAGAGAGTTTCCACACAGCTCCCTGTTGACCTTCCCAATAAGACTGAACTAAAACTGCTCGGCTCAGCTAGAAAGCTGACCACTCCCCTTTCATTATACAGGTCACTTCTAAAACATGACCACTTTGGCCTGAAGTCTCATCTATTTACATATTAACCAAAGGCCTCTCAAAATCCTTTTCACCTCTGTACCAAACCAGACTGATCGGAACCTGGCCTGGTTTATTTCCCCGCTGAAAAAAATCAAGGACAGAGTCTCCTTGAGCCAAAGAACAGTTTCTAGAAAAAAAGGAACTAGCTTTGTGACATCAAATGCTGCTTAACATGCTGTACTTTTCCAGCACCACACTCTTGACACTCTCCAGCATCTGCAGTCCTCACTTTCTCCAAATCTGTAAGTACATCAGGGTAAAGAACAGAATGTGTTACTGTGAAAGAGAAAGATCAACTCTAATGTATGACGGGTCCTTTCAAAATAACATGTAAAGTGAACAAATATTGAAACATTGCTATGTAACCATGGGCAGAGGTATGTATAGAAATTGCAGAGATCCCATGCTACTTTCCAAATACAATCCATAGTCATTGGACATTGTGTCCATAGACTCTTGGTCTTGAGCCTATTCGGCTGATGTAGTAACATAAAGTGCTCCAAGTCTGTTTTGTTTATCGTATTATTAAGTCTGTTAATTATTGTCATATCCTGACTAGGGATACACTGACAGGAGATGCATCATGTTGCTGCCCTAATTACAGGGTTCAAGCAGTCAGTGTGAGTTTTATTCAAATGCAGTATTTCTCACAGGTTGTAATCAACAATTGCCCCAGTACTAAATCCAAAACAGTAACCAGGCTTAATTAATGACCCCATCCAGTTGTAAGGAGCAAATTAAGCTTATCGAATAATTACAAGTTGTAAGGAATAATAAAAAATCCTCAAATCATTGTAATATTCCAAATTTAAATGACCTACATTTAAAACTTTTAATTATTTGTTTTTAAACTAACAAAAAAATGAACAAAACTAAACTAGATTGCTGATGGATGTTTGGATGTTGTAGTTTGTGAGTGGAATATGCTTGGAATGTGACACTATCATTGTCTCTGCTGTTAGGGTCTATGTTGTCATTTAAAATCCTTCACAAATTAAATGGTGGTGTACCAGGGGCCCATGCAGTCAGCACGTCACATACCAAGTCTCTAAATTGCACAGTGCCTTAGTTACACAAAGCCAGTGATCCTTGCAGTATCCCAGATTTGCAATATCTCCTGCCCACAGAACCCTATCCACGCAATAACAAGTCTCAGTGCCTGTCTACCCAGAGTCCTTCAAATCATACTGTGTCTGTGTACTAACTCCATGTCCACTAAATATTCTCACACTCAACCTTCCCACTCCACATCCCTTGAGACCCTATTTACTTTCCTTTGTTGAAGTAATAGCAAAATAATGTGCCAGACCTGCTGAGTTTTTTTTCCTTTGTTGAAGATTTTTTTTTAGATTAGATTACATTACAGTGTAGAAACAGGCCCTTCGGCCCAACAAGTCCACACCGACCCGCCGAAGCGAAACCCACCCATACCCCTACATTTACCCCTTACCTAACACTACGGGCAATTCACCTGACCCTGCACATCTTTTGGACTGTGGGAGGAAACCGGAGCACCCGGAGGAAACCCACGCAGACACGGGGAGAACGTGCAAACTCCACACAGTCAGTCGCCTGAGGCGGGAATTGAACCCGGGTCTCAGGCGCTGTGAGGCAGCAGTGCTAACCACTGTGCCACCGTGCCGCCCAATTGGAACCAATTGTCATTCTTCAAAAGATTTAACAAAACTTTCCGTTCCAATAGTTCTTAAATTCATAAAGGGTAAGTGTAGTGATTGTAATGAGGTCAGCCAGGTGGACCTCAATGAATATGAGTTCCTTGATTGGGCCGTAAATCTGGTCCACTCAGGGAGCCCTGGCTGACACATAAGAACAGGAATGTAAGGCATTCTGTTCACTCTTAGAGCTGGTTCTTAGGGAGCTGGATCACTGTTAAGGACTCTCCACTTATATAAATGGTGACTTGGTGACGGGATACCAGCCTTAGTGGAGTTATTTCAGTAAGCTTGACCAATAAAGTTATCTTCAGCATTCCCTATGAGTGCTGAGAAAGCATTCCATCTCTATTTGTTTCTCAGTCTATTTCTGTATCTACCTTTGCTTGAGAAAGAAGGGGAGAGAGGTGTGATTAAGTGTTAAGTAAATTGGCCATGCTAAATTGCCCATAGTATTCAGAGATATGTAGGTTAGTTCATTAGTCAGAGGAAATATAGAGTAATAGGGTAGGGAATAGGTCTGGATGGGATACTTTTCAGAGGGTTGGTGTAGACTGGTTGTGCCAAGTAGCCTGTTTCCACACTGTAGGGATTCTGTGATTCTAAGATTCCATGATAGTTTATGGCTACACTATTTTAAATATTTCAATGTTGTAATGTCTTCTATGAAGTAACATTTTACCTCTGACATAATTTGGAGATGTCGGTGTTGGACTGGAGTGTACAAAGTTAAAAATCACACAACACCAGGTTATAGTCCAACAGGTTTAATTGGAAGCACTAGCTTTCGGGGCGCCGCTCCTTCATCAGGTGATTGTGGAGGACACAATTGTACGGCACAGAATTTATAGCAAAAATTTACAGTGTGATGTAACTGAAATTATACATTGAAAAATCCTTGATTGTCTGTTGAGTCTTTCATCTGTTCGAATACCATGATAGTTTCACTTCTTTCATGTGTAAATCACAAAACCTTTTTTTAAAAGTTGCATTTTCATGTTAGCTGTAACAATTGATGTTAGCTAGACAATATGTTGAAGGTGTTAGCCCCCTGTGTTCTCTGTCTATGCCATGATGTTTAGATTTATTCTAATCTAAAAAGTGAGATAACAGAGTTTTACCTGAATTCATGCAGTTTTTGAACTGCACTCACTACACACACATATACACTCTCTCACACTCACAACCCCCAACCCAGAGAGACACACACACACAGACACAAAGACCCACATGCACACATATATTTTGTGGGGTGAATTTGTACTTGCAGAGTTACATTATACGTTGTTCAAAAACTGCATAGATTCATGTAAAACTCTGAGCTCAAAAACTGCATGAGCTCAAAATTCTGTGCCTGACAATTGTGTCCTCCACAATCACCTGATGAAGAAGCGTCGCTCCGAAAGCTAGTGCTTCCAATTAAACCTGTTGGACTATAACCTGGTGTTGTGTGATTTCTAACCTCTGACATAATCCATGATTTGTAGCAGTTTTCCCATAAGGAGGAACAATGCAAACTCAGTATGGAGTAGATATGATTGAGTGTGGATAATAAACCTGAAATAGCTACCAAAGGATCAAGGAATGGAAAATGGGAGTCAAATCAAAATTTGCTGAAAAAGCTGAGCTGATCACTGGCATTTATGGAGAGAAATCAGAACTAACATTTTGGATCCAGTGACCCTTCTTTGAACTAATGGGGATAGCTGGGAAAATGTGGCTTTTTTGCAGAAGATAGGGTGGGGAGAGTGGGTAAGGATAAGCAATAGGTGGAGATAGAGCCCAAAGTGAGACAAGAATGGTTGACAGACAATGGAATGGATAATGGCCTGCCTGGGAGAATGAATAGCTATTAGTGGGACTGTTAGTGGCTAATCATGAATTCTGTGAAATAGCAGACCATATGATAACAAGACCTGGTGTGTGGGGGTTGGAGTTAGGACACAGGAGAAGCTCAAACCCTCAAAGTTCTTTCAACAGAAAGGTGGTGCTGGTGTCAGGAGTGGGTGATGGCAGAGGAGAGGTCTCTGCTGTGTGACACTGGTACAGCTGCTAACCAGAAATCCTATATGGAACTCGTCTACAGTGGAAGTACTATTTAGGCACTAAGCCGGATCAGGGACAGATCAGAAATAAAATGTTACTGCTGTGAGCAGCGTTAGTTGGATCCCAATAAAAGCAGGTGACACTGCAAAGGCAGAGTGAGTCAGGCAACATCATTGGAGAGAGAAATTGCATCTCCGAATCATGGTTTATGAAAGGTCATGACCCAAAATTTTTAAAATCTGCTTCTATCTCTGCGGATGCATACTGATCTGCTGAGTGTTTTCCAGTATTTCTGCTTTTGTTTTAGATTTCCCTATGAATTAGGAGAAAGAGGAGGACATTCAGTTCCCTTGAGCCTGGCTCTGCCATTCAACAAGATCACGATTGATTGGAAAGTAATCTTAAATCCACATTCACACCTACCCCTGATGGCCACCTACCCCTTGGTTAATAAGAATCTATCTTAAACATATTCAAGGACTTTATCTCCATCACTTTTTCAGGAAGAGTTGCAAAGATTCACAACCCTCTGAGAGAAATATAAAGTTGCTTCATCTCTATTTTAAACAGGTGACCCTGCATCCACAGTATCCAAACTCCATGCTATTGTGCTTTTATTTGAACTAAACACAGAGAATACTGGAGAAACTTAGCAGGTCTGGCAACATCTGTGGATAGAGGAACAGAGTCAATACTGTGCCCTGAGTCTAGAACAGTTCTGAAAAAGTGTCATACCAGACTGAAACTGTTCACTCTGTTTGTCTCTGCACAGATGCTGCCAGACCTGCTGAGTTAGTGATATTTGAGATTTGTAGCTCAGGTTGATGAGAAATATGTAAGTTAGCTCACAGAGCTAGAGGGTTTGTTTTCAGACGTTTTGTCACCAAGACTAAGTAACATCATCAGAGGGAGTCTCCGGTGAAGTGCTGATGGTATATCCTGCCTCTCTATTTATAGGTCTTGGTTTCTTAAAGTGGGTGATGTCGTGTCCAGTTCCTTTTTTCAAAGGAAGTTAGATAGGATCCAAATCAATGTATTTATTGATGGAGTTCTGGTTGGAATGCCATGCTTCTAAGAATTCTTGTGTGTGTCTTTGTTTCACCTGTCCTAGGGTGTGTATGTTGTCCCAGTCGATGATGTTACCTGGTATGGTGATGAAACATCTGAAAACAAGCCCTCCAGCTCAGTGAGCTAATCTACATACGGACCTGCTGAGTTTCTCCAGCATGCTCAGTGTTTGTTTCAGATTTCCAGCAGCTGCAGAATTTTGCCTTTATTTTGTCTTATATTTGTTTTGGCTACATGTACTGTGAGCTGCTAATTGAAGGAAGGATTGTCAAAAGAAAACAATGAAAAACAATTCTGAGTAGCAGAGCAAAAGAGTGGGATGAGAAACATGAAGGAGACACTTAATAGAGATTTCAAAGACTCAGTATCAGAAAGGTGGACCCTGGATTTAAATGGAATTATATGAATACATGAGTATGTTGCTATCATTCAATCATATGTTCATTTTTTATTTAGAAACTCACCAATTCTTTTTTGACATTTAAAATTCACCTTTATAGCTTACTAGAATAACTGTTTTGATAAATATTATAAAAGGAAATGATTTGACAACAGTGACAAGCTTTGCAAACTTCAATTAGTTTGTAAAGACAAAATTTTTAAAAAATCTCTGTGGTGAATGATTCTTACACAGAGTCACGTGTTAAAAATAACACAGGGCAAATCCTGCAATTTTGAAATAAAAAAAAAATGAAAGCTATGGACTTGTACATGAGACCCATCACAGAAACAGAAAATTCATGGCACAGAAAGAGGTCAGTTTGGTTCACGGTGCCAAAACAATCCAGCCTGATCCCACTTTCCATTTATTGCCTTGACATCCCTTTATGGCAGGAGAAAGTGAATACTGCAGATCCTGGAGATCAGAGTCAAGATTAGAGTGGTGCTGGAAAAGCACAGCAGGTCAGGCAGCATCCGAGGAGCAGGAAAATCAACATTTTGGGCAGGAGCACTTCATCAGGAATGAGAAGCCCCTCATTCCTGATGAAGGGCTCCTGCCCGAAATGTCAATTTTCCTGCTCCTCGGATGCTGCCTGACCTGCTGTGCTTTTCCAGCACCACTCTAATCCCTTTATGGCATTTCAAATGCACATCAAAGTATTTTTGAAATGGAGGTCATTTGCTTCTGTTTCCCTTTCAGCAAATGAAGTCTAGATCTCCACTGTCCTCTGGCTTTAAATGTATTCAACACCCTTTTTAAACCTACTGATTATCTTTAAATCTATGCTGTCTGGTTATTAATGTCTTTGCTCATGGAAATATATCCTTGCTATCCAAGTAGAGCTCCCCTCAGTCTCCCCTGTCTGATGAATATTTGGCTGCATTTGTGACGAGGTATATCTTACTGAAGAGCTGGTGTCTGCAAATAAAGTAGCCCCATCACTATCAGCCAGGACAGTGCACAGGTTTGTGGTTTATGAATTCCCAATGAACAGGATATACCAGGATATAGTTTACAGAGCTAGCAGAGCTTTTGTGTATTACTCCAGTTGGAAAATTTCCATCAGAAGGTAACAGTTTGTAGATTGAGTTACTATGGAGGATCAGTGAATCTGGCTGCACATTGGGAGTCAAGTGGCAAATAGATGTGTTTCTAAGAAGGAACTGAGTGATACATGGTACATTGATAAATTGGATAAAATTAAGTTGGTTTGCTCAAATGATATGGACCTTTTTGAGTCAAACAGCCCCATTTCTACAAACATTTAGTCATGTAGGTAATAGACTCGCCAATGACCTATAAACTGTGGGCTTAAATTTAATTCCAATGCCTTTTTTAACAAACTATAACTGATACTTCAGTACACTTCTGAAGAAGTGCTAAACAGTTGGTGGTGCTTTCATTCAGATGAGACATTACACTGAAACTCTGGCTGCCTGACAGTGGCAAGGGTGGGATGGTAGCTCAGGGATGAGCACTACTGCCATAGAGCACGAAGGTTCAATTTTACCCTTAGGTGACTGTCTTTGTGGCGTTAGCACATTCTCACTGTGTTTGCATGGGCTTCCTCCCACAGTCTAAAGATATGCAGTTTAGGTGGGTTGGCCATGCCAAATTGCCCATAGAGTCCAGGGTGTGTGGATCATCCATGGGATGTGCTGTGTCTGTGTGGGATGCTCTTCAGAGGGTCAGTGTGGAGTTGATGGGCTGAATGGCCTGCTTCCACATTGTGGGGATTCTATGATTTTTGCAGATAGGCACAAGATTCTCATGATATTATTTCGAAGTACAGAAATAGAGCTTTCTCGGACCATGTGCTTTTATTTCACAGAGCTGGAAATGTGTTGCTGGAAAAGCGCAGCAGGTCAGGCAGCATCCAGGGAACAGGAGAATCGACGTTTTGGGCATAAGCCCTTCTTCAGGAATGGGCTTCAGGAATGGGCCCATTCCTGAAGAAGGGCTTATGCCCGAAACGTCGATTCTCTTGTTCCCTGGATGCTGCCTGACCTGCTGCGCTTTTCCAGCAACACATTTCCAGCTCTGATCTCCAGCATCTGCAGACCTCACTTTCTCCTTTTATTTCACAGAACCTTGTTTAATATTATTAAGACACGTTATTTGATCGTTTTCCCATATCTGTTTGTAGAAGCTTGCTGTGTGTGCATTTGTTTCCACTTTTCATACAATAGTGACTACATTTTCAAAAAAGCAGTTTAGGACATTCTGAGATTGTGATAAGCACTATATAAATGCAAATAGTATTCTGTTATTTCCTATATAAACAGTGAACAGGTCTTTTGTGAATTTTGGTGTACTGTGCAGTTGACTGAAATAATTTCTTCACAGAATGAAGCCACAGGCCTCTACAGCCATTTAGTTGGGATCCCAAAGGCTCTGTTACCGGGAGTTGGTGGGAAAAAGATTCTGGATTTCTGGTGGGAAGTTGTGAACATGTGAGTGTGCTACCATGTTTGTTCCTGATGTTGCATGTAAGAGCTGTTTTTGTTTTGTAGTATCATTTATTTAAATTAATTTCATTTAAATCTCACCTGACTAAGATAACCGGTCTAGGACTAGTAATGTAAAAGATTAGAAAACAGGGGGATGGTGAGAAAGGAATTGTGACCGCCGAAAAATGTGCAAAATGTTCTTCCAGAAGCAAGCTTTTCCACAGTGAAGAGGATGGAGCACTCAGGTCAGCACATGAAGATTAACCAGATTTTCTCTAGTGTCGGCTTTAGCTGAGTAGATATCACTCTTGCCTTTGGCTGAGGAGTTTGTGGGATCGAATCCCACTCGAGAGATCTGAGCTTAAGTTGTAGGTTAATAATTCTGGGTTATGTGTAAGAGTTGTCTTATACTAGCAGAGGTTCTGGCTTTCAACTGTTGTGTTTGACCAAAGCCCTGACTGCTCCCTCAGGTGGATGTTACAAATCCCCCTGGATTATTTTGGCAGAGTATGGGAATTCAAGCTAGCCAGTGTTAATCCTTCAACCAATATTACAAACAGAAATTGTTATTGGCTATTGAGTTCATTGTTGTTTTTGGAATCTCGCTGTCATCAATTTAGCAGTGGTGCTTCTAACATGATAAACACTTCAGGAAGGAATTAATTTGCTGTCAAAAACCAAGGCTGTGAAAGGCACTATGTAAATGCAAACTCTAATCTCCCTTCTAACCCTCTATCTATCTTCCGGTATGAAACTTAAATTGACTTGCCATACATCATGATGTCTTCTCTGTTCTGTTTGCAGACGCCAGCTCTTCAGTGATGTCTACCTTGTCACAAATGCAGACAAGTGAGTATATTTGCTGCTGAGACTAGAAGCAAAGCAGAGTACGGTCAGTAAAACTAAAGGGAAATGCTGGAAATCTGAAATAACAAAGGAAAATGCCAGAAACACTCAGCAGGCAGATGTATCAATCCAGCTGCTTTTCCCAGTTCATAGTGAAGTTTATAAGCAAGTGTAGTAAGCTGGGACAAAGAGAGTATGGAATGAATAATGATGTGAAACATGGGACTAACAACCCTCATGGCTGTGGAGAGATGGCTGTGTCCATGGCTGTGTCCATGGAGATGCAGCTGAATCCTTCCACCACCTCAGATTACAAGAAAAGAGTGCAAAGGTTTGAAAACAATAAACACAGAAAATGCTGGAGAATCTCAACATGTCTGACAACATCTGTGGAAAGTCAAACAGTTCATAGAAACCCTACAGTGTGGAAGCAGGCCATTCAGCTCATTGGATCCACACTGACCGTCTGAAGACCCAACCCCCACTCTAAGGCTGTAATCCTGCATTCCCCATGGTTAATCCACCAAGCCTGCACATCCCTGGACACTATGGGCAATTTAACATGGCCAGTCCACCTGACCTACACATCTTTGGACCGTGGGAGGAAACCGGAGCACCCAGAGGAAATCCAGGCAGACATGGCGAGAATGTGCAAACTCTGCACAGGCAGTTACCTGAGAGTGGAACTGAATCCAGGTCATAAGTGCTGTGAGGCAGCAGTGCTGACCACTGAGCCATCAAACTGCCCAGGTTCTCTCTCCATAACTATACCCAGATCTGTTGAAATTTTCCAGCATTCTCTGTTTTTGTTTCAGATTTCCAGCACCTGCAGGATTTTGTCTTTATGAAAGCTATAAATAGAATGAGAGTCAGGAGTGGAAGTAAAAGGTCTCATGCATGACTTGGAGGAGCAGGGGAGTTGTCTGCAGTCTCCACGGCAAAACTTTACCCAGTCAGCATCACATAAATGAAGCAGCTGCCTGGCCATTATCCAACTGCAGACTGTGGGAGCTGGCTCTGTACAGATTGTCTGGTATATTTCCTACATTGGAACATTGACTACACTGCAACAGTACTTTTTAAAGTGCTTCGGGATGTTTTGAAGTGATGAAAGCTGCTGGAAGAATGAAATCTTTAGTTTACTGCAGTCACCAAAAAGTGAGCAGGGCTGGTATGTTATTGTTCAGTGATATGGAAATACTGTGGGCACTGGTCTGAATTAATTGTTAACTTTCCACATGTAGGTACAAGTACTATGAACGATGGGCAACTGCCAATGATTTTCCAGTGGAAAATATTATTAACGATGGGTCGACAACCAGCCAAACACAGTTAGGGGCAGTGGCTGACTTGGAGCTCGTGATCAGGAGCAAGAGGTTCAATGATGATGTCATGGTGGTATGTTACATCTCATTGTTGGCCATTTACTGAATCTTAGGCTCTTTGCTCTCACTGTCTCACCACAAACTTTACGTACTTCCAGGTTGCTGGGGATATGCTGTGTGAAGATTTGAACTTTGATATAGCTGAAGTTCTCAAGTTCTTTAAGTTTAAGGTCAGTAAGAACCAATATTTTCTTGTTTCTTCATGGTGTTGAATTGACCTAATGTGAAAAGCTATTTGGTTTAATGTAAATAGCCTTGGGGATAAGGGCTTGAAATTTAGATTATGTAACCTTGCTCATGTGAAATAAATGAAATCACCTAATGGCTCAGCTCAGTATCTGGCATGATCATCAGATAGAATTAGATAGAAATATACTGGCCATAGACAACTCCCAATAGTGCGAAGGATGTAATGCAAATTGTCCGTGAGTTGTCAAGACTTTATAGTTGTATGACAAAGACGAGGGAACCACATACAAAATGATCATTTTTAGCTCATCTGCATTCCATACGCACTTAGTCTGACACTGACCATTCCTTCCTCAGTCAAGAAACACTTCCTTATGCAAGATATTAATGAAAAATAAATATTTATTGTACTTTTAAAAAGTCTTGGTAGCATTACCATTCAAACTAGAGATGTGCTAAATCTCTTGTTTCACAGATTGCAGGTTTTATTGATTAGCTCCTAAACTTATTCAAGATGAGCGTAAACACAATTTGAGATAAATCCTGAGATTGTATACTATTTGCTCAAGACTGGCACTTTTGTTTAACACAATGTTGATTATATTGTTTGCTTTTTTAACTTTTCTTGGGGCCCAAACCATTTGTCCACATTTATCAATAGTACCAATAACATTTATATAGCATCTTAAGGATTTGTTGCAGTGGGGAAAGAGGGGTCTATCTATCTTGGAAAAAGTCCTTTCAGTGTTAGATTTGAGAAAGTTGGCCTGTTTGGAGAGCAAGCAATGTTTTCTTCAGTGGAAGAATCTTACACAATAAGACCAGGATCCTCCTTTTTGCAGAAGCAAGGGAAAAGTGTGTCCATGTAGAAAGGAGAGACAGTTAGCAACAGTCCCTCTTTGAGAGCTTATCCCCCCGCCCCCCCCCCCCCCCCCCCCCCCAGGGCAGTGTCGAACTTGACTGCCACTTGTAACATTCCAGAGCCCAGCTGAACTCCAAAAATTATCACCAGCCTGGAACACTGCAAACAATGTGCATTTTGGAGCATTTCAGAAAAATGTACAATTAGTTACCAAAATATGTTATTTTGTTTAACGCCAAATTTAAACAGTGAGAAGAAAGTATGCACATTTATATAGCACCTTTCATGACCACAGAACATCACAAAATGTTTTAGATCCAATTAAATAATCTTTTAAATGAAGTCAGGTTGCAGCGTAGAACGTGACATCTAATTTTCCCACTTTAAGCTTCCAAAAACAGCAATGCTATCATGACCGCATCATCTGATTGGTGTTATAGGTTTGGCATTAAATATTGACCAAGACACCGGCATAACTCATCTGCCTGCTTTGAAACCGTACTGTGTGATCTTTATGTCCACTTGAGAAAAGGAATATGGGGCCTCGCTTTAATGACTCGTCTGGAAGATAGACCTTTGACAATAAAGCATGATTTTAGGTTTTGTGCTCAGGACTGTAGAGTGGACTTTAATACAAAAAATCAACTCCCAACTGAGTCATGACTGGCTCATGTGAAATAATTCTCCTGCTCCATGGATGCTGCCTGACCTGCTGCGCTTTTCCAGCAACACATTTCAGCTCATGTGAAATAATGCTAACATTATCACTATTTTTTAACTTGCCTGACAGAAGGGAGAATTGGCAATTTACTATGAAATGGAAGAAGGAGAGAAGACAGAATCTCGGGGAATAGTTGAGGTGTGCCCCTTGACACACAGGTATGTTTTTGAGCCGGTCAGTTTTCTTATATGTTATCGCCACTCATAGATAGTCCTGAAGGATGCCATTCAGTCCATCATAACCAAGTCTGCTCTTTGTAAGAGTTTTCCTATTTCCTTTCCCAATCATCCTGTAACTTTTTAAACTTCAAGTCTTCATCCAGTTACCTTTCTCCTCTGGCTCTTCTAACAATTACCATAAATCTGTCTCCGATAATAAACACCGGTTCTACCACTGTAAAGGTATTTTCTAACTACCCTGTTCAGAGATGAAATTACTCACATTTGAATTTGATGAGATTTGAACCAGGACCACTTGGCTCAAAGGTAGGGACACTACTGCTGTCCCACAAGAGTGCTTCTATGTCATGCCCAAATAATGATCTTGATCTGCTCTATTAAATTTCCCCTTAACTTTCTCTGCTCTGAAGAGAACAGTCCTAGCCTCTCTCGTCCATCCAACAGCAATGTGTATTTTTATAGCATATTTAAAATATGTAAAGCATCCCAGATGGGTTAGGGGTGTTCCCAAACAGGACTTACTGTAAGGGAATGCTACAGTACGTTTCCAAATGGTTGATCAAAGAAGTACAGTTGGATCTGCTCTAATGTGTGTTTCCTCAACGCGAATTAAAGAGTTATAGAGTCATAGAGATGTACAGCATGGAAACAGACCCTTCAGTCCAACCCGTCCATGCCGACCAGATATCCCAACCCAATCTAGTCCCACCTGCCAGCACCCGTGCATTTCCCTCCAAACCCTTCCTATTCATATACCCATCCAAATGCCTCTTAAATGTTGCAATTGTACCAGCCTCCACCACTTCCTTTGGTAGCTCATTCCATACATGCACCAAACTCTGTGTGAAAAAGTTGTCCCTTAGGTCTCTTTTATATCTTTCCCCTCTCACCCTAAACCTATGCCCTCTAGTTCTGGACTCCCCGACCCCAGGGAAAAGACTTTGCCTATTCACCCTATCCATGCCCTCATAATTTTGTAAACCTCTATAAGGTCACCTGAATGCGATTGAAGAATTTAGACTGTTATTTGTAGAATGTGAACTTTCCTTACCTGTATTGGCTATAACATGATTCCAGCCCCATTAGTTTAACTTGTAACATGAAATCGCACGTGAATGGAACTATTGCGTTAAAAAAGAACCAACTGTAGTTTTTAGGCACATCTTAAACAAGAAAAGAAACATAAATACCTTAGTAACAGGGCTCCAGAGCTTGGAGTCTAAACAGGCAAAGGTATGGGCTTCATCCATAGAGCAGATAAAATTGGATATGTGCCAAGATGTCAGAAGGAGCACAGATATCTTGAAGATTTGGGGATGGACTTTGAATGAAGGGCATGGTCACAGATGGATTTGAAACTGAACAGAATCTTTTATTATCTGTGCCTTGTTGGCATGGGAACCAGTAGACATTTGTGGGCACAAGTGTGATAGATAAACTTCACGGGAGTGAGGAGTTTTTTGGATGAGTTCAACCTATGTGACAGTGTTGTGTTGCCCTTCACCATTCTTAATAAATATCCTTTGCAACCTTTCTGTTATTTGGGACCCAGAAATGGACAAAATACAGGTGAAGAGAAAGGATATAGAATCTGTTTGTGTAACTAGAACTAGCATGAGGACAATGGTCTGCTTATGGGCTGAGGTTCTCAGAAATGCTGGCATCATAGTCAAAGCAAGTATTGGAAGTTGATTGATCCTACAGCATGGTGGCTCAGTGGTTAGCACTGCTGCCTCACAGCGCCTGGGAGTGGGTTTGATTCTACCCTCGGGTGACTGTCTGTCTGGAGTTTGCACATTCTCCCTGTGTCTGTGTGGGTTTCCTCTGGGTGCTCTGCTCTCCTCCCACAGTCCAAAAGTGTGCATATTAGGTAGATTGGCCATGGGAAATTGCCCCGTACTATGCAGGCCAAGGGGATTGGCCGTGAGAAATGCAGGGTTGCAGGGATAGAATGGATATGGGTGTGATGCTCTTCGGAGGGTCGGTGTGGACTCAATGGGCTGAATGGCCTGCTTTCACACCTTAGGGATTCTATACTCTGACCTCTATCTGAACGTTTCTGATTTCAGAGCTCAAACATTAAAGACCTTAACTCTGTACTATATTATCTGATGAATCTTTATAACATTTTCTCTTGTTGGTTAAATTCTACAGTGAGTTGCCAAATGATCATTGACCTACTAATCTATCCGCGTGTGTTGTTTTCCAAGGAGCAGAGATATTGAAGACCGTTTTCTTTCAGAATCACCAAGTTTTATGAGAAGCCCTCTTCAGAAGTTACAGAATCGAGGCTGGCAAGTGTTGTCTTTTATTGTTTCCAAAACAAGACACTGCCGACTCTCGGGGAATATTTGAAGATGCATCTGCTGGTGGAGGATCGAAGGCTTGGGAAGTATATGGTGAGGAAATCTTCAGTTCAGTTGGGTAAAACTGCCACCGAAAGTTGTCAGTTCGCTTTAATGTGGTGATGTCTGTGTTGGACTGGGGTGGTCAAAGTCATAAATCACACAACACCAGGCTATAGTCCAACAAGTTTATTTAAATCACAAGCTTTCGGAGCACTGCTCCTTCATCAGGTGAAATGGAGAGAAGTGCACAGGCACGAGTGATTCACCCTCAAACCCAGACCTGTATTGACATATGTTTCAGCAAGGTCTCTCTTACACTTTGCTGTCATTATTACTTATTCAGCTGATTTCTTGTCACAGCTTGATATCAATAATCCTCTCATTTACTCACCCCTTTCATCTCTCTCTCTCTCTCTTTCTGTCTGGGCTCCATCTCCACCTTTCTGCTCATCTCTCCCCCCCATCTCTCTCTCTCTCTGTCTCTCTCTGGGCTCCGTCTCCACCTTTCTGCTCATCTCTCTGCCCCCCAAGTCTCCCCCCACCCCATCCGCAACTCCATCCTCAGCATAAATACCACTTTTCCCAGCTGCTATTAGTTCTGATGAAGAGTCTCTGGACCCGAAGCATTAACTCTGCTTTCTCCTCACAGATGCTGAGTTTTGTAGCAATTTCTATTTTTGTGTCCGATTTCAGCATCAGCAGTTCTTTGCTTTATTCCAAAGATTTTAAGGTAGTCAAAGAGATTTTATAAATTAACAGTATTTATATCACCTTGGCACTACATCCTTCTTTTCCTTTCTCTTGTGTTTGGTTCCTTTCAAATCCCTCCACTTCAATAAGCAAGTTCCACATTCTGCCTGGTCTCTGGACAGGACATTTCTCTTGAATTATACTTACTTGTCTATGCTACTTAACAATGTAATCTGCCTGTATTGCTTGCAAGACAAAGCTTTTCACTGTGCCTCAGTACATGTGACAATAAATAAATTCAATTCAATTCAATGTAAACTGCTGGTGAGACCAGATCCAGAATACTGTTAGCAGCTTTTGTTCCCTTATTTAAGGAAGGATATCATTTCAATGGATGCAGTTCAGAAAGGGTTCACCAGGATGATCTCCGGTATGGAGGGATTGTCTCATAAGCATAGGCTAAACAGGTTGGGACTCTACTCCCTGGAGTTTAGAACAATGAGAGGAGAGCTCATTGAAACATAAAGGATTCTTAAGGCACTTGACAGGGTAAATGCTGTGAGGATGTTTCGCCTCATCAGAGAGTCTAGGACCAAAGGCATAGCCTCGAAATAAAAGGGTGCCAATTTAAGACTGAGCTGAGGAGGAATTTTGTCTTTCAGTAGATAGTGAGTCTTTGGAATTCCTTGCCACAGAGCTGTGGGGGTAGAATCCTTGTTTATATTTAAGGCTGAGATAGAGAGATTCTTGATCTGTCAGGGAATCATAGGCTATGGGGAAAGGGCAAGACAGTGGATGTGAAGAATGTTGGATCAGCCATGATCCTGAATGATGAAGTTTAGGCTTGAGGGGTGGAATGGCGTACTCCTGTTCCAATTTCTTACAGTCTTATACGCTACTAGTTTCATTGGAAATTATCTTACATTAATGAAACCCTAGTTTTCAACTCCCCTACAAGGTGGAATCATCTTGTGAACAGCTGTAAAATTTAAAGAATTTTTGTAATGTGAACATTTACAACTAATGAAGTCAATACATCGAGTATAGTTACCTGACAAAGGAGCAGCGCTTCGAAAGCTACTGCTTCCAAATAAACCTATTGGACTATAACCTGGTGTTGTATGATTTTTAACTTTATTCACCCCAGCCCAACACCGGCTCCTCTACATTATGTATATCAAATGGGACTAGGGTTCTCCATTGCCATTTCCTTTGACTGTCATTTTACATTCCTACAAAGTAACTTGCATTTTAATGTCACTCTATGAAACACTAAACCATCCCAAGACTTTGCCAAACAACATTTCACACTGAACCCCACAACAAGCTTTTGGGGCAAATGACTAAAGATTTGCTTAAGAGGTTAGTATTAAGGAGTCTCCTAAAGGATAATAGGTGAAGATATTTAAGGAGGGAATTCAGAGCCCAAGGCCTAAGCAGCCTTATGGCATGGTTGGCAGTAGGAGAGTGAATAATACATACGTTGCACAGAAGAATAGGGCTGGAGGAGTATCGAGGTTTCAAAGACTTGTGGAGATGGAAGAGGATACAGAGATAAAGAGGGATGATGTTAAAGTTTTGCCAGATGGATGAGATAAATTAAATAATTTATTTTACCACCAGTGGTCACTGTGTTTATAGTGTTAGTCATACGTTTATTTAAGGGAAAAAGAATTTATGTAAAATGATTTTGCACCTATTGGGTGAATTAAGTCTCAATTTAAGTTATTGGTGTAAATTTGTCCTATCTTTGTGGGAGAAGTTGACTGACAAAGACAATTCCATTTTATGATCCCAGGGATTTAAGATGAGAAGGGAAAGATTTAGAAGGGACCTGAGGGGCAACTTTTTCATGCAGAGGGTGGTGCGTGTATGGAATGAGCTGCCAGAGGAAGTGGTGGTACAATTACAACATCTAAAAGGCATCTGGATGGGTATATGAATAGGAAGGGTATAGAGGGATATGGGCCAAGGTCTGGCAAATGGGACTAGGTTAATTTAGGATATCTGGTCGGCATGAACGAGTTGGACCAAAGGGTCTGTTTCCATGCTGTACATCTTTATGGCTGTATGACATCCATAAATGCTTTACTGATTTTAGAAATAATCGAAGGTACCTTGAAAGTCAACATCTAAGTCATACAAAGTAGGTCAGAATGGAAGAACAGTCACGCTGGACTTGAAACATTTGTTTCTCTCTCTGCAAATGTTGCCAGACCTGCTGAGTTTCTCCAGCGCTTTCTGTTTATTGCAGTGTTTGGATGATTTGGAAAAGCTATGTAGTGTTGTAGGAAATAGTACAATCGATTTGCACACAGCAAGTTCACACTAGCCCTATTGTGGTCATGACCGGATATTTTGTTTCTTTCTGATATTAATTCAGGGATAAATATTAGCTAGGAGAAAATCCCTACTTTTTGGTTGATTGAACCCTGTAGAATCTCTAAATCTATCTGAGCGGGTAGATAGAACCATGATTTAAATTCTCAGCACCTCTCTCAGTGTGGCTGTTCCTTAGAACTACGCTGTGACTGTCATCCGAGATTTTCCCATGATATTTTGGTTTGGAGCTGAGAGTTGGCCAGACACTTATTTTTCCTGCTCTGCTATTCTTGCAAAGCAGAAAACTTCATTAAGTTACAGAAAAGACAAACAAAAACATGATTGTGTCTTTTTAATGTCAATAATCTGTTGCTTCCTGATGTACGTACCACATGGAGCTTGAGGCCTGCTGGTGGAAGCTTGCAGAAGGAAATTGGTTGGTTCATAATAACTCTCTGAATCAAACCACAAAGAGGCTGTTTTCATATCATATGAAACTAGTGTTTCTTTTGACATTGTGATGTTTGAAACCTCATTATTTTCCTCTTTTATAATTCCAGGAATGGCTCATCAACAAGACTGGAATCACAGTGTTTGGAATGAAGCTGCCTACTGGATTCCAGCTAATTGGACAAGTGGTAAGATTGACAATATGTTCTCCCAGATATTTATGGTTAAACAATGGATTGTTGACACAGCTATGTTTATGCTTAAATGTGCAATCCCTTACTCTGAGATGATGCCCTCTGGGTCTGGACTCTCCCACAAGGGGAAGCAACCTGTCCACATCCACCCTGTCAAGTCTCCTAGAAATTTTGTATGTTTCAATAAGGTCTCCACTCATTCTGCTAAACTCCAGTGTGTACAAGCCCAAACTACTCTCTCTAAATCATTCCCTCCATAGATTTCTGCAGCCCTATAATTCTCTGAGGAATTTTGTGTTTTTCTGAATCTGACCTCTTGTGTGTCTCTTGCTCCACCAGTGAGGAATCACACAACACCAGGTTACAGTCCAACAGGTTTATTTGGAAGCACTAGCTTTTGGAGTGCTGCTCCTTTGTCAGATAGCTGTGGCGCATAAGATACTCCACAACCACCTGATGAAGGAGCAGCGCTCTGAAAGCTAGTGCTTCCAAATAAACCTGTTGGTCTATGACCTGTGTTGTGTGATTTTTAACTTTGTCCACCCCAGTCCAACACTGGCATCTCCAAATCCTGTCCCCTAGTGGGGGCTCTGTCGGCAGCTGCTTAGCACTAAGAATTCTCTCTTCAGAATGCTCTCTGTCTTGCTACCTCTCTCTTACTTGATGATGTCAAGTTTACATAGAACTTGCAGCACAGAAACAGGATATACAGTGAGACTGGTCCATGTCTGTATTTTTGCCCCGTGCCAGCTTCCTTCTGTGTCCCTCTTTATTGCACTCTGTCGGAATGTCCTCTATTCTTTTCTTCTTGTGTTTATCCAGAATTCCCTTAAATATATCACTCACAAACTCTTAATTAGGAAAACTAGGGTTACCGGGTGAATTTCACTTGTCAGTAGAGATTTTCCAGTTCGTGCCTTGTATTTCTCTGCTTCTAATACTCTTATTTGTTGTTAGGATCTCTCTGAGTACAAGAAGTGGCTGGCGTGCTACTCTTCAAAGCAACATGGTATTGCTGCCAAATCAATCACCTGTCGTTCCTATGCAAGGTTAGCATTGCTCATACATCACTATGGTGGACTGGAATGCTATGCAGCCTGAAAGCTTGCAATCTTAGCAAAAGGTTTATTTTCTTGTTAGTGACTGATTGAGAAGTTAGTGGTTGATGGCGAGCACTTTTCTGGAAATACTGTGGTCATGATGCCAACTTATTATTAGGTTCTATTAGTTCTATTACGTAAGGAATTCCAGGAGACTTGGGGTTGGTGGAGAAATGTCTGTGATGTGGATCAAGGACTGTTCAAAAAAGAGCTAGGACCTGGATAACTTTTCATTATCAACTTATGGCACCATTAAATACAGATTGACTTTTCAGAGTTTCAGTCATTCTTCTCAAATGCATTATTGTCTTCCAAACTGACATCAAATGACTGATTCTGAAAGCTGGAGGGAAGAAAAATATCCTTAAAAACTGCACTCAATAGATTGGAGCGAAGGGTTACTGGCTGTAATCTGATAAAGAGGCTTAAATGATGTTTACACTTGTTGATAATTGTTTTTGAGATACATATCCTTATTTATTTACCTGTCTCCTCACCACCGTATCTGCTGATTGCTGGTGTATTGACCATTGTTGTGTTGCTGATTTGTACTTACTTTGATGTTGCAGAAGGAATAATTTGCAGCGTCATTTAAAACATGCTGCAGATAATGTGGAAATAACATAATAATTACATGCCAGGGGATCTCAGTGAATTTGTTTTAATCTATTTGAAAAATTAATGGAATGTTATCATTCATTTCAAGAGGAATTGAATTTTTAAAAAAAGGGAGATTCCACTTCAGCTATACAACTTATTGGTGGGACCATATCTAGGCTACTTTTCACAGTATTGGTTTCTGTATTAAAGAAAGGATGTAAATACATTGCGTGTTAAACATAGTTTGGTCGTTTTTGCAGTTCCAAGGAAGTGCTGTACCACTGGAGGCATATTGTTTAAATGCTATTGGGATGTGAGCATTAATGGCAAAGCCAACATTTGTTGTCCCTCCCTAACTGCCCTTGACAAAGTGGTGGCGAACCATCTTCTTGAACCACTGAAGTTGATCTGGTACATCCAAGGTGCTGTTAAGGAGCAATTTCCAGGGGTGGTGGTATAGTTTCGTGTTAGGACCTGGATGGAAACCAGCAGATCGCGAGTTCTCATTTGGCTGCTGCTGTTGTACTTTCAGATGGTGGAGGTAAACCATTGCCCTCAGGTAGATATAAAAGACCTCATGGCATTACTTTGAAGACCAGAAGGGGCAGTACTAATGCTCTGCAGAAAAACAGAGTGGTAATTATTCCCATCGCTGTTTGTGGAAGTTTGTTGTGTGAAAGTTAGCTGCCATGTCTTCTAGTACGAGTATTCTTAAAAATGTACTTCATTGATTGTAAAACATTTTGGAATTTCCTGAAGCTATGAATGGAGCTCTGCATGTACACGTCTTTCCCTTTATTTATCGCAGTGTAATTTATCGGATTTTGCTGTGCGTAAGTTGGCTGTCTATACAAGGGATTGTCTTCCACAGTTTGGCATCAGCTACAAAGTACTTTGTGACATCCTGAAGTCATGAGAAGTTATATATATGGAACATTTTTGAATGAAATCACTCAGTTTTGTCCAGGACCTTATCATTAAATGACTCAGACTACTTCATATAGTTCAAAAGATTTTTTAAACTTTATTGATGGGTAACAGACATAAAATCTGACTTGCAAGAGGCTGTAAGCTTGCTCTTGTTTTGTCCTGGAATGGTTTGTTGGAATGCGACACCTTTGGGAATGGGTTTTCTTCCATACCAGAGATCCAGTGAAAATTTGATGAACAATTTGATGAACTGACACTCACTTGTTTTCAGGATAGGAATTATGGGAAATCCATCAGATGGCTTCTACGGAAAAACCATTGCCATGACGATATCTAATTTCTGGGCTGATGCGATGATTTTTGAAAGCAAAAAAGTCGTAAGTGAAATCTACACGCAAGATAACTAGTAAATAGTATGCTCAGTGACAGATGGCGGCTGTTTCCACAATCCATTTACAGCTAAATTAACTTTGCTGTTAATTGTCTGAACTCCAAACTCAAAGCAACGTAACAAGCACAAGGGATAGTCACTGGTGAGTTCTCAGAGACAGCCGCAACACAATTTCATGTATTTTACAATGTTAAGCCGCTAGATTTAAAAAAACTTTATAATATGCATTCCTTCTGCTGGATTCAAAGACATTTATGTATTCATCTTTTAGGTATCATGCGTTTAATGGGCCTGAGTAACAGACAGCAAAAATGTTGCAAATTTGTCACTTTTGCAGTGTTGATGCACATTGTTAAAACTCACACAACACCAAGTTATAATCCAACAGATTTAATTAGAAGCACCAGCTTTTGGAACGTCGCTCCTTCATCAGGACAACCAACTGATGAAGGAGCAGCGCTCCGAAAGCTAGTGCTTCCAATTAAACCTGTTGGACTATAACCTGGTGTAGTGTGATTTTTAACTTTGTATACCCCAGTCCAACACCGGCATCTCCAAATCATTGATGCACATTGAGTGCAATGTGAATTAACAGTGTGTGTAATATACTTTCTTGAAGCTAACAGATTTACATTTGTAATTCTTGTACGAACAAGATTTCTTTGCTGAGATAACAGGTCTTGGACATTTTACAATGAAGTGATCCTCCAATGCAGAATGCAGCCATTCAGCTGGCTTCCAACATCTCCCTTCCTTTCTTTCCCGATCTCTCTCAAATGCTGTTAAATATATACATAGTCAATATTTGTCCATTTATTTTTTAATAATTGTTATGTATTCTGCTTCTGCCCGTGCTTCTATTAGAGCATGCTGCTTTCAAAGAATCTTAACCTCAAAAGAAAACCCAAGTTATTTTCAGGGCCACTTATTTAAGTATTTTTGAGGTGATAGAACAAAGAACATTACAGCGCAGTACAGGCCCTTCAGCCCTCGATGTTGCACCGACCTGTCATACCAATCTGAAGCCCATCCAACCTACACTATTCCATGTACGTTCATATGCTTGTCCAATGACGACTCAAATGTACTTAAAGTTGGCGAATCTACTACCATTGCAGGCAAAGCATTCCATACCCTTACTACTCTCTGAGTAAAGAAACTACCTCTGACATCTGTCCTATATCTATCACCCCTCAATTTAAAGCTATGCCCCCTCGTGCTCGCCATCACCATTCTTGGAAAAAGGCTCTCCCTGTCCACCCTATCTAACCCTCTGATTATCTTATATATCTCTATTAAGTCACCTCTCAACCTTCTTCTCTCCAACGAAAACAGCCTCAAGTCCCTCAGCCTTTCCTCATAAGACGTTCCCTCCATACCAGCCAACATCCTAGTAAATCTCCTCTGCACCCTTTCCAAAGCTTCCTCATCCTTCTTATAATGCGATGACCAGAACTGTACACAATACTCCAAGTGTGGCCGCACCAGAGTTTTGTACAGCTGTAGCATAACCTCATGGTTCCGGAACTCGATCCCTCTATTAATAAAAGCTAAAACACTGTATGCCTTCTTAACAACCCTGTCAACCTGTGTGGCAACTTTCAAGGATCTGTGTACCTGGACACCGAGATCTCTCTGCTCATCTACACTACCAAGAATCTTACCATTAGCCCAGTACTTTGCATTCAGATTACTCCGACCAAAGTGAATCACCTCACACTTGTCCACATTAAACTCCATTTGACACCTCTCAGCCCAGCTCTGCAGCTTATCTATGTCTCTCTGTAACCTACAACATCCTTCGTCACTATCCACAACTCCACCGACCTTAGTGTCGTCTGCAAATTGACTAACCCACCCTTCTACACCCTCATCCAGGTCGTTTCTAAAAATGATGAATAGCAGTGGACCCAACACCGACCCATGTGGTACACCACTGGTAACGGACTCCAGGATGAACATTTCCCATCAACCACCACCCTCTGTCTTCTTTCAGCAAGCCAATTACTGATCCAAACTGTTCTATCTCCCACAATCCCATTCCTCCGCATTTTGTATAGTAGCCTACTGTGGGGAACCTTATCGAACGCCTTGCTGAAATCCATATACACCACATCAACCGGCTTACTCTCATCTACCTGTTTGGACACCTTCACAAAGAACTCAATAAGGTTTGTGAGGCACAACCTACCCTTCACAAAACCGTGCTGACTATCCCTAATCAAATTATTATTTTCTTCATGATTATAAATCCTGTCTCTTATAACCTTTTCCAACACTTTACCAACAACTGAAGTAAGACTCACTGGTCTATAATTACCTGGGTTGTCTCTACTCCCCTCCTTAAACAGGGGAACCACATTTGCTATCCTCCAGTCTTCTGGCACTATTCCTGTAGACAATGATGATTTAAAGATCAATGCCAAAGGCTCGGCAATCTCCTCCCTGGCTTCTCAGAGGATCCTAGGATAAATCCCGTCCGGCCCAGGGGACTTATCTATTTTCCCACTCTGCAGGATTTCTAATACCTCTTCCTTGTGAACCTCAATCCCACCCAGTCTAGTAGCCTGTATCTCCTCGACAACATTGTCATTTTCTAGAGTGAATACTGTCAAAAAATATTCATTTAGTGCTTTCTCTATCTCCTCTGACTCCATACACAACTTCCCACTACTGTCCTTGATTGGCCCTAATCTTACTCTTGTCATTCTTTTATTCCTTAAATACCTATAGAAAGCCTTGGGGTTTACCCTGATCCTATCCGCCATCAACTTCTCATGTCTCCTCCTGGCTCTTCTGAGCTATCTCTTTAGGTCTTTCCTGGGTACCTTGTAACCCTCAAGCGCCCTGACTGAGCCTTCACATCTCATCCTAACATAAGCCTTCTTCTTCCTCTTGACCAGAGATTCCACTTCCTTCGTAAACCATGGCTCCCGCGCTCTACAGCTTCCTCCCTGCCTGACAGGTGCATACTTATCTGGGACACACAGGAGCTTTTCCTTGAATAACTTCCACATTTCTAATGTGCCTATCCCCTGCAGTTTCCTTCCCTATCCTATGCTTCCTAAACCTTGCCTAATCGCATCGTAATTGCCTTTCCCTCAACTCTTGCCCAGTGGTATACTCCTATCCCTTTCTATCACTAAAGTAAACATAACAGAATTGTGATCGCTATCACCAAAGTGCTCACCTACTTCCAAATCTAACACCTGGCCGGGCTCATTATCCAGTACCAAATCTAATGTGCCTTCTCCCCTTGTAGGCCTTTCTACATACTGTGTCAGGAAGCCCTCCTGCACACACTGGACAAAAACTGACCCATCTATAGTACTCGTACTATAGTGTTCCCAGTCAATATTTGGAAAGTTGAAGTCCCCCATGACAACTACCCTGTCCCTATCACTCCTATCGAGAATCGTCTTTGCTATCCTTTCCTCTACATTTCTGGAAGTATTCGGAGGCTTATAGAAAACTCGCAACAGGGTGACCTCTCCTTTCTAACTTCAGCCCATATTATCTCAGTTGACGAGTCCCCAAACATCCTTTCTGCAACTGCAATACTGTCCTTGACCAACAATGCCACACCTCTTCTCTGTTCTTACTGAAACATCTAAATCCTGGAACCTGCAACAACCATTCCTGTCCCTGCTCTAACCATGTCTCGGAAATGGCCACAACATCGAAGTCCCAGGTGCCAACCCATGCTGCAAGTTCACCCACCTTATTCTGGATGCTCCTGGCATTGAAGTAGACACACTTCAAACCAACTTCTTGCTTGCTGGTGCCATCTTGCGTCCCTGAAACTTGATTTTGGACGTCCTTACTCTCAACCTTTTCTATACTCGAACTACAATTTAGGTTCCCATCCCCCTGCTGGATTAGTTCAAACCCACCCCAATAGCCTTAGCGAATGTCCCCCCCCAGGATATTGGTACCCCTGTGGTTCAGATGAAGACCATCCTGCTTGTAGAGGTCCCACCTATCCCAGAAAGAGCCCCAATTATCCAAGAATCCAAAACCCTCCCTCCTGCACCATCCCTGTAGCCATGTGTTCAACTCTTCTCTCTCCCTATTCCTTGTCTCACTAGCATGTGGCACAGGCAACAAACCAGAGACAACAACTCTGTTCGCCCTAGCTCTAAGCTTCCATCCCAGCTCCCTGAATTTCTGCCTTAAATCCCCATCTCTCTTCCTACCTATGTCGTTGGTGCCTATATGGACCACGACTTGGGGCTGCTCCCCCTCCCCCTTAAGGATCCCAAAAACACGATCAGAGACATCACGAACCCTGGCACCTGGGAGGCAACACACCAACCATGAGTCTCTCTCGTCCCCACAGAACCTCCTATCTGTCCCCCTAACTATGGAGTCCCCAATGACTACTGCTCTGCTCCTCTTCCCCTTTCCCTTCTGAGCAGCAGGGACAGACTCTGTGCCAGAGCCCTGTACCCCACTGCTTTCCCCTGGTAAGTCATCCCCCCCAACAGTATCCAATACAGTATACTTATTGTTGAGGGGAACGGCCACAGGGGATCCCTGCACTACCTGCCGGTTTCCTTTCCGTCCCCTGACCGTAACCCATCTGCCTTTTCTTGTACCTTAGGAGTGACTACCTCCCTGTAACTCCTCTCAATAACCCCCTCTGCCTTCCGAATGATCCGAAGTTCATACAGCTCCAGTTCCCTAATGCGGTTTTCGAGGAGCTGGGGTTGGGTGCACTTCCTGCAGATATAGTCAGCAGGGACACAAGTGGTGACCCTTAACTCCCACATTCTGCAGGAGGAACATTCAACTGCCCTAACCTCCATTCCCACTATTCTAAATTCCCAAAGAAACTGTTGAAAAAATAAGGAATTAAAAAAACTCGTTACCTTACCAATCTGGCGCACAGATCCTTTCGTTTTGGTTAGAGGAGGAGGATGGGTGGGAGACACTACCCGAGTAGTGCTTCGGGTAACGCAACCACACAAATATATGACTTCGCAGAAGCCCTTCGCTCCTCCCTCGCAACTCTCGGCAAATGGAGGCCCGACTCCTGAGGTAAGTTCCTTTCAATGCGGGAAAACTCACCCTTCCCAGCAGTCCTCGCTTCACCACTCCTTCTCTCCTCGCCGCTCTGGCAAAATGGAGGCCCGACTCCCGAGGTAAGTTCCTTTTAATGCGGGAAAACTCACCCTTATGATGATGATTTTAAAATTATGCCCTTTAATTGCCAACTCATTTCCATTATCAAAGCCCATCATAATTTTGAGCATCTTCACATTATCTCTGAATGTTCTTAGTGTTCTACCAAAATGATCTGTCATTTCTACACTTGTCCTTGTATCCCTGGTGACATTTGGTGAGGTTTCTGTAACATCTTTTTCTTAACAAGGTACCAAAAGTGGACACACTTATCAAACTGAATTCTAGCCAGTGATTTGTACAGGTATGATATATCTTTGCTTTTAACTCTTTGTACCTCATGTACAAAATTAATGTCTCAGAGGAGGAACAGAGAACAGGAAGGAGTAAAATCTACCAGATTCCGTTCATAATTGCTACTGGACTACAACCAGTTTTTACAATAACTTCAGGCTCTACTCTTCAAAAATTCTAACTAAAATACTTCAGCACATCCTAAGTTTGTGAAAGGCACTATATAAATGCAAGTATTGGTAGTTATGACATGTGTATGCTTTGTGTTATATATTTGTGATGGGTAGAGGCTGAATGAGCTTGGTCTGGCTGCATTGATAGTCCAGTAGTTCACCTGAGATCAGTCTCAATCTCACATGCAAATGATAGTCAGTTGCATTGCAGTCAATTGGTTTATTCTACCCATGGATTGGTTTCTCTGCATCCTCAGGGACGAAATTTGTAGCTAAAGAATAGATTATTCTGAGGACAGTTGAGAATTTCCCACAAAGTATCTTCACGTTCTTCCACTACTGTTGCTTTCTGTTTTTGATTTCCCTCAGGTGCTAATACCACATCCTCTCAATGATCCCACAGAGTTCGGTAGCTTGCAAGATTTACACAGGATCAGTCGGAAGGAAGGGTTTGTATCTGTTATTTCTGTAAGCATGTTTCAGTTCAGTGAGTTGTTTCACCTGTAGTTTGCAAAGTAACATTTTCAATTCAGCACACACTTGTATAGCTTTGACTTGTCTCCCTGATTCTTCTGGTTGTCCTGGAGGAAAGTTTGTCCAGCAGGCTAAGATAAAAGATAGGGAGGAGGGACTTGGGGGAGGGGCGTCGGAAATGTGATAGGTGGAAAAAGGTCAAGGTGAGGGCTGAAGAAGGGCTAATGCCCGAAACGTCGATTCTCCTGTTCCCTAGATGCTGCCTGACCTGCTGCGCTTCTCCAGCAACACATTTCCATCCCTGATTCTTCTGCCAATCAGGTTTTTCTTTAATGGAACAAGTAGTTATGATCTGTAAGGCACAACCTTGAAAATGGAGTAGGTTAAATACTTCACAGGAAAACATTATAAGGGCTGGGGAAGGAGTAAGGAGCATAAGGCCATAGAACTTAAAACATGAGCAGACCATTTGGCCCCTCAAGCCTGCTCTGCCATTCAGTTGGATCATGGCTGACGTTCCTAACATCTACTGTCCTGACTTTTGCCCATAACCCTTGATTCCCCAATTGATCAAGAACTTATCCATCTCAACCTTAAATATAAACAAGGACTCTACCCCTAAAGCTCTCTGTGGCAAGGAGTTCCAAAGACTCACAGCCCTCTGAGACAAGTATTTCTTCGTACCTCAATCTTAAATTGGCACCCTTTTATTCTGAGTTTAGGCTCTATGGTCCTCAACATTCCCATGAGGGGAAACCATCCTCTCAGCATATAACCTGTCAAGCCCCTTAAGAATCCTGAATGTTTCAATAAGATTGCCTCTCTTCACAGCATCCAGTCCCAACTTGTTTAGGTTTTGCTAATAAAATAACCCCTCCACATCAGAGATAATCCTAGTGAATCTTCTCTGAACTGCCTCCAATGAGATAATACCTTTCTTCAAATAAGGGACCCAGATTGCACACGGTACTTCAGATGTGGTCTCATCAGCACCTTGTTTTGTTGCAGTAAGACTTCAGTACTCTTATACTCCAAACTCTAATTGGACTAATTGGATCACTCCTTCAAATACAGGAATGGCCAAATGGCATCCATGATGCTGTTTAATTCTAACATTATTGAATAGTTTGTTAGCAGACATATAGTGTTCGTTAAAAACTTTGAAGGGAGTGCTAACAACATTGCATCAGCCAATGAGTTGTTGGAGGATTGGAAATTAGTGAAGGACAGAACAGCAAACAGTCTACAGCAAAACTACTCTATTTATACAGAGCTCGTAAAACCTACAGCAAAGAGAAGTCATGATCAAAACTACACCAAGATCTTCCAATAACAAACACAATTACTTCTCTAGAAATCTGCTATAGGAAAGATCTTGTGAAACTTGAAAGGGTGCAGAAGAGATTTACAAAAATATTAATGGGATTGGAGGGTTTGAGCTAAAGAGAGAGGCTGAATAGGCTGGGGCTTTTTCCCCTGGAGTGTTGGAGGCTGAGGGGTGACCTTATAGAAGTTTATAAAATCATGAGGGGCATGGATGAGGGGAAAGATTTAAAAGGGACCTATGGGGAAATGTTTTCATGCAGAGGATAGTACATGTATAAAGTGAGTTGCCAGAGAAAGTGGTGGTAGCCGGTACATTATAAAGCCATCTGGATGGGTATATGAATAGAACGGATTTAGAGGAATATGGGCCAAATGCTGGCAAAGCAGACTAGATTAATTTAGGACATCTGTTTGGCATGTACAAGTTGGACCGAAGGGTCATTTTCTGTGCTGTATATCTCTATGACTCTGATATGCTCTGAGTTGGATAGTTACTCGATTTGCATAGAATTCATTCCAATTACTTACATCAAGTCTCTCCATTTTATTCAGGGTTTGTTGTGTATATGCAGGCTGCCTTAAACATTGTTAATTCTTCATTGATGCTTTGAACATGATCCCCACCTGCTTGAAAAAATAAAAATGCAGTTTAATGAAGAATGGAAAATGTTTAAAATAGTTTCTTGTTTTTCCTTCCTTTGATTTCTTTTGAATGGGTAAAACTATGCATGGAATTCTGTTCCTAGATAGTAGGAATCCACAGTGAATAACATATACTCTCACCCAAACTTACCCTTACTCCATCCCATTCATTGACTGGACATTGCATCCCCAATCTTAGTTGTTGGATAGGGTGTGCAGAGACAGGTGGCTGGGCAGAAAGCCTTTCTCGGGAGCATGGCACTATGTCCAAAAATTCACATAACAGAATCCCTCACACTCCTTCAACACTCCCCATGCCCCATGTATGCCACATAATGCCTTCTATCTATCACTGTGAAACCTCATGGCCTGCTGTGCCAACTTAGTAAAAACTCACATGAACCCGTTGTTTCATCTACCACCTTTCACCCACTTTTCCAACTTACTGAATACATAGAAGTAAAATGAACTTCCATTACTTAAAATCCAATAAAGGGAAAGGCAGTGGCATAACAGTAATGTCACTGGACTAGGATCAAAATCCCAGAAATCCTTTCCCTAAAGGCATTGTGAGTCTCTAGCACATGGACTGCTGCACTTCAAGAAGGTAGCTCACCCCCACCTTCGCAAGGGCAGCTCAGAACAGGCTATAGATGTTGGCATAGCCAGTGATACCCACATCCCATGAGAGATTGAAAAAACTTATTATGACAAAAGATCGGAAGTCTGAAATAGTATGGATATTTTTAGCCCTTACAAATGTGAGGAAAAGCTTTTTTTATTCAAAGGGTATTGGAAATCTGGAACTCACTAACTGGAAGGGTGGTAGAAGCAGTAACCCTCCTAACATTTAAAAAGCATACAAGGCAATGGGCCAAGTGCTGGGAAATTAGATTAGAATGGTTAGATGGTTAGTTTTGACTGGCATGGATATGATTGGCTGAAGAGTCTTTTTCTATGCTCTAGCTCTGTACAACTCTATTCTAAAATGTGTTATTTAAAAGTGGATTGCTACAGTCCCAAAATAACTTCAGGTAGAAATTCAGCAACTGGACTAGCAAAAAATTCGAAGTGAGACAAATGGAATGTAATACCATTCTTCAGATTCCTGAAGAAGGGCTTATGCCCGAAACGTCGATTCTCCTGTTCCCTGGATGCTGCCTGACCTGCTGCGCTTTTCCAGCAACACATTTTCAGCTCTGATCTCCAGCATCTGCAGACCTCACTTTCTCCCCAAATGGAATGTAATACCTAAGATGCCGAACAAATTTCAACGGAGAGAGAATGATTTAAGATAATGAGGACTTGACTTCTCTGTTCAACAGCAAACCACCCCCAGGGGATTATGACCCAAACTGCGGGCACATTTTGTATTTTACCTTTTAAAGAATAGTCAGAGATAGAGGTTCAAAAGAAATCTCATCTGAACTCTACTGGAGCGGTACTTGTGGAACTAAATGTTTTCATGTGTACCAGCTTGGATTTGAACATTGACTTGCTATGATGATCACAGAAGAAGATTATCCCCTAGGCACCCTGTTGTTGTAGGTGAAGGCTGTTTTTACCTCAGAGAGCTCGAGGTCAGCCAGACAAGAGAGAAGTAGGACAACAAAGGGACTGTCTCTCACCCTGAATGCTGAAATTTAGTCACAGTTAAAAGGCTTCAGAATAACAGAATTTCAACTAATCTCTGAAATTAAGGATATTGGAACTGATTGTTCAGCTACCAATGTCAAGACTACTCATTACCCCACTGCAATGGCTGCAATGATCAATTATCCTCTCTTTGTGAAAATTCAGATACTTATCTGTATATATTTATTACTTTGATCTTTAGCACTCACCCCTTTTTTCTAATCCGTCTGTATGTGGTGCACTAGTATTTCTTGTATACAGTAATTAATAAACCACTCTGTGAATTCAAGAAAGCCTATTAAATTGGCTCCTTTTAAAACATAATTTCACTTGGGTCTGGGAGAAAGGTATTCATAAGGGAGGAAGACCTTTTAATACCAACCTTGCTTTTTTTTTAAATTAATTCACTGGATCTGGGCATTGCTGGCTACGCCAGAATTTATTACTATCCATCGTTGCCTCATGAGAAGGTGATGGTGAGCTGCCTTCTGGAATCATTGCTGTTTATTTTCTGTAGGTATACTCTCATTAGGGACGGAATTCCAGGATTTTCACCCAGTGGTACTGAAGTTTGGAATGTGAGTGGCTCGGAGGGGAACTTGCAGATGGTGATGTTTCCATGTATCTGCTGCCTTTGTCCTTCAAGATGGGAATGAGAATAGGTTTTAAAAGTGCTCTGTAAGGAGTCTCAGTGAGTTCATGCAGAACACCTTGTAGATGATGCACACTTCTGCTGCTGAGCATTGATGGTGGAGGGAGTGGATATGGTGCCGAATAAAAGGGATGCTTTGTCCTGAATGGTGTCAAGCTTCTTGAGTGTTGCTGGATCTACACCCACCCAGGCGGTATTCCAACGCACTCCTGACTCATGTCTTATAGATGATGGACAGGTTTTGGAGTATCAGGTGGTGAGATACAATATTCCTAGCTCTAACCTGCTTTTGCAGTATAGTAGTTGTTGTAATCAACTGAGTAAATTGATTAATTTAGTAAAGGAGTAAAGGAAGGGGAGACCAATTCATCCTTCCTTACCTAGTGGCTTAACAACTTGGGGTATCCCACCTGGAAATGTAATGATTTGGGGAACTCCCCTATGGTCTGGTCATAACAACCATCATGTATAATGAGAAGATGATGCAGTCAGAATTTCCCTGAGAACATTTCAGAAGATGTGGGCAAATGCTTTTGAACTGACATTTTAATGGTTTCTTCTTCCATGGAGCAGAATTGAACACTGGATTGGGCCAAATTATTGTCGGGGAAGGACTAGCTAGAATCAGGCAGGGTTGGGAAACAAGACTTCCATGGGCTCATGTTAAATTGAGGCTGTTTTACAGGTATCTGGGTGGTCTGAGACTGCTTCAAGCAACTTGTAAGAAATTCTACCAATACTGCTCTGAACAAGGGTAAGAGAAATTTGAGATTCTGTGAATGCATCAATTTAGGCAATGGATCACTATCCCTAATGCTTTTCATACCAATGAGATTTTAAACCAATTTGCCATCTTCCCTCTCTGATGGATGTAATTGACCCCAGGGCTACTTGCTTAAAGGACAGCAAGGAAATTCTCCCCTATAACTAACCAATGTTTATTCCTCAGCCAACATTGCTAAAGTAAGTGATCTGGTCTGTTGATGGACCCTGCTGAATGCAATGGCTGTTGCGTTTCATCCAGTGGATTACTACTCTTCAGACAACTCATTGTCTTTAAAGGAGAAAATGAGGACTGCAGATGCTGGAGATCAGAGTCGAGAGTGTGGTGCTGGAAAAGCACAGCAGATCAGGCAGCATCCAAGGAGCAGGAGAATCGACGTTTTGGGCAAGAGCTCTTCATTAGGAATCAGCCCTTCCTGATGAAGGGCTTATGCATGAAACGCCAATTCTCCTGCTCGTCGGATGCTGCCTGACCTGCTGTGCTTTTCCAGCACCCCACTCTCGACTTATTGTCTTTAAAGTTCTTTGAAATGTCTTGAGATTTTGAAGGACAAATCTTAAATGCAAGTTCTTTCTTTCTAAGTCATTTCCATGTTGCTCGACAAAAAAAGGACCTTACTTTTTCTAAAGGAATAAACTTTTTGCGCTTTTGAAGAACTGTTTCTTTTCTGCAATTCAACTAAATCTGTTATTGAAATTGTATTCCAATTTTCAGAATCGCTTTGGCCAAACGAAACTTTACTCTGAAATATGACACTAATATACCACGGCAGGTGGTAAGTATATTCCTGAACAGATTCAGGTTTCCTCATATTTTTTGAGACAATGGCACGTCAAGAACTGATGAAATATTCAGGTCAAAATGCAACTTGGCTTAACACATAATATAGGAGAAAGTGAGGTCTGCAGATGCTGGAGATCAGAGATGGAAATGTGTTGCTGGAAAAGCGCAGCAGGTCAGGCAGCATCTAGGGAACAGGAGATTCCTGAAGAAGGGCTAATGCCCGAAACGTCGATTCTCCTGTTCCCTAGATGCTGCCTGACCTGCTGCGCTTTTCCAGCAACACATTTCCATCTCTTAACACATAATATATTCAAGGGTAACTATAGGCAAACATCTGAATGGCAAATGTAATTGAAGGACATACTGATATGGTGAGATAACGTTTTCTGTAAAGTGTTAGTAAATATCAGCAAGGTCTTTTGGGATAAATTCCTGTCTTTGCACTGAGTGTTATACCTTGGTTGGAATGAGCATCTACACACAAAGCACCTTCTCTGTGGCTGTAACACTGTATTCTACACTCTGTTATGCTGCACTGCTGCATTTTGAATGGTATGATCTGCCTGCGTGACACACAAAACAACACTTATCACTGTATCTTGGTACACATGACAACAATAATTCAACAAATCAGTCAATCAAAGCAGACATTTTAGGGTAGTGCTTCCATCTCCTCCCCTGCTGTGACCCTGACTTATTTTCCTCAGTCAAGGAAGACTCTTAGGGCTAAAATTTGGTGCTACTTCAAAGTTGTGTTATGCAATTTATATGTCAACTCAATGGGACAGACTTCATCACAGCACATTCATTTGCACAGCACATGCAGTTCCCTCATTGATATCAATTGGGAAAAGCAATCCAAAACTCTCCCTGCATCTCAACAATGAGCAATTGCAATCTGTATCTACACAAAACATTTGGCATGATAAAATGCACTCCAATTTAACTTCACAAACTAAGTTAGATGCCAAACAAATCATGTAAAACATCCAAACATATCGGTGCTAGTGTAACACCTTCAATGTTTGCAATTTAAAAATTTGTCCTCTTATTTAAATCCTTCATGGCTTTACCTCTCTATTTCTGGAATATTCTGTGATTTTACAAACTGCAACTCTCAAATAATTTGCATTGTTTTGCATATCTCATTCCCTTTACACCGTTATTGGGAACCATGCTTTTAGCTGCCTAGCTTTTGTGTTCAGGAATCTGTGTTTTTTTTCATTCTTAAGGGACTGAGGTCTTAGTCATCGCACCCAATATTCCCTTCTCTGGTGCCCAGTTATTGATGAGTATGTTTCTGCAAGCAGCTGAGATTAAGCCTCAGAAATCCAAGTTGCTGTTTCGCTGCCGGTGTGTAGGTTAGTGGGAAGGACATGCAAATTATCTGGTACAGTGCCTGGAAATGAACAGAAGTAAGTGGGTGTTACAGACACAAGCACCCATCTCAAACCAATGATTCTAATTTCTGTGGCTCAAAGTATCAAACCAGCTGAGGGAATCATTTTGAGGGTACTTTTGGTATAGCTTTGGAATGGATCTTATCTCACTTTCTCTGTGATTGTCTTTCTACAGGGCCTTGCTGGAAGCAGGTTAGTGTTCAAGTGTCAAAAAAATACACTGAATCATCCCATTTCTTTAAATAAATGTTGTACAGGTAGACGATCCTTTATCCAAAATGCTTGGACCAGCTGTTTTTCGGAATTCGGAATTTTTTGATTTTCAGAATAAGTGACAGTTTAATGGTGAAATTTTTAAAAATCTTACCGGAGGAGCAAAGTTCTAAGTAAGAACTGCCCCCCCCCCGCAACGTCGCATCTGAGTGACATGTGACATGCATTGAGTGGGTGTCGACTTGGGTTAACTGCTTGCTTGCCAAACACCCGTGTTAATGAGAAAAAAACTTCACAAAAAAAACTTCAGATTTTGGAGCTTTTCGGTTTTTGGGTGTTTGGATAAAGGATCTTGTACCTGTACATTGTCGAAGCCCTTATGCTAACCGTTCTTGGTACTAACCATGAATTCTTCCTCTCAGTTAGTTTGTGTAAATATCTTAGAGCACGCTGTACAGCTGTTGGATCCTCTGGTTGTACTTCTTGCATCTAAATGGTAGGAATGATATTGTTACTAAGATTCTAATAAAGTGTTTGCTTCAGAGCAGCCACAAGTTAAATTAGAACAAAGAACTGCAGATGTTGGAAAACTGAAACGAAAACAGAAATTGCTTTAGAAACTCTCCAGTTTTGAAGGGGCACTCCACCCGAAACATTACCTAAGATGCTGCCAGACCTGCTGAGTTTATCCAGTAATTTCTATTTTTACATCACAAATTACTACTGGAATTGTTTTCTCTGCTTGGCTGCATTTTCTTCTCTTTTTCCATATTTTACATTTTGAATTTTAGAAGGTATAATTAATTTTATATCTTCACAGAATTACATACATTCACATCACAGGAACAGGCCATTCAGTTCAAAGCTGGTCCATATGCTTTGCTTCAGCTTCATTGTATCCCACCTTGAGCCCAGCCATCATATTCTTGAATCATAGAATCCCTACAGTGTGGAAGGAGGCCATTCAGCCCATCGAGTCCACACCGACTCTCCAAACAGCATCCCATCCAGACCAACCCGCCCCCCCCCCACCCCCCCACCCTAGCCCTGCATTTCCCACAGCTAATCCACCTAACCTGCATATCTGTGGGAGGAAACCAGAGCACTCAGAGGAGACCCATGCAGACACAGGGAGAATGTTCAAACTCTACGCACTCAGTCGCTCGAGAGTAGAATTGAACCTGGTTCCGTGGCACTGTGAGGCAGCAGCACTAACCACTGAGCCACCATGCCACCATTTCTGTTCTTTCATTCTACATGTGCTTGTCTAGCTTTCCCATAAATGTTCTTAACCTCAATTACTCCTTGAGTTCCACATTCTAATTTAAGTTGAATGCGTTACTGGACATATTTATGAGTATCTTATGTTGATGGTGCATACTTTTGAAATGTGGAAACATCTCTATTCACCCTTATCAAACTTCATAATTTTAAAGACCTCAGCCTTCTCATGTCAAGCCCATATTCTGCCTGATAGTTGTAAAAGTTTGAGGGGAATTTTAAGGCTGGAAGGAATTAAATACCACAATAGAAATGAGACAGTTGATAGATATAACTATTTTAACACAATTTGGGAAGAGAAGCTATGATGGGTCAGTGAAGATGTGACGTTAACAATTAGAGAGTTTGGTAACAATTTTGCAACTTAGCATTTTGCCTGTCTGCTACAAAACTGAAGATTTGATTTCTAGGAGAGAGCCAAATGCAAGGCTGAGTTCTGTTGAGCATTTTGCCTGATGTGCTCAGGAAAGGAAATTTTGGAAAGGTCAACCAGGTCACTTGGAAAGTTCGAGATTAACCAGATGATATACTTCAAAGATGCCTCTTGTCAGACTGAATTAAGGTTATTATTGACTGCATCTCAATTCCTTTACAACCGAGAAATGTACAATGAAAGCAGTAGGGGAGCATGGTTGGAAAAAAGTGAAAATAAAAACACTGCGTAAATACTTTTAAGTCATTTTCTTTCTGAAATGGTGGCTTATGGTTTCGTAAGTGATATCAGTGGCACACAGTATTGCTGAGGCCATCTGTGTCATAACTTGTAACTTGGCAATTCTTTCATGATAAGCAGAAAGGTTAAGAATAGATAGTATGTTGACCTTTGCGCAAAATAGGCAAATTATAATGAAATGGATTCAAACCTTTAATAAATGAGGCGGCATCACCATCATACTCCCTACGCCCATAGTTATCCTGTCCTTATTTGACTTTGATAGTTTGTCAGCTCAAGATCAAAAGTTCTTAGAAGTCAAAAAACATTAGGACTTATTGGAAAAGCAGCTGTTACCCTTGAAATACTTGGGCTACTTCGTCCAGATAAACTCTCTTTTCTGCCACTTAATTTTGACTTTCTTCTTGAATCCCTGGTAAAGTTAGTCCTAACTGACAGAATTATTTTTTCAAAATTTAATTTCTTATTTGTTTTCCTTTTCTCACTGGGATATATCTGTCACCAGTAAATCTCGCCTCTGTTTGTAAGTTATAATCAATCCTGTTTTGTATCAGTCAACCAGTATGATCCGCTCCAGTTCCTGGCCATTCTAACATACTTATCTTCATCTATTTCCTCATAAATAATTTTATTCTACTTGGTTTCCTCTTTTCTGAGATTGTGAGAGCTATGATAATGGATACAAGCTCATCTTTAATCAGCCTATATCACATGGTTCAGTTGGCAGAAGTACTCCTCTGGGTAAGAAAGTTGAGGGTTCCACTTCCACTCTAGAAAATTGAGTTAAAATTCTCGATAGTTACTCCATTACAGTGCTGAGAGATCACTGCCTTGTCAGGATTGATATGACTTTAAACTGTGTCCTGTCTGAAAGATCGCTGATTTTGAAAAATACTTGGAAGGTTTCCCCCAGGTCCAAGCCAATATTTATCCCTCAACTGAAATTGCACCTTAAAAATCTGGCATTTTTCACAATATTGTAGCACTTCGCTGTATCCAATATTGCAACTCCTTAAAAGTACATCATTGGTTGTACAAAGTTAAAAATCACACAACACCAGGTTATAGTCCAACAGGTTTAATTGGAAGCACACTAGTTTTCGTAGCGACTCCAATTGTGCTTCCAATTAAACCTGTTGGACTATAACCTGGTGTTGTGTGATTTTTAACTTTGTACACCCCAGTCCAACACCGGCATCTCCAAATCATGATCATTGGTTGTGAAACACTTTGAAATATCCTAAGGTTGTGAAAAGCACCAAGTGATTCTTTTATACAGACTTCCTTCTCTTTAGTCTCATGTGTTCAATAAAAAATACATTATTCCATTGGCTGATCTGAACTGATTTCATTTCAGTGGCCCAAAACACAGGAATCCATTATCTTTGTCCTGTTATGTGCAAGTATTTAAAACACAGATCTGCTGTCACCTAGCTTACCATCTGTCCTACTCTTTCTAACTTTGACGGCCTGTTATAGAATGTGTCTTGTGCCTTCATTTAAGTTTCTAAATGTTAAAAATGCATCACATTATGGTCAGTTCACATCTGTTGCTAAATTTCCATGTTCTGACTATATTGCTGGAATCATGACAGTCTCAATTTCATTTTTTTTACAGTGCTATTGTGTCAGCTACACTTAAGTGTTTGATGAAGTTTTATGATTTAATTGATGACGTGAGTAATCCTATGCTGACCTTTACTTTTATCTTCAGTAGTTTTATAACATGATAGTAGAAGACATTTGGAGTAATTTTGTGAACCTCTCTCTTCCTTTTGCCAATATTCTTATCTTCCCGTCTCACTTGAAAGTACTGACACCTCACTGGGGAAGTTGAAGAATTTAAAACTGGGTTTTATATATCAAGGTTGGGTAAGGGTATTAGGAGTTACAGAACAAAGGAGCTAGGTGAAGTTACAATATAGGTGAGACATGATTTAGTTTAATATATGAATACATGAATAAAACAAAAAACTGTGGGTGCTAGAGATCTGAAATAAACAAACAGTAGAAATTGCTGGTGAAACTCAGCAGATGTGGAAGCATCTGTGAAGAGAAAGCAGAGTTAGTGTTTTGAGTACAGTGACCCTTCTGCAGAACTGTTTCCTTGAGTATGAGGACAAATTGCCCACCTACACAGTTAGCAATGCTAGGCTGATGAAGGTTGAGAGTGTTTTTCAATTGTATACACAATTACCAGTTTTCTATCTGCTTGAACAGACAGAATATTATGGATAATGCTGATGGCACCAAGTTGAAAATATACCCTCCAGCTCCTGAGGCACCAAAACCCTTTTATCCAATGAGCCTAGGTTGAATTTGTCCCCAACTCTAGATTACTGCAGCATACCGTCACTTCACAAAAAGTCTTTTTAATGTATATTGAAGCAACGAGGGAAACAAAGCACGTTTAGTCAGAAACTGTCTTAATAGAATAAAGCTATAATAATCCTCAATCTTTTGAACTAACTTAGTTTCTTTTACAGGATTTGCCAAAGCCACTCAGGGCAAACTTCATTCTGAATGTAGAGACTGAAGAGTTAATTATTACAGCAGGACTTCAGGATCGGGTAGTCCAGGTATAGTTCAAATATAATTGTTTGTCATGAATTAAGTTTGAATGATAGAATAGGCATCAGTTTAAACTGATTGAGACTTCTCAACTTTAGTCAGAAGTTTGTGGAGTAGAATGAATGGGCAATAGGTAGTACTAAAGAGCAGTGCAAATACCAGGAAATTATGAATATGTCTGAAATATGTAATTGTACTATAATTTTAATATAATGGCATTTTGAGTATATAAACATCTGCTAACCAGAAGACAGCCTTATGACAAAGTTAGAGGGTTGGCACAAGTCATATATATTATGAGCCTGTTTTTCAAATTGGACGTGACCAGATTTTTAAAAAATCTGTTCATTCTGGGTTTTGAGAAATCCACTACATGCTGCTGGCACTCCAGTGCAATGTTGAGGGAGTTCTGCCTTTCAGAGACCCTGAGAATAAATTTTAAATTTTGGGCCACCTTAACCTGATCTGGTTTGGAAAATACATTAAAGATTCTATTGCACTATTCCAAATGGAAGCTGCTCTCCCATTGACCTGGCCTACCTCAATGATTCTGGATCAGTGGTGCTGGAAGAGCACAGCAATTCAGGCAGCATCCGAGGAGCTTCGAAATCGACGTTTCGGGCAAAAGCCCTTCATCAGGAATAAAGGCAGAGAGCCTGAAGCGTGGAGAGATAAGCTAGAGGAGGATGGGGGTGGGGATAGAGTAGCATAGAGTACAATAGGTCAGTGGGGGAGGAGATGAAGGTGATAGGTTAGGGAGGAGAGGGTGGAGGTGATAGGTGGAAAAGGAGCTGGGCAGGTCGGACAAGCCCGGACAAGTCAAGGGGACAGTTTTGCTGGAGGTTAGAAACTAGGATAAGGTGGGGGAAGGGGAAATGAGGAAGCTGTTGAAATCCATATTGATGCCCTGGGGTTGAAGTGTTCCGAGGCGGAAGATGAGGCGTTCTTCTTCCATGCGTCTGGTGGTGAGGGAACGGTGGTGGAGGAGGCCCAGCACCTCCATATCCTCGGCAGAGTGGGAGGGGGAGTTGAAATGTTGGGCCACGGGGCGGTTTGGTTGATTGGTGTGGGTGTCTCGGAGATGTTCCCTAAAGCGCTCTGCTAGGAGGCGCCCAGTCTCCCCAATGTAGAGGAGACCGCATCGGGAGCAACGGATACAATAAATGATATTAGTGGATGTGCAGGTAAAACTTTGATGGATATGGAAAGCTCCTTTAGGGCCTTGGATGGAGGTGAGGGAGGAGGTGTGGGCACAGGTTTTACAGTTCCTGCGGTGGCAGGGGAAAGTGCCAGGATGGGAGGGTGGGTCGTAGGGGGGCGTGGACCTGACCAGGTAGTCACGGAGGGAACGGTCTTTGCGGAAGGCGGAGAGGGGTGGGGAGGGAAATATATCCCTGGTGGTGGGGTCTGTTTGGAGGTGGCGGAAATATCGGCGGATGATTTGGTTTATGCGAAGGTTGGTAGGGTGGAAGGTGAGCACCAGGGGCGTTCTGCCCTTGTTGCGGTTGGAAGGGTGGGGTCTGAGGGCGGAGGTGCGGGATGTGGACGAGATGCGTTGGAGGGCATCTTTAACCACGTGGGAAGGGAAATTGCGGTCTCTAAAGAAGGAGGCCATCTGGTGTGTTCTATGGTGGAACTGCTCCTCCTGGGAGCAGATACGGCGGAGGCAGAGGAATTGGGAATATGGGATGGCATTTTTGCAAGAGGTAGGGTGGGAAGAGGTGTAATCCAGGTAGCTGTGGGAGTCGGTGGGTTTGTAAAAAATATCAGTGTCAAGTCGGTCGTCACTGATGGAGATGGAGACGTCCAGGAAGGGGAGGGAGGTGTCAGAGATGGTCCAGGTAAATTTAAGGTCAGGGTGGAATGTGTTGGTGAAGTTGATGAATTGCTCAACCTCCTCGCGGGAGCACGAGGTGGCGCCAATGCAGTCATCAATGTAGCGGAGGAAGAGGTAGGGAGTGGTGCCGGTATAATTACGGAAGATCAACTGCTCTACGTAGCCAACAAAGAGACAGGCATAGCTGGGGCCCATACGTGTGCCCATGGCTCCCCCTTTGGTCTGGAGGAAGTGAGAGGATTCAAAGGAGAAATTGTGAAGGGTGAGGACCAGTTCGGCCAAACGAATGAGAGTGTCGGTGGAGGGGTACTGTTGGGAACGTCTGGAGAGGAAAAAACGGAGGGCTTGGAGGCCCTGGTCATGGCGGATGGAGGTGTAGAGGGATTGGATATCCATGGTGAAGATGAGGCATTGGGGGGCCGGGGAAACGGAAGTCTTGGAGGAGGTGGAGGGCGTGGGTGGTGTCTTGAACATATGTGGGGAGTTCCTGGACTAGGGGGGATAGGACAGTGTCGAGGTAGGTAGAGATGAGTTCAGTGGGGCAGGAGCATGCTGAGACAATGGGTCGGCCAGGGTGGTCAGGCTTGTGGATCTTGGGAAGGAGGTAGAACTGGGCAGTGCGGGGTTCCTGGACTATGAGGTTGGAAGCTGTGGGTGGGAGATCTCCTGAGGTGATGAGGTTCTGTATGGTCTGGGAGATGATGGTTTGGTGATGGGGGGTGAGGTAATGGTCAAGGGGGCGGTAGGAAGAGGTGTCCTCGAGTTGGCGTTTGGCTTCAGCGATGTAGAGGTCAGTGCGCCAGACTACCACTGCGCCCCCTTTGTCCGCTGGCAAAGGTTGGGATTGGAGCAGAGGGATTGGAGGGCTGCGCGTTGTGAGGGTGAGAGGTGCCTAGCAATAGTGAAATACTGTACTGTCATTAAAAGAAAACACCAGTGGTTCATTCTTACCCTTTAGGGAAGGAAATATGATCCCTTCTCACCTGGGTGATTCAAAACCAGGTTCCCAGAACCTCAGTTTCTTGATTAATAGTCTAGTGTTAATACCTGATCTCGTCAACATATAAAGAGAGTGACTGCTCCTAATGCTAAAATGGTGGATAAAATGACCACTAGTGCATGCATAGATGAGGCTGGTCATGGCACCTCACTGGGACAGGCTTCAGCATAATTAATGTGGGTTAATTTTAAAAGAATCCCCTTGGCCTCTCCCTATTGCACACTCTCCTGGATCCTCATACCAATTCAGTTTGGAACAGAGGAGTAGATGATGACACTGGTTGGCACGATGTTACTTTTTTATTCACTCGTGGGACGTGGGTGTCTCTGGGTGGAGTTATTGCCTATCCCTGGCTGCCCTTGCACTGAGTGGTTTGCTGGACCATTTCAGAGAGCACTTGAGACAAACAACCACATTACTGTGGGTCTGGGGTCACATGTAGGCCAGATCAGGCGAGGTTGGCAGATTTCATTCTAATGGACATTAGAGAACCAGATGGGTTTTTGCAATAATCAATTGGGTGGCACAGTGACAAGCACTGTTGCCTTACAGCATGAGGGACCCAGGTTTGATTACAACCTTGGGTGACTGTCTATGTAGAATTTGTGCATTCTCCCTGTGTTTGAGTGGGTTTCTGCGAGGTGCTCTGGTTTCTTCCCACAGTCCAAAGATGTACAGGCTCAGTGTTTGTGCCATAGTTATGGCAGGGCTGTAGGGACAGGTTGGGTCTGGGATGCTGTTTGGAAGGTCATTGCAGACTTGATTGGCCAAATTCCCCCTATCTGCACCATTGTGATTTGCAGTCATCAGTAGATGCTTAATTCCAGATTTTTTTGTTGTTATTGAATTCAAGTGCTACCACCTGCTGTGATGGGATTCAAACCCAGGTCCCCAGAACCTGAGTTTCTTGGTTAATAGTCAGGTATTACTATCACTAGGCCATCACCTCCCCAGTTTGGGAAATATTTGGGAGAAGCGACTGCCGCTGTCTCATTGGGCAGTGACATCACATCACTACGCTGTGTTTCTGAGCTCATTCACAATAAATATGGCCGTGCATGAAGTCAGACCCAAAATAGTATCCTCTGAAATGGCCTAGCCAGCCACTCATTTACCAAGAAGGCAACTCATCACCACCTTCTCAAAGGCTGATCAATGATAGGCAATAAAAGTTGGCTTTGTCTACCTCTTGTGAAGGATTTTTAAAAAAGAATTAATTTATAATTTATCTTACTACTGAGTGTGGAAACTTGCTGTGCACAAAACACCTGTTGCATTTGATCGTAGCCACTGTGGCAAAAGTAGTATTTGGGTATGCTAAAGTATTTGCAGAAATGTTGGTTTATGTTACAGTACTAAGGAATATAACACATTGAATGCATCATTTAAAATGCCTCTGTCACATCTGCAACAAGTGAATTTTCTTTCTTAATTTAGGTTTATGAGGGATTGGTTTACATGGATTTCAACAAGGAGTTGTTGGAGAAACAAGGTTATGGTGAGGGAATGCTTTTAAAATTGTGTATTTATCTGTGTGCCATCAGAGAATCTGTAAAATCACCTTTGGGCTAGAGTCATCCTTGACTTTTCATTGACATGAAAATTCAGCCCATGAGGGAGACAGGAAAAAAAGAATACGTTGACTGTGTTGGCTGAAAAAAAGTGTGGGAGGAAGTTAACATGCAACATAAATATCAGCCTGGGCTCACTTGGCCAAAGAGTCTGTTTATGCATTGCTAATATAATAGGTGCACGTGTAAAAGCAGCAAGAACTTGGGGTGGCATGGTGGCTCAGTGGTTAGGACTGCTACCTCACAGCATCAGGGACCTGAGTTCAAATCCTGCCTTGGATGCCTATGTGAAGTTTGTATATTCTCCATGTTTCTGTGTGGCACCCTCCAGGTGCTCCAGTTTTCTCGAAAAATATGCAGGTTAGGTGAATTAGCCATGCTAAATTGCCCATAGTATTAGGTGCATTAGTCAAGGGTAAATGTAGGGTAGGGGAAAGGGGTCTGGGTGGGTTACTCTTCAAAGGGTTGGTGTGGACTTGTTGAGCCAAATGGTCTGTTTCCATATTGTGAGGAATCTAATCTGAACTTTAAAGGAAATGGCAAATTGACTGTACCATCTTCTCAAAGGGAACTAAAGATGGACAATAAATATTGGTCCAGCCAATGATGTCCAGGTCTCACGAGTGAATCAAAAACTCATATTTAAGATCAGGTCACTACATCATACACTTCCATTGTTACAACACAACTCCCATCACAGAATAACACCCAGAGTTTTATGCTATAATATCATGCCGTACCTCTTTTATCTAGCAACAGCAGTTGAATGCAATGGTAGAACAGTCAGTTACAGTAAAAGGGGTCATGTTCTTTAAATTAATCTCCAGATTACTATTAAGTAAAATAAATTCATTATTTATTTGCTTTCTTTTTGAGTCATAGTATTAATGGCAAAACCAATGATTAGTGCCTGGCTTATTTGTCCTTGAGAAGGTGATGGTGGACTTTTGGACTTGAACCACTGAAGATATGAAGCTGCTATAAGACTATTCTAATATCCCACAATGATGAGGGAATGATGATATCTTTCCAAGTCAGGAATGCACTATGATAGAAGGAAACTTGGATGCGACACATAATCATTATCATGCACCTGTCCTTAGTCTTCTGATCACAGGTCCGTTGAGATAAATGTCCTTGTTGCTTAATATATTTTATTTTCTCTTCTGTATTTTAGGTAGCTATGTTCCCATGGATATAAGCTGTGCACCACACTTCTGGCTTGCTTATATGGGAGATCCAAGTGATTCTGGGAAGATCCATAGTAATGTGCGACAGAGATGGCTCAATGGTTTGTTACTTGTTTTATTAGGTACAAGCATAATAAATGAGCCCTCTTGTGGTACAGTGGTAGTGTCCCTACCCCTGGACTAAGCGATCTGAGTTCAAGTCCTACCTGCTCTGGAGGTGTGTAATAACTTCTCTAAGCAGATTGATTAGAAAATGGGCTTTATATAGAAAAGAACATGATCTTAATTCCACCCAGAAATTAGGAAGTGAATATGATATCGGAGTGGGTACCTAATTCCAGTTTAACCTTACTTTTGTACAGTGCAGGTGCAAATGCTATTTATTCCCATGTATGGAATGTTACCTGCAGCAATTTCCAGCTAAACATTGTTCTTCTGGAAGGAACAATACCAGCTGAGCACCAGTTGTGTACATTCAAGTATAGTTTAGATGTCCATGTTGTGCAAACATTCGAGAAAGGACAGGGTATAATCTGCCAGACTCCATGCTGTTTTGGCTTGATGTAACTTCCACTTATCATCACATCAGTTAGTGGCCCTTGTGCAAACTATTGGCAAAGAAGGATTTATATTTACATAGCACCTTTCACAACCTCAGGATATTCTGAAGTGCTTTGTAACCAAAAGTATATGCTTGAAATGTAATAGTGGAGGAAGTGGGAGAAAAGAAACTTAGGGACAATTTAAGGAAGAAATCTGGGAAATCATTTTACTCACAGAGGAAAGTGTTGGAAGCCCATGGTGACAAGATGAAACAGTTACCAGTGCACCTTTTATATAATGTAAGGTACCTTCGATACATAGAGTTTGTCACTTGAAGAACCAGGTTCTGCTCCAATCTGAATGCTTGCAGTGTATCCACACTCTAGTAGAGCATTCTTGTGGCACGCTGTAGTGTCTTACCTGTGAGCCAGGAAGCTTAAAAATGTGTTGCTGGAAAAGCGCAGCAGGTCAGGCAGCATCAAAGGAGAAGGAGAATCGACATTTCGGGCATAAGCCCTTCTTCAGGAATGAGGAGGGTGTGCCAAGCAGGCTAAGATAAAAGGTAGGGAGGAGGGACTTGGAGGAGGGGCATTGGGAATGCGATAGGTGGAAGGAGGTTAAGGTGAGGGTGATAGGCCGGAGAGGGGGTGGGGCGGAGAGGTTGGGAAGAAGATTGCAGGTCAAGAAGGCGGTGCTGAGTCTGAGATTTGGGACTGAGAAAAGGTGGGGGGAGGGGAAATGAGAAAGCTGGAGAAATCTGCATTCATCCCTTGTGGTTGGAGAGTTCCTAGGCGGAAGATGAGTCGCTCTTCCTCCAGGCGCCATGTTGTCATGGTCTGGCAATGGAGGATGCCAAGGACCTGCATGTCCTTGGCGGAGTGGGAGGGGGAGTTATAGTGTTCAGCCACGGGGCGGTTGGGTTGGTTGGTTGGTGCGGGTGTCCCAGAGGTGTTCTCTGAAACGTTCCGCAAGTAGGCGACCTGTCTCCCCAATATATAGGAGACCACATCGGGTGCAGCGGATGCAGTAAATGATGTGTGTGGAGGTGCAGGTGAATTTCTGATGGATATTGAAGGATCCCTTGGGGCCTTGGAGGGAAGTGAGGGGGGAGGTGTTGGCGCAAGTTTTGCATTTCTCTGAATAGGTTGGTTAAGAAATAGCTGTGTGAAATGCAAACTTTTTTGACCTATTCTCTTTAATTGTTTTAGTACAGAAATCAATTCCTTATCATTTTTTTCTCAGGGACTCTACCACACCTGCTGTGGGTTTGGTTGAATTTTGCAGGAAATCCCTGGTTCTTTATTTCATCCTCTGTTTTTGATATTTGAGTTTCAGTTCTGTCTTATTGGGGCTACTAATGTGCACAAGATCTGTTTCAGTTCCATCTGCGGTTCTTTGTCCTTTTACTCACATACTCTCTTGCAAAGAGAATTTGCGTTTCATATCAAACAAACACAGCACATGTTAGAGAAACTGCAGGTCTGATAACATCCATGGAGAGAGAAACAGAGTTGACTTTTTGAGTCTGGTATGACTTATTCAGAATTGCATTTATTGCTGTCCATATCTTCGTCTCTTACCGCATTTCGTCATAGCCATACTCAAGGAATTTGGGAGCATCAACCCTCATTATTCTGAAGTAAATTCATTCTACCTGTTCAATGCTGATGGATAACTTGGGTCAATGTCATAATCAGTGGCATCTTTAACATTGTTTTTGCTAATGAATTGGAATTTATAGTAAATATTTTGTAATTTTCAGGTGATTCTGATGTTGTGGCAGCAATGAAAACGTTTGCAGAACTTACTGATCTGGCTAAGTAAGTGACTTTTAAGAAAAGTTGCATAATTCTGGTGAATTATCTATGAAGATTTTCTACATAGTAGTTTATTGTGGTTAACTTAACTGACGTTGGGGAGAATTTTCTTCCATGCACTGTAAATGGTAAGAGAGGAAGAAACAGCAGTTTCCAGAGAAACTTTTCAACCCTCTCATGTTGATAAGATTAATGCTAAAATTGAACATCTAGAGCTTTTTTATTGTGCATGATATTTATAGAGGAACGATCTTGGATCGTCAATATTATTGTTTTAAATTTTAGACCAGTATTGCAAAACTAAATATTTCAATAATATTAGCACTGCATTGCCACTAAAATATGTGTTCAGTCATGCACAAATCTACAAACTATTGACAAAGAAGAAAAAAAGCAAAAAGGTGCATTCTATTCAACTTTAAACTTTATGCATTGATGAAATTGGAATAACATTGAGGCAAGGGCTAGCAGGTCAACAGTATGAATTGGGAGCAGAAGTAGGCCATTCAGCCCCTCAATTCTGCTCTGGCATTCAATATCATGGCTGACCTGGTTACTCCAAGTTCCTGTGTGGCTGTATAATCCTTTCCCTCATTGCTTGTCTAGAGAAATACAGCAACATGAGATGACAGTTTACCTTTTACAGGATTGATAATAAGGATGGTGCTGCTTTTTGACTTGGGGCAGGGAAGTTGCATGCTCAACGGGTAATGTCAAAGAAAATGCACCTCTTCTCCTTGTAGGAAAATATGTGGTAGTACAGTACATCTATATCTTCATTGGCCAATTTCTGATATAACATAATAGTCTGAAAGGGCAGAGAGAGGGTGAGAGAAAGAGAGCGAGAGAGAGCAAGAGATAAATTGTCATCAATGGAGATTGCCATTTCTACTGGAACTTTGTCTAATAAATGGACAAAATACTCAAAAATTAATTACAGCAATCCTTTTATTTATCAACACCTATTGGACCAGGTACATTCCAGTTGATCGAATATGCCAGATAATCAAGAGGTACGCATATCGCAGTAAGCAAGCAAAGCTTTGAGACATTAGCATCCTTCCTAAAATCAATGTAGAAACACATAGAAGCATAATGCAGGGGGTGCACATTATCATTGTTATATTTTATTTACAGCATTAACGCATTATGGTGGATAATGTTTCATGGAACCCCTCCAATGTGGAAACAGCCATTTGGCCCAACAAATTCATATTGATCCTCCAAAGAATATCCTACCTAGACCCATTTCCTATTACTCTGCATTAGTCAGGGGTAAATGTAATTAAGCTATACATTCCTCAACACTATGGGCAATTTAGCATGGCCAATTCATCTAACTTGTACATCTTTGGATTGTGGGAGGAAACCGGAGCACCCGCAGGAAACACACACAGACATGGGGTGAATGTGCAACCTCCACACAGTCAGCCGAAACCTGAAATTGACCACAGGTCCCTATTGCTGTGAAGCAGAGGGCTAATCACTGAGTCACCATGCCATTCTTTTGTCAGTTTATCAATAGTGCCGGTTGATAAGGTGCCAGTTAAAACAAAGTTTACTGTCCTACCAAAGTATACATTTCTCAAAGAGTTGACATTAATCCCAGTGTGGATTGATATAATGCCTTTAAAGTAGAAAAAAAACGTCAAGACCCTTCACTGACTTACCCTACTTTATCTTTCCATATTTTTCCCAAATCCCCTCTTGTACCTCCATTGCCTTTCAAACTCTTATGTATCTCTTTTTTGCACATTTTTTGGAGCTGTATGAAACCCTTTAAATGCCTCCACCCCTCCTCTCCTGTCTCTCTCTTTAAAAGCATTCTCTTTTCCTTGGCTTGCTATTTATTTCCTAGCTATTTGCATTCCTCTATAAAGTTCATTTCTGTATGAAAGATACCAGTAAATGCGCAGTGCTGAATCTACCATTTCCATTTTACTTGGTAAAGTCTGAAAATGATTTCTTCCTCCACTTTTGACATCACAGTTTTGTGACAGAGCTAAAGAAAAAATAAAGTTGCTATAACCTATAGAAAACCTGTATTACTTTGTTTATAGAAAAGGCACACCTTTGTCAGTCAACAGGATCCCTTTTCTCCTTTGCACAGGATAGCCGTCGAGTGTAGGAATTGGAGTCAACTTTCTGAGCTGATGAACAAAAATTTTGAACTACGAAGGTAAGATCTCGTGTTTTTTGTTAAAAATATCAATGAAATGCAGATTTTAGAAATCAGAAACAAAAACAGAAGTAGTTGGAAAATCTCAGCAGCTCTGGCAGCAAATGTGGACAGAAAGCAGAGTTAACATTTCTGGTCCAATGACCCTTCTTTAGTTCTGAAGAAGGGTCACTGAACCTGAAACATTAACTTTTGCTTTCTCTCCATAGATGCTGGCATAGCTGCTGAGCCTTTCTCGCAATTTCTGTTCTTGTGTTTCAATCTGGCTTTGACAGATATTAATTAAAACTAATACTGTTCAGCTGGCTTCAAATGACTTTATAAAGAGCTGAAGTCACAGATCATGAAAGGAAGATATCTAATTTTAGGTCTAAACTGAGAATTCTCTCAGTCTGTAGAAGCAATATAAATATAAACCATTCACCAGAAAACTGAGGGGTTAAGTACAATGCTGGTCTTACACACATTGTGATTTAACATGATCAAAGACCCCTCCAAACCTGGTTGATATTCTCTTTCATCCTCTTCCATCGGGCAGTTTGTATACAACATACCAACAGATTCAAGAACAGCTTATTCAATAGACTTCTGAATGGACCTCTCAAATTTTAAATTTCATGTTGATCTCCATTTTTGTGCACCTTCTCTGCAGCCATAACATTGCATTATTTGCTCTGTTCTATTACTCTAATGCACTTTGTATAGTATGGCCTGCCTCTAATACACGGAAAACAAAACTTTGCACCATACCTAGGTACCTGTGACAATAATTAATCAAATCAAATTGAAGTTAACAGGGAGCAATATTGGGCAAGGTACAAAACTGACATTCCACCTTATCCTGTGTGTTTTCTGCATCGTGAGTTACGTTAAAATTACTCTGTGTTATATTACTACTTTCACGTTAAATGGCTTGTGCTATCCATTGAATTTGATTTAAATTTTGCATTTTGTTGAATTATATGGTATATTAAACATTAAAAAGTGTGGTTCAACAAACATACATAAAACCATAAGAAATAGGAACAGGGATAGGCCATTCGGCCCCTGCTCTGACATTCAATAGGATTATGACTGATCCAAAATTCCTCATATCTACTTTCCTGCCCTTTCCCCATAACCCTTAATTCCCCTACTGACCAATAATCTATCGATCTCAGTCTTTAATATACGCAAGGACCCTGCCCCCATAGCTCTCTGTGGCAAGGAGTTCCAAATATTCACAATTCGCTATGTGAGAAAATTCCACCTAATTTCAGTCTTAAATTGACACCCCTATATTCTGAGACTATGTCCTCTAGTCCTAGAGTGTCCCATAATACAGAAAGAACAACCCTAGGTTTACGTTATATGACACCATTCAGCAAGCGATTGAGCAAGTTGTTGAAATTCGGTAGGGTATGTCATGATTAAATGCTCACAATTCCTAAGAGAATAAGTTTCTGATCTGCTGTCTCATGTTTGGCAGCTGCATTTGAACACCACATGAACTGCCCACAGACTTTATGGGAAAACCGTCAGGAAAATCATTTTTGGACCATACACACCTATCACCTGGTACAATACTGTTCACTTTCACTGACAGAACCTGCTGAGCAATTAGTTTAACTCTTAGAAAAGGAAAGAGAAACTGATATAATACTGAGTATTTTGGAGACAGAATATCTGTTCCATGGTTAAATTTGATTGGGAAATAAAATGTTCTTAAGTGATTAAATAATAAAACTTATATTTTCTGAGTATCTGTATTAAATATTTTCTGTTGTTACAGGTCTATATACACAGATGCTTGTCTGGGCCAAGGAAATTTGAGAATGGTGGAACTTGGCAGACAGGTTTCTTCAAAACTGTTATATTTCTGGCTAATACAATCTATATTTGCATTAAGTATGATAATGGATTTAGGTGTAATAAAATATTTAAATAAAGTACATTATCATGCATGACAACTGACAATGTAGTCACAAATGCGTTATATTCAATTGAAATGAAAGGTTCCGTTGTCATGTGGTGCACATTTCCCTTACATTTTAGTTAATTGTAGTTTAATTTGTCAAAAAACGATGGTACAGGCAGTCCCCAGTTTGCAAACATTCAACTTACAAACACTCATACTTTCGATCGAGATCCCGTATTAACAAAAATGTAAAGATCCGATATGTGAATTATTACTCATATTTACAAATGGCTGCATTGTTTTACGTTCTGAATTATGTACAAATCAACTTATGACTGTACTCAGGAGTGGAATCCATTCATATCCTGGGGACTGTCTGTTTAAGGGAAACTAAAGGAGGTGGAATTTAAAATGTGACAGAAGAATTAAAAACGGAAAACCTGCTTAATAAACTGTGACTTATCACATAAACTACTGTAACTTTGCTTTCAGACTGCCTTCTGGTCACATGGTAAACAGCAATAACTATTGTTTCAGAATGGTTAACAACAAACTTAATGCAAGTCACCTCTAACAAAATTGATTCCAGTATGACATTATAGCAATGAAAATTTTAAGAACACCAGGATTCTTGGTTAAAATTTTAAGTTGCAAAATTTACTTTTGATTTAATTAACCAAATGACTATGTTCTGTTAAATTGATAGTTTTCAGTTTGTATGCTGCACTGTCAAAATTTAATGTATGGTCCAGTATTTACAGAAAGAAAATGCTTTACTATCTGTCTGTTACTTTGGCAGTTTGGCTCAGCGGTAAAGCTTCCTGGCAGTGGAGGAGCAGTGATTGGTCTCTGCCTAGATCCTGACAACTTGGTAGGTCGAAATAATTCTTTCTGCATTAAAGTAGGTCAGTGGCAGGAGTTGTGAGTTAGAAAAGAAATTAACCAAAATCCTTTTGAGAATCATTCAGAAGCAAGCATTTGTTCCCACTTTAGGATCTTGACATCAAGTCAACATTTGACTAAGTCTGACATCAAGCATCTCTACAGAAATTGAGTTCAGTGTGAATCTGAGAGGAAACTCTCCACTGCTTGAAGTCACAAAAGAAGATGGTTGTGTTTGTTGGAGTTCAGTTATCTCAGCTCCAGTGGCAACAGTGTATACCATCCACAAAATGGATGGGTCCTTCGACAGACCTTTCGTAGCTGTATCCTCTACCATTAAGAAGAGCAAGAACATCAGATGTGTGGAACAATGCCATTTTCAAAATTTCCTTCGTGTTATATACCATCCAGTCTTACAACTATAGCAATGTTACCTCACTGTTGACTAGAACTCCTTGAGTTTATGAGTGTGCCGATATCACGTGGACCGTAGTGGTCAACAAAGGCAGCTCACCAGTACTTTCTCAAGGCCAATTTGGGATGAGCAACAAATGCTGACCGCACCGGTGATACCCACATCCCATGAAAGGATAAAAAGGACATTTTAATGTCAATGAGACTAACAGGCACAACCATTGACCATGTTAGTTTTGCGGCAAACTCTGAGCCAGCTGTTTTCTGTTTATTGTTAGTCTGCTTTACTTAAGATTTGCTTGAATTGAATTTGATATATTGCTGACATGTTCTTCCATTTTCTTTCAAGGTTGAGTTAAAGAAAGCATTCCAGGAAGCTGGGTTTGTTATCTGCGATGTTGTTCCATATGGGCCTTGAGTTTCATGAAAGTTTTTTAAACGTATTAATTGTAAAGGAGCTATATCAGTAGGAAAATAGGTTGAAATGAAAAATGTAATAGTAAAATGATTCACTTAGACTTGAATTGGAAAGAAAAATGAAGAAAACTACTACCACGGTACAATTTGTTTAAACATTATTAGTTTAGAGGATATCTTGTCTTGCAAAGAACAAAAGCTCAGCTACTTGATGCTGATGTGAAATAATGTTCGGATGTTTGAGAGATGTTACAAACATTGTAAGACCATTGGATCTCTGACTGAAACTAATGGACAGTTCTCCAAATTCATAAACATCGGTGAATATCCACCAATCTAATGAGTTTAAGACATGCATTATATAATGTCTCAAATTTTAAATATATTACTGAAACATACACTAATGGATACATAAAAGGAAGTGACAAAGAGATCTCATGCATATTAAATAACATTATCAACTGGTTGACAAAATGGTTGACAAATATCATTTGAGCCCAGTGGATAAATGACAGCCATGAATTGTTATTTGTATCCAACTACCATGCTCTCTGAATTGTATCTAGTTCCAGAACAATGGGAAATATTTGTTTCCAAAATAAGCTTCCGACATCCATTTTACTGATTTTGAGTAACTCCTGCTTATAATCCTAAAACAGACAATTATTTCAGAACAAAAGGCACTTATGTAAGTACATGAATAGGAAAGGTTTGGAAGGATATGGGCCAGGAGCATACAGGTGAGACTAGTTTAGATTGGGATTATGCTTGGGACTGGTTGGGCCGAAGGGTCTGTTTCTGTGCTGTATGACTCAATGTCCAGGTAGTGTTAAGATGCACCCCTTTTTCCCAAGATAGTGTAATGAGTTACACAGAACATGGAGTTGAAGGAAGATTAAGATATAAGAACCAGAAACAACAGCAGGCCATTCGACCCTTCAACCTACTCCACCATTCAATTGGATCATGGCTGATTTGAAATTCCACACGTCCTCTTTCGTGTACTCTTTCCCCATAATCCTTGACTCACCTACTGATCAAGAATCTATCTCAGCCTTAAGTATACAAAGACTCTGCCCCCACAGTTGTCTGTGGCAAAGGTTTCCAAAATCTCTCACCCCTCTGAAAAGAAATTCCTCCTTATCTCAGTCTTAAATCGGCTCCCCTTTATTGTGAGACGATGCTCTCTGGTCCTCGACTCTCCTGTGAGGGTACATATCCTCTCAGCACTTACCCTGTCAAGCCCCTTAAGAATCTGCTTTGTTATAATGAGATCACCTCTCAGTCTTCTAAACTCCAGTGAGTGGAGTCCCAACCTGTTTAGCCTTTGCTCATAAGACAATCCCTCCATACCAGGGATCATTGTGGTGAACCTACTCTGAACTGTCTCCAATGAAATGATATCTTACCTTAAAAAAGGAGACCGAAACTGCCCACAGTGCTCCAGATGTGGTCTGACCAGCACCTTGTAGATTGTTGCAGTAAGACGTCCCCTACTCTTAAATTCCAACTCCCTTGAATTAAGTGTCAACATTTCATTAGCCTGATTACCTCCTGCCCCTGGATGCTAGCTTTCTGTGTTTCGTGCATCATTGTCTCCAGGGCCTTTTGTGTTACCGCTTTCTCAATTTAAATAATATTCTGGTTTTTTTAGATTAGATCCCCTACAGTATGGAAACAGGCCCTTCAGCCCAACAATTTCACATCGATCCTCCAAAGAGTAACCCACCCAGACCTAATCCTGTTATTTACCCCTGACTATGGGCAATTTAGCATGACCAATTCACCTGACCTGCACATCTTTGGATTGTGAGAGGAAACCAGAGCACCCAGAGGAAACCCACACCAACACAGGGAGAATATGCAAACTCCACACAGACAGTCACCCAAGACAGGAATCAAACCTGGGTCTCTGGTGCTGTGAGGCAGCAGTGCTAACCACTAAGCCATCACATTTTTTTTGTTCTTCCTTCCAAATTGAACAACTTTACATTTTCCCGCATTATACTCCATTTGCCTACTTTTTGCCCATTTACCTAATTTATCAATATCTCTCTGATTTTGAGATCATTGGGGTGGAGGAGGTAAAAGTTGGATTTAAGTTACATATAAAGAAAGTGAAATAAACATTAGGGAAGACTGATGGAATTTAGGAGGAGAGATCAAAGACACAGACAGAAAAAGTAAAAGAAAAACACTAATAAACTTCAGAAGAAATAAAATTTCACATTTGTAAAATGATATTTTCAAGCCAGAGTAATGAATTTGGAGCAATTATCACAATTATGTAATTAAAAATTATTTTCGTTAACCCTGATTACACCAGCCTTGACTTTTTCTGGCATCCTTAGTCAGGAGGTAGCATGGAAGTACTCCAACGTTATGCCATTGGGTTACCTTAATGTCACTCCCATTAACAATTGCCGTAGTTCATCTTCTGGTAGGTTGATATTTCTGAAATCAGCTTCTGGATGTCTGTGTTCTGGATTTGCAAATGTGTAAATACAAGAAATTGTCTCATTTACTGTACTGTAATGGTTAATCCTGACTGTCCCACAGCTAGTATAAATGTAAATCCAGGCTAATACCATTTAGAAATCAGTGGCAAAGGTTATAAACTGCTTCAGGTCATCTTGAAGATGAAGTAAATTTGATCTATTAGCTCAGTTGGCTGGACAGCTAGCTTGTATTGCAGAATAATGACAAGAGTATGAAGTTCAATTCCCACACTGGCTGAAGTAACTATGAAGAACTCACCTTCTGCTCTTGTCTGAGGCATGGTGGCCCTTAGGTTAAACCTCCATCAGTCATCTCTCTCTGATAAGAGAGTGGTCTTATGGTCTGAAAAGGCTTTGACATCTTCTACCTTTAAATTTGATGGGCTGTTCCATTCATTCTTTGAGACTAATAATTGCTGCAATACTTTTAGTGTATCTAAAAATAAGTCGGTGTTGATTAACTTGTGAATTCAACTGCAAGCTTATTGTAACCTTTCATGGCAAGAAATGTTCATTAGTTGCCTCCTATGGAACAAGCCTGGACCATTAATTCAAGTGGCAGCAGGGAATGGTGGTGAACAATCCAATTTCTAAATTCAGATTGCAGTCAGGACATCAAATGTATGTTATCTAGGATAGTAGATTTTTGGAAGTTTCTCCTATCATTTCTTTATGTATGTGGCAACCAGGACTTTCTGATTTATCACAGAGATTGTTGCTGCTACAGAGATCACAAACACAGTTACAGAGTCTTGAAGCAACTGGCTTGGCTGGTTGAAATACTAACCTGATTTTCATGTTTACTACATCAAGCTACACTGCCCACGCAACCATGCCCAGCCGTTTGTCTGATGGGTTCAAGTAGCAAAATCATTACTCTCTCTTTGTCACGGAATAAACAATTACCCGAATGTCAAAATCTGTCCCCAATGAGTTGTGAGTTTTTACATATATAAATAATGAATCAAATATACTGTGACGTTAGATGCATATTGATCATACACTGCCTTAATAATGTAATATATAGAAAATTGCACATCTTTAGTTTATGGTACCTGATGTCTTATCAATCATTTTATTGGTACAATTATGTTGAGATTAATGATAGATGTATGTGTTTTTCTATGATGGATTTAAGTATATTTTTCAATTGAAAGAATTAATAACATTGAAACATTTTCTACATCAAAAAGCTGTCTTGTCTCTTATCTCAGATTTTAATAACCATAACCTTTATTCATCAAAGAGAGGGACGTGAGGATTGTTGAGGTTAGGGGGACAGGCATGCGAATATATTTGGGCAGGTCAATATAATGAAGGAGGAAGTGTTGGTTGTCTCGAAATAAATTAAGGTAGACATGTCCCTCGAGCCAGGCAGGATCTCTCCCAGGATACTCTGGGAGGCAAGGAAGGAAATAGCTGGGGCTTTAACAAATAGCTTTGCATCCTTTTTGGCCTCAGGTGAGGTTCCAGAGGATAGGAGAATGGCCAATGTTGATCCTGTTTAAGAAGGGATTCAGAGATAATCCAGTTAATTACATGTAAATGATGTGGATGCCGTTGGAGAAGATACTGAGAGACAGGATTTGTTCACATTTAGAAGTGAATGAACTTTGTCAGTGATAGGTAGCATGAGTTTGTGCGGGAAGGTCATGCCCCACCAACTTGATTGAATTTTTCGAGAAGGTGACCAGAATGATTGATGAGGGAAGGGCTGTGGATGTTGTTTACATGGGTTTTAGTAAGGCATTTGATGACGTACCTCTTGGCAGGCTGGTACAGAAGGTAGAGTCTCATGAGATCCAGGATGAGCTGGCTAGATAGATACAAAACTGGCTTGGTTATAGACAGAGAGTAGCAGTGGCAGATTGCTTTTCGGAATGGAGCTCAGTAATTGGTGGTGTTCCACAGGGATCAGAGCTGGGACCTTTGTTGTTTATAATATATATAAGTAATCTGGGTGAAAATGTAGATGGTCTTCTGAGTAGGTTTGTGGATGACACTAAAATTGGCGGAGTTGCAGGCAGTGAGGAGGTTTGTTAAAGGATATAGCAGGATATAGATAGATTGGTGATTTGGGCAGGGAAATGGCAAATGGAGTTTAATCCGGATAAATGCAATGTGATGCACTTTGGAAGATCAAATTCAGGTGCAAACTATACAATAAACAGCAGACCTCTTAGGAGCATTGTCATACAGAGGGATCTAGGCAGAACAAGTGTAACAGATCCCTGCAAGTGGCAACACAGGTGCTGAGGTGGTCAAGAAAGCTTATAGCACACTTGTCTTCTTTGGCCGGGGCATCGAATATAAAAGTTGGCAAGTTGTGTCACAGCTGTACAAAACTTTAGTTAGGCCACATTTGGAATATTGCATGCAGTTCTGGTTGCCACACTACCAGAAGGACGTGGATGCTTTGGAGAGGATGCAGAGGAGGTTTGCCAGGATGTTGCCTGGTCTGGAGCGTTTTAGTAATGAGTAAAGGTTGGATGAACTCTGATTGTTTTCACTGGAAAGACAGATGCTGAAGGTTGACTTGATAGAGGTCTACAAAATTATGAGAGGCATAGATAGGGTGGATAGTCAGAGGTTTCTTCCAAGGGTGAAAAAGATCCGCTACAAGAGGGCACGGGATCAAGGTGAGAGGGGGAATGTTCATGGAGAAGTCCAAAGAAAGTTTTTCACACAGTGTCTGGAACACGCTGCCAGTGAAGGCAGTGGAAGTACGCCCATTAGCACCATTAAGGTGTATCATGATGGACAATGACACATTGGGAGGCCAACAATGGGATAGAAACCTCGCATGGGCTATAAATAGTGGGTTTAAATTAGGATTAGGAATTGGCACAGGCTTGTTGAGCTGAAGGGAGTTGTGTGGGGGGTATATAAAGAACAAGAGAAGGGATACGGTGAATAAGTGGTCAATTGCTGGTGGCATAAAAGTAAATATTCAGTAAGTGGGGCCAAAGGTGGACTGGGTGGGGTCACAACAGGGGTGTGGTCAATAGTAAAGCGGTGTTTATTGAGTTGGTGGGGCTATAGTGGAGTGCAGTCAATGAATGGGCGGGGTTTATGTCGGGGCAGTGGGAACGTAGCCAATAGAAGGGACGGGGCTTGGGGCGTGGTCGAAAGAAGCGGCGAGGCTCAGTGACACAATCGATGGAAGGGGCGGGGGCGCGATCAATAGAGGGAGGGGGGCTTCTGGGCGAGGTCAGTGGAAGGGCGGGGCTTCTGGGCGCGGTCAGTGGCAGGGGCGGGGCTTCTGGGCGCGGTCAGTGGAAGGGGCGGGGCGTCTGGGGCGAGGCAGTGAAAGGGGCGGGACTTCTTGGCGCGGTCGGTGGAAGGGGCGGGGGCGTAGTGAAATGTAGGGGCGGGGCTTTAGGGCGAGGCAGTGGAAGGGCGGGGCTTCTGGGGCGCACGCGGGGTCCGGTTTTGGCGCCAGTTGAGAAACGGTTTTCCGAGCGGCTTCAGCGTGCGGGAGTCCGCAATGTGACTGATCTCCCTGGTTTATGTTCACAACCTGAGAAAAAAAACTATTGAGGCAAATGTCTGTAGAGGTTTGCTGTCTTTCGGATGGTGGGTACAAGACTTTGCTCATTTGATAAAGAGATGATGGGAGTAGAAAATTAAATGGGTTTCTGGCTTTTCAGTGCCTCGAATTTAAAAGCAAAATCATTGAAGCCATCATCTCTTACTGAATTAGACAGCTGTGCGAAGGGAAAATCTCTGCAGACCATAACAGCCCTGGGAATGGAACAGGATATGTTGATTTTGCAGAGGTCTGGCATGGCCATGATGGGTAGAATGGCCTCCTGTGTTGTAATCGCTCAGTGATTCAATCTTTTCCAACCATCAACCCCTGTGGACACTGAAATAAAAGCAGTAAATATTCAACAGATTTGGCAGTGACTGGAGAGAGAAACTGAGCTAGTGTTTTTCAGGTTAAGGTCTTATTGCATTCTGAACCAACAATTCCTCAAAGTCTTATCTTTTGCACATCTCTACAGGTCATTGGTTAGGCCACTGTTGGAATACTGCGTGCAGTTCTGGTCTCCTTCCTATCGGAAAGACGTGAAACTTGAAAGGGTTCAGAAAAGATTTACAAGGATGTTGCCAGGGTTGGAGGATCTGAGCTACAGGGAGAGGCTGAACAGGCTGGGGCTGTTTTCCCTGGAGCATCGGAGGCTGAGGGGTGACCTTATAGAGGTTTACAAAATTATGAGGGGCATGGATAGGGTAAATAGGCAAAGTCTTTTCCCTGGGGTTGGGGAGCCCAGAACTAGAGGTCATAGGTTTAGGGTGAGAGGGGAAAGATATAAAAGAGACCAATGGGGCAACTCTTTCACACAGAGGGTGGTACGTGTATGGAATGAGCTGCCAGAGGAAGTGGTGGAGTTGAGTACAATTACAATATTTAAGAGGCATTTGGATGGGTATATGTATAAGAAGGAGGGGTATGGGCTGGGTGCTGGCAGATGGGACTAGATTGAGTTGGGATATATGTTTGTCATGGACAGGCTGGGCCGAAGGGTCTTTCCGTGCTGTACATCTCTATGACTCTTCCGAGGTTGCCAATGACGCAATATTGACCTGGAGTCTCCAGGAGTTGAGAACAAATCTCTGGGACATTGCTGTGCGGAAACTATGGGGAAGAAAATATAATAAGGACATCAACCAAAATTCAGTTGTACATTTTCTTTGAACTCTAAATGTAAATGGTAGCCATGATGTAGAGGTGCCAGTATTGGACTGGGATGGACAAAGTTCAAAATCAAAATGTAGGGAAAAGGGGCTTGTTTGGCTGATGGTCAAATGGCATCTTATTGGATAATGAGTTTTAATTTTCAGTTGGTGTAGAAGACTACTTTGTCACAAGAAGGGTATCTTTTTAATCAAGATGCTCAGATTTGTGATGAAATCTCTGGAACTGGTAGGATTTAATCCTGGGCCTTCCAGCTCAGAGGCAGGGACACTACCACTGCACCACAAAGTCCTATTGGTATTTTTTATTTGTTCATGGAATCTGGGCATCGCCGTGTAGGCATCACTTTATTGCCCATCACTAGGCTGCGATGTACTGCTTGAACTGTTGCAGTTCCTGCGATGCGGGGCCATTTACAGATCTATTAGGAAGAGATGTCTGGAATGTGAGGTCAAGTTAGATGCTGAAAACACATTTTGATCACATTTGTCAACATTAGTCGTTTGCTATAGTATTGGTGGCTCTGCTTTTAGTGTTGTTAGTTCCAAATACTTCATTTTTCCTCCCCATCTCACTCTTGTATCTTCTTCCTCAAAAATCATTACTTTGGTCTGCTCTTAATACAACTTCCATGGCCCACAGTCCATTATACAATTATCAGCTGTTATCAATTCTGTTTACAGGTGATGAAAAGTATTGGCCAAACCTGACATCTATTCCACGACCATCATAAAGGTTTTATTTTTATGTCAGCTCAAGTTATGCAAGCCTTCATGCTGCATTCTGACTCACAGGAGCAATGAGAAAGTTCTATATGTGTTAAAGAGTTAAATAAAAGTTTAATGTTGATCAAATTATAATCCTATACTGAATTTCACAATTTCTGGTGAATCTCAGTATTTTGCCAAATAGGGTCACAGGCACAAGCAGTTTTGGATGAAAGCCAGTGCACTTTTAGCTGGCAACATTACTTAAATTTCTGCCTTGAAGATGTCCTATAAATTCTTTCTTTGTTTAACTATTTCCAAACATTTAGTTCTACTTGCTCAGACATTTGTGTGGAATATGTAACTGTTATGAATAAAAATAGCATGCAGCTAACAAAGTTCAGAGTATATATATATCTTTGGTTTTTCTTGTAATGCTAAATCAATTGGACAGGATTTCCAGAGGCAGATTTTTAGGTTCAATGAAACATTAGGTAGTATTATTGGGATTGTATATTCATTTGCCGATCTGCTGTGGTTTTCTTCAGACGTTTTGTCACCTCCCTAGAGTGACATAGTCAATCTGTTTTTGATACAGTATTGGTGGTCTGTCCCACCTCCTATTTATTATCATGATTATGTAGTTAAATCTTTGAATACCCTATATAAATTTAGTTAAAAATCACACAACACCAGGTTATAGTCCAACAGGTTTAATTGGAAGCACATTAGCTTTTGGAGCACTGCTCCTTCATCAGGTGATTGTGGAGGACAGAATTCTAAGGCACAGAATTTATAGCAAAAATTTACAGTGTGATATAACTGAAATTATACATTGAAAAATACCTTGATTGTCTGTTGAGTCTTTCATCTGTTCGAATACCATGATAGTTTCACTTCTTTCATGTGTAAATCACAAAACCTTTTTTTAAAAGTTGCATTCTCATGTTAGCTGTAACAATTGATGTTAGCTAGATAATATGTTGAAGCTGTTAGCCCCCTGTGTTCTCTGTCTATACCATGATGTTTGGATTGATTCTAATCTAAAAAGTGAGATAACAGAGTTTTACCTGAATTCATGCAGTTTTTGAGCAAAGTACAATGTAACTCTGCAAGTACAAATTTACCCCACAAAATATATGTGTGCATGTGGGTCTTTGTGTCTGTCTGTGTGTGTGTGTGTGTGTGTGTCTGGGTTGAGGGTTGTGAGTGTGAGAGAGAATGTATATGTGTGTAGTGAGTGTAGAGTGGTCTGAGTCTCTGAGAGGATGCCTGTGTGAGTGTGTGTGTCTGTAATGGTGTGTAGGAGTGTCTATGTGTGTGTATACTGGAGTGGTGGTCACCTGTAATGTGACATGAACCCAGGGTACCCTATGGGTACCGAACTTAGCAATCAGCCTCTGCTCGGCCACTTTTCACTGGTGCCTGTCCTGAAGTCCGCCTTGGAGGATGGTCACCCGAAGGTTCGAGGTCGAATATCCTGGTCCACTGAAGTGTTCCCCAACTGGGAGGGAACACTCCTGTCTGTTGATTGTTGTGCGGTGCCCATTTGTCCGTTGTCGCAGCCTTTGCTCAGTTTCCCCAATGTACCATGCCTCAGGGCATCCTTGCCTGCAAGATATAAGATAGACAACATTGGATGAGCCACATGAGTACCTGCCATGTACAAGGTGGGAGGTGTCCCCACGTGTAATGGTGGTATCCATGTCCACATTCTGATACGTCTTGCAGCGTCTACCGTGACAGAGTTGTATGGAGTTGTCCTGAGAGCCAGGCAGCTTGCTACGAACAATGATTTGTTCCAGCTTCCACCCAAAACACATTAAAACAGCCTATGGACAAGCCCTGCGCATACACCGGATCTGCTCAGATAAGGAGGAACGTGACGGGCACCTGGAAGTACTCAGGGATGCCCTCATAAGAATGGCGTACGATGCTCAAGTCATCGACCACCAGTTCCGACGTGCCACAGCAAGGAACCGTAATGACCTCCTCAGGAGACAGACGTGCTGCAACTGAAAGGGTACCCTTCGTTGTTCAGTACTTCCCAGGAGCTGAAAAACTATGCCATGTTCTTTGTGACCTGCAACACATTATCAATAAAGATGAGCACCTCGCCAAGACCTTCCCCACACCTCCACTGCTTGCCTTTAAACAACTGCCAAACTTCAAACAAATCATTGTTCATAGCAAGTTGCCTGGCTCTCAGGACAACTCCATACAACCCTGTCACAGTCGGCGGTGCAAGACGTGTCAGAGTGTGGCATGGTACATTGGGGAAACTGAGCAAAGGCTACGACAACGGACGAATGGGCACTGCACAACAATCAACAGACAGGAGTGTTCCCTCCCAGTTGGGGAATACTTCAGTGGTCCTGGACATTCGACCTCAGAACTTCGGGTGACCATCCTCCAAGGCGGAATTCGGGACAGGCAGCAGTGAAAAGTGGCCGAGCAGAGGCTGATTGCTAAGTTCTGTACCCATAGGGAGGGCCTCAACCGGGACCTTGGGTTCCTGTCACATTGCACTGTACACACACACAGGCACTCCTATACACACACATACACATGGACACACAAATACACAGACATGCACACAGGGACTCACACACACCCTTACAGACACACACACTCCCACACTCACAGGCATCTTCTCAGAGACTTAGACCACTCTACACTCATGCACACACATATACACTTTCTCTCACAGACACTCACAACCCCCAACCCCAGACACGCACACATACTCACAAATGCACCCCCTCACAGACTTAGGACACTCTACACACACATATACACTCTTTCTCACACTCACAATCCCAACCCAGACAGACACACACACAGACCGACACAAAGACCCACATGCACACAGATTTTGTGGGGTGAATTTGTACTTGCAGAGTTACATTGTACTTTGCTCAAGAACTGCATGAATTCATGTAAAACTCTGTAATCTCACTTTTTAGATTAGAATCAATCTAAACATCATGGCATAGACAGAGAATACAGGGGGCTAACACCTTTCAACATATTGTCTAGTTAACATCAATTGTTACAGCTAACCTGAGAATGCAACTTTTTAAAAAAAGGTTTTGTGATTTACACATGAAAGAAGTGAAGCTATCACGATTTTCGAACAGATGAAAGACTCAACAGACAATCAAGGTATTTTTCAATGTATAATTTCAGTTACATCACACTGTAAATTTTTGCTATAAATTCTGTGCCTTAGAATTGTGTCCTCCACAATCACCTGATGAAGGAGCGGTGCTCCGAAAGCTAATGTGCTTCCAATTAAACCTGTTGGACTATAACCTGGTGTTGTGTGATTTTTAACTTTGTACACCTCAGTCCAACACTGGCATCTCCAAATTATATGAATTTAGGAATGATCAATTTGTAGTAGCTAGCAAGGATCATTCAGCTACTTCCTGATTGTAAAGAATGTGCCTTCGCTGCTTCTGCTTCATATGTCAAACAATTTCTGGATAAGGTATTTGTAGTTTATTCTCCTAAAAGAAAAAGAAAATGATGGCAGTGAAACCCAGTCACAAAGTGTGTAGATACCAACTTGAAAGTATAGAGGTTCTATCATTTGACAAGCTGCCCAGAATCACTGCCTCAAACATGGAGCCCATGTAACATCAATGCTCCATATTACAACAAGTATATGCACAACTTACTGTGTAATTGAACATTTCACAATGAATTTGTTCTTTTTCATCCCTAATATGTGCTGGATACGTTAACTCATGCTGCATGAAATTTAACAGTAGGCTGAAGAAAAATCACCATTTTATCCATTGTTAAATTGTATTTACTGTATAATTTGTATCACAGTATGGAGAAAGGTGTGCTGTAAGCATTTAAAAATGCTGATACCATATAATGCTTTTCGTATTGGAATGGTAATTCATATGACTTTCTTTTCATATGCTTAGAGTCAGATGTCAGCTGTTCCAGTGAAAATTATTGAAACTAAAGGGATAAAGCGTACAAAAGAAATGGAGGTATGCAACATCATACAACTTTTATTCAAAGGAATAGATTTTTGCTTCAAATATCTGGGTATGAAGTATTTGGTGGAGAGGATTACAAACCCCCTTGCTGTTCTGTTAATTTAAATGGAGACCACAGTGGACAGATTCTGCTATAAGCATGTAATTCTGGCCGAGTGTCTCTCTCTGCTTTTGCCAACTTTATATTTGTGCAGTAAAGGTAAATTTGTATTCCAGTGATCCTTGCCTGAGTTAAAAATAAATACTCTTAACTGTTCATTTTCAGTAGTTTTGAGCATGTGTTGTTTTACAGGATATTGATGTTGCTAGCTAGGCCACTATTTGTTGCTTATCCCTAATTTTCTTTGAAATGGTGATAGTGAACTGCCTTCTTGAACTATTGTGGTCCTGGGGTCAGGGTAAGGAGGGAGTTCCATTGGAACAACAGTGAAGGAGCAGCAATTTAGATCAAAACAGGATGTTGTGCAGCTTTGGGCACATCTTGCAGGAGATAATGTTCATGCATCTGTTGCCCTTGTCCTTCCACATAATAGAGATTGCAAGTTTGGAAGGTGCTGTCAGGGGAGCATTCATACATTGCTGCTGTGCATCAGTGGTCCAAGGTGTGAATGCTTCATTTCCTGACTCTTTAAAGTCTGCCCATCAGCTACAAGGCACAAGTCAGGAATGTGATGGAATACTCCTCACTTGTTTGGATGAGTGCATCTCCAACAACACTCAAGACATTTGACACCATCCAGAACAAAGCAGCCTGCTTAATTGGCACCACATCCACAAACATTCACCCCCTCTACCACCAACACTCAGTAGCAGCAGTGAGCACAATCTACAAGATGCAATGGTGAATTTCACCAAGGTTCCATTGACAGCACTTTCTAAACCCATGACCACTACCACCTAGAAGGAAAAGGGCAACAAATACATAGGGATACCACCACCTGCAAGTTCTTCTCCAAGGCTCTCACCATTCTGATTTGCAGATAAGATGCCATTTCCTCAATGTTGCTGGATCAAAATCCTGGAATTCCTCCTTAATGGTATTATGAGTGTACCTACGGAAAATAGACTGCAGTAATTCTAGAAGGCAGCTCACCATCACCTTCTCAAGGACAGCTAGGGCTGGGTGATAAATGATGTTATCGGTGCAACGATTAACTTCATAACAGGTATGCACTACTTGATACAAGCAGTAAATCTAAAAGACTACTGGAGAGAATCATGTGTAATGCCATTTTAACATTTTTGATATTGATATTGTAATCTGTTCATTATTAGTTATTTTCACATTGTTGTTCTTTTGATATATTTGTATTCTGAGTTTAGATTTTGCTATCAGTAAACTAATAGTGATAGTAAATATAGGTAAGACGTTTACATGATAAGATAATATGGGCAGCTATTTTAATTTAATGTCTCATCATGACATAATGTGAATCTGTGGCCAATACGTCTCAATTCTTGCTGTTTATCAATCAAGAGTGTCTACCTCAGGCAAATGATCCTCTAGCGCCCAAATCTCTGAAGACGTCCCAATCTAATCCAGACTAATTGGTGGTCTCAGCTTTAAAATTATATTAAAGTTATAAAAGGGACATGAGTTACATGGATAAAGATTAAATGAGGGATAAGAAACATAACAGTTTAAATGCATTTTTTTGGCTGGAGCATTTGTCATGGGATTTCTCAGGTTTTGGTGTTGGGATCCTTGTTTTATTTTATATATATAATGATAATATAGATCTTGGTATGCTGGGAACAATTTTAAATTTTGAAGACGACAGACAATTTTGGAGAATTGTAAACTATGAGGAGAATGTATGGAACTTCAAAAGATTATTGGCAAGACAGAATGGAAAGGTAGATGAGGTTCAGTGCGGAAAAGTTTGAGATAATACTGTTTGATGAATAGGTCGTTAAAAGTAGCATGACTGGTTGTTAACTAAGCATACAGTATTCGATGTTTCATTAATCGGGGCATAGAATATTAGAGCAGGGAGGGTACTATGAGATAAAAACAGAAAATACTAGAGAAACTCAGCAAGTCTGACAGCATCTGTGAAGAGAGAAGCAGTCATTATTTTGAGTCCAATGATTCTTCTTCTGAACTATATTTCAGATATGCAGCATCTGCATTATTTTGCTATTATTTGAGGTTATAATGAACTGGTTAGACATCATCTGGAGTATTGTGTTTTGTTTCAAGTGGCATGTTATCATACTGTACACTAAGCAGAAAAGATTTATGAAAATGGTTGCAGGGATGAAAGTCTTAAGGTTTGAGGAAAGATTCAAGAAGTTGGGAATGTTCTGCTTCCAGAGGAAAAGCATAAGAAGAGATTTGACACAAGTTTCCAAAATTATGAGGAGCCCGAGCAGAGTGATTGGGGAGAAATTGTTCCCACTCGTAAAAGGATTGGGAACCAAGGGCACAGATTTACTGTTTGGCAAAAGAAGCAAATGGAAGCTGAGAAGAGATATGTAGTTAGGGTCTAGAATGCACTGCCTGGAATTCTGATGGAGACAGGTCAGTTGGGGCATTCAAAAGAGCAAAGGATGATTGTTTCTATTCAAATAATGTGCAGGATTATGGGGAAAAAGACAAGAAATTGGCAAGCCCATGCAGACATGATGGACTGAGCAATAGCACCATTGCACAATAATAGTTCTGTGATTCTGTAAACATTGTCCTGTTATGGTATCTGATTGCGCCAGGATTATTCAAACAATCAGCTGGTCCTCTCAGTTCAAACTGGAGCTGCCCATTTGTTACAGGCACTTTATACGTGTGAACTGTTTCTCACTACCAATGATTGAGAATGAACATTGTTCATTCATCAGTACTAAGAACTAAACCTTTGAACATGGGGAATTGCTGTGTAAAGGATCATTAGAGAAAAGACTGACAAATTGGGTAGATCAAATTAGGTAACTTTTTTTAATGATCTTGCAAAGGAAAATTGGTTATTGGAAATTATAGCCTGTGTTTAAACTGAAGGTCAGGAGACATTCAGGCAACTCAAGTGCAAGTTATTTGGAGTTCTGTTGGCTCTTATCCAGGAAAATAAGGTCCTATTATGTTAACTGGCTTAGCTAATATTTTCAGTTTGCCTATCTGGGATACTGTGCATGTTATTGATATTGACCACTGAAGGTGGAAGTAACGTGGATTCAGTTGATATCAACAGAATGATTCAAACTAGGGCCAGGTGTGTTGAAGTACAGATTTGAGACGGTTCAGGGAATCTCTTGTGGACTCAGACCTGTAAGCCTCTCTCATGGTTTGTCCCAGAGATTGTACTCTTTGGTAGTCTGGAATAAAAAAACTCTTACAGACAGTTTAGTTTAATTATTCCCTTCATTTACTAATAGCATCACTGTTACAACATAACACTGATACCTATAGGCCAGGCAAACTAGATTCTATTAATCCAGGAGAGTAGAGCATCTTTAAGAGACTTGGCAGGCCATACTGTCGTACTATCAAAAACAGACTATTTTTATACACAGGTTTACAAATGCGTCACTGTTTAAACACAAAAGTTAATGAAAGCACTGCATGTTCTGAACTAGACAGGTAATAGTGAAGGACAATAATTCGAGAGAGAAGTTAATTGATACCGAGTTTCATTCCGAGGTCAGAATTAAACATTGTTTATTAATTTCATGAAGGAACAGCCGTGAATGTTATCACTTGGTGTCTTGTTTATACAGATTTGCTGATGTTAAGGAAAATGTTCTCAATCATCCTACCCTCCCTGCCTGTCCACTGACTAGTGTGCAGCAAATGTGCTCCACAATTCAAAATTACGTTTTAGTCTAAATGTTTAAGGACAAGTTTTAAGGCTATAAACTTTCTCAATGATTATGAGATCCTTGCTTGGAGTTAACTTGGGCCAATCAAGGAACCCTGGCTGACAGGTAAAAACGTGAGATTCAGAAGGTTTTCTCTGAGCTTGCTGGACCGAGTCCATGTATTGAGCATGTATAAATAAAGGGTGACTTGGTGACAGGATACCGGCCCCTGTGCAGTTATTTCAGTTTATTAATTTAGAGAGATTCTTGAGGGTTAGAATTCTAAAGCAAGGAAAGCTTCCCCCATCTAACCTTTACCAACCTGTCATTACATGTGCAGAAAGAATTCCTGTTCCAAAGATTGAAATAGTTTCACCCTATGGTCCTATGCCCTTGGTTATACCTCACTCTCTCACTGGATCAAATGCTACAGCTACTTCTCTTATTGTCTTACATTATTGGATTTGTTTATTTGTTCTTGAAGGCGTGTAGGTAGGTTATCATACTTTTTTGATCAGATATTTTGTGTGAACAAGTAGAAAGATCAGAAACCAGCCTAAATTCAACCTTATTGGACTATTTACTGGTGATCTGACTGTTTGCTGCACAGTTTGAATCATCGTACTTTCATTCTCATACTCCCTATCCAACCAAAAACATTAATTAAATGTCGAGATGTAGGCCAATCCTGCTAATGTTGTTGTACAGACTGATGAAATTGATCTAATGGCCGTACTGCCTAATCAGCTGCTGAAAGAAGAAAAAGTACATTTGTTTAGCAAAATAAAAAAAGTGCTGTTATCTTTGCACTGTTGATCCAGAGTGAAAAGGCAAAAGTTTTTGATATATGATGCAGAATTCAAGGGTATAATTCTAATATGTCTCTACATCTTGCATATCGTAGAATGAATATTGTGAAACTCCCATGCAAACCAAAAGACATGTGGCTTTGACTTCTACTTCAGATGGAGGAGGGTGCTCTTCCAATTCAGGATCAGTAGAAAAAATATTGCAAGGTAATTCAGCATCGGTGTAATATTTCCTGAACATTTCCTTTTTAAAATAAATCAGAATGACACTACCTCTTTTGTTGGAAGTGGATTAACTCCTAACTTTTTTAAAAAACATTTTTCTTAAAATTTAAACTGATTAAATAGTCAGCTCAATTTTTTATTAACTCTTCATAACTTACCACAAATACTTTTTTCATGTTTCACAAGTGTTGTGCAACATGCTTGCACATTAATAAAAAGCAACTTCAAAATAAATTGGTATTTACAAACTTAGATGTGTCATGTTTGATTGAAAGGTGCAGGCTTCTGATCTAGGACAGCAGGTTATAAAATGATTTCACAGATTATATACTAATTTTTGATTTTATTTTAGCTTTTCCTTGAGCTCAGGATCATTGACTGATTCCAAAAGCAGACCGTGACATGTCTTTAAATCAGTGATTCATTGCAGCTGCTCAGTACAGTCCTCACCACTTGTACCATCCACACTAACCGTGATTGTCTAGGGCAAATACTTCTATTTACCATTACCATGGGATTTGATTATATTTTTTCAGCTTATGATTTATTAAGTGCGATATTTTGAGCAGTTTACTAATGCTTACTACCAGTTTAAAATGTTTGTCAGTTTCAAGCAGATTAGGATCTAGATGACCTCTGCCACCTAAAATTACAAGGGATGCAGATGCATGGGAACACTGTCACCTGCATCTCTCCAAGACACACCATCCTGATTCGGAAACATATTGCCATTCCTTCGCTGTCACAGAGTCAAAATCCTGGAACTCCCTTTCTAACATCACTGTGGGTCTACCTATACCACATGGATTGCAGCAGTTCAAGAAGACAGCCCAGTACCAGAGGTATCTAGGAATGGATAGTAAGTGCTGACTTTGCCAGGGACATCACATCCTATGAATTAATATTTTAAAAATTAGTGTTGTCTTAGTAATGAGATTCCAGGTGCAGCTGCTGATAATTGTAAAAGGCAGTTGCTAAGTAGAATTTTTATTTTATTTTGATCATTTTACTTATACGCTTTGCCATCTCATGTAAAATCACATTTACTTCAGCCTGCTCATTTCCCTAAGTAAGGTATTTTCCTGATCAATCTATTCAGATTTGATATCAAACACTTCTGGAGAAGGTGAGACTTGAACCTCTGCCTTTTGGCTCAGATGTAAGGATCTATCACTGCGCCACAAGAGCCTGTTAAAAATGGTGAAAACTGTCAGGATAAATTCCAATCCGGTGTCCTTCAAAGGACCCTATCATTGAACTCCAAATTTCTGGACATGTTATGTACCATCATGTGAACTATAAAAATCCTATGACTAGGCTTGTATCCCTGAAGTTTTTAGACTGACAAATTAGCTGAAAGAAGACTTTGATAGCTTTGTGATTTTGCTTTTTACTAGGATAGTTTTTACCTTTTGCAAACTGACAGATATTAATCTACAGTATGTAATTGTTAAGTTATTAGGTTGCTTGCCACAACAGTTGCAAGGAATTGGGCCGGTCCCCTCAAACTTTATTCAAATCTTCACCTTTGACAGCATAATAATTAAAGCCACTGACTGGCATTTTACATCCCTGCCAAGGACAGAGAGTTAAAAATCACACAACACCAGGTTATAGTCCAACAGGTTTAATTGGAAGCACACTAGCTTTCAGAGCGCTGCTCCATCATCAGGTGGTTGTGTGGACAACCACCTGATGAAGGAACGGCGCTCCAAAAGCTAGTGTGCTTCCAATTAAACCTGTTGGACTATAACCTGGTGTTGTGTGATTTTTAACTTTGTACACCCCAGTCCAACACTGGCATCTCCAAATCAAGGACAGAGAGGGCACTGCACCTATTACCTACACATCTAAATTGGGAATTTACTGCTAATTAGGTGTTGGGTGATCTTTCTGCTCTTGGGCTAATCAAGGCGCTTCTAGAGTCCTAACAGTCTCTTCTTTCCACTATTGGCAGGAGTTGCCTTCACAGCATTACAAGGCTTTATGTTGAGATGATGTCCTTTTTATAGGATGTGCCCAACTGTGGACCACCCCAATGGAAATAGCTACTTAGGGTACCCATTTAACTGCCTGACAACCATTAAATCCAGCCATAGCTTTTAGTCAGCAGAAGAGGCTAACTCCCACATTCCATCTGGTAGGTGGGGCCTTCGGCTGATGTTGAACAGTAATCAATATTAAGCTGTGACTTTTAAGAAAACATTCAGCAAATAATTAATTGCTGACAAAAATACATAATTGGAAAATTCGTTGCAACTTAGTTTTTAAAATAATAAATAGTGGATTATCAGGAAGTTCTACTAAAACATTGATAAATAGAGTTTTAGTTATGACAGTAAATGTTAGTGAGATTTGCAAAGATTTGTAACTCAGGTTGAGGTTCTGGATGTAGGTGTGCTCACTGAGTTGGAAGGTTCATTTTCAGACGTTTCATCACCATACTAGATAACATCTTCAGTGAGCCTCTGGATGATGATGTTCCAGTTGGAATGCCATGCTCCTAGGAATTCTCGTACATGAGTATCAACTAGCCACAAAAAGACATGACCCACTCTCACTAGTATCCTTACATACGGATGAGGAAGGACATCACTTCGACTGGGACACCACATCCATCCTAGGACAAGCCAAACAGAAACACACACAAGAATTCGTAGAAGCATGGCATTCCAATTGGAATACTATCAACAAACACATTGTCTTGGATCCCATTTACTACCCCTGAGAAAAAAACAGGAAATGACATCACCAACCCAAGGAGACTCAAACACATAAATAGAAAGTGGGCTATACCACCAGTGCTTCATCCAGAGGCTCACTGAAGATGTTACCTAGTATGGTGACGAAACGTCTGTAAACGAACCTTGCAGCCTAGCTAACAATCCTACATCCAAAACAGTAAATGTATTTTAGAGCAGAATGAAAGTCCTGAAGATGGTTCTAGAGCTGGTGTAGTGCAATGAAGATGGTGTAGTGCAATGAAGCATGATTATCTATAATATCTGACTGATGCAGCAGTGGTTTAATTTCACACTCAATACACTGAGCAGAGGTCTATCAGCTTATTTGTTTGTGTGTTTACTCATATCTGATTTACTAAAATGTGTTTGTTTATTTGTGTATGTATCTTGATCAAAATTATTCTGGTTCTAGTTAATCTTCCTTCGGATCAATCAAAGAAACATTTAGAATTGTCTTCCAAGAACTAGTACCTTAACTATTCATAGAAATTAGGAGAAAGTAAGGACTGCAGATGCTGGAAACTATTCATAGAAATTAGCATGTTCATCAAAGAATGCTGAACTTACTGGAGCATACATCACGGATAAATTGGTCAAAGGCCAGTTTACACAAATAATTAGCTTACTTAATTCTTCTATAATTAATTATATTTATTGTTATTCAATACTTAATCTCTTCTTGAGTTATTTCTGTGATTGAATAAATTCACAAATACTGCACCAGTGATTTTTAATTTCATGAATACGTTAGTCTAGTCAATCACTCTGACTTTGTGAATATGACACAGAATTGTATTTAGAACATTTTATTGTCAACTTCAGCTCTTATGTTTTTCAACAGATGTCAATGAAGTAGTTAATGTTCTGCTGTCTACATATACCGAAACTTTAAGGTAACTATTTTCAATAAATTTAAACTGGACATTATATGAATTATTCAGACTCTAATTAAATCTTTCTTGCTACTTATTTAAGTCAAAGGACAGCAGTGAATGCCAAGCATGTCCAACAGCTTAACACAATACTTGAGGAAGCCAGGACCATGGAAAGATATCTGAAACAGAAGAAAGAAGGCCTTAGACATAAACTTACCATGATTGCTAATGCTCTTCATACAGAATGATTTTATTTGGCTTGATGTAACATTTTGATGATATTTGAAATAAGATAAATGCTGTAGTTTCAAGTACATTTAGAAATGACTGAAGCATTGTTTACGTCCTGTTTGAATATTATCCTCTTGAATGTTGATCATTTTTTCACCCATCATCTCAAATTTATATAAACCTTAAAGAGATAAGTAACATAGGGTTATAGTGTTTTTCTAAAGTTTGTTAACTGTAAATAATAGGCAATAGTGTGAAAACATAATTGGTTTCAGAAAGGAGTACATGATAGTTCACAAGTGAGAATGTGAAGTTTAAGTGATAGTTTTACTTATGAGGGAAGAAGTTGATAATTCACTAGCCTTCGGTGTTTCACTCCTTTTAGAAGATGCATGTATCATTAATTTCATTTTAAATAAAATGCATAAATGTTTTACCTACATTTATTAAATTTGTGTAGTATTACTTGGAAGCACAACATGAGATTTGATACTTGCTGAGCGAATTTTCATTACGCAGGGGGGATGTTAATCATGCTGGAACTCCCCTGTATCTACTACAGTCTTATTTGTAACAGATTTTTGTGATTTTTCACTAGCATCTCTAATGACTTTTTATGATCTGTTTATCATTTGCACCCTACTTGAAATATGTCAGAACATTTAGTGCAGTCATCTGGTGGTCTTCTGGAAGGACTGGAGGTTTTTTTACATAGATAAGACCAATTTGGTTATCTTAGAACAATCCCAAAGTGCTTTTCACTTCAATGGTGTTAGATCAACACTTCAAAGTAGTGCTGAGGTTATGTTGCTGTGACAAAGGTGTTGTATTTCAAACAAGACTTTAAGAGTCTTCAGATAGATGCAGTATTAAATTAAATTAGATTTATTATCACGCGTACTGGAGTACAGGAATGCAGCAAAAAGTGCAAAAGAACACCACTATCAGGCGCCTTCTTAAATTTCTAAATAAAAATCAAGAAATCAAAGCAAAACTAAATAAAAAGCAAGAAATTAAAGCATAAGACTTGGAATTGTACAGTTCTGTCATAGGCCACAGCTCCCATTCACATATTTGGCCTCTGCGATCTCCTTCCTGACACTGGAAATTGCTCCTGGAACATCACCACCTCCACTTTATCTGCTGCTGCCTGGACCTGTGCGAGGTTCTGAGTCAAAGCTCAACGTCATCACTACCAACACTGCCCCCAGACTATTTTGCACAGGAGTGGGGAGTTCTCCTGTGTTCTGACTATCAGCAACCAACATTACTAAACTACAATATGTTGTCATTATTATGTTTCTGTTTAGGGAGCTTGGTGTGGACAAATTAGCTGCAGCATTACCTTCATAGATCAGTGGTAATATTGCAAAAGTATTTAATTGTCTATAAAGTGTTTTGGGATATCCAGAAGTTGCGAAAAATGCTAAATAAACAAAAGTGTTTTGCTTAATAATGAGAACTACCCTCTACCAATGTTCCTCTTGTTTCAATGGTTGCTGAGGTCTGTTTTCATTCATGTTACATACCATTTTAAAAGCAACCAAGGATGTAAGAAACTTATCACGGTAAAAAAAAGCCTTGCTTTTATAGCTTAATATTTGACCATAGTATTTAGAGTTCACTTGCATACATTGTGTATACGCATAATGGTATCACATGTGCATTGAATATCTTTTGTTCCTTTGTTATTTCCTAATCAAAATTAAATTATCCGGATTTCTAATGAGTCACATATGACGAGTGGTTAAGCTATTGAATTACACTCATCCATAACTAATGCGCTCTGCATGGCAACGATTAGCACCTACTAAAGTGATCTGCCAAGACATTCAATTGTACAAACTCAAGAAAAAAGTTCAAGCAGCAAGCTAGAGCAGCCTGTAATGAGTAATGTGTCCTGAGAACAAAAACGTTTTCCTTTTCATACTTTCTCCAATAGCCATGGTCTATGTAGATGGATTATTGATCTGTATAGCATAGTTACTGATAAATGGCTGATTAGCTATTTGAAAAATGTTAAATAATCAAAATTACAAATGCATTGAAATTAACTTCTGTTTTTTCATTTAGAAGAAAATTCACTTTTTATACCTACTAATGACTAAGCATTGAAAGCAAATGGTGGTATGAATTTTCTTATCTACATTATTAGTGAACTTCTCTGAAAACATGATTAGATTAATTGGGCAAGTGTTATCTTTAATTAAGGTTGAAACTTTATTGCTGGAACAGCACAGCAGGTCAGGCAGCATCCAGGGAACAGGAGATTCGACGTTTCGGGCACAGGCCCTTCTTCAGGAATGAGCAGAGAGTGTTCAGCAGGAGAAGATAAAAGGTAGGGAGGAGGGACTTGGAGGAGGGGCGTTGGAAATGTGATAGGTGGAAAGAGGTCAAGGTGAGGGTGATAGGTCGGAGTAGGATGGAGGCGGAGAGGTCAAGAAGAAGACTGCAGGTCAGGAAGGCGGTGCCGGGCTGGAGGGATTCGGCTGAGACAAGGTGGGGGAAGGGGGGATGAAGAAACTGGTGAAGTCCAAGTTCATCCCCTGTGGTTGGAGGGTTCCCAGTCGGAAGATAAGACGCTCCTCCTCCGACCGTCGCGTTGTTGTGGTTTGGCGGTGGATGAGTCCAATGACCTGCATATCCTCGGTGGAGTGGGAGGGGGAGTTGAAATGCTGTGCTACAGGGTGGTTGGGTTGGTTCGTCCGGGTGGCCCAGAGGTGCTCTCTGAATCGCTCCGCAAGTAGGCGGCCTGTCTCCCCAATATAGAGGAGGCCACACCGGCTGCAGCGGATGCAGTAGATGATGTGGGTGGAGGTGCAGGTGAATCTGTGGCGGATATGGAAGTTTCCTTTGGGGCCTTGGAGAGAAGTGAGGGGGGAGGTGTGGGCGCAAGTGTTGCACCTCCTGCGGTTGCAAGGGAAGGTGCCGGGAGTGGAGGTTGGGTCGGTGGGGGGTGTGGATCTGACAAGGGAGTCACGGAGGGAGTGGTCTCTACGGAAAGCTGATAGGGGAGGGGAGGGAAATATATCCTTGGTGCTGGGGTCTGTTTGGAGGTGGCGGAAGTGACGGCGGATGATGCGCTGTACATGGAGATTGGTGGCGTGGTAGGTAAGGACCAGTGGGGTTCTGTCCTGGTGGCGGTTGGAGGGGCGGGGCTCAAGGGCGGAGGAGCGGGAAGTGGAGGAGATGCGGTGGAGGGCACCGTCGACCACGTCGGGGGGGAAATTGCGGTCCTTGAAGAAGGAGGCCATCTGTGTTGTACGTATTTTGAACTGGTCCTCCTGGGAGCAGATGCGGCGGAGACGAAGGAATTGGGAGAATGGGATGGCGTTTTTACAGGGGGCAGGATGGGAGGAGGTGTAGTCCAGGTAGCTGTGGGAGTCGGTTGGTTTGTAGTAGATGTCCGTGTTGATTCGGTCGCCTGAGATAGAAACAGAAAGGTCTAGGAAGGGGAGGGAGGAGTCCGAGACTGTCCAGGTGAATTTGAGGTCGGGGTGGAAGGTGTTAGTGTAGTGGATGAACTGTTCAACCTCCTCGTGGGAGCACGAGGTAGCGCCGATACAGTCATCAATGTAGCGAAGGAAAAGATGGGGGGTGGGGCCAGTGTAGTTGCGGAAGATGGATTGTTCCACATACCCTACGAAGAGGCAGGCATAGCTGGGGCCCATGCGGGTGCCCATGGCTACTCCTTTTGTTTGGAGAAAGTGGGAGGATTGGAAAGAAAAGTTGTTCAGGGTGAGGACCAGTTCGGTCAGTCGAAGGAGGGTGTCGGTGGAAGGGTACTGGGTGGTACGGCGGGAAAGGAAGAAGCGGAGTGCTTCTTTAATTAAACCAGCTATCTTTCTGTCATTAGCTCACTTGTTCAAGTGCTGAGCCATTTCTTTGAATACCTCACAATTTATTTATTGATTTACCTGTTGATAACTCATTCCAGTTTACTGTTATCTAGGTTTCTATACAAATCTTTCTTCTTCTGAAACTTAGGTTAACTATCATGTTATGGTCACTGTAAGTATTTTATAATCAGATGAGACGACCAATTTACAGATTTATTGCTTCTTCCCAGGGCATCTGAGTATTAACTTACTAATTTTAAAAAATGCATTCTTTCATGAATGAGTTTCATTATGACTATTTATTTCTCATACCTAATTGTCCTTAAGTGGCTTGCTCAGCCATTTCAGAAGGCAGTTAAAAGTCAATGACTCTGTTATGGGTCTCAAGTTGTATGTTGGCCAGACTGGAAAAGGATGGCAAATTTCTTTTTGTAAATTACTTAATGATAGTTTCAAGGTCACAGACTAAATTGCAAATTTATTTACTTATTCATTCAGCAGAAATCACCTTTGCTGGCCTCTTTTTATTAGTTCATGAGACGTATGTGTCGCTAGTTGGGCCAACATTTACTTTCCACTTCTATTTTCCCTTGAGAAGCTGGTGATGAACAGTCTTCTTGAAATGCTGCAGTTAACTTTGTGTAGGTACACTCACATTGCTGTCAGAGAGTGATTTTCAGGATTTTGTCACTGTGACACTGAAGAAATCAGAATGATGAGGAAACTGGAAAACTGGAAGGGAACTTACAGGTGCTGGTGTTCTATGTAGGTACTATCCTTGACCTGGGTGGTGTGGTCATGGGCTGATGAATTTCTGCTGTGCGTCGGGATAGTACATTCTGCTTGTCACTGAACATTGGTAGTGAATAGAGTGAGTATTTACAGATTTGCCGCCAATCAAGCAAACTGCTTTGACATTGGTGGCATCAAGCTTCTTGAGTATTGTAGTAGCTGCAGTCAATCAGGAAAGTGAAGAGCATTCGATCACACTCCAGACTTGTGCCTTGCAAATGGTAGATAAGCTTTGGGGTTTTAGCAAGTGAATTGCTTCTACAGGATTTCTACCCTTTGACTCTTTCTTATAGTCATCATGTTTATATGGCTGATCCATTTCACTTCCCCAGATATTGATAGTGGGGGAATTCAGTCATAGTAATGCCATTGAATGTCAATGGTAATTAGATTCTGTCTTGTTAAAGATGGTCACAGATCGGAAATTATGTAATATAAATGTTACTTGCTATTTCTCAGCCCAAGCCTAGATATTGTCCAGGTCTTGTTGCATTTGGTCATTTGCATTTGGTCATTGAGGACATTGTTTCACTGAGGACTTGTGAATGGAGTTGAACTTTCAAGCTTATTATGGGTTGGAGGTCGTTGATGAAGCAGCTGAAGATGGTTGAGTCGAGCACACAACTGTAAGGGACTCTTGTAAATATATTTTGAAGCTGAGAAGACTGATCTCCAACAACTACAACAATGTTCCTTCCAACGTGCATAGAGTTTTCCCTTAACTCCCAATTTTTCAAAGTGACACTGGTGTCATAATTGGTAAAATCTAGACTGATATAACTTGCAGTCACTTTCAATTCATCACTTCTACTCCAATCAAAGCCTTCTGGCATGAGTTTTTGGCAAGCTAAAGGACCATTGATGTCTTATTGGAAGATGGTCACCAGCATCCAGCCATGGTGGCATGTCAAGATCAAACATGCTTTGGGTACAGTCAACGCCATTTCTAACGCCAGCAAAGTGCACCAAACTGTCAAGATCTGTCTTAGACATGGTTTGTCACACCTAAACAAGTTGTCTGGCATTTCCTCATATCCACAAGCATCTGGCATCAAAGGACATTGGGTAGGCATGTGTAGAAAATCTGGTTTCAAGGCCAAACCAAACCCTGGAACAAGACCCAGGTGACCAACAAAATGATATATCACAGCCAAGCTGGCTGCACAGAATGTAATCCAAACATACACAAACCCTCTGACAAAGTGAACAGCCAGCAAACTGAGAAACAACCTTTAGAATGACCAAACCTTTCATAGAGGAGAAAGTGAGGACTGCAGATGCTGGAGACCAGAGTTGAAAAGTGTGGTGCTGGAAAAGCGCAGCAGGTCAGTCAGCATCTGAGGAGCAGACGCTTTGGGCATAAGGTCTTATGCCCGAAACATCTGCTTCTCGGATGCTGACTGACCTGCTGCGCTTTTCCAGCACCACACTTTTCAATCTTTCATAGAGTCAAGATTAGCATGGTGCTGGAAATGCATAGCAGATCAGGCAGCATTCCTGTTGAAGGGCTTCTGCCCGAAACATTGATTTTCCTCCTCCTCAGATCCTGCCTGACATGCTGTGTATTTCCAACACCTTGACTCTAATCTCCAGCATCTACAGTCCTCACTTTTGCCAAACCTTTCATAGAGTATATCTCACACATTGTCGATCTGAAGCTATATGATCATCAACACCATGTGTCCTCTAAATGTAGCTAAATGCATCTGAAAGCCAGAATTAATGCAGGAATAAGGCCAACATTTTAACCTCTAAGTACCTTAAAACAAATGCATTCCAATAAGTGGCAATCTACAGTACAACCTGATGTTTCAAATCGTATAATAGATCATCAATTCTGTGTAGTGGTACAATCGCACTGCAATGCCAATATGCAAGTTCAGCTGACCTCACTATATCATGACATGTGACCTAATGGTATAAAGTTCTGAGTCTCCACCTTCCTGAGCTCTGTCTGCTTGGAGTGTGACATTCTGAGGAAACATGGTACAGCACGTACAGCTGCTTGGTTTGAACCCAAACACACAAGTGCCTGTAATTGAGGTGTACGTATGTAAATATCAGGAACTGATATTAAAGTTTGTTGAATTCTTCAGTATTATGTGATCTATGTCTCATACTCATGTTATGGAAGCTAACATAAGTATCATAGCATAGTAGATGCAGATCATCAGCACATCTCATCACAACACTATATTGATATTTTCCTAATATACTTGTTCAGAAATGTTATTACATACTTCAGGAGCAGGTGGGACTGAACCCAGACCTCCTGATCCAGAGGTAGGGCCATTACCACTTAGGTATTTTTAATCAACCTGTCCATGGATGTTGTGACATACTTGCAGAGTAGGTTTGAACCCATGCTTCTTTTCTGAGAGGTAGGGACACGACTATTGCACCACAAGGGCCCTCACATTGATCCTATTTATAATTTCATCAATTTATCCTTTCACCTCTGATCTAGGTTGCAAGCCAGTTAAAATGCTTTCATATTATATGTTTGGAACATTGAAATGTACAACACAGGAACGGATCCTCAAGCCCATCATGTTGTGCTGAGCATTATGCCAAGTTAAACTAATCTCTTCTGCGGGCTCTTGGACAACATCTCTCCGTTCCTTACATAATATATGTGCTTATTTAAAAGCCCCTTAAACGTATCTGTTTCCAACATCACCCTGGCAGCATGTTCCATACACCGATCATTCTCCGCGTAAAAAGAAACTTGCCCCTCATCTACTTTGAACTTTCCCTCTCTCACCTTAAATGCATTCCCCCCATAATAAGGTGACATGGTGGCTCAGTGGTTAGCACTGCTACCTCACAGCACCAGGGACCCAGGTTCAATTCCACCCTCTGGTAATTGCCTGTGTTGAGTTTGCACTTTTGCCCAGTGTCTGCATGGATTTCCTCGAGATGCTGTAGTTTCCTTTCACAATCCAAAGATGTGCAGGTTAGGTGGGTCTGGGTGGGATGCTCTAATTGTCAGCATGGACTTCATGGTCCAAATGGCGTGCTTCTATACTGTCGAGATTCTATGATTCACAAGCTATCCATTCTAGGGGGTTCTCTCTCCAGGCAATAATTAAATTTATGGTGGCTCAGTGGTTAGTACTGCTGCATCACAGCATCATGGACCTGGGTTCGATTCCAGCCTTAGGTGACTCTGTGTGGAGTTTGCACATTCTCCACATGTGTGCATGGGTTTCCTCCCACAGTCCAAAGATGTGCAGGTCAGGTGAATTGTCCATAGTGTTAGGTGCATTAGTCAGAGGGAAATTGGTCTGGGTGGATTGCTGATTGGAGGGTCGATGTGGACTTGTTGGGCCAAAGGGCCTGTTTCCACACTGTAGGGAATCTAATCTAATCTAGACATTTCAACTCTGGGAGAAAGATTCTGTCAACCCACTCTATGCTTCTCATTAATTTTGCAGATGTCTATCAAGTCTCCCCTTAGCTTCCATCGCTCCAGAGAAAACAGCTTTAGTTTTTCTAGACTCTGGTTATAACTCATACCCTCTAATCAAGGTAGCATTCTGGTAAACCTCCTGTACAAGATGATTAGGGGTTTAGATAGGGTTGCCCGTGAGAACCTTTTTCCACGTATGGAGTCAGCTATTACGAGGGGCCATAGCTTTAAATTAAGGGGTGGTAGGTATAGGACAGATGTTAGGTGTAGGTTCTTTACTCAGTGAGACGTGAGTTCATGAAATGCCCTGCCAGTAGCAGTGGTGGGCTCTCCCTCTTTATGGGCATTTAAGCGGGCATTGGATAGGAATATGGAGGATAGTGGGCTAGTGTAGGTTAGGTGGGCTTGGATCGGCGCAACATCGAGGGCCAAAGGGCCTGTACTGCGCTGTATTCTTCTATGTTCTATGTTCTATGTTCTAAACTGCCTCCCAGGTGCCAGGATCAGGGATGTCTAAGATCGAGATTCTTAAGGGGGAGGGTGAACAGCCAGAAGTCATGGTACACATTGGTCCCAATGACATAGTTAGGAAATGGGATGAGGACCTGAAAAGTGAGTATAGGAAGATTGGTTGGAAGCTAAAAGGCAGGACAAGTAGAGTAGTAATCTCAGGATTGTTACTGATGCCACATGCTTGTGAGGCTAGGAACAGAGAGTGAGTGTATCTGAACACTCTTTTGGGAAGGTAGGACTTGTATAAGGAGGACGGGTTGCATCTGAGCTGGAGGGGCACAACATCGTGAGCAGGAGATTTGCTAGAGTTTTTCGGGAGGGTGTAAACTCATTTGGCCAGGGGATGGGAGCAGGAGCTACAGATCTGAGGATGGAGTAGCTGGTGAACAAGTAAATAGTGAATGCAGAGAGTTGGTGAGGAAGGATAGTTCATTGAGCAAAGTTGCAGTCCATGTGATAGGTTGAAGTGTGTATTTTACCACAAGAAATGCCAGGAATAAGGGTGATGAACTTAGAGCATGGTCTGTACCAGGAGCCACGATGTTGTGGCCATTACAGACACTTGAATATCACAGGAGTAGGAATGGTTGTTGGATGTTCCGGGGTTTAGATGTTTCAAAAGGAATGGGGAGGAAATTAAAAGAGATGGGAGTGTGATTGCTAATCAGGGATAGCAGAACAGCTGCAGAAAGGAGGTTGTCAAGGAAGATTTGTCCACAGGATCAGTGTGGATGGAAGTCAGAATTAGGAAAGGTGCAGTCACTTTATTGGGAGTTTTCTATTGACCCTCCAATAGCAACAGAGACACGAAGGAGCAGATTGGGAGGCAGATTTTGGAAAGGTGCAGAAGTAACAGAGTTGTTGTCGTGAGTGACTTTTAACTTTCCCAATATTGATTGAAACCTCCTTCGTGCAAATAGTTTGCATGGAACATCCTTTGTCAGGTGTGTCCAGGAAGGATTCCTGACTCTGTTGTAGGTCCGGAGATGGCAGGTCTGGCTCCCTGTCCAGACAGTGAGGAAGGTGGGGTTCTGGCTGATCCTGTTGAGGACCTGTAAGTTTAAAATGCTACCTTCTCAGCGGATCGACACGCTGCGTGAGTTAGGAGCAGGGAGTCAGTGCACTGGCTCCCATCTGGATGTGCTTTTTAAACAGATGGATCCCGCAGATGGTCAGTGTGTGTGTGTCAGCAATGGTCAGGGCTGGGGGCTCATGGGAGAGGTTGTAGGCCGGGTAAAACCACCCTTTAAATTTGTCCAAGTGGTAACCCACTGACCTCCAGCAGGCTGGTCTGTTGTCCCCATAGTTGGGCATGGCCAGTGTGGTAACTTCAGGGGATCAGTCTGGGTCTAGCCACCACTCCGCCATGTCAGAGATGTTTAAGGGGATTGAGGCTAAGGGAATTCCCCGGTGAGAGTGGACAGGGACCCTAGTGCAGACCCAACAGTGGGTCTGATTAAATCGCTGGGCATACCCATGGGCCATTTTGAGGAAGGTGTTGGCCCGTAAGTCACGGTGGGTTATGAAACGTGCTGCCCCTTGTCCCTTTTTACCAGCAAGCCACAGTGTGTTGGTCAGACAGATCAGGCCGAGGGTGCTGATGGCGATGACTGTCACGAGCAGTTGGATCCATCCTTGGTGGTCGGAGTGGTGTCTTCCTCCATATGGTCCCTGTTCATTGGTTGTGGAGCCTTCTTGCAGCAGGTGGCATGTGTCCATTCGGGCCGTCCTTCCAGTTTTACAGCAGTCCGGTTCGTCATTATGATCAGGTATGGGCCTTTCCACCTAGGGGAGAGAGAATCTTTTTCTAGTGATTTAATCATGACATAGTCCCTGGGTCGGAACGGATGAATGGGCACTGATTGAGGTGTGGGCAACGCGGCCTTGACTTGGTCATGTGTAGCACTAATGCTCCTGCTGATGGAACTAGGATAGCCTGCTATAGGGAGTCAATCACTGATTTGATGCCTTCTACTGCTGCCGGGGACAGTGGGTATTGTCGTATAGATGGCAGGATGGCTCCTTGTTTCAGTGTGACAACGTGTGGTGGGGCAGACTTCACCTGGCCTGCGTGGTTGAGGTGTTGTGCCCATAGTGAGGTCAGGAGGTCTGCGAACAATAGGGGTTTTCGTAGGAGGGGGTAGTATCTGAGGCTAGCTTGGTGAATGTGGCCTGGAGTGTTGCAGGAGCGCACAGAACGCCTTCTGCTCAAGTTGGGCAATCTCTACTAGAAGGGTGGGGGTTTGCCCGAGGGACGTGAAGTGGAGGGGGCGCCCCTTTAGGTGCACCATCATGTGGCCTAAATCCTTAGGCACCCCTGGGCTCTTAACAATATGGGGAATGTATGGAACAGCCGTCGGACCGCTGCAGAACAGGTTGCTTGTTAAGCTGTACGTCTGCTGCCACTCCCTGTGGTCCCACAAAGTACAGACCAGTGAGAGCTAGCAGGGAAGGAAGGGCGAGATGGGGGTCCGCAAGTGCAGCATGTTCAGATGCAGGTTCCTGTGTGCCAGAAGCTGCACAGTGAAACTGACACACAAAGCATCCTGTCAGTATCATCCAGCAGAGGAAAGATAAAGTGGGGGATGAAGGGCCGTTGATAACAGGAAAAGGAGGGGGTCAAGAAGAGTGTGGGTATGGGTGGTGGGACAGGACCAGCGTGGTAGGGGTCTCCGCAGTCGGGGTTTTATTGCTGCAGTCTTTAACTTTAGGGGGCTGGTGGTGTTGGCGATGTCACGAAACTTTGCAAGACATTGCAACATGTAGACAGTGTCCCATGAGGAATCCCCATGCCCCACTGTAATGGCTGTGATCCAGTAATCAATTTTTATCAATTTTGAAGGACCCCCTCCCCATATGACCAGTTCCCATGGGATCAGGTGTAAAGGTCTCTTGTAAAGGGGATAACGTAACGGCTGTCCCCTGCGTCTTTTAGCACGGTGTTTGCTGGTGACCCAGGTGTAACAAGAGCATCTCCTACCTTGTTCTTGCAGTCAACGTATTTACCATGCCTTTTCTGGGTACTCTTGTTCATTTTTGGCCCCGGGCCGTTCTCTCCATGTGGTTGGGGTTGCCCAGCTCCCACAGCTGGCATCTCCCGACAGACGGTGGATGTCCGTGCCCCTATGGTGTCCTGAACATCTTGGGATGATTTCTAAGTGCTATCTTAGGTTTCAAGGGGAAAAAAAAGATAGAGAGCTAACAGAACACAGGCGTGAGTGATTGACAGGTTAGGCAATAGAAGTTACTCAAGCGTGTAATCGCTGACCACAAAGTAAACAAACACTTCATAGACTGCTGTTGCACACCGTCCACCTCTTCTCCCTCATCCACCGTCCAGACACGCCTTGGCGTGCCCATTTGCCACCGGGCGGTGGGGATCCCCAGCGGAGAGCTCTCTACACGGAAGTCCTCCCCCTTTCTCTCAGGAATCTGGGGTGGAGGGTGCTGCACGCAGCAGTCCCCTGCAACCGCAGATTGCGGTGGTTCACGGACTCCCAGCCCAACTGCTTGTTCTGTGGCGCTGTGGAATCCGTGGACCATGTATATTGGGTGTGGGCGTTTGCACTCCCTTTTTGATTTTCTTAAAAACCTCCTCCTCTGCTTTTGGTTGCACTTCAGTCCCACGCTCCTGATCTTCGGGCACCTGGTACGGAGGAGGGAGGGAGGGTCTGAAGACCTCCACGTGGGTCTGCTCCCGGGCCTGGCCAAACTGGCCATAAACAGATCCAGGCAGTGGGCCGTGGAGGGGGTCATTAGGGCTGACTGCCTGCCCCTCTTCCGCGGTTACGTTAGAGCTCGGGTGTCCTTGGAGAAGGAGCACGCGGTGTCCACCAACACCCTGGAGTTGTTCAGGGAGAGGTGGGCACCGCAGGGAGTGGAGTGCATTATTTCCCCCTCCAACTCTATTTTGATTTAGTCCCTGCCCTCCCCTTCACTGTTTTGATCACACAGCATTGCCCTTTGATGTGAAGGGCAGTGTTTGTCACTGGACACCCGGGTGTTTTCCTATCTTCCTGGTGGTGGAAATTGAATTGCACTTTGTGTCTCTCACTGTCTCACACCTGCACACACACACCATGGATGCTGGGGAAAAAATAAACATTACCAAAAAAAAATTTAAAAAATGGGAGTGTCAGAGGTTCTGGTCACTGAGAGCTGGCTCTTAAGAACTTGGAAAAGAAAAAAAACAAAAAGAAAAAAAATAAACAAACACAGCCAGATGGGACACATGTAATTGACAAAGCAGCACTCAGTAAGCACAGAACAAACAGACACACCCAAAACAAACCATAGGACAGGACAACACAGCTGGGCCCGAGTCAATGTTGTTCGAGCTGGATGTATCAGTAGTAAAGTGAGAATTTGATGAGCAGTCTCTCCTGTGCTGTGCCTACCTTTCTCTGCCCGACCAACTTTCTCTTGGCTAGGACAGGTTGGTGGCAACAGTTCTGACTCAAGGTGAATCACATGTAGTCTAAATTAAGGTTTTTGTAAAATTTCAGGTAATTAATTTAGCACAGGTGACGACTTCCACAAGCCTAGACAGCGCTGTTTAGTACCGAATTACCGGCTGCTAGTTAACTCACTTTCCCACCAGACCACCTCCTCAGGCCCAGTTGTGGCAGCTTAAAAATCAGTCAACAATAAGGAGCCAAGTGCTCACCTCCAAAGGCCAGAGTCATTAATCACGTTCCAAATTTCAGCAGCAGCCAGCTGCCAATTAGTTAAATTTGAAATTAATTTAGCTGCTTACCAGACTACCTCCTCAGGCCAAGTTCTGGCAGCAATTTAGAAGCCAAGTGCCCACATCCCCAGGCCAGGGTCATTCCTCAATTTCCAAATTACAGTAGGTGAAGCCAATTCGCCACAGATCGGAATTGTGGCCATCCTCCGCAGTCGTCCAGCCTTTCTCTGGTCTGACCTGCTGGGCAGGCTGGCCGCCAAGTACCAATCGGGTTAAATTTAAAATGTATGGTTCGCTTACCCTGTTGAGACAATAAAAGGGCCTGCCAACTAACGCCAAACTGTCGGAGAAATTTGCCCAATAGGTTAGTGAGACGGGGTCATGTCGTTTTGTGTCACTAGTATCCTTACATACAGATGAGGAAGGACACCACTTCGACTGGGACAACACATCCATCCTAGGACAAGCCAAATAGAGACACGCATGAGAATTCCTAGAAGCATGGCATTCCAACCGGAACTCTATCAACAAACACATTGACTTGGACTCAATTTACCACCCCCTGAGAAAAAGAACGGGAAATGACATCACCATAGGAAATGACGTCACCAATCTAAAGAAACCCAAACATATAAATAGAAAGCAGGAATCATCAGTAGTGCTTCATCCGGAGGCTCACTGAAGATGTTACTTAGTATGGTGATGAAACGTCTGAAAATGAATCTTCCAGCTCAGCGAACAACCTACATCCAGAACCTCAACCTGAACTACAAGTCTTCTCAAAACTTGCTAGTATTGAAGGCTGAACTGTAGTCAATGAGTATGATTCTTACGTAGTTGTTCTTGATGTCAAAATGTTCTAGGGAGGAGTGAAGGGCAAGTGATATGGCATCTGACGTGGATCTGTTGGTCCGATAGACAAATTGGAGTGGGTCAAGAGTAGTGGGGAGGCTGGAGTTGATTATTGCCATGACCTGCCTTTCAAAGCACTTCATTACCACCGAAGTTAGGGCCACTGGGCGGTAGTCATTGAGATATGCTGCATGAGCCTTCTTAGACACAGGGTTGACGTTGGCCCTCTTGAATCAGGCAGGGACAGTCGCCTGCTGCAGGGAGAGGTTGAAGGTATCTGAGAAGACCTCTGCAGTTGATCTGCTCACACTCTGAGTGCATGACCTGGTACTCTGCCTGGTTCCATCGCTTTCCTTGGATTCACATGAAGGAAAACTTATCTGACTTCTGATGCATTGACTGTTGGATAGGTTCATCAGGCCTTGTTGGAATAGATATTAGCTCTCTGCCAATCATGCTCTTATTTAATGGTGGAACAGCCTCGAAGGGCCAGATGTCCTACTCCTGCTCCTATTATGTAATTAGCATTTCTCAGTGTGATATGCAATAGGAGCAAACTAATCTGGTTGGGGACTTTTATTTTGACATTTTTACTGTCATTGCATAAGCTTCTGACTCTGGTCACAATCTTACAGCGAGCAGCCTAAAACCCTGTTTGGATCAAAATCTGACAGAAATAAATTATTGAGAATATTGACTTGATTGTCGGGAAAAGAAGGAATTGACGGATGGATATTCTACTTGTCATGGGGAAAATAGTCCTACGGTTTTTCTGGATTATAATGGAGGACTTTATGAATGTTATTTCCACGGCATGGAGGGATTTGCCAGGTAAACAAGGCATGGTTTAATTTTAAAGTGGAAGTTGATTTTATAAAAGTACAAAAATAACTTGTGAGTTTTGCATGTGTTGTTTCTGTTTCTGTGTTTATACAGTTAATCTTTACAATGCAACATAGTAAATTCTGGTGCACTGAAATTTGATACAAGTGCAACTCGCGAACAACAGAATCTTTTGTGCTTTGGATTATTTATTTAAATGAAGGATAAAATGAAACGAAAGCTTGATGATATGATTTTAAATAAATCCCTTCCACGTTTGTTAGATTTAATGTATTATCAACAACTTGCATTCATATGGCACTTTTATGGATCTTACGGCATTTTTAAAATTCACTCACTGGATATGTCCGTCTCTGGCTACGCCAACATTCTTTGCCCATCCGCCTGGTTAAGGATAGCAGTTTTATCACTTTAAAGGCATGATGGGGTTTTCCTGACAATTAGCAATAACTTTGCAGTAATCTTAGACGCTTAATTCCAGGTTCTTTACTGATTTCAGATTCCACCAAATCAGGAATATGAACCCAGGTCCCCAGAACATTTAGCGAAAACGTGTAGATTAATCCTTTGGTGATAACACTGTCGAGCCATCACCTCCCAGTAGTTAGGAGTTATCAAACTGCATTACTTGAAATGAGGACAGATCAAGAAATTTTTGGTCAGAGCACGAGTTTTAAGAAACATGTTAAATGAGGAAATCGAGGTTGGAAGGTAGAGAGATGTCGGAAGGTAATTCCAGATGTTTTGGGTCTTGGCAGTTGAAGATCGGCATCAACACTGGGAGCAATTAAAATTTGAGAATTCTCAGGGATTCAGAGTTTGGGGAGCACAGAGATCTCAGAGAATTGTGTGACTAGAGGAGATTATGGAAATAGAGGGGCACAGCCTCAAGTGGATTTGTAAACAAGTGAGACAACTTTGAAGTCAGAGTGCAGCTTATCCGGGAACTAATTTTAATTGGCAAGGGAGACAGGAAGTGCGATTTGCTATGAGTTAAAGCATAGAATCCCTACTGTGCAGATAAAGGCCATTTGGCCCATTGGGTCTGCACCAACCCTCGGAAGAGCATCCGGCCAGACTAACCTCCACAGCGAGGTAAAAACAATGACTGCAGATGCTGGAAACCAGATTCTGGATTAGTGGTGCTGGAAGAGCACAGCAGTTCAGGCAGCATCCAAGGAGCTTCGAAATCAACGTTTCGGGCAAAAGTCCTTCATCAGGAATAAAGGCGGTGAGCCTGAAGCGTGGAGAGATAAGCTCGGGGAGGGTGGGGGTGGGGAGAGAGTAGCACAGAGTACAATGGGTGAGTGGGGGAGGGGATGAAGGTGACAGGTCAGGGAGGAGAGGGTGGAGTGGATAGGTGGAAAAGGAGATAGGCAGATCGGACAAGTCCGGACAAGTCATGGGGATAGTGCTGAACTGGAAACTAGGAGGATGAAGGTGATAGGTCAAGGAGGAGAGGGTGAAGTGGATAGGTGGAAAAGGAGATAGGCAGGTCGGACAAGTCATGGGGACAGTGCTCCCTTGAAACTAGGATGAGGTGGGGGAAGGGGAAATGAGGAAGCTGTTGAAGTCCACATTGATGCCCTGGGGTTGAAGTGTTCTGAGGCGGAAGATGAGGCGTTCTTCCTCCAGGCGTCTGGTGGTGAGGGAGCGGCGGTGAAGGAGGCCCAGGACCTCCATATCCTTGGCAGAGTGGGAGGGGGAGTTGAAATGTTGGGTCACGGGGCAGTGTGGTTGATTGGTGCAGGTGTCTCGGAGATGTTCCCTAAAGCGCTCTGCTAGGAGGCGCCCAGTCTCCCCAATGTAGAGGAGACCGCATTGGGAGCAACGGATACAACAAATGATATTAGTGGATGGGCAGGTAAAACTTTGATGGATGTGGAAGGCTCCTTTAGGGCCTTGGATAGAGGTGAGGAAGGAGGTGTGGGCACAGCTTTTACAGTTCCTGCGGTGGCAGGGGAAAGTGCCAGGATGGGAGGGTGGGTCGTAGTGGGGCGTGGACCTGACCAGGTAGTCACAGAGAGAACGGTCTTTACGGAAGGCGGAAAGGGGTGGGGAGGGAAATATATCCCTGGTAGTGGAGTCTTTTTGGAGGTGGCGGAAATGTCGGCGGATGATTTGATTTATGCGAAGGTTTGTAGGGTAGAAGGTGAGCACCAGGGGCGTTCTGTCCTTGTTATGGTTGGAGGGGTGGGGTTTGAGGGCGGAGGTACGAGATGTGGACGAGATGCGTTGGAGGGCATCTTTAACCACTTGGGAAGGGAAATTGCGGTCTCTAAAGAAGGAGGCCATCTGGTGTGTTCTATAGTGGAACTGGTCCTCCTGGGTGCAGATACAGCGGAGGCGGAGGAATTGGGAATAGGGGATGGCATTTTTGCAAGAGATAGGATGGGAAGAGGTGTAAGCCAGATAGCTGTGGGAGTCGGTGGGTTTGTAAAAAATGACAGTGTAAAGTCGATTGTCACTAATGGAGATGTAGAGGTCCAGGTAGGGGAGGGAGGTGTCAGAGATGGTCCGGGTAAATTTAAGGTCAGGGTGGAATGTGTTGGTGAAGTTGATGAATTGTTCAACCTCCTCGCGGGAGCACGAGGTGGCGCCAATGCAGTCATCAATGTAGCGGAGGAAGAGGTGGGGAGTGGTGCTGGTGTAATTACGGAAGATCAACTGTTCTACATAGCCAACAAAGAAACAGGCATAGCTGTGCCCATGGCTACCCCTTTGGTCTGGAGGAAGTGGGAGGATTCAAAGGAGAAATTGTGAAGGGTGAGTACCAATTCGGCCAAACGAATGAGAGTGTCGGTGGAGGGGTACTGTTGGGGACGTCTGGAGAGGTAAAAACGGAGGGCTTGGAGGCCCTGGTCATGGTGGATGGAGGTGTAGAGGGATGGATATCCATGGTGAAGATGAGGCGTTGGGGGCCGGGGAAACGGAAGTCTTGGAGGAGGTGGAGGGCGTGGGTGGTGTCTTGAACGTATGTGGGGAGTTTCTGGACTAGGGGGGATAGGACAGTGTCGAGGTCGGTAGAGATGAGTTCAGTGGGGCAGGAGCATGCTGAGACAATGGTTTGGCCAGGGTGGTCAGGGTTGTGGATCTTGGGAAGGAGGTAGAACCGGGCAGTGCGGGGTTCCCGGACTATGAGGTTGGAAGCTGTGGGTGGGAGATCTCCTGAGGTGATGAGGTTCTGAATGGTCTTGGAGATGATGGTTTGGTGATGGGGGGTGGGGTCATGGTCGAGGGGGCAGTTGGAAGAGGTGTCCTCGAGTTGGCGTTTGGCTTCAGCGGTGTAGAAGTCAGTGCGCCAGACTACCACTGCGCCCCCTTTATCCGCTGGCTTAATGGTGAGGTTGGGATTGGAGCAGAGGGATTGGAGGGCTGCGCGTTGAGGGTGAGAGGTTAGAGTGGGGGAGGGGGGTAGACAGGTTGAGGCGGTTAATGTCCTGGCGGCAGTTGGAAATGAAGAGGTCGAGGGCAGGTAATAGGCCAGCGTGGGGTGTCCAGGTGGATGCAGTGTGTTGGGGGTGGGCGAAGGGGTCCTCGGAAGGTGGGCGGCAGTCCTGATTGTGAAAGTAAGCTCGGAGGCGGAGGCGACGGAAGAATTGTTCGACGTCACGGCGTGTATTAAATTCATTGATGCGTGGGCAGAGGGGGATGAAGGTGAGTCCTTTGCTGAGGACTGATCGTTCGTCCTCAGTGAGGGAGAGGTCTGGAGGGATGGTGAAAACTCGGCAGAGCTGGGAGCTGGGATCTGGTGTGGGTGTGGAGCTGGGAATAGGGGCGGAACCTGTAACTGGAATGGGTGTGGTGGTGGGGGGAATGGGGGTGGAGTCATGAGCAGGGGTAGTGTTCCCCTCGGGGTTCTGGGGGGTGGGGATAGTGACAGTGGGGTCTGTGAGGGGTGTGTCAGCAGAATGCAAGTGAGTGGCACTGGTGGGGGCGGATGTGGTGGCAGACACAGCAGTAGGAATGGCGGAAGTCACTGAGCATGTGGCATCAGCGATGATGTGAAGGGCGGGTGTGATGCATGAGGAATTGTGAGGGGCGGAAGTGGTAGTGGGAGTGGCCATGACGGGGCGGAAGTGACATCCATCAATCAGCGTGGGCGTGGTAGCTGCATCAGCCACATGGCTAATGGTGTTTCTGAGGCCAGGGGAGTCTTCTGGAATATTTGAGGAGCGCTGGTTATGGAGGTGGGTGGATAAAAGTTTGTTGTACTTACAGTTTTTGATGTTTGAGATGGAATTGAAATACTGTTTGTTGAGAGTATGAATTCTCCTGAGGATGTAGTACAGAGTGGGTCCTTTGCAATTCTGAGAGAGTGTGGCCCTCAGCTGAGGCAGGGCAGACTGTAGAGAGGTTAGGTGCCGGCGCATTGCTGCAAGCGTGGAGCGGAGGATCTTGATGGAGAACTGTTGCTGGTGTTTTTGAATCTGTAGTCTGTACTGTTTGTCCTGTTCGGGTCCGAACTCTGCTGGTTTAAAGGTGGTTCGGAGTCCGTGTGGGATGAGTTGGTTATGGAGGCATGCACTGAGGAAGCAAATGTGGCTGTGGTACTGAGTTTGTTTCATGACATGGTTGAAGAGCTTCTAACCTCCACAACCCTGCATTTGTCATGGACAATCCACCTAACCTGCACATTTTTGGATTGTAGGAGGAAACTCACTCAGACACAGAGAGAACGTGCAAACTCCACACACAGATTAGATTTCCTGCAGTGTGGAAACAGGCCCTTCGGCCCAACCAGTCCACACTGACCTTACTAAGAGTGACCCATCCAGACCCATTTCCCACTGACTAATGCACGTAACACTACGGGCAATTTAACATGGCCAATTCACCTGACCTGCACATCTTTGGACTGTGGGAGGAAACCCACACAGACACGGGGAGAATGTGAAACTCCACACAGACAGTGGCCTGAGGCTGGAATCGAACCTGGGACCCTGCCACTGTGAGGCAGCAGTAGTAACCACTGTGCTACCCATACAGAAAAGTTTCAAATAATCTTAAATTTTCAGTCGATAACATTGATTCATATTATTGCTGCTGAAAGCCTTATCCATGACTGTCATATCCAGTCTCAACTATTGGAATGCTATCCTATTCAGATTCCTATCTTTTATTTTCCATACATTTTGATTAATCAAAAATTGTTTATCTTTCACCAAATCTAACTCAATTCACTAATTCTACCCTCAATAATCTATAGTGGCTGCCATCTCCCCCCAATATTTGACCTTTATGTTTAAATCCTTACATTATGTTTCCATCCTCCATATAGAGGTGCGACAGAATAGCTAAACCCTAAGGTAACAAAGGCATGGGTGACGGTTTCAGCAACATGTTAACTGAGGCAAGGGCTAAGTCAGGTGAATTGTTGATGTTGGTTCTAGGAGATTCTAGTAGCAATATGCATGAAACCTTGTGCTGTTTGTCAAACATAATAGCCAGTCTGCAAAATGACTGGATCAGCTTCAGGCAGTTGCTAGTGAATGGGATGGACTCTAGCCAGAGAATAAGGTTTTTTGATAATTAAAAAGCGCAAAAGATAATTAAAATATTAGGTGGTAACTATGTAATTGCAGATAGCCACTAAAACTAGTTGCAAGTGTTGGTGATGGCAAAGAACAATTTGAGTCTTTTTTAATGGAGAAAGATAACAGGGCCAAATTAAATTATTTATACTGAGCTGAAGATGGAGATATTACATTGGAGGATCAGAAGTTTATTAAAAAAGTGGATTTAAAGAATGTCTTAAAGGAGAAGAGGAACATATAGAAACAGAAGAGTTTATGAAGGGAATTACAGAGTACAGAGGTCATGTGGCTATTTACATGTCTGCTAATGATAGGACAAAAATAAGACATTTATGAAATCAAAGTAGGGAATATAAAGTTGAGAGGGAGGGGGAGATTAATAGACTGAAGTAAATTAAAGATATGAATGGAGGATGGAAAGGCAATATAAGGATTTTAACATATGGGGGAAGATGGACGGTAATATAGATTATTAAGGGCAGAGTTTAGATTCCCTACAGTGTGGAAACAGGCCCTTCGGGCTAACAAGTCCGAACTGACCCTCTGAAGAATAACCCACGCAGACCCATTCCCCTCTGACTAATGCACCTAACACTATGGGGAATTTAGCATGGCCAATTCACCTGACCTGCACATATTGGACTGTGGGAGGAAACCCACACAGACATGGGGAGAATGTGCAAACTCCACACAGACAGTCATCCAAGGCTGGAACTGAACCTGGGACCCTAATGCTATGAGGCAGCAGTGCTAACCACTGAGCTACCGTGCCACCCTTAATGAATTAACAAATTGAATTAGACTTGGTGAAAGGTAAACCATAATTTTTCATTAACCAAAATATATGGAAAATAAAAGGTAGGAATCTGATTAGGAGACACTGGAGATGACAGACATAAATGAGGCTTTCAGCAGTAATAGTATGTGATAGGCAATATTGCGGATGTGGAAATTGGTAATCATCAGAGAGGAAGTGGAGTCAGATACTCAAGTTTGGGTCGGGTAAGAAGCCCATATTGCAAAATTAATGTACAGCTCTGACTTAGAGATGAAAATGGCAGCAAGGGTATGGTGGGTCTAACAAGGGCTGAACGCATAATATTTTGCTAGAGGAAGTTATAGTTCAAGAAAATATTACTATCTGATAGTCCTTTAACATTTTAAGTGTGTTGTGGCAAATGCTGAGGAAAGGGAATTGAAAAAATAACCATGAGAAAGTCATCTGGTAATAATTCCTACCAATGACATGTTTTTCCTTTTTATGATTTAGATTTAAAGTGATCTTATCCACAAAATGGTAAAGAGTTTCAGATCACAGTGTGATTATACTCTTGCAATTTGTTCTGAAAACTTTCAGTTGAAATGTTACAGAGATCAATTCTCAGATGAGAAAGATGATTAAATAAGAGGGCCTAAAATAAAATCCAAAAATGGTCTCAATATTAGATATTGCATATACTCTACATTTTTGGAACATTTAAATACTTACTATTTTGAATTGCAACTAAAACCAAAACTTTGGATGGTTGCAAATTTTCTGCTTGTAACACCAATAGTTGTTTACTTAGAATGGGGGAATAGTACATGTTGAATGGAAAATCAGCAATGCGATCCAACCCATAGACTCCTTAATCAACCTTTTTACCTCTGCAAAGAAAATATTTTATATTCACATAAAAATTAATGCAATAGAAATTCATAATTTGCGAAAATCACATTGTAGCTCTGACCAAATGGAAGACAAGTCCTACTGCTCTGTCAGTATAGTTTAAAATTTGTCAAATGCTGGGCATTTATCAGTTATTTAGCAAGGTGAGTGTCGATCAGCAATTGGATGATACCAACAGATTTGAAAGAGGGGGTACTGGAAGTGAGAAAACCATTGACAGCTAATGAAGAGAATTTGAGTGGCCCAGACCTTTTAAGGATGTGATAGGTAAATTCTTGATCAGCAAGGAAATCAAAAGCTATGTGGAAAATGCGGGAAAGTGGATTTGAAGAACGTTGGATCAGTCGTAATCCTAAAGGAGGCAAAAACGAGCTAATGGGCTGAATGGTCTACGCCTGTCCATTTTCTTATGATCTTATGCAAATTAATGGGAATATGGTCAAGGGAGCAGGAGGCAGATCTCATTAACAAGTTAAACATAGTGAGGCCTTAAGGGGAGACAGGGTAGATCGAGAGAGATACGCGAGTTCGAGGCGCAGTAGGGAGAGACCTTCGAATAAGTTTGTCCCAGTGTTTTAGTGGAAAGAAGGGAAGTGGCAGTGGCAGCTGACTGGTAATTCTCAGTGTTCACTGAGATGAGAAATTGTCTTATAATGAAGTGCTCTGTACTCTTAAGGTTTTGGAAGGACATGAGGTGCTCTCATGAAACACAAAATTATGAAGAAATTTGGTAGACTGGATATTGAGAGAGGTTAGCTGCATTGGTTAGGGATTCGAGAATATGAGGGCAGACCCTCAGAATAAGTGAAAGATTATTTTAGACTGAGATAAAGGGAAATTTCTTCATTTTAGAATTTCTTCTTTTGGGAATTCTCAACCTTAGAATATTGTAGGTGATCTGTCATTGAGTATATTCAAGTCTGGATGAGGTTGGGATCCCTCAGAGAATTTAGGGAACAATCCGCAAAGTGGAGCTGTGGCCGAAGATCAATCATATTGAATGGAAATATACACATGAGAAGTTTAAATCTTAACAACAAAGAAAGACCATGAGCTCTTCCAATTGTTGGAGGTGTGGGTGGTGAAGATAGGAGGGAGAGATTCAAGAAGATGATTTGCAGTCAAATAAGGAATCCAGGATTGCATTCCAAGATACTCCTGGAATAATGTACAGTCTTGTGGCCCAGACCTTTTAAGGATGTGATAGCAGGAGAGCAGGAACTGATAGTGCAACTAGATTTGGCAGTAGATTATTGAGTTGGCTGTCCTCTATGTCCCATCAACGCGGTGTCTCTTAGTTGTGGCCATAAGAATCATCTTGCAGCACAAAGGCCTATACTGTCTGGAATTGAGAAGAAGGAGGAGAGATCAAATGGGGATATTCAAGATGATAAAAGGTGTGGCTAAAATAGACATGGAGCGGATGCTTCCTCTTGTGGGGCATTCTCGGATGAGAGGTCATAGTCTTTGGATAAGGGGCAGCAAATTTAAAACAGAGGAGAGACTACTTCTCCCAAAGGGTTGTGAATCTGTGGAATTCACTGCCCCAGAGTGCAGTGGATTCTGAGATAGTGAGTAAATTGAGGGAGGAGTTAGACAGATTTTTAATTGGTGATGGGTTGAAGGGATATGGAGGGAAGGCAGGAAAATGAGGGTGAGGAGCATACCAGCCATGACCGAATAGTGGAGCAGGGTCGATGGGCCGAATGGCCTAATTCTGCCCCTCTATCTTATGAATATAAGATTAAAATCAGGCATGAATGTTTCTAGACCCCTAACAGCAGCAATCTGATATTCTACTTTTTTAATTGTTGCAGAAAGATAGCACATGTTTGAATCTCCCATTTTAAGCGTATACAGTCCTGACTGAAGACAATTTATTTTCTTTTTAATTGAACCAATGCTGAGAAATTCAACTAAAAGATGAAACAAATTTACAAATACGTACTATTAAGGTTTTATTTTTAAAGCATTATGTGAGGAATAGGATATTTGTGTGCGTCAGAAGGTGAGCATTTCAGCAACTCTGCCAGGGCTTTTATTTTGAAAAGTCCGTCACGACAGATTTAATTGAGATGTTGTGATGTAAGGTTTCGATAAAATATGTTTTGCTTCTATCAAAGTGTATCAGGGAAAACGCACATACGTGCAATTTTAGCCTGAAGGCAACCTCCGCGTAAGATGAAGGGCTGTAATGTGAAGTTAGAAAAAAAATCGGTTCCTCCAATGTTCCGCTTTTCAGTTCAGCAGTCATTCTGTTTTTTTTTTAAATAACAAATTTTAGCACACCTCGTGAAACTCAGCGACTGGGAATAGGCTTCATGAGATGATTGTTTTTAAAGTACTGGTCATGGACATGGAGGGATGCTTCCTGCAGACCTAAGCTGGTCCTCATACCTTGTAATGTTCCCTTTACCCGAACACTGTCTGTCTCCTCCTGACATCGGTTTACACTCAGCATCTCTGTCCCCCCTCTCTCTCTGCAACACGAACTCCCGTCCAACTTAGGCCCACAGCACCGACGCTGCAAATTTTGCTGCAATTAAAAACGTTTTCTCTATGGTGCCAATGTACAAAAAGCAAACAGAGATTGACAAAAAAAGCACGGTTGAGAAAAAAGGTTATATCGAGGTTTCAGGTTCGAATATGAGGGTCAGTGTGAACAGCAACGATTTTACTTTATCGATAGACTCTGGAGAGAGTGAGAGTTTGATCAACTGAGACTAACAAGTCGGCGAAGATGTGCTGCAGTCATTTCCACAGTAGTTATTTCTTGCTGGTTCCTTGGCAGAGTTCCCAACATCAGTAATACAATCATCAGTCTGCTCAGCATTCTTTGAATTAGAATGAGCTTTATTGTCATATGTGTTCCCGTGTACAGTTTATGTCGCCATTTACATGGTGGCTCAGTGATTAGTCTCACAGCACCAGGGTCCCAGGTTCGATTCCAGCCTTTGGTGACTGTGTGTGTGTTTCCCCTCACACTCACCGTCAGGTGAAATTGGCCATGCTAAAATTAGTGTTAGGTGCATTAGTCAGAGGGGTCTGGGTGGGTTACTCTTCGGAGGGTTCGTGTGACTGATTGGGCCACACTGTAGGGAATCTAAGCTTACAAACATTATAGAATCTTAAACACAAATTCTTGGGGAAGGATGAGGGGAGTAAAGAAATCAAAAATCCAGCATTAAGACCTTGCCATCTCAGGTATGAAAGTACAACATCATGGAAATAAATAAGAAAAATACGGAAATATTAACATTAAGAATAATAGTTCCTTCCTGCTGGTACTTAGCCTCCAGACTACAATTAGCCTCTTCACCTCAAGGCCGACAGTGAAGAAACAGGCCCTTTGGCCCAACAAGTCCACAACTTCCCTCCAAAGAGCAAACCACCCAGACCCATTCCCCTTTGACTGCTGCACCTAACACTATGAGCAATTTAGCAAGGCCAATTCACCTGACCTGCACATCTTTGGACTGTGGGAGAAACCCACACAGACACAGGGAGAATGTGCAAACTCCACACAGACTGCTGCCCAAGGCAGGAATTGAACTCAGCTCCCTGGTGCTCTGAGGTAGCAATGCTAACCACTGAGCAACCGTGCCTCCAGCAATAACTTTATTCGAGCCTTAAGGATGGAAAGTAAGAAAGAAGGAAAATAACTGCAAAATTTTTTAAAAAGGAAAAGAAATGGACACTGGATGAGCTCCAGCTGAGGAGTAATTGAGTCACAGAGTCATAGAGATGTACAGCACAGAAACAGACCCTTCGGTCCAACTTGTCCATGCCGATCAGATATCCCAATAAAATCTAGTCCCACCTGCCAGCATCTCCCCTTATCCCTCCAAACCTTTCCTATTCATGTATCCATCCAGATGCCTTTGAAATGTTGCAATTGTACTAGCCTCCACCACTTCCTCTGGCAGATCATTCCATACACGCACCACCCTCTGCGTGAAAAAGTTGCCCCTTAGGTCTCTTTTATATCTTTCCACTCTCACGCTAAACCCAGGCCCTCTAGTTCTGGACACCCCCACCCCACCACCACGGGGAAAAGACTTTGTCTATTTACCCTATCCATGCCACTCATGATTTTATAAACCTCTATAAGGTCACCCCTCAGCCTCCGATGCTCCAGGGAAAACAGCCCCAGCCTATTCAACCTCTCCTATAGCAGTGGCCCTAATTTCGGTGGTCATGAAGGGCTTTGAAAGGCTGGTCATAGCAATAATCAACTCCAGCATCCCCACTACTCTTGACCCACTCCAGTTTGCATACCATCCAACAGATACATGTCAGATGCCATATAACTTGCCTTTCATTCCTCTCTAGAATGCCTTCTCACCAAGAACAGTTACGTAAGAATCCTACTCATTGACTACAGTTCAACCTTCAACACTATTATCCCTTCGAGACTGATTACTAAACTTAGTGATCTCGGACTAAGCCCCACTCTCTGCAACTGGATCCTCAGTTTCCTGACCCACAGGTCACAATCAGTGAAGATTGGGGACAATATTTCATCCTCACTAATACTCAACACTGGAGCTCCCCAGGAGTGCATACTCCGCCCCCTACTGAACTCACTGTATACCCATGACTGTGTCACCAAATACCAGACTAATACCATTTACAAGTTCGTTGATGACACATAGTCAATTGAATCTCAGATGGCGACGAAACAGGTAACAGACGGGAGATGGAAGACCTGGAAAAATGGTGCACTGAGAACAACCTAGCTCTCAATGCCAGCAAAACGAAGGAACTCATTATTGACTTTTGACAGGATTTACTCATGCCCCCCTTCACATTAACAGCACAGAGTGGAACGAGTGAAGAGTGTCAAGCTCCTGGGAGTGGTCATTCACAACAAGCTTTCTTGGACATTTCATGTGGAAGCACTGGTTACAAAGGCCCAACAACATCTCTTCTTCCTCAGGTAGCTGAGGAAATTTGGCATGACGGTGAATACCCGTGCCGACTTTTATAGGTGCACCATCGAGAGCATCCTGTCTGGATGTATCACTACCTAGTATGGAAACTGTACCATTCAAGATCAGAGCCGGTTACAGAGAGTGGTGTCACAAAGGCCAACCTCCCATCTATAGAATCCATCTAACAGGCCCGCTGTCAAGGAAAGGCTGCCAACATTCTTAAAGATCCATCCCACCCTGGCAAAGCTTTTCCCACAACCTCTACCATCGGGGAGAAGGTACAGAAGCCTGAACACACGCAGCAGCCGGTTTCACAACAGCTTCTACCCTACTGTTGTTAGAATACTGAATGGACTCACAAACTCTTAACATTCGCCTGTATCAGTGTTTTTGTTTTTGCGGCTGTTTACCTATTATTTACTTATTTATACGACTTAACTCTGTGATCTACCTATGTTGGTCACAAGACAAAACTTTTCACTGTGCCTAGGTACACGTGACGATAAATTCAATTCAATTCAATTCAGCTCAAATCCTCCAACCCTGGAAACATCCTTGTAAATCTTTTCTGAACCTTTTCAAATTTCACAACATCTTTCCGATAGGAAGGAGACCGGAATTGCATGCAATATTCCAACAGTGGCCTAACAGCCGCAACATGACCTCCCAACTCCTGTACTCAATACTCTGACCAATAAAGGAAAGCATACCAAACGCCCTTTTTACTATCCTATCTACCTGCGACTCCACTTTCAAGGAGCTATGAACCTGCAATCCAAGGTCTCTTTGTTCAACAACACTCCCAGGACCTTACCATTAAGTGTATAAGTCCTGCTAAGATTTGCTTTCCTAAAATGCAGCACCTCACATTTATTTAAATTAGATTCCATCTGCCACTTCTCAGCCCATTGGCCCATCTGATCAAGATCCAGTTGTAATCTGAGGTAACCTTCTTTGTTGTCCACTACATCACCAATTTTGGTATCATCTGCAAACTTACTAACTATACCACTTATGCTCGCATCCAAATCATTTATGTAAGTGATGAAACATAGTGGACCCAGCACTGATCCTTGTGGCACTCCACTGGTCACAGGCCTCCAAACTGAAAAACAACCCTCCATCACCACCCTCTGTCTTCTACCTTTGAGCCAGTTCTGTTTCCAAATGGCTAGTTCTCCCTGTATTCCATGAGATCTAGTCTTGTTAACCAGTCTCCCATGGGGAACCTTGTCAAACACCTTACTGAAGTCCATATAAATCATACCTACCACTCTGCCCTCATCAATTCTCTTTGTTACTTCTTCAAAAAACTCAATCAAATTTGTGAGACATGATTTCCCACGCACAAAGCCATGTTGACTATCCCTAAGTGTCATTGCCTTTCCAAATACATGTACATCCTGTCCCTAGGTTTCCCTCCAATAGCTTGCCCACCAAGATCAGACTCACTGGTCTATAGTTCCCTGGCTTGTCCTTACCACCTTTCTTAAACAGTGGCACCACGTTAGGCAATGTCCAGTCTTCTGGCACCTCACCTGTGACTATAGATGATACAAATATCTTAGCAAGAGGCCCAGCAATCACTTCCCTAGCTTCCCACAGAGTTCTCGGGTTCACCTGATCAGGTCCTGGGGATTTATCCACCTTTTTACGTTTCAAGACATCAACCACTTCCTCCTCTGTAATCTGGACATTTTTCAAGATGTCACCATCTATTCCCCGAGATTCTATATCTTCCATGTCCTTTTCCACATCCTTTTACTGATACATAATACTTGTTTAGTATCTCGCCTATTTTCTGTGGCTCCACACAAAGGTCGCCTTGCTGATATTTGACGGGTCCTATTCTCTCCCTAGTTACCCTTTTGTATTTAATGTCTTTGTAAAAACCCTTTGGATTCTCCTTAACTCTATTTGCAAAGCTATCTCATGTCCCCTTTTTACCCTCCTGATTTCTCTCTTAAGTATACTCCTATTGCCTTTATACTCTTCTAAGATTCACTCGATTTATCCTGTCCATACCTGACGTATGCTTCCTTCTTTTTCTTAACCAAACTCTCAATTTCTTTAGTCATCCAGCATTCCCTGTACCTACCAGCCTTTCCTTCCACCCTAACAGGAATATACTTTCTGTGGACTCTCGTTATCTCATTTCTGAAGGATTTCCAGCCATCCCTTTACCTGCGAACATCTGCCCCCAGTCAGCTTTTGAAAGTTCTTGTCTAATACCTCAAAATTGGCCTTCCTCCAATTTAGAACTTCACCTTTTAGATCTGGTCTATCCTTTTCCATCACTATTCTAAAACGAATAGAATTATGGTCGCTGGCCCCAAAGTGCACCCCCACTGACACCTCAGTCACCTGCCCTGCCTTATTTCCCAACAGTAGGTCAAGTTTTACATCTTTTCTAGTAGGTACATTCACATACTGAATCAGAAAATGTTCTTGCACACACTAAACAAATTCGTCTCCACCTAAACCCTTAACAGTATGGCAGTCCCAGTCTATGTTTGCAAAGTTAAAATCCCCTACCATAATCGCCCTATTATTCTTACAGATAACTGAGATCTCCTTACAAATTTGTTTCTCAATTTCCCTCTGACTATTAGGAGATCTATAATATAATCCCAATAAGGTGATCATCTCTTTCTTATTTCACAGTTCCACCCAAGTAACTTCCCTGGATGTATTTCTGGGAATATCAACCCTCAGTACAGCTGTAATCAAAAACACCATTCCCCCACATCTCTTGCCTCCTTTTCTGTCCTTCTTGTAGCATTTGTATCCTGGAATATTAAGCACCAGTCCTGTCCATCCCTGAGCCATGTTTCTCTAATTGCTATGATATCCCAGTCCCATGTTCCTAACCATGCCCTGAGTTCATCTGCCTTCCCCGTTAGGCCCCTTGCATTGAAATAAATACAGTTTAATTTATCAGTCCTACCTTGTTCTCTGCTTTGTCCCTGCCTGCCCTGACTGTTTGACTCGCTTTTGTTCTCAACTGTACCAGTCTCAGATTGATCTCTTTTCACACTATCTCCCTGGGTCCCAGCCCCCCACCTTACTAGTTTAAATCCTCCCAAGCAGCTTTAGCAAATCTCCCTGCCAGTATTTTAGTCCCCTTCCAGTTTAGGTGCAACTTGTCCTTCTTGTGCAGGTCACTTCCACCCCAAAAGAGCTTCCAATGATCCAACAATGTGAATCCTTCTCCTATATACCTGCTCTATCCCTCTATTCCTGCCCTCACTAACTCATATCACCGGGAATAATCCAGATATTACTAATCTTGAGGACCTCCTCTTTAAATTTCTCCCTATCTCACTCTAATCTCCCTTCAGAATCTCAACCTTTTCCCTTCCTATGTCATTGGTTCCAATGTGTACAATGACCTCCTGCTGGCCTCTCTCCCCCTTGAGAACATTCTGCACCCTCTCTGAGACATCCTTGTTCTTGGCACCAGGGAAGCAACACACCATTCTGGGAGTCCCCTAACACAATCGATCTCTTGGAATCTGACCTACCCCTCATTGCATTAGAGCCAGTCTCAATATCAGAAACTTGACTGTTCATGCTATGTTCCCCTGAGAATCCATTACCCCCTTCATTTTCCAAAACAACATACCTGTTTGAAATAGGGATAGCCAATGATGACTCCTGCACTAACTGCCTACCTCTCTTACCTTTCCTGGAGTTAACCCATCTATGTGACTTTTCCCCCTTCCTATAATTGCCATCCATCACATCCCCTTGCTGTCGTAAATTCCTCATTGCCTTTAACTGTCTCTCAATCCTGCTCTGCTGCCATTTGGAGAGGAAGCAGGAACAGGATAGTGATTCTACCATCAGGTCTTTCCAAATTGTAAGGCTGCAAATCATGCATGACTACTCAAGGCAGTCCCAAACACAGGAACGTTTTCTTGCCTTGAACATTCTGTGGTTTGCTTGATTCTAGTCTTCATGTGTCATTCATTGTTGCACTGGTGGGGCTTCCATATTTGTTCTTGAGCACATTTCTAAATTGATTTGTACACAAGTTAGAACCCAATACAGTACAATATAACATATCTGCTTGTACGTACAACCACACATTAAATCATTAAAATTTACAGTAATACAGGGTTTTATTTGTAAGTACATGCTTTCGTGAGTCAGACATTCATGAAGTCAGGGACATCTATAATTCTTGCATTGAAAAGGTCTTAGATTTTGAATTTGACTTCATTAATCTTCTGAATCTGACAGCAATTTCAATGTTAATAGCATAAAACATCAAATTCTCAACAGTTCACTTGTTTATAATTGATTGGATAATTAGAGATATGTCATCTGAGCACCTTGTGGGTATACACAGAGTCACTGGCATTGGCTTCAGGATATCTGTATTTGACTGCATTTGCACATTCTAGAAATTGCTGTCAGCTGCATTGAAGTTCAAAACCCAGGCCATTATTTAGATGTTCTCCATGAAAAGAGTCAGTTGAAAATGGGTTGTATTAATGATTATGAAAACCATGCAATGATGAAAATGCTATGCAAATACTTGGTGAAAATTAATCAAGGGTATGAGGAAATGAAATGACTAGAACAGATGGCATTGATATAAAGCTTGCACTAGCAAAGATATGATGTGCCAAGTACCCACTTCCTGGATTTCATAGACTAAGCTGCTGCTGTCTGAAGCATTTTACAATGCAAAATATATTTTGTACAAGCACACTCTCTCATGCTGAATAAATGTTGAAAAGCCCTAGTACAAAGGCTATAATTCACTGTCAATGTCAGAACTATGTCACAACAGAATCTAGTTTGGATCTGTATTCTTTTTAGGTCTGAGGCAGCTCTTTCCAAATGCAAAGAAGGAGCCAATATACTACAGCAGGAAAAAGGGGCGAGAGAGTGTAGCATCTCTGTTTATGACTGTGGAAGAAACCCCCGAACCCATTCCAGTGAAAGTCAAAGGGGAAATTCCGAAATGGTTAAGAGGAAAGCTGCTGAGAAATGGGCCTGGAAAATTTGAATTTGGAAATGACATGTAAGTGTGTCCTTCTGTGTGTGATATTACAGAAAAACCTATGTGTGTTCTGAAGAGGGTTGTACAATAGTAACAGTACTAGGAGAACAGATTGATTGAAATGACACTTCTATATTGACGTACTTGGATCAGTTGTGTATCCCTTGGGGGTTCATTGTATTCAGATGATGAGCATTAATTTGGTATTCACCAACAAGCAAGGCAGGATGGTTCAGATGGTTACAGCATGATGCCAATGACAGAAGGTCTCATGGTGCCATGGTAGTGTCTCCCCCTCTGGGCTAGAGGTCTAGGTTAAACTTCCATCCATTCTGAATTGTGTCATGATGGGTTCATTAATAATGTTTTTATGTTAATTCCTGCTGTTAGCCATAATTTCCAAAATATGAAATGGATCGTTCGGTTGCAGACTACCTTAGACATCCAAAGAAAGAGTTTCCATTTCCCAGTGGGAAAAAATTACATTCAAGATAATAGCTTGTGGAATGTCATGGAATCCCTACAGTGTGGAAGCAAGCCATTCAACCTACCAAATGGACACCAACCCTGCAAGGTGCATCCCAACTAGACCCACCCTGTATTTTCCAAACCTCCTAACCTATATGTCCCCATGATATGGAGGAGCCAGTGTTGGATTGGACTGGACTAAGTTTAAAATCACACACTAAGTTATAGTCCAACAGGTTTATTGGATTATAACCTGGTGTGTGTTATATATGTTTCCAGACACTGTGGACAATCCACCTAAACCATACACCTTTTGGACTGTGGGAGGAAAACCACACAGACAGGGGGAAAACATGCAAACTCCACACAGACTGTTGCCTGAGGGTTGAATTAAATCCAGGTCTCTGGCACTGTAAGGCAGCAGTGCTAACCATAGCCAACATGTCGCACCATGTCCTGGTAGCTACAGTTTTCCTCTTAAATTTGACTTAAAATCATTTGCTTCAACTTCCAAGGATTGTAACTTGATAATGGCATGACAAGGAGAATGGGTCAGCTTGAATCATACATGAACTACAGGACCACAGCCTATATCTTAAACAACAATAACTGCGATTATGCATATTTTTAATTAACTTGTACAGGCATTTTATGATACACCTCCAAAGCAGGGGAGACTTGAACCTGGACCTTCTGGCACAGAGGTAGGGACACCACCACTGCACTATGACAGCCCTATAACTTGCATATAGTGCCATTAATGTATTATTTAAAGGAAAGGAAATAAGATAACTCGAAGTCAAACTGAAAAAAAAGAGAAATCAGGAAAGACAAAGAAAAATTAGATGTAAGAATGGAAAAAAAATAAAGAATTTTATTAAAAGTATTGAATAATCTGTAGAAGTAAGACTCCACAAATTCAGTTATTTCCTTAAATAAAAGCAAAATATGACAGACACTGGAAAAGTAAAGAGTAATAAAAATGGAGAATGCTGGAAGAACTCAGATCTGGCAGCATTTGTGGAGAGTGAAACAGAATTAGCGTTTTGAATCCAGTGACTTTGTTAAATGCCAATGAATTTAATCCCTTTTTAGCCTGGAGAAGGGGAGTAGTTTTACAAGAACATAAACCGTACAATTCAAGTCCCTTCATTCCATTTGGTATTTTCCATCTGAATATTATGTGACCTATTGGCTCAGATGTGTACATTTCTTCCTGAGATTTGAGTGGAGTTGTCTCCTATACAGGAAAGCAATCTCAATTCAACGTCCTTGATAATGGCCTGTGTCAAGTAGAGTTCACTGTTACCTCTAGCACTGGAATCCATACTGAAAGCTTCAGCAAAAATGCAATATATGCAAAATCATACTTTCAGTAGAAGGCTTCATAACTGATGGTGTCCAGATCACCTAGTCAAGCTTGGTGAACTTGATACATGCTTTCCATCCATTGCCAGATGCATGTTTTTTCACTTATTCATTTTGTGGGGTGTGGGCATTGCTGACTGGGTCAGCATTTATCGCCCATCCCTAGTTGCCACTTGAGGAGGTGATGGTGATCTGTCTTCTTGAACCGCTGCAGTCCATCAGCTGTGGGTTGTCCCATGATGCTATTAAGGAGGGAATTCCAGGAATTTGACCCAGCGACAGTGAAAGAATGGTGATATAGTTCCAAGTCAGGATGGTGAGTGGTTTAGAGGAGAATTTGTAGGGGATGGTGTTACTATGTATCTTCTGCCCTTGTCCTTCCAGATGGAAGGAGACATGGGTTTGGAAGGTCCTGTCAGAGGAGCTTTGATGAATTTCTGCAGTGGATCTTGTAGATAAAACACACTGCTGCTACTGAGTGTCAGAGGTGGAGGGAGTGCATGCTTGTGGATGTGGTGCCAATCAAATAGGCTGCTTTGTACTGGATGGCATCAAGCTTCTTGAATGTTGTTGGGTCTGCACTCATCCAGGCAAGTGGGGAGTATTCCGTCACACTCCTGACTTATGCCTTGTGGATGATGGACAGGCTTTAAGGAGTCAGGAGGTGAGTTACTGCCTGCAGTATTCCTAGCCTCTGACCTGCTCTTGTAGCCACCGCATTTTGTGGTCAGTCCAGTTGAGTTTCTGGTCAATGATAACTCCCAGGATGTTGTCAGTGGGGGAATCCAGTGATGGTAACACCTTTGAATGTCAAGCGACCTTGGTTAGATTGTCTCTTGCTGGTGATGGTCATGGACTGGCATTTGTGTGGCGCAAATGTTATTTGCCACTTGTCAGCCCAATCCTGGATATTGTCCAGATCTTGTTTCATTTGGCTGTGGACTGCTTCAGTATCTGAGGAGTCATGAATGGTGCTGCACATTGAACAATCATCAGTGAGCATCCCCATTTCTGACCTTATGATGGAGGAATGGCCATTGGTGAAGCAGCTGAAGATGGTTGGGTCGAGGACATTACCCTGAGGAACTCCTGCAGAGATGTCCTGGAGCTGAAATGATTGACCTCCAAGAACCACGACCATCTTCCTATGTGCCAGGTATGACTCTGACCACCGAAGAGTTGTCCCCCGATACCCATTGATTCCAGTTTTGTTAGGGCACTGTGATACCACAATTGGTCAAATGTAGCCTTGATGTCAAGAGCTGTCACTTTCACCTCCTGTCTGGAATTCAGCTCTTTTGTCCATATTTAAACCAAGGCTATAATGAGGTCAGGAGCCGAGTGGCCCCAGCAGAACCAAACTGAGTGTCACTGAGCAGGTTATTGCTGAGCAGGTGCTGCTTGATAGCCCTGTTGATGACACTGTCCATCAGTTTACTGATGATCGACAGTAGATTGATGGGTTGGTAATTCACCAGGTTAGCTTTGTCCTCTTTGCTATGTACAGGACATACCTGGGCAATTTCCCACATTATCGGGTAGATGCCAGTGTCGTAACTGTACGGAACTGTACTTGGCCAGGGGAGCGGCAAGTTCTGAAGCACATGCCTTCAGTACTATTGCCAGAATGTTGTCAGGGCCCATAGACTTTGCAGTATCCAGTGCCTCCAACCATTTCTTGATATCATGTGGAATTAATCGAATTGCCTGAAGACTGGTAACTGTAATGCTGGGAACCACTGGAGGAGACTGAAATGGATCATCCACTCTTCTGGCTGAAGATTGCTGTGAAAACTTCAACCTTATCTTTTGCACTGATGTGTTGGGAACTCCAGCATTGAGGATGGGGATATTTGTGGAGACTCCTTCTCCAAAGACTGGTTTAATCATCCACCACCACTCTCAACTGGATTTATTGATAACCAAGTTGAGTAGCTGCTAAGATTGGAAAAGTTGGTATAGGTGCTGTGAAGAGAAAAATCATTAGCGCGCTGTCATAGTGTTATATTGTACAAAGGATCTTTACTCATCACCTGAAGTTATTCCTGGCAAAAAGTGTGCGGGGTGGCCCATTACGTAATGAAAACGAACAGTAAAATGTAGCAAACAAAAACAAATTGCTGGAGAAACTCAGCAGGTCTGGCAGCATCTGTGGGGAGAGACACAGCTTTGAGTCCAGTGACTCTTGGTCAGAGAAGTTCTAAAGAAAGGTCACTGGACTTGAAATGTTAACTCTGCTTGTCTCTCCACAATTGCTGCCAGACCTGCTGAGTTTCTGTTCTTTGTTGTATGTTAGTAAAATGTATCAATCTGCCACATAAAAAGGCCCTCAACCACCCTCTTATAAATATATATGTTATAATACGTTAGCAAAGAATAGTTAATCAAACTACATAATATGCAAATAAACACGACTTAATAAACTTCAGGTCTGTCCTCTCTTTAGGTACAATCATTGGTTTGATGGTATGGCATTGATGCATCAGTTCAGAATTGAAGATGGCAATGTAACCTACATGAGCAAGTTTCTTCGCAGTGAAACCTATCAGACCAACAGTGCAAACAACCGAATCATGGTTTCTGAGTTTGGAACTTTAGCAATGCCTGACCCTTGCAAAAACATTTTTGCAAGATTCCTGAGCAAATTTGAAATACCAAGTATGTGCCAAATGTTCAGACAAGTAATCATTTTTTGGAACCATGTGAGGATCAAAACTAATGTTCGAAATATTTTGTTTTAGAAGCAAGTGATAATGGAAATGTGAACTTTGCACGCTACAAAGGAGATTACTATGCAACCACTGAAACTAATTTTATTCATAAAGTGGACCTCAATACCCTTGACACCATAGAAAAGGTAAGCTTTGCTTCATTGTTGCATGAGATTAAGTGTGAAGAACAATCCTTCCACTGGATATAAAAACTAACCTTTAGGATGTTAGTATTTCTATTTTGCATGTTTGGTTATATTTTGGGTTATCTGTACAATTATCTCAAGTGTAGAAACTTAGGAAACATTATATAATTTAGAAGACATGTGAAGGTTGCATATTATGTCTTATATATATGTTATACCTGTGTTATATATATTCAGACCTCAAGGCTAACTTCAACAAAGGTGATCTATTGTTTTCAACTCTCTTTGCTTTTTCACCATGTCTATCACACTTACATTAAAGTCTTAGACTATGCAGGCAATTCTCAGTTTTGGTTACAACTGGCTGTGGTGCATTGATTATCCAGTGCTCTTGTCCAAATTTACTTTTCATTGAAGTCAGTTTGCTGAAAGTGATGATTATCTTCTGTGCTGGGGTACTTTTTTGTTAAGTGAATTCTTCTGGGAAGCAATTAAAATTCACTGGGATGACGGCACTCAGAATTTTTGAAAATTAACATGCATGTTCAGTTGGCTGTTAGGAAGGCAAATGCAATGTTAGCATTCATTTCAAGAGGGATAGTATACAAGAGCAGGGATGTACTGCTGAGGCTGTATAAGGCTCTGGCCAGACTTCATTTGGAATATTGTGAGCAGTTTTAGACCCAATAATTAGATTAGATAAGATTCCCCTACAGTGTGGAAACAGGCCCTTCAGCCCAACAAGTCCACACCGACCCTCCGAAGAGTAAACCACCCAGTCCCATTTCCCTCTCACTACTGCACCTAACACTATGGGCAATTTAGCACGGTCAATTCACCTAACCTGCAAATCTTTGGACTGTGGGAGGAAACTGGAGCAGACCAAGCAGACACAGGGAGAATGTGCAAACTCCACACAGACAGTCACCGGAGGCTGGAATTGAACCCGGGTCCCTGGTTCTGTGAGGCAGCAGTGCTAACCACTGAGCCACCGTGCACCCCTTAACCTTAAGGAAGGTTAACACCATAGACCATAAAACATGGGAGCAGAAATTAGGCCATTCAGCCCATCGAGTTTGCTCAGCCATTCAATCATGGCTGAAATGTTTCTCAATGCCATTCTCCCACTTTCACACCATAACCTTTGATCCCCTTTCCAATCAAGAACCTAACTCTCTCAGTCTTAAATATACTCAATAACCTGTCCTCTACAGCCTTCTGTGGCAATACATTCCATCGATGCATGACTTTTTGGCTGAAGAAGTTTCTTCGTATCTATGTTCCAAAAGGTCTTCCCTTTATTCTAAGGCTGCGCTTTCAGGCCATAGTCTCTCCTACCAATGGAAACATCTTGCTAACATCCCATCTGTCCAGGCCATTCAGTATTCTGTAAGTTTCAATTAGATTCCCCTCAGCCTTCTAAACTCCATTGAGTACAGACCCAGAGTCTTCAAACATTCCTCATATGTTAAGTTGTTCATTCCTGGGACCATTCTTATGAACCTCCTCTGAATATGCTCCAGGGCCAGTAAATCCTTCCTGAGATATGGAGCCCAAAATTGTGCACAACACTCCAAATGTGGCCTGACCAGAGCCTTATAGACCCTCAGAAGTATATTTCTGCTTTTATATTCAAGTCCTCTCAAAATAAATGCCATCATTGCATTTGCCTTTCTAACTACTGACTCGACTTGCAAGTTTACCTTGAGAGAATCCTGGACTAGAACTCCCAAGTCTCTTTGCACTTCAGACTTCTGAATTTTCTCCCCATTTAAAAAAAAGTCCATATTTCTATTCTTCCTGTCAAGGTGTATGATCTCACACTTTCCCACATTGTTCTCTGATGTGCTGGCGTTAGATGGGGTCCAGAGGAGATTTATAAGAATAATCCTGGGAATGAAGGCTTGTCATATGACAAGCAATTGAGGACTCTGGGTCTGTGGTCAATGGAGTTTAAAGAGATGGGATGGGGAAATGCGACCTGATTGAAACTTATTAAATACTGAGAAGCCTGGATAGAGGGGACATGGCAAAGATATTTTCCCTAGTAGTACAAACTCGGGCCTAAGGGGTACAACATCAAAGTGAAGGGATGACTCTTTGAGATGTGGGGGAATTTCTTCAGCCAGAGGCTGGTTAATCTGGTGAAGTCATTGCCACAGAAGGTTGTGGAGGCCAAGGTAAGTAGTGTCTTTAAAACAGAGATAGATAGGTTTTTGATTGGTAGGGGTACCAAGAATTATGTGGAAAAGGGAGGAGAATGAGAAACATTAAGAAACATATCAGCCATGATTGATTGGCAGAGCAGACTCAATGAACTAGATGACCTAATTCTCCTTATTTATCTTATGGACTTAAAATGATCTGGAAATGATGCCCCACTATTCCTGGAAATGTGATTAAATCATCAAAACGTGGAAATTTGACTAAAATCATCTTTAAATTCACCCACTTAATTAGTTAAAAGGTTTTCTCAACAACAATAAAATAACTCTTTATTGTAATTAAACAGTTTTTTACTAACAGCAAAAAACATGAATTGCTAATGTAGCTCTATCACTTAAACCCTATATCTTTCTTCAAAATTCCCATGCACATATATAAAGAGGCACACAGAGAGCCAAGACAAGACACACATGTTATGGATGGGGAAGAAAACAAAGAATGTCAGGGAAGCGTGGTTCTGGCAGCAGTTTAGATCATCGACAGTGATAAATTGTTTTCCTTAAGCTTTAGGGTAGCATGGTGGCTCAGTGATTAGCATTGTTGCCTCACAGATCTGGGTTCGACTCCTGCCTCGGGCAACTGTCTACGTGGAGTTTGCACATTCTCCCTGTGACTGTATGGGTTTCCTCCACAATCCAAAAGATGTGCAGGCCAGGTGAATTGGCCATGCTAAATTGCCTATAGTGTTAGATATCAGGGGTAAATATAGTGTAGGGGATTGGGTCTGGGTGGGTTACTCTTCGGAGGGTCAGTATGGACTTATTCGGCCGAAGGGCCTGTTTCCACACTGTAGGGAATCTAATCTTTCTTCTGATTCTTTGCTAATAACAAGGCTATGGACACAGCGTTTCACAATCTTTCATTCTCTGGGTGAGGATATGCACTATCATTGCTGCTCAAGTTGTTTTTTCTCTTTGCTCATTCCAACAGAGGAAATGGTGAGTTAGAAAAGCTACCAGTGAGCGTTTCTATTACTTCTCTACACTCGTGGGAGAGAAAGAAATTTAGGTACTTTATCTTCACAAGATAGAAGCTTCCATTTATTGACCACAAATGCAGGAAGTAGTCATCTGCCCAGGAACCAATCAAATGGTTGTTACTATGCTGAGCCCTCATGAGTATGCAATAGCTGGTCCTATTTGAAAAGCCAATCATAACATTGTCTCTGGGCAAAACATTCAGTGCCCATTTCTTCTGGATGTCTCCCTCATTGTCAAAACAAGACAACATTGTCGATGCAACTCACAATGGGTTCCAGTAAATTGTTTACTTAAAACTGCAAACACATTCTTATAGCCTCCTTGGTTTAAAGCAGTTCTTTTTTGTATCTTTAGCTCTCAGTCCAACTATTAGAAGTTGTCTTTGTACTTCATTTTCAAGTTCATTGACATCTGCTTGCCTCATTTCTCACATTCCTCCAACTACTATAAAATGTGAAGACTTTTTACACATCTATTAAATTGCTGTAACCCTGCTTTTTTCTCATGTTCTGTCTTGGTCTATCTTCAGTATTCATTTCACCTACTTCTGCATTTAATATTTCTCTTTGAATCCTTTGAATTTGTACCTGTAAAAAAAACCCCTTTTGTGTCTAAAGGTTCTGGCCGAGATAGCAATGGCATATAGATGATCGCTGTATTCTATGTTCCATTCAGATATCTTAAGGTGAGCAAGCAGTCTGTTCCATCATAAATATTATACATGCATTCTCAAGTACATGACAAGCAACCAAAATGTTTTCCTGTTTTAAAAGTAATCTTTATCAGTGTCATTTATGATTTTATTGCTAGGTAGCTCTTCATCTGCATCCATTATGATTTCATTGCTAGGTAGCTCTTCATCTGCATCCATTATGATTTTATTGCTGGGTAGCTCTTTATCTATGTCACTTATGATTTTGTTGCTAGGTAGATTGGACCAAATTTATTGCAGTCAATGGAGCAACAGCCCATCCTCATTACGATCCTGATGGGACAACCTACAATATGGGCAATTCATATGGAAAAAATGGTAAATTTGCCCTTTAACAACATATAGTCATATGTCATCTCTACAAACAATGGACTGGAATCTCTTTGGAACTGGTCCCATTCTAACCATAGAGCTTTGTCAGATACCCATTTTCATGAGAGTGAGAGTCCTGTGCATAGTTTATCGGTCAGACCCTTTCCAGTCAGTTGATTGTGCAGGTTCCATTACACTAACTTTCACAATTCTTTTTCCTGGGGCAGCACGTTAAATGGTGTTTAGAGAGACTAACCACACACAATCTGAATATAGTTCAATAATTGTAGCAATTTGACATTTTATGGGACTTTCCGTTCTCCATCTATCCACAGTTTGGATCAGCATAGGTCCTATGCAGCCAGCTATGCCTCAAATGTAAAGTTGTTGGGACATGTAAAGACTGCCTCTTTTTAACTGTCAGTGCCCTCATTGCATCCAGAAATCTCCCCTCCACTGCCTCCAAACTCATAGTCCCCCATCTTCGCACTGCCCAGTTTTACCTGCTTCCCAGGATCCACAAGCCCAGCTGACCAATCATCTTGGCATGCTCCTGCCCCACTGAACTCATCTCATCCTCTCTCGACTCCATCGTCTCCCCCTTAGTTCAGGCACTCCCCACCAACATCCGCGACACAAGCCATGCCCTCCATCTCTTCAGTAACTTCCAGTTCCCTGGTCCCCAGCACTTTATCTTCACCATGGATGTAGAGTCCTTATTCACGTCCATACCTCAGAAAGATGGCCTTCAGGTCCTCAGCTTCTTCCTTCTCAGTAGACCCATCCAGTCCATCTCCGCCAATACCCTCCTCCGCCTCACTAAACCAGTCCTCACCCTTAATAACTTTTCATTTATTTCCTCTCATTTCCTCCAAATCCAGGGGGTGGCACCAGGATGGGCCCTAGTTAAGCCTATCTCTTTGTCAGCTACGTCAAACAGTCCCTCTTCAGTACTTACACAGGCACTGTACCCCAACTCCTCTGCCATTACATCGATTACTGCATCGGTGCAGGGTCCTGCAACCAGGCTGAACTGGAGCAGTTCATCGACTTTGCCCACAACTTCCACCCTGCACTTAAATTCACTTGGTCCATCTCGGACACCTCCCTCCCCTTTCTTGACCTCTCCATTTCCATCTCTGGCGACAGTCTCCAGACAGATGTTTACTGCAAACCTTCAGATTCCCACAACTATCTGGACTCCACCTCCTCCTACCCAGTATCTAGTATTCTGAAAGAACTGTGTCCCATTCTCCCAATTCCTCCACCTCCACCACATCCGCTTAGCCGAGGAGACATTCCACTCGCGAGCATGCCAGATATCCACCTATTTTAAACAAATGCTTTTCCTCCCTACGTTATCCAGACAGCCCTCCACCACACTACCTCCCCCCACCAAATGCAATAATGACAAAGTTCCCCTTGTCCTCACCTACCACCCCACCAGTCTCTGTATCCAACGCATCATCCTTAAACAATTCTGCCAACTCCAACTATACCCCACCACCAAGGATATCTTCCCCTCCCCACCCCTCTCTGCTTTCTGTAAGGACCGTTCCCTTTGACAGTCCTTGGTTTGAGCCACTCTCCCCACCAGCCCCCCTCCTCCAAACCCCGAGGTACCTTCCCTGCAACTGGAAAAGTTGCAAAACCTGCCAGTACACCATCCCCCCTCACTTCCATCCAGGACCCCAAACAGTCCTTCTCGTTGAGATAGAGGTTCACCTGCCTCTCCTCCAAACTAGTTTAGTGCATCAGGTGCTCCCGATGTGGTCTTCTCTACATCGGTGCGACCAAATGTAAACTTAGGGAACAGCTCACCGAGCATCTCAGCCAGGCCCGCAGGGGCTGACCGGACCTCCCAGTCACTGTCCATTTCAATTCCCATCCTCATCACCTCTCTGACATGACCATCCTTGGCCTTTTCCATTGCCACAACAAACCACACTGCAAATTGGAGGAACAACAACTCATCTTCCGCCTGCGCAGCCTACAGCCCGGAGGACTCAACATTGAATTCTCCAATTTCAAATAACCTCCCCTCTTATCCCCTGACTTCCTTCTCAGCCCCTCCCCCTCCCTTCCACCATCCCAGCCACCAACTGGATTCATTCCTCCCATCGATCAACCAGGTCGTACCCTTTGCCTGTCCTCACCTATCCCCACTTCACCACCCTGCCCCCGCCATCCCTTTATCTGCAACTCCCCCCAAACCCACCCTCAGTCCTGATAATGGGATACACCCGAAATGTCGACTTCTCCACCTCCTGATGCTGCCTGGTTTGCAGTGTTCTTCCAGCCTCCTGCCTGTTTACTTGTCCTTCTAGATGGCAGAGATCATGGGTTTGGGAGATACTGTCTAAGGAGCCTTGATGAGTTCAGTGCATCTTGCAGATGGTACATTGTGCTGCAACTGTACATTGGTGGTGAAAGGATTGAATGTTGAAGGTGGTGGATAGGATGTCCTAGATATGTTGAGCTTTTTGAGTATTGTTGGAGCTGCATTCATCAAGGCAAGTGGGGAGTATTCCATCATCACTCTCCTGACTTGAACCATATGGATGATAGATAGGCTTGGGCAGATGGGTGCTCGCTGCAGAATTCTTAAGTTCTGACGCATTCTTGTAGGCACAGTATTTTTCTGTTTTTGTTCAAGTTTCAACAGCATTGTTTCCTAATAATATGACAAACCATGCTTGACAACCTTATAGATATTTGCTGAGGGGATAGATAATAAATTGCAGTTTGCACTTAATAGAAAATAAAAACTTTTCCTTTACTGGAGCTCAGAGGTGATTCAATAAAGCTCTTCATGTAGGGTCATGGTAATGTTAATGGTAATAGGTTGTTTGCACTGCTTGCTGATGTGACAACAAAGGGAAGAGAATTGCGCAAAGAATTAAGGTGAGACTGGAAAATATCCTTTTAAACTGAGGGTGTTCTGAAAGTAAATTCTCTACCAGAAATCATTGATCATGTTGGTTCACTAATTCTTTCAAGAATGATTATCATTGATGAATGAAGAATAATAAAGAGGTTATGGAGTGTGTGCAGAATTAAGCTCAGTGACATATGCTTGAAACCCAAGCAGAGTTGCCAGGCTGAATGAATCATTTTATATTGCAACAGTAGTCTCATCAGCTTTGAAGGCATTTAAATGGTCACTGGAAAAATATATGGATGATAATGGAATAGTGTAGGTTAGATGGGCTTCAGATTGGTTCCACAGTTCGGCACACCATCGAGGGCTGAAGGGCCTGTACTCTGCTGTAATGTTCAATGTTCCATGATCGATATTTATGTTTTGTTTTGTAGGTACGGCCTATAACATCATTGCAGTTCCTCAGCAGAAGTCAGATGATGAGGAGACACTCGAAGACGCTAGAGTTGTTTGTCAAATAACACCAATCGACAGCATGAAGCCTTCTTACTACCACAGCTTTGGTTTGAAATAACTTCTAATTACCAGCATAGATTGTGACTTGACTTGTAAATTTCCCTCTGTCAAAGACCAAATGAAACAAACAAATCCACCAAAGGAGTAACTCTATTTTATGTTTTATTTTAATTTCTGAGGAGTGTTTGATGATATATATATTCCTTTAAAATAACCTACAGTTGCAAAACCAAAGGCATTTCTTACTCATGTAGGACATTATTTACGTACATTTGAGGCACCTCTGATAACTGAGCAGACTCTTGTTATACTTTGGCACAAAGACCTGAGATGTTGGTTTTTCCCCACTGCACCTTGGGGGCAGCTGCCCCAAGCTTTAGTATGTCCCTCAGCACAGAGTCCTGGAACTTGGAGTGTGCCAGTCTGCAACACTCAGTCAAGGTCAATTCTTCACTCTGGAAGACCAACAAGATTCAGGCAGATCAAAGAGTGTCTTTCACTGAATTTATGGTCCTCCAGGTGTATTCGACATTTATCTCTGTGTGTCCAGGGGAACAGCCTGTAGATTAGAGCCCTGCATCATGGAGCTGCTTGGGACGAACTTGAACAAAAACCACTGCACCTCTCTCCAAAGGGGTTGGCTCATTTGTGATGTAGCAAAACACCAATAATATAGGTTCAATTCCAACATCAGATGAGGATACCACAAAGTTCTCAACCTCACTCCTCAACTGAGGCATGCTGACCCTCAGTTAAAACATATCACCAATTGTTTCTCTTTTATGGGGCTACCTTTCTTGCTTACTGGGTTTATGAAATTCCCAAATACAAAAATGGAATAATTATGAATGGATGCATTGGACTCTATAAAAGTATGGTAATGATGATGAATTTTTCTATGACAGGAATGTCTGAGAACTATGTTGTCTTTGTCGAACAACCTCTGAAAATAAATGTATTGAAAATTCTTACATCCAAGTTCAGTGGTGAAAGTTTAAGCTGTGCATTTAACTGGGAGCCAGAACTCAACACTGTCATCCATGTAGCTAATAAACTCTCAGGAGAGGTAATTCACTTCCTTTACTACACTATCTGTGAATATTGTTTGCAATACGCAATCAGCAATGTTTGCAGTGAGATGGAGGGAGTCTTTCACCCTTTTTTTGAGATTTCACATGTATACTTCAACAGCAAGAAAACCTATTTATGTTCTGGAGAAAGTTAGTCAGTGTGACAAAACAAAGATGTCTCAGTTCACCTAGCCACATATCCTGTTGTCAACCCTGTTATTGACAGGAAGTTACACACAGGGATGATGTGGTTTACCATTGGCTGGAGGAAAAGTCTGAGCAGATAGGCTACTCTTTGGTTTTGCATGTCTTTGACGTGCCAATCTAAAAGCAGCATTGGACTAAAATAATGATAAATTATGTAAGAGAAGCAAAACTACTAAGGGGATGGTCATGGAACTCGATTGATGATTGTAAATACACATCTCAGTTTAAAGAATGAGGGATCCAAATTAAGAGTATCCTTGTTTGATTGTTGGTCTTTGCTGCAATTGCTAATCTCATTCAAGCCATATTTGGAAGAGGGGTGTAGAGTCAATATGGCAGGCATTTGTTGAGCCCAGAGGAGCAGATCTGGCTTCACAAAGTTCAGTCTTAAACTTACTCAGTGGACTTAACTGGGAATATTCAGGTGGCAATGAGTGGGGCATCCATGGTGAATGTTGTGCTCAGTAAACAGTTAAAACTGTATCAAAGTCCTAATGGCATGACATTTACATTAATTCATTAGACTCATAGCTGAGTTAAACACAGTCCTTAGAAACCCTTGTGGTTACCCTCAGATTAAACCACCACATGTTCTCTGTCTCTCTCTGTTTTACTTTCTCATGGAACATCAGTTCTATGGTCTGGTAAGACTATGGTACCTTCATTTTCCTGAGAACACTGTAGCATTGCAATGGGAATGGAATGTGAGCAGAGGATGCAATGCTTGGGCTTTAAACTCCATGTTGCTGTGAGTTAAAATTGCCCTTAAGATGCTCAACAATCCTGTCTTGAAAACAAGTATGAAGAAAGAATTGACAACATGTTATTCATCTTACCCGTGAGGTGTGGTTAGGGGATGGAGTGCAGGATATGTGATAAAGAGCAACAAGATCATGTAATTCTAAAAAAGGGATGCAAGGGTCATGCAGTTAACAGAGGAATAGAGGCTGTAGGTTTACTGACTACACAGTCATAAGATCTATCTGCTTTGAAAACATCTGCTCCTTAATATTAATGATTTATCAGCCTTACATAAATTGCTGGAATTAACAATTTATGATGCTTTCAAAACAAGGATAAAGAAAAAATACATGTTTGGTATTCTGCAATAATGAAATATATTCATGAATAAAGTGTATATTTTAAAAATTGGTTTTGACATTTATTTTTGAACCAAAGAGCTTTTCCTTGTACCTAAATATTTTAATATTCCTTTTACAGATTGTTCCCTTCAAGTATTACAGCAAAGCCTTTAGTACATTCCATCATATTAATGCATTTGAAGATGATGGCTTTATTGTTCTTGATCTCTGCGGCCTTGATAATGGCGATATCATGAATAACATCAACCTGCAAAATTTACGTCAGTCTGGAGAAGCATTGGATGAGGTCATAATTAAATAATATTTTATGGTTTCAGTGTGTCAGTGGTTCTTTACACTATACAATCTTTGGCATTGGGTATACTGTGGGTTTCAACATCAATGCTCCTTTGTCACCAAACACCACACGTTACAGAAATTTTTTGCAAATCCTAATTCTTTGTAGAGATATAAGTTATACCTTTGTCTTGTGAAACAGAAACAAAACTAAATTATATGCTGGTGACAGAAGGAGTTTTGTGCTCATATTTTCATTTGGCCAGGAGAAGTGATTAGTGTAAAATGTTGCTGCATCATTTGCCTGGTGTTTTGATGCCTTGAGCAATGAGTCCCATTTCAATGAATGTTGGTAGATGCGGATGCTGCCTAATCTTTCTGGTGGGAAGAAATTCAGTGGAACAAGTTAGCTTCAGCCATTTATAAGCAGCAAAGCATTAAAACACATTGCAGAGGTTGCTTTTCCATCCTTTTGGTGCCTAAATCATACATGGCAGAAGGTACTTGAAGAAGGCATTGATATACAATTAACAGTGTCTAGAATATAAAATAAATATGAAAAAATAATGTCATTTTCTCATCAAATCAATGCATATGTAGATATTATAAATGATTATCTAGCTGCCATTTGGATAAGGAAATATTCAACTTACTATGTAATAGATACATGACATGCACAGAATGCCCAATGATAGAGTAACATAAAAATAACAAGGTTAAAAATCACACAACACCAGGTTATAGTCCAACAGGTTTAATTGGAAGCACACTAGCTTTCGGAGCGACGCTCCTTCATCAGGTGATTGTGGAGGGCTCGATCCTAACACAGAATTTATAGCAAAAATTTGCAGTGTAATGTAACTGAAATTATACATTGAAGAACTGATTGTCTGTTAAGCCTTTTATCTGTTAGAATACAGTGATAGTTTCACTTCTTTCATGTGTAAATCACAAAACCCTTTTTTTAAAAGTTGCATTCTTGGGTTAGCTGTTAACAATGGTGATAGCTAGACAATATGTTGAAGGTGTTAGCCCCCTGTGTTCTCTGTCTATGACCTGATGTTTAGATTGATTCTAATCTAAAAAGTGAGATAACAATCTAAACATCAGGTCATAGACAGAGAACACAGGGGGCTAACACCTTCAACACATTCTGGATCAGTGGTGCTGGAAGAGCACAGCAATTCAGGCAGCATCCGAGGACAGGCCTGTCCTCGGATGCTGCCTGAATTGCTGTGCTCTTCCAGCACCACTGATCCAGAATCTGGTTTCCAGCATCTGCAGTCATTGTTTTTACCTTCAACACATTGTCTAGCTATCACCATTGTTAACAGCTAACCTGAGAATGCAACTTTTAAAAAAAGGGTTTTGTGATTTACACATGAAAGAAGTGAAACTATCACTGTATTCTAACAGATGAAAGGCTTAACAGACAATCAATTCTTCAATGTATAATTTCAGTTACATCACACTGCAAATTTTTGCTATAAATTCTGTGTTACAATCGAGCCCTCCACAATCACCTGATGAAGGAGCGTCGCTCCGAAAGTTAGTGTGCTTCCAATTAAACCTGTTGGACTATAACCTGGTGTTGTGTGATTTTTAACTTTGTACACCCCAGTCCAACACAGGTATCTCCAAATCATAAAAATAACAGCTCTCTTGTGTCTCAGTATTAACATTCCATATTGTTAAGGATGAATCAATAACAAAAATTGATAATTGTCAAACACAACATTTTTAATCCAGTTTGCAATTCTATAATCCTCTGGTGGCACAGTGGTAGTGTCTCTATCCCTGTACTGGGAGGCCTGTTTTCAAGTGCTACCTGCTCCAGAGGTGTGTAATAACATCTCTAAGCAGGTTGATTAGGAAAATAGTTTAAAAGTTAAAAAAAAATTACAAGTTGCATAATTCTGTTTCATTGCCATTACTGTGACGTCTCTTCTTGGATGTGATCTGAGGTTGAACCAGACTCTTCAGAATCTTGGCCTCCTGTTTGACCATGAGATGACCTTCCAGGTCCATTTATGATCAATCAAGACCACCAGCTGATCTCTCTGGAACATCATCCATCCCTGATTGTGCCTTTGCTCATTTCTTCATCCACATGTTTCTCACCTCTTGGCTTTGAGCGTTTCAATCAGCTTCCCACTTTGCACCCTCTGGAAACCTGAGCTTATTGAAATTCTTCTCCTCATATCCTCACTCACATGAAATCTCTTTCACCCATTTCTCATGCTTGTTAACCTACACTGACCTCCAGCTTGTTAATGATGTCTCAATTTTAAAATTCTCATCTTTGTTTTTAAATCCCTTCATCTTGCCTTCTACAGCCCTAACTGTTCTGAGAGTTCTGTGCTACTCCAATTCTGAACCATCTGCACGTCTCCAATTTTCAGCTTCCTACCATTGGCAGCATTGCCAACAGCTACCCAGGTCCTTGTCCTGGAAATCCCTTGATACACGTCTCTGCTTCTTCACCTCTCTCTGTTCAATAAGAAACTTATTGAAACCTACATCTTCGATAAAAGCATTTTACCACCTGTCCCAATACCTCTTCATGGGGCTCTGAATCAGATTTTATTTAATAACATTGTTGTGATGTAGCATTAAATGTTTTACTATGCTAAGAATATTATGTAAATGCAAATTGTTGTTATATTCTCAATCAGTTCTAGTTTTCTATAGTGGAACATAATTTTCTTTCTTTGATATGGGTATGTGAATAGGAGGGATACGCGTGTGTTCTGGCAGGTGGGACTAGATTGGTTTGGGACATATGTTCGGCATGGACCGAAGGGTCTGTTTCCGTGCTATACATCTCTATGACTATGATTCTATGATATTGCTGTTGTTTAAGTCTGAATTCTTGATGTTACACACAGACAAACAAAACACTAAATTTTACTAAATTGCTAGTTTCACACTTGAAAACCACAGATTGGTATGGGAAGTGGAAGTGGGGAATTAGGATTATATTCTAGTTGGGATTTGAGCACTTTGTTATGCAGTATTGTGCTATGTTTTGAATTCTTATGTTGCATATCCTAGATTTGGGAGTATTTAAGGTGGAATGTGCATGTAGTGTAAATGGGTGTGACTACCATTTTTATTCAAGGTAGAAATTATTCAGCAAACCAAGTAAACAAATCAGGAGAAAGTAAGGACTCCAGATGCTGGAGACCAGAGTCGAAAAATGTGGTGCTGGAAAAACACAGCAGGCCAGGCAGCATCTGAGGAGCAGGAGAATCGACGTTTCGGGCATAAATCCTTCTTCAGGAATGAGGCTGGTGTGCCAAGCGGGCTGAGATAAAGGGTAGGGGGGAGGGAATTTGGGGGAGGGGGCGCTGGGAATACGATAGGTGGAAGGAGGTGAGGGTGATAGGCCGGAGAGGGGGTGGGGGCGGAGAGGTCAGGAAGAAGATTGTAGGTCAAGAGGGCGGTGCTGAATCTGGGGTTGGGACTGAGATAAGGTGGGGGGAGGGGAAATGAGGAAGCTGGAGAAATCTACATTCATCCCATGTGGTTGGAGGGTTCCTAGGCAGAAGATGAGGTGCTCTTCCTCCAGGCATCATGTGGTCAGGGTCTGGCGATGCAGAAGGCCAAGGACCTGCATGTCCTTGGCGGAGCGGGAGGGGGGGTTAAAGTGTTCAGCCACGGGGCGGTTGGGTTGGTTGGTGCGGGTGTCCCAGAGGTGTTCTCTGAAACGTTCCGCAAGTAGGCGGCCTGTCTCCCCAATGTAGAGGAGACCACATCGGGTGCAACGAATACAGTAAATGATGTGTGTGGAGGTGCAGATGAATTTGCGACGGATATGGAAGGATCCATTGGGGCCTTGGAGGGAGGTGAGGGGGGAGGTGTGGGGGAAGGTTTTGCATTTCTTGCGGATGCAGGGGAAGGTGCCGGGAGTGGAGGTTGGGTTGATGGGGGGTGTGGACCTGACGAGGGAGTCGTGGAGGGAGTGGTCTCTCCGGAACGCTGATAGGGGTGGGGAGGGAAATATATCCCTGGTGGTGGGGTCTGTTTGGAGGTGGCGGAAATGACGGAGGATGATATGATGTATCCGGAGGTTGGAGGGGTGGAAGGTGAGGACCAGTGGGGTTCTGTCCTGGTGGCGATTGGAGGGGCAGGGTTCAAGGGCATAGGTGCGGGAAGTGGAGGAGATGTGGTGGAGAGCATCGTCGACCATGTTGGAGGGGAAATTGCGGTCTTTGACGAAGGAAGCCATTTGGGTTGTTCGGTAGTGGACAAATCAGAAAAGTTAAATTATTCCTTACTGTGGCTGCTTTATTGTTTTCCAGAGTATGATCAGGGAAATATGAAAGTTCAGGAAAAATGAAAAAAAAATTGAAGCACTGTTACATACCAAAGCAAGGAATGTCATTCATGTATCTGACAGATACAAAGCAGCTCTTGACTAACTATGCCAACCACGTCGATCCTAAAAGATCATAGGGTAACCTTAACTCTTGAAGATCGCAAGAAACTGCATTGTTAAATAAACTGCCTATTATACAAAAAAATGAAACAAAAAACTGTGAATATTGAAAATCAGAAACAAGAACAGAAATTGCTGGAAAAACTCAACAGGTTTGGCAGTATACTGTGGAGAGTTAATGTTTTGACTCCAGTGACCTGTGTTCTGAGGAAGGGTCACTGGAATTGAAATGTTAATTTTGTTTTCTCTTTCTACAGATGCTGCCAGACCTGCTGAGTTTCTCCGGCAGTTTCAGGTTTTGTGTACAATATTTCTTTCACAGGTGTTTATTGCAAACTTTTATCTTCCTTCTTGATGTGAATCCGTGACTAATCTATTCTACTACATTTTAGGTCTACAATACTTTACCAAAAAGCTTACCACGCAGATTTGTCTTGCCTTTGAATATCAACTCCAACACACCTATAAATCAGAACCTCAACACTTTGACATACAGCAATGCAGTTGTATTCAGAACGGCTGATGGAAAGGTATATTCACTGTCAGTTATCTTTGAGTGAGCCTATTCAGTATTATTCAAAACACTTTTTACTTTGGTCAGCGCATTTCATAACAAGACACAAATTTATATATACTTGTTAACAATGTGAAACATAGTCTTTAACTTCCTAATTTTGAAATGGTGTTACAATGGATGGACAATATAGAAATGAGAAAAATCACAAAATTACCTTTGCACTGATGAACCTGAAACCAATAAAAACTCTCGCAGTACTTGCTCAGTGAATTGTGAATAAAGCTAAACAAATCATTTTATTATGTTTCAGCTGTTTGATATTATCAACTAAAAAACTGAGATTTCTAAAGATTTTTCCATTTTATAATTTTGTTTGTAAGTTTTGAATTCTCAATGTTATTCTCATGGAAAGAAATTACTGAATTCGACTAAATTAGTAGCTTTACAAGTGAAAACCACAGACTGGTATAGGAGGTGAAAGTGCAGAGTCGGATTATCTGCTAGTTAGGGTTTAGGCCACATTATTGAGCAGTGTTATGCCATGTTAGACAGTACTATCTTTGTCTTGAGATTGCTTAAGGTGGACAATCTCATAAGGTCTACACCCTGAAACACTCTCTTTACAAATGTTGAATTACTTGAAGTACAGTTTGGACATGTATTTATTTGTTATCAGCCTCTTTGACATAAAATAATCTGTGGAAAATGGCAGTACCTTGTTTAATGGAGACATTTAAAAAATATAAGGCAAATATAATGTGCAATTTTTTTTCTTTGCTGTAGATTTGGTGTGAGTTTGAGGACCTCCATGACGACGATTTATTGGATGAAGGTGGAATGGAATTTCCGCAAATTAACTATGCAAAGTATAACATGAAGAAATACAAATTTTTGTATGGATGTGGAATAAACAATATCATGGTAGATTCTCTTATAAAGATGGATGTGGAAACAAAGAAATTTAAGGTATAAACCTTTGACTGGAATCTGTTTTTGTAATATGTGCTGCCTATTTTATTTTTTTGAAAGTGCCTTTGAAATGAACATGTGGAGTTGTATCTGGTCATTAGAAATATAATTCTGTATGGAAGATTTATGATAGTTGAGTAGATCATGAAAGAGGATTCGAGAGAGATGGTGACAGTTAAATGAAGTAAAGTGAAAGGAGATTTGGGTAGGACTTAAGTACCAGTATAGATTTATTGTTTTAAACAGCTGGTTTGTTTATTGTAAATCCAATGGAACTTTCTGCTTTCAACAATCATGAAAATATTGAATTAGAATCTCAAAGCATATCTTCAGAATTGTATTGAAACTTTACTCTTTCTATCAAGTCATTGTTTTCTAGTAGCACATTTTCTAGAGCAAAATCTTTCTCAATGCACACCGTTTTGTCTTTCCATCAAGAATTGTTCTTTTGCAAATATATTCTTTGTTGCTAGTTGCTTCTAAAAGTAGCTAATCTTTATTTTAAATTGTTTCCCTGAACTTAGCGAGCTCAGTTGAGGTACATCCCCCTGAACATAGATCCTCCTCAAAAGTTCATTCCTACCTCTTCCTGTTTTCAAATGTTCACCTCCTGTAGATTTCCATTTGAACCTCTGATCAGATCTTTACTTCACAACATAACAGCACCAATATAATCGATACCAAGATCATGGAGAGCATTCTTTGTAACTTTGTCTTTGATGTGGTTAGTGTTATGATCCCAAATTATGGCAGTACTGGACAGGTAATTTCTGAGAATGAAAGCTGGCTTAATAAGATTTTTTTTAAAATTTAGTTAATGTGGTCATCAGTCACTGAAACATAGTCACATGAGGCTACAGACTTTCTTTAGCAACAATAGTTTTTTAGACGAAAAGAAAACAACCAAGCTATCAAGACAGAGAACACAGTGAGCTAGATCTTTAAACAAACAGCAAAACAAAGTTTTAACCTGTTACTTGATATTATTCATACAAAGAGTCAAATGTGGAGAGATGACATCTTTATTTAACATCTTTAATTTCTACTTAATAGATTCTCTCCAGTTTTTGCCCTGTAAACTGTAGAGTTTTCTTATAAATACTCATAAATTGAGAGCTTAAACTTTCTCAGATTCAAATCAAACACTCCTGGTTTGCACAAACTAAATCTTTCTATTGAGGTAACAATGTTTCCCTGATGTGCTCGAAAAAGAAATCTCCTTATTAGGAGAGAAACTATACTCACTTCTGATCTCAATTGGGCCCCCTCTGAATTGCTGTAAAATCTTTTGATCTTAGGCATTCAAAATTTAAATGAATCCTTGTTCGTGCTGAGCTAAAAGCAAGCTAATTGTTTTAAGTGTTGAATCTTCAGATGCAAGCCTCCTTTGTATAAACATCTTATTCCATTGATTCTGCAGGGACGCCTCACATTCTGACACATACTGGGTGAGGACATTCTTCTCAAAGGACTGTCTGACCTAGGCTTTTTTTTAAAAACAACAAACCCTTCATTAGGATAACAAACACCATCCTGAAATCCAGACTTTAAATATGTAATCCATATACATAAAAATCACACATTTTAAATCACATTAAGAACAATCATTCTCTACCATCCAGCTGAATGTAATTGCTCTCAGTTGGGGCCATTGGTTCCTCATCAGTAGTCACCAGATAGCTCTGTTGATGGCTTCTTTTCTGATCATGATTGTCACCTTTAAAATTTACAGGCATCCACATTGTCACCTTCATTCCTTTATCCACTTCTCTGAACTTTTTTCAATCCCACCATTGTGTTAGTGCTCTCAAACCACTTATTTGGCATTCATTACTGGGTGAGCAATTGTGTTTTCTATTCAGATCTCTGAAACTCCCGCCATCCTCTCCAATACTAAAGCTCCTACTTGCATGTCACCTCAGTTCTTTCCTGAGCTCATCTGATGTGGGAATCCTCATCCATTTCATTGGCACTTTGAGATTTGACATTCCATCTTTACTCAGCGAGTCGTGAGTTCATGGAATGCCCTGCCAGTAGCAGTGGTGGACTCTCCCTCATTATGGGCATTTAAGCGGGCATTGGATAGGCATATGGAGGATAGTAGGCTAGTGTAGGTTAGGTGGGCTTGGATCGGCGCAACATCGAGGGCCGAAGGGCCTGTACTGCGCTGTATTCTTCTACGTTCTATGTTCTATGTTCTATGTTCCATCAGTTTCCTGACTGACCGTCCATTCAAATTTGAATTTGAATTGAATTTATTGTCACGTATACCAGGGCACAGTGAAAAGCTTTGTCTTGCAAGCAATACAGGCAGATCACAGCTTTGTCTTGCGAGCAATACAGGCAGATCACAGAATTAAGTCGCATAGATAGTAAATAATAGGTAAACAGCAGCAAAAACAAAAACACAGGAACGGGCAAATGTTAAGAGTTTGTGAGTCCATTCAGTATTCTAACAACAGTAGGTTAGAAACTGTTGTGAAACCTGTCAGTGCATGTGTTCAGGCTTCTGTACCTACTCCCCGATGGTAGAGGTTGTAGAAAAACATTGCCAGGTGGGATGGAGTTTTGAGAATGCTGGTGGTCTTTCCTTGACAGCAGGCCTGGTAGATGGATCCTATGGATGGGAGGTTGGCCTTTGTGATTGTCCGGGCCGAGTTCACCACTCTCTGTAACCGTCTCCATTCTTGAATGGTATAGTTACCATATCAGGTAGTGATACATCCAGACAGAATGCTCTTGATGGTGCAGCTATAAAATTTGGCAACGGTATTCGCCGTCATGCCAAATTTCCTCAGCTGCCTGAGGCAGAAGAGACGTTTTTGGGCCTTTGTAACCAGTGCGTCCACATTAAGAGTCCAAGAAAGCTTGTTGTGGATGACCACTCCCAGGAGCTTGACACGCTCCACTCATTCCACCTCTGTGCTGTTAATGTGAAGGGGGGCATGAGTAACATCCCACCGAAAGTCAATAATGAGTTCCTTCGTTTTGCTGGCATTGAGAGCTAGGTTGTTCTTAGTGCACCATTTTTCCAGGTCTTCCATCTTCCGTCTGTTCCGCCTGTTGCGTCGCCATCTGAGATTCAACTGACTATGTGTCATCAGTGAACTTGTAAATGGCATTAGTCTGGTATTTGGCGGCGCAGTTGTGGGTACACAGTGAGTATAGTCAAGGGCTGAGTACGCACCCCTGGGGAGCTCCAGTGTTGAGTGTTAGTGACGGTGAAATCTTGTCCCCAGTCTTCACTGATTGTAGCTTGTAGGTCAGGAAACTGAGGATCCAGTTACAGAGAGTGGGGCTTAGTCTGAGATCACTATGTTTAGTAATCAGGTAGGTAAAGACACTCCCCACCCCCACCCTCCTCTCATTTTTCTCTCCACCCTTCAGGCACTCTGCCTGTATTCCTGATGAAGGGCTTTTGCCTGAAACGTCGATTTTACTGCTCCTCAGATGCTGCCTGAACTGCTGTGCTTTTCCAGCACCACTAATCCAGAATCTGGTTTCCAGTATCTGCAGTCATTGTTTTTACCATGTTTAGTAATCAGTCTTGAAGGGATAATAGTGTTGAAGGTGGAACTGTAGTCAATGAGTAGGATTCTTATGTAGCTGTTCTTGGTGAGAAGATGTTCTAGGGAGGAGTGAAGAGCAAGTGATATGGCATCTAACATGGACCTGTTGGTCCGATAGACAAGTTAGAGTGGGTCAAGACTAGTGGGGAGGCTGGAGTTGATTAATGCTATGACCAGCCTTTCAAAGCACGTCATGACCACTGGGCGGTAGTCATGCTGCATGAGCCTTCTTAGGCACAGGGAGAGGTTGAAGATGTCCAAGAAGACCTCTGCCAGTTGATCTGCACGTGCTCTGAGTGCACAGCCTGGTTTTCCACCTGATCCCATTGCTTTCCTTGGATTCACATGAAGGAAAACTGATCTGACCTCTGTTGCAGTGACTGTTGGGATATGTTCGTCAGGACTTGTCGGAATAGGTGTTACCTCTCCACTGAAATTCTTCTGTAATTATCAGGTCATCCAAACCTCAGTGTATATTTTCCCACTGGTCCATCTCCTTGTGCTCACTGATCCACATTTTCTTACATTGGTGACTGTTGTTCTTACCCTGTGTAGTCAAAATCTAGAATTCCCTCTTCAAACCCTCTCTGCCACCATCTATTACTTTCAAGCTTGCCTTAATATGTATCTCTTTAGCCAAGTTTTTTCTATATTAAAGACATGATGTGGAGGAGCTGGTGTTGGACCGGGATGGACAAAGTTAAAAATCACACACTAGGTTATAGTTCAACAGGTTCATTTGGAAGCACTAGCTTTCGGAGCACTGCTCCTTCATAGCTACCTGATAAAGGTAGACAACCTAGTACAGGTAGACAACCCTTTATCCGAAATCCCAAAGTCAGAAAAGCTCCAAAATCTGAAGGTTATTTTTGTGAAGTTTTTATCTCATTAACAAGGCTGTTTGGTGTGCAAACAGTTAACCCAACTCCACACTCACTTGATGCGTGTCACTCAGATACAACATGGGTCTGTGTGGCCCAGCAATGGCAGGTCTTAATTCTGTCTCAGGGCCTGTTGTTCACAGTGAGTCTGCTGTTCGGTAAGATTTTTAAAAATTTCACAGTTGAACTGTCACTAATTCCGAATTTCGAAAAGTTTCTAATTCCAAAAGTCAGCTGGTCCTGAGTGCTTCAGATAAAGGATTGTGTGTCCGTACTCCCAAATAAACTTGTTGCACTATAACCCGGTGTTGTGTGATTTTTAACTATATTAAGACAGTGATTGTGCTTTGTAAGTAATGAATTGTCCTGAAGTTGTGAAATGTACTAAATAAATGTGTCCTTCTTTCCTTTCTTCCACTATTCAATATCTTTCCTTACATTTCTGTGAAGTTTGTACATCAAAAACACTGTATTACAGTAAAAAAAATGTTCTCTTTGCAGATGTGGAAAGAAAAAGGGTACTATCCATCAGAGCCAGTCTTTGTGCCATCTCCCGACAGTGCAGATGAGGATGATGGAATTATCTTATCTGTAGTTGTTTCGCCAAATCAGGTGATTTGAATTATCATTCTTAATTGGAAAAAAGTGTTGTTTTAAGTAACATAGGAACATCTAATTAAAATTAATACTGTTTAACCCCACTCCCTCCAAACAGTGCTGGAAAGAGTGAGAGAGAGAGAGAGAGAGAGAGAGAGAGAACAGCTATTTTCTATGTCTGGCTCCACAAAAGCGTCTGGCCACCTATTCTAATAATAAAATGCAATCTCCTGTGAGAGTGCACATTCTATTTTGCCTGAATTTCAGAAGTAGCAAAGCTAATATTCTTAATTGTAGGAAGGATGCTGTTTGCCCCAGAGTAGCCAGGCAAGCGAAAAAAGAATTTTGGTTTTCAGGTATTTAAATGATAATGGAAGGTTATGTCTAGGGACAAGTTTTCATGCGACCAAGCTGAACTTAATTTTTGCTCAGCCAATGAATTTTTTTATTTTAGCTAGGAAAGGGCACTGAGAGATATGGAAGAATCGAATTGAAATAATGATTAATCTGGATGTAATTGGATGAAGGAACAGGAGCAAAATGACGAATGGTCCACCCCTGTTCTTATGAAATATTCAATCTTCTCAATGGAACGGACAAAATTGACCAAGGTAAAAATGTCAAGATTAGTATGGTGCTGGAAAAGCACAGCAGGTCAGGCAGTATCCAGGAATTTCCTGTTGAAGGGCTTTTGCCCGATTTTCCTGCTCCTTGGGTGCTGCCTGACCTGCTGTGCTTTTCCAGTACCACTCTAATCTTGACTCTAATCTCCAGCATCTGCAGTACTCACCTCTGCCAAGGTAAAAATGTCACAATGCAAAAGGATCATGTACCAGGGAGTACAGTTTCAAAACTAGCATTACCAGTTTCTCAAATCAGAGGTTGAGTTTTCTTTGTGGGATATGGGGGTGGGGGATTGCTGGCTGGGCTAGCACTTTATTGCCCGTCTCTAGTTGCCCCTTGAGAAGGTGGTGGTGAGCTGTCTTCTTGAACAGCTGCAGTCCACGTGCCATGGATTGACCCACAATGCTATTAGGGAGGGAATTCCAGGATTTTTACCCAGCGACAGTGAAGGAACGGTGATATATTTCCAAGTCAGGATGGTGCGTGGCTTGGAGGGGAACCTGATGGTGTTTCCATGTATCTGCTGCCCTGGAACTTCTAGATGGAGGTGGTTGAAGGTTTGGAAGATGCTGTCTGAAGATATTGGAACTTTGACAGAAACCTGGGTTATATAGTCCGTCTGGGTATTCGTCAATTTTCGCCTAAACCACTTACATTTCAAAAATGTTTGAAATATGTCAAACAGCTTACTGGCTTTGAACAATATTCAACACCTTACACAAAACCTGAAAATGTGCATAAAGGCTTTTGTTTATATTAAGAAATGGTATAACACCTGAGGCCCCTAAACAACATCAGTCACAAGAACCCAGTCTGCAGGTTATACTGATGGCTGTGGCCTAATGATTAACCACCAAAAAAAATTCATCTTGTGTTTTTTTTTCAGCCATCACATGGAGCCCAGAGGGGGTGAAATTATACTCCTGGCCTTACATCCCACAGAGTTGCCACGCTGACACCCCTCTGGTTCACCTACCTGAGGCCCTTTATCGATGAGATAGCTAACCCAATTTAGGCCACATCGAGTCATCAAAATGCCTGTCTGTCTCCAATTCATATCTGAAGATTTCCAGAACTATGCCCATTTCATTTGGTTCTAGCTCCCAGTGTATTGTTAACCCTGTACTGAAAACAACAAATGCTGCGATCACAACGGGTCAGAAAGAATCCTTGGAGAGACAGCAAGTTAACGTTTCAAGTCCAGATGACTCTTCATCAGAGCTGAAGTGAACTGTGGAGAGGACAGCATTTATGCTAAAGTTTGAGAGGGGGTGTGAGGGTAGTGGGTGTGGGTGCTGAGGGAGAAAAGATGTTGATAGCTCAGATTAAGTGATCGGAATGGGTACATTTTCATTGCCCTCTATTTCACTGTTTCTGGCATTCTCACATTCCAATCAAGTGGTCTACTCCTGTTCCTATTTTCAATGCTTCTATGAATAAAATCATGGGAATGATTCACAACTTATATAATTTCAGGTCATTAAAATTAATGGACAGGAAATTGTTGTTGTGTAATCAAGCTCAGTGCTAGGAATGCAAAATAGTGAAAGGATTAAGGATTGTAAATAATGATCTCTCAGGAATGTTTCTTTTTAAGTTACTAAAAGATAGAAAGGTAAATTAGGATATCAGGGAAGGTTAATGTGTCTGCTATAGCCCTTCATCAAAGCTACCTGAAGGAAAATGTTTTATATATGAGTAAAAATGATTGGATTTCATTATTGGTGATTTCCTCTCTGATTGCCACTAAAAATGTTGTTGTTTTTCAGAACAAGAGCAGCTTGCTGCTTATCCTTGATGCCAGGACCTTCACTGAAATAGGAAGAGCAGAAGTGGCTGTCCGTATACCATCTGGATTTCATGGTGTTTTTGCAGCAAAGTAGACCTTCCACAAATTGTACAACTGGGTCCCAGCACCTCAAACTCCAAAAACATTTAAATGCATGCTTTTGTTATAAAGTGATCTTAACATTGAATAAACAGTAATGATTAATTCACAAATTTAGTGCAATAGATCTCACTTAGTAACAACCCAGTAAGCTCAAGTTATGCTAAATAGCCAAAGCATTATAGCTTTCTGTAAATTAAGGCCTTAAAATCACATTTAATGTTCAGTTTTAACTATTTTTGACTTCCTATTGCTGATGCACGGGTGTGATGTTTAAAAAAATGTTTGCTGTTAGAACGCTGCTTTTCAAAAGAGGCAAAAAAAATTATCTTTCTCAGAAAACTGATAAAACCATCAGTTACTCTCAATGGCCAATCTCTGTAATAGAGAATAAGTTACCCATGATCATGGTCCATCAGTGAGTCAATCTATGGAATGCACCTCCTAGATAAATGGTGGAAGGGCTCAGTATTAATATTATCAGAACTAAATTAAGCTGATTTCTTTCACAAGTAATATTTTGTATTCCATTCTGTGAGATGGGGTATGTGGTAAATGTAACATTCTTGGCATAAACAGATGACTTTGGAGCAATGTTTCTGAAGCTTACAACCACTCAGACATTTCTTGTCTCATTTCACGGTCTGTTTTAGACTAATTGATAGCCATTGATTATGTGGTCAGTCATAATATCATTCATAAAATCAGAATGGAAGAGGCCCTTTGGCCCATTGAATCTGTATCACCAAAAATACACTACTGTTTATACCAGTCCCACTTTTCTGCCTTAGTCCTATAGTTTTGAATGTAATGACACTAAGTGTTCATCCACTACTTTTTTAATGTTGTGAGGTTTCCCACCTCAACTACCCTCCCATGCAGTACATTCCTGACCCCGCCACCTACTGGGTGAAAAACATTTTCCTCAAATCCCATGTAAACCTCCTATTCTATTCTATTCATTTTAAAATCGTGAGGGAAAAGGGTAGACCAGATCTAAAATTTGAAGTTCTAAATTGGAGAAAGGCCAATTTTGACGGTATTAGGCAAGAACTTTCGAAAACTGATTGGAGGCAGATGTTGGCAGGTAAAGGGACGGCTGGAAAATGGGAAGCCTTCAGAAAGGAGATAACAAGAATCCAGAGAAAGTATATTCCTGTCAGGGTGAAAGGGAAGGCTGGGAGGTATAGGGAATGCTGGATGACTAAAGAAATTGAGGGTCTAGGAATATGGAGAATAGACTCCATAATTAAAGCAAGTTGAATGAGGAGTAAACTAGGAAGTTCTTCTATATTACTAAGGGTGATAAAGGATTAGAATGTCTTTCTGTAAGTGGTAGTTGATGCTAGGTCTGTTGTTAATTAAAAAATCTGAGCTTGTTCAGCTTTTGCTAACATTCTTAGGGTGAATCGGGAATGATAGGTATATGGAGTTAGGTTGCAGATTAGCCACGGTTTAATTGAATGGTGTAACATGGCTTCCTTTTGTTTCTGCATTTCAGAAATCCCCCCCAGCTAGCTCAGTTTATAACTGCACATCCCAGTATTGAACTGAACCAGACAGAAACATTTCCATTATTCTGTTTGTCAAATCTGTTGATATAAACAGCAAGAGGAACTATACCATAAAGTAAAAAAGAAAAATTTCTGCATGTCTGTAAACCTAATCATTTTCTTGTGACGTCTGGTGAAAATTTGAATATGGATGCAATTCAGGGAGTCAGAGGAAATGCATTTTTTTATCTAACTCATGATGTACCTGAACTGTTTGTATTTGGAACTGACATCAGTAAGCATTCATTTTCCAGAGTTAATGCACTTTGCATACACAAAATTTAAAAATTCCAATGTGCTAAAGCTTTAATATATTCATTAAAAATGTTTGTGAAGAAACAAATGAATTTTTACAGAACTATAATTTCTTTTCAAATATTTTCACTGAATGCCACTACTACTTTGCACATGTATACAAATATCTTGTTTGCGTATTAATGTTAATATGTAATGGATTAATTTTACCACTGAATATAAAATAAAAACACAAAACTTATTAAAATATTGTATTAAACTAAAGTGTTGTTGATTTTAGCAAGGTGTTAATGTGCAAATGATTGGGATTTGAATTGATAATCTTGTGGGATTATTGCTGGACTATTAAGAGACCTAGATAATGTTCTGGAGACTTGAGTTCAAACCCTGCCATGGAGGATTGTGGAACTTGAATTCAGTAAAAAAAAAAGAAATCTGGAAGTGAGTGTCTAATGATGACTATGGAACCATTGGCAATTGTCTGAACATCCACAGGTTCACTAATGATTTTAGGGAAGGAAACCTGCCCTCCTTATCTGGCTACATGTGACTCCAGACCCATAACAATGTAGTTGACTCCTAACTGCCATTTGGGCAATTAGTGTTGGTAAATAAATGCTGATTCAGCCAGTAATGCCACAGCATCTAAATGAAAATAAAAGTATGGTTTAAAATTGGCTGTCTGCTAAACTGCAACATGGCTACACTTCAGAAGTATGGGCGGCACGGTGGTGCAGTGGTTAGCACTGCTGCCTCACAGCGTCAGAGACCCGGGTTCAATTCCCGCCTCAGGCGACTGACCGTGTGGAGTTTGCACATTCTCGTGTCTGTGTGGGTTTCCTCCGGGTGCTCCGATTTCCTCCTATAGTCCAAAAAAAGTTTGCAGGTTAGGTGAATTGGCTATGCTAAATTGCCCGTAGTGTTAGGTGAAGGGGTAAATGTAGGGGAATGCGTCTGGGTGGTTTGCGGGTCGGTGTGGACTTGTTGGGTCGAAGAGCCTGTTTCCACACTGTAACTAATCTATTAAAAATTGATTACAGAGCATCTAAATTGAGCTTCTTTGAAGACAGGGAAATATATTAATTGGAGTAACTACGACAGCTTCATTGTAGCTTTATAGGATGAACAAGATTTAATTTGCTTATTCCCTGTCTCTGGGCTGTGGATGCTTTAAGCTTAAATGCATGGAAGGTAGGTAAAAAGTCAGAGTTAGACTAAATGAAAACTGGTAGTGCTGTGATGAAAACACAGTGGAACTGTTGGGACCAACACTGTTTATCTCCATAAGAAATAAATAGCAATAAACAACGGAGGAGGATGTTTGATTAGATTAGACTAGATTCCCTACAGTGCAGAAACAGGCCCTTCGGCCCAACAAGTCCACACAGACCCTCCAAAGAGTAACCCACCCAGACCCATTCCCATCTGACTAGTGCACCTAACACTATGGGCAATTTAGCATGGCCAATCCACCTGACCTTGTGGGGAAGGGGATCAAAATTGACTTGTTGGAAAGGTAGCGATGAGTTAGAAATGCATATTTATTTGCTTGCAAGTTCAGGGGATTATGAAATTCACCCAGTTGCAAATTTAGATAATTCTTTAGTTGATTTCTGCCATTTGCTCTTGTAGTGATTGGAGTAAGGGCCAGGAGGATCTCATTGACTATGAGAGCCTTGATTGAGGTTGTTAACCTGGGCTCAATCAGGGATCTAATAGTCAATGAGCCCTCATTTTAATCACTACAGCTTTGCACAGACAACATGTTATCTGCAGCCTCCTAGTATTTTTTTTAAGAACTTGCTGGATTTGTAAATTGAATTTTCATTAATCCTTGCCACAGGCAGTTAAATTTGGTCATTAATAGTGCAAGCACCTCTTAAACAATGTGACACTTGATAATATAGTGTTAATTGACCTCGATTCTACAGATAAACAGGAAAGCTCATAAATGGAATGCTGAATCAGTTTATTGTATTAAGATTAAAGTATGATGATTTCATTTGGGTAGCCATGCCTTTTCCCTGTTTAATGTGGAATAGTCTACCTGCTCAGATAACATGAACTAGCACAGAACTGCTAGACAGTGCTGTTTACAGAAATAGATTTATGGACTCCTGGAGTAAAACCATGAAAGTATTTTGAGACTATTTCTAAATGTCTTTGTTTTTATTTTCCTCTTCTCAACTAAGCTGAACACGAGGTTTTGTACTAAGGTTTCTGATGCATCAGTTGATTTTTAATTTCAACATTCTTTATTGACATTCTTTCTACTTGTGTTGATTTGAAGAATAAGAGGTGTGGTGATAGAGAAATAGTAAGTAGTTCAGAAAACATGAGGTATGGTCTTGTCCCATCTACAGTACCCAGTGCCAGTTCTTTATACGAAATAATTCCGTGTTCTTTATGTCTGAATGATTGACAGCTCTTCAGGTGAAAGGTCAAGCAGTTGGCCTATCTGTCTTGCCTGTCAACGTTGCTTTTAAGCTGACTGTGAAATGACTTGTGTGGCTCGCTTTCCAGGGTTCACCAGCTGCCAAACGGAAATGTGTTCAACCTTTTAAAACAACAATATGCATTTATGTATCACCTTTTCACAACTTCATAATGTTACATTTTATAGCCAATGACGTGTACACGGTGGTGACTGTGTAGTCAATGCTGGAAACAAGGCAATCCTAAACAACACTGAGATAAAGCATAGAGGCCAATGAAACTGCTTTTGTGATGTTGAGTGATAAATATTGGCCAAGGCACCAGGGACTACTCTCCTCATCTCCTTTGAAATGATGCTATGAGTATTTTCTGTCGCCCTTTAGGAAAGCAAGTCGGTCTAAGTTTTAACGTTAGGGACTGCCAACCACACAGCAATTCCTCAATAATGTCTTCAAGCATCAGCCCGGATTTTTGTGCTTAGGTCCCTGGAGTGGGACTTGATCCTGTAACCTTTTAATTCAGTAGCAAGAGTGCTATCCACGGAGCCAGAGATGACATTACTTTGTTTTGCTGTTCAATTAATTTCTAATTTAAACATTAGTATGGAGAATTATGAACACAAACTCACTAATATAGCAGTCTATTTAACAGTAATAACATAATGCCGCTGAAACATACTATTTTTACACATCCAATAGTTCTGATAATAAACAAGATCAGTGAGTCTGTAGCGTGCATGTCCATAGATCCTTGAAGGCACTGGCAGATACATTGATTAAAATACATATATGAGATATTTGTTTGTATTCGTCAAGGCATTGAATGTAAGAGTGAGGAGGTTATGATGGAGCAATATATAATGTTAGTTAGGCCACAGTTGGAGTTCTGGTCTCCTCACTATAGGAAGGATGGGATTTTTCAGGAAAGGGTACAGAAGAGATTCAGTAAGATGTTGCCTGGTTGGAGCAACTTAGCTCTGAGGAGAGTCTAGATGGGCTGGGTTTGTTTTTCCTTAGAGCAGAGAAAGTTGAAGGGAAATCTGAGATGTACAAAGCTATTACTCTGGCAGAGACAGTGGTGAAGACGACTCGAGTGGTGGAATTGTCTACTCCTGATCCTAATTCTTATTTTCTTATGCTATAACATTGTTCCCTTAGTAGAGGGATCAATAATGAGGGTGGTTAAGTTTTAAGCTAAGGAGCAAGAGTTTTTGAGAAAATGTGTTTTCACCAGGAGAGTGGTGGGTGTCTGGAACTTACTGATTAAAATGCAGGTAGAGTTGGGAGCCCAGAAGACTTTGAAGAAGTATTTAGATGAACATTAGAAATGCCATAGAATAAAAAGCTAGGGGCCAAGTGCTGGAGAATAGGATGAGAATACTTAGATGTTTGACCAACATGGACTCAGTAGGCCAAAGGGCCTTTTGCCACGCTGTAAGAACTCTATGATTACACTGTATGCACAATCTCTTCCATGAATTAATTACCCTTTAACAGAATGTTTATTGGATACTTTTAAAATTTATATCAGTCAGTTAAAACTTACCTGAGTGCACATTTTAATTCTTTGTATCAAATATTGCACAAGCAACAAGAAAATTATAATTCCAATGAAGATAGCAACACGATTTATCATAATCCATAGGAAAATATATGTCCTATCACTCTCTGGAGAATCTGTGCCTAAAGAAAGAAAGGTTAAGTGACAGAATTAATGGATAAATATCTTTTTCATTTAGTATCTCCCACATATTGCTGTTCCGGATCTGAACTCCAGCCATTTATGGAGAATGGAGTGTGATTTATCTCAAACAATGACGAGACGAGTTGGACCGAAGAGTCTGTTTCTATGCTGTACATCTCTATGACTCTATGAGTAGGTCATCTTTACGTTAAGGACATAGGTTAAGAAGAAAGACACATTCCATTTATATCAACAGCATTGGATAATTGCCAAATTGTCCACATTTTTTTCAAGTGGACTGGGTAATTTTCTCCACTCCACTAAAAGGCAGCATTTGCTTTCAATTTAAATTTGTCATAAACTATTTGTATATGATTTAACTGATAATCTTTAACATCCATGAGTAAACATTAGGTTATTGGGTGAAGATTTTGGCCAGTATTGAGATATATAATACTGAGACGATCCTATGCTCAGTCCTGAAAATGTTTTCCAACACCCTTCTGCGTTTCTTCCTTTCCTCATTTAAGAAACTCCTTAAAATGAACCAGTTTGATTAAACTTTCAGTTACCTGCCGAATACATCTCCTAAAGCGATTTTAATCAAAATTGTTTGACAATGCTCCTGTGGATTGATTTAGCCATTTGACAATATTGACGTTTTTGGATAAAACTAAGTGCTATGTTGGATGAGTTTGGTGGTTCTGTGTTACAAAGGTCATTAAGAGACTGTGTTCCACAGAGTCAGAGAGTCACTGAGTCATACAGCACAGGTCCTTCAGTCCAACTCATCCAATCTGATCAGGATTCCCAAACTTAACTAGTCCCATTTGCCTGCATTTAATCCATATTCCTCTAAACCTTTCCTATTCATATACCTGCCCAAAGTCTTTTAAATGTTGTAATTGTACCTGCATCTAACCATTCCTCTAGCAGTTCATTCCATATATGAACCACTCTGTGTGAAAAAATTGCCCTTCAGATCCCTTTTAAATCTTTCTCTTCTCATCTTAAAATTGTCCCCTCTGGTTTTGAACTCCCCCACCTTAGGGAAAAGATTTTTGCTATTCACATTATCTATTCCCCTCATGATTTTATAAACATCTATAAGATCACCATGCAACCTCCTACGCTCCAATGAAAAAAAATCCCAGCTTAGCAGAGCTCTCTGTATAACTCAAACTCTCCAGTCCCAGTATCATTCTTGTCAATCTTTTCTGCACTCTCTCCAATATCCTTCCTATAGCAGGGACAAGAACTATACAAAGTGCTCCAAAAGTGGCCTCACCAATGTCCTGTACATCCTCAACATGATATTTCAACTCCTAGACTCAATTGTCTGAGCAATGAAGGCAACTGTGCCAAACACCTTCTTAAACACCCTGGCTACCTGTGATGCAATGAACTATGTACCTGAACCCCTAGGTAACTCTTTTTGGCAACACTCCCCGCAGCCCTATCATTAACTGTGTAAGACCTGCTCAGATAGAATCAGTCAGGGTTTCTATTCTGATTGTCAACCAATAACTCAAGCAAAAAGATACAATGGTGAGGCTATTTGATATGTTGGGTTCGGCATTGACTGCAATCCTGCTAAGGCTGAATCTCAGAATCAAAAATAGTTACAGTGCAGCAAGAAGTCACTGAGTCTGCACAAGTTCTATTACCGAGTGCCCATACCTGTCTTTCCCCCATACCTGTACCTACACACCATTACTATCAAATAATCATTGAATACTATCTCAGATGTGTCAATTGAGCTTGCTTCCACCATATCTTCAGACAGTGTATTCTGTACCCAAACAACTTTCTCATATCAGCCTTGCTTTGTTTGCACATCATTTTAAATCTATGTCCTCTCATTCTTATTCCTTTTTTGGTGGACACAACCTCTCCCGATCTATTCTGTCCAGCCCACTAATGGCTTGAAAACCTCCATTAACTTCTCATCCTTCTTCACTCCAATGAGAAGAATCCCAGTTTCTCCCATCTATGACTGAAGCTTCTCATTCCTGGAATCATTCTTATAAATATATGGTTGAGTAGCCACAAATTCAACATAAATTGAAAAACACATCATACCTTTTCCAGTAATTGGGTTGACCTTTGTTGTTGGTTGAGCAAGATTTGGATAATCTTAAAATGAAAAGAAATATTTAAAGACATCTTCAATTTCTCAGAGATTCACACCAATCATGCTAGAAGTTACTCTAAGAGATTCTTACCAAAATTTAACACATCATACCGTTTTCAGTCATTGGGTTGACTTTTGTTGTTGGTTGAGCAAGATTTGGATAATCTTAAAATGAAATGAAATAGTTAAAGACTCTTCAATTTCTCAGAGATTCACACCAGTCGTGCTATAAGTTATTCTAATAGATTCCTACCAAAATTTTTACAGAATTGTTTTCCCTCAGAAAAATTGTTCAAAAGCAGCTTGGCAACCAGAAAATGTTCGATTATTTGTGATTTCAGATTGTCAGTCCTGAGACTGTACTCTGTTTCATGATCAGTGTCACCTACATATTCCTGTTCAGGATGTGAACACCTAGCTGTGTACAGAGAGTGCAGATTGCTTTATCTCAGAGAGTGAATGTCCACAAGGAATAGGTCTCCTCTCTCCTTAAGGATGCCAGGGCTGCCCATGACTGAAGCAGAATAAAATAGCTGACATAAAATGTCAGTTGATGTAAAATGGCTAAGAAAAGTATTTTAGCTGAAACAGTTAGTTCCATAGTCTGATGTTTGAAATTAAACTATAAACTAGGCAAATTGTAGCCTTCACAGAAGGAGTACATCCGAGGTAACAAAATTAAAGTAACACACAAAGAGTCTTGTGAGTTGTATACAGTGGACTATTTTAAATCAAAAGTAGATATAGCGACTTGCATTGAGAGATTTTGATAAAGTGCATCCTTGAGAAATGTTGATAGAGGCCTCCATATCAGGCTTGTCCAAAGTCAAGTATTGGTCATGGGATAGAAGGGAAGGGTCTAAACCACATCAATTAAGGCCTCAAGGTAATTGTAGTCACAGGTTGTACGTCAAAAAGGAGTTTTAACGATACAGGTATAAAGGGATTTAACAATGGTACCTAGGGGCAGACCAAGAGCCAGAAGGCGGGTAGCCATCCTCAGCGCTGTCACCCCGGGCAGGTACCGGGGCGGGCTGCCCCAGAGGTGGTCGAAAGGTGCTGAGGGTGGTTAGTGAAGCCGGAAGGTGGGTAGGCCGTCCTGACTGCTGTCACCCTGGGCGGGTACCGGGGCGGGCTGTCCTAGAGGTGGTCGAAAGGTGTGTCAGGGCGGACCGAGAACTGGAAGGGGCATGGGGTGGACCGAGAACCGGAAGGTGGGTAGGGGCGGGCTGCCTTAGAGTGGTCGGAAGGTGGGAGGGGCGGGGGCTTGCTGGGTCTGTATTGTCTGCACTTTTGTATGTAACGGTATTGTCTAATGTACAAATGTCATTGTCACTGTCTTGTCATATGTGGAACTGGGATTTGAGGTTTGTCCTCCTCTCCCTGTAAAATGGTTGAACGGTAGGGTTCGGGGCCTAGCTTTGCTGCTCCTCTCCCTTGTAAAATTGCTGTCTCTTATGTACAGCTGTAAATGTTTTTTTGTAAACTGTTTGTTTGTAATTTGTCTAATAAAATATAAATAAACAGGAAAAAAAAAATAAAAAAAATAAATAAAGGGATTTAACTGCATTCCCATGGATATTCAGTCTGAAATAGACTGGAGCCCCCTTGGGATTGGCAGGGGAGGACTGAATAACTAATGCAGGAGCTAAAGCCTGGAATATGATTGGATAAAACATATTGTGAAGGCCCAAGAAGGAGTGATATCAGAGTTTGGTAAACATCATGGGAACATATAGAACTGTCCATTAACTGATTGCACAGTCACATGATTAACCGAGTTGGATGTGTGTGTAATCAATTAATAATACGATTGATTTGTAACAACCAAAGCTGGGTTAAAACAAAGGTATAAGTTGTTCAGTGAAGAAGCTGCTGGAATCCCAGAAATTTGCTTCCCACTGGTGTAAATTGATAAAACCCTTTAACAATGAAGTGCACCTGGGTCTCAAGTAATTCATTGAGTTATTCTTCCCCAATAAGGACAGAGATTAAAAAGGAAGTTGCATTACACTTACATCAATGGCATTTCTGTTAATTGCTGAATTGTCCATGTTATTTTCATTCTGACTAAGTCACATTGTAATTGTCTTACATTTTATTCAAAGTCAACATGCTTCTAGCTTAATTTTATGACAGTAATCACATTTGTAAGCAGGGACCTTTTAATATTCATGAGTAAACAGGGCAACTTTTAGTCAGTATCAGTAATGAAAGGAAAATCTTAAAGTGCTGGAGAAATTCAACAGGTCTGGCAGCATCTATGGGGAGAGAGAAACCAATTCAACATTTCGAGGCCAGTATGACTTCTTCAGAATGTAAGAACAGGCATTTTTATGTTGTTGTGAGGGGTATCGGGGGTAGGGAGTGAGGAGTGAGTGAAGCAGATGAAGAGGTTCAGAGCAAAAGATGAAATGAGTAGTAAAGGAGTGATAGAGATGTGAAATGGGTGAGAATGATAGGTGTGAAAAGGAGAAAACTGATCCACTCTGCTAAGAGCCAAGCCAACAAGACAGCTTTGGGGGACATGGGTGGGTGTAGTGGTCATGCTCTGAAGTTGTTGAACTCAATGTTGAGTCCTAGCTCCTGTAAACTACCAATAGTGGAGAAAGAAAGAGGTTTTGTTCCCTCAGCTTGTGTTGTCCTTCATTGGAACAGAAATGTTAGCATGAGAGTAAAACACCTTATTGAAATTTGGGGCATGGTGGCTCAGTGGTTAGCACTATTGCCTCACCGCACCAGGGACCCGGGTTGAATTCCAGCCTCGGGCGACTGTGTGTTTGGAGTTTATACATTCTCCCCGTGTCTGCGTGGGTTTCCTCCGGGTGCTCCAGTTTCCTCCCACAGATCAAAGATGTGCAGGTTAGGTGAATTGGCCATGCTAAATTGCCCATAGTGTTCATGGATGTGCAAGTTAGGTGCATTATTCAGGGGTAAATATAGGCTATGGGAATGGGTCCGGGTGGAGGGTTGGTGTGGATTTATTGGGCCGAAGGGTCTGTTTCCACACTATAGGGGTTCTATTAAAAATGGCAAGGGAATGGAAGGTCAGAGTGAAGATGTTCCCCAAGGCAGTCACCCAGCCTATGTTTGGTCTCACCAAAGAAAAGAGACCACACAGTGAGCAGGGACCCAGGTTCAATTCCACCCTCGAGTGACCATCTGTGTCAAGTTGACACATTCTCCTGGTGTCTGTGTGGGTTTCCTCCCACAGTTCAAAGACATGCAGGTTAGGTAGTTTGGCAATGGTAAATGTGGAGGGAGTGGGATGCTCTTCAGAGGGTTGGTACAGACATGATGGGCTAAATGGCTTCTATTTGCACTGCAGGATTCTATCATTGTCCATCTTACAGAGAGGAAGAGTGGTCAAATTCAGTTGCATAGCTCTTGTATGCTTTCTAGTGGTTAGTTTTAGAACAGCACAATCGAAGGCAAAGCAACTTCAAATCTCAATAACACCAAAAAATGCACTACAGAATACTTTTTGAAAAATAAAGGAATGTTTATCCTTTCTTATGAACTGCAGAAGCAAACCCTACACCAGTGTAGAAAATCTGTGAGAGATCAATGTGTGAAAGAGCTTTCAAAGAACCAAGAATTTGTAAAGGGAGAAAACGGTTTAGCTCATTGTCTAAATCTTATCTGATGGAAATGAGAGTACTCATCACAAATATTTCATTAATGATAATAATAATATCAAATTGTTTATGGAAATGGGTCTAATTATACAGGAAATACTCAAACCAGTATTCATTATCACTGGGAATATAGGATATATGAGCAACACACTTCAATATGAGCCAAGTTCTACCTTCACATCATGCTGTAAAATTTGCCATAACCAATATATGAAGACCTACCTTGTACGGTCAAATTACAAGCCGTTTGATAGATCTGACCTTCCACCTTCACTTTACAGTTGTAGATTCCACTGTCATTCACAGCCAATGCCATAAAATGCAGTGAAGCATCTCCCTCGGTGCCATTGCTGGAAAGAAAGGCGATTCTCTGCTGCCAACCATCAGTCACGTAAACCCTTCCACCTGAGAGTGTTAAGATCTCTATAATGGATTGTACTCCTCCTTTAGTTGATAGAAACATAGGAGAAGGGGCAGGCTATTCGGCCCATTGAGCCTCCTCTGCCATTCAGTATGATTATGGCTGATCATCCTACTCAGACCCCATTCCCACTTTTGCCCCATTCCCTTTAATCCCTTCTGCCCTAAGGATGATATCTACCTCCTCCTGAAAACTTTCAATAGTTTAGCCTCAACTGCTTTCTGTGGCAGAGAATTCCACAGGCTCCCCACTCTTTGGACAAAGATATTTCTCCTCATTTCAGTCCTAAATGGCCTAACCTTTATCCTTTAACACAGACTCCTAGTTGTGGATTGCCAGTCATTAGAAACATGCTTCCTGTGTTTACCCTGTCTATCCAGTTAGAATTTTATTGGTTTTGATGTGACTCTCCTCTCGTTCTTCTAAACACAAGGGAATATAGAGTCCTGCCATTCCAGGAATCAGTCTGGTAAACCTTTGCACTCCCTCTGTAGCCAGAATATTCTTCCTCAGATAAGGAGATCAAAACTGTACACAATACTCCAAGTATGGTCTCACCAAGACTCTGTACAGTTGCAGCAAGGCATCCCTGCTCCTATACTGGAATTCTCTCTCTTTGAAAGCCAATATACCATTTGTCTTTTTCACCCCCTGCTGCACACGCATGTTAATTTTAGTGACTGGTCTATAAGGACACCCAGGTCTCATTTCACCCTCCCCTTTCCCCAATCTGTTGCCATTCTGATAATAATCTGCCTTCTGTTTTTGCCACCAAAGTAGATAATCTTACATTTATCCACATGACACTCTATCTACCATGTGTTTACCCTCTCATTCAATGTGTCCAAATCATACTGAAGGATCTCTGCATCTTCCTCACAGTTCACCCAGCTTTGCGTCGTCTGCAAACTTGGAAATACTACATTTAGTTCCATCATCTAAATCAAACATATTGTGAATAGCTGGTGTACATCCTTGTGATATTCCATTACTGACTTTCTGCCACTTGGTAAAAGACCCATTTATTCCTATTTCTACTCTTTGTTCCTGGCTGCTAAACAGTTCTCTGACTATATCAGAAGACTAACTCCAAAACCATGTGCTTTAATTTTACACTCAAATCTCATATTTGGAACCTTATCCTAAGGCTTCTGAAAATCATGCCAGAGGTAAGTTTGCACAAATCTGTAAGTCAACACATTTGCAGAATAATAGTATCTTACAGACATTTGATGTTAACTGTGGTAACATTGCAACAACATATATCTTTGCAGAGTCAAATATCAAGTAATTTAGACAGTGTGATGCTATGGAAAGTGGAATCCAAACCTGGCTGTACCACAGATTGGAAGATCACTGTGAACATCCATGTATTAGATTAATGAGTATTGCCAAACAAATGCAGGCGACCTGACTGGAGGCATTTCCCTCCTGCAAATGGTTATGTTTGTCTTTTTTTTCCTGAACTGACTTCTGGAAATTTACTTTTCTTTCACTCTTAGTTTGTATCTCTATTTTGTTTTTACGTCTGGTCATTTCTGTCTGATTCATTCTCTGTTCTCCCGGGTGTAGACATCATTTGGGTAAATTGCTACCAGATTTATCCCCTTCCAATAGTGAAAGCTTTTGGTTTCTGTTCTCTGCTGTATCTGTGATGGCATGAACAGCATTCAGAGTTCAGTGTGAGCTCATATCTCATACGTTTTGATAGTCACAAAAAAATCAATGTGCCACTTGTTCTGATCTGAACTTAGGTAATCAAAAAAAAAAGAATTATGCTGGAAAATAGATACTGTTACATTTTCTTTTAGTCAGTCTCTAGTTACAAGCCAATCAATTTCTATTTTTTAACCATCCTATTTGATCCATTCAAATCTCCATCTCTGATCACCCATGTCGGAGTAATAACTTTGATCTGATCTTGGGTAATATGTACATGACAGAGTGAGATTATCTCCCATTTTGTGCTACACTGTTCTGTGGTTGCAACTGTTATGTATGGTAGTGTATGAACTATATATAAAACCTTATCTAACAGCATTCATGTCAAATTAGCAGTTGATTAACAACGTCAAAGAAGCTGAAACTTGAGAGCAGCTCTGACATATGAAAACAATTCACATGGGCTTTGCACATTAAGTTATAGCTGCACACAAAATTACTTAACTGGTGTTACAAAGAAAAACACAGGCACACAAATTGCTAAAGAGGAAACACAGGTATTGATGGCACACATTGTTGGTGCATTTTGTTCTATCCCAGTTTATGGACCAGGCCAGACCCCCTCAAAGCATTTCAAGAAGATAGCCCACACCCTAACTTTGTCAGTTGTTTTAAGCAGGTGTTAAACGGATATTCCAGGAGGGATGCAGTTGGTCAAACCATGTAGTTTTAGTCAAAACAGAATTTAGTTACAAGATTTCTGAATGAAACACAAACAAAAGAGAATAATTTAGCGTATTTGAAAACCCAACAGATTATCCCAATTTAATGATGCTGTTCCAAATAATTGCCCTAAACACTCCTTGGCGCAAAAGGTAAAATCCAACACAGGGTCTTACAGGAGAGATGTCAGAGACTGAGGAGGATCAGCTGGGACCTGCTTCTTTCGGTCCAGCAGCTTTTACAACTGCCTGACTGCTTTCAGTGAATAGCCAGACCAAACCAAACCAGGGAAGAGCTGAGCTGGGAGAACTGGCCACTCCCCTTTCATTGCACAAGTGTTTATTTTAAACTTGAAAGCCTTTTTCTGAGGCAATATCTGATAGTTATAATCAAATTGGCCGTAAAACCCACCCGAGCTTTTTGGAACCTGTGTCTTTTATGACTTCCTGAAAAAAAATCAAGGACAACATAATCTTATTAAAGGAGCAGCATCGCTACACCAGACATAGCATTTCTTTTGGTAAACCAGATAATCGGACGACTCTAGATTACAGTCTAACAGGTTTATTTGGAAGTACGATCTTTCGGAGTGCTGCTCCTCCATCCAGCCCAGTCCAACACTGGCACCTCCACATCACAGATAATTGGAAGCACTGTTTCACTTTCTCCTTTTTTGTTACCTCTGAATCATAATTTCCAGCTTCTACTCTTGCCTGCTTATCTGAATTACTAAATATCCTTTTTCTGACTCTCAGTTCTTATGTATTTACACTTTCCTCACCATTTCCTATTCCTCTCTGTTGCATGGTCTGCCTATTTGCCCCTCTATATGCCATCCTTTTCATATTTTCATTATCGTTAACATCTACTTTTCCTCTCACTGGCACTGGTTTGGTAGCCTAATGGTCTGGCATGGCAATCTCTCATCCCCGTGTGGTGGTCTGTCAGGGACCCAGTGTGGCGGTCTCTCTGGGGCCCAGTGTGGCGGTCTCTCAGTGGCCCAGTGTGGTGGTCTCTCAGTGGCCCAGTGTAGTGGTCTCTCAGTGGCCTAGTGTGGTGGTCTCTTAGCGGCCCAGTGTGGCGTTCTCTCAGCAGCCCAATATGGCAGTCTCTCAGTGGCCCAGTTTGGTGGTCTTTTCATAGTACATGGCAGTCTTTCAGACTGGCGTGGTGGTCTTTCAGTGGCCTAGCATGGCCTCAGCATGGTCTTCTAGTTTCAAAGTGATTCCAGAGTGGTCTCCTGGCCACAAGAACCTCTAGGTGAAACTTGGCATTGCCTGAAGTCAAGGCCTGGTGTGGATTGGAGGTTCAGTGCCAGCGTGAACTGGATTGGAAGGACCATTGTTCTGAACTTCTTATTTCTCTATTTTTTACCTTATTCTGACAATCTGCAATGTTGGAATTCTTATTTCTTAATTTTTCTGTTTTTGTTCCCTAAGAATTTGTACCGAAGAATCTATACATATGTACATTTGAACCTAAGATGGCACTATAAATGGTGGCTTGTAGACTTTTCATTGTACTTATTTGAGTACATGTGACAAGAAAACTAATTAAATTAAATTCAATTCAATTCCCTTCCTCTTCCAGTGCTAGTGACCCCCTTTTACAGCTGTCAATTTCCTGTGCTCTCTTGCTGCCATCCTTTCTCTATCATTGGCATCCAGTTCTTCCCATCTGCCCATTGCCCATACCACCAGCCCACTCCTCCACACTAACTCCACATCAACCACAAACCATGCTCCATAAATCCATCTTTAATATGAATGGCTAATGTACCTCAACCCTCTCAGTTCTGACTGAGCCTCTATATGGTGTAAGGAGGAAATCCTCTCATTGCAGAGGTTTCTGGTTCGAGTGCACTGTTTGCCACACCCAAGGACCTCTCATGACTCAGGTTTGGATGACTAAGTCGTCAGGCAGTGAGCGAAGGTGGATTCTCAGTAATATGGTAACATTGCTAGGTTAATAAACAACAAAACCAGCTGCATTCCAATAGCATTTTTAATTGCTCCATGGTTCTTCACATGGGCATAATCAGACAGAAATTGAAAACAAGCCAAAGAAGGAGATTTTAAATGAAAAAATGACTGGTCAAAGAGAGAGACAGTGTCTCAAAAGACAAGAGAATAGCAGAGAGGTGGAGGGATATGTGAGGCATCAATCTCAGTGATTATGTTAGACAGTTGAAGCTCTGTCACTAGTGGTCTGGAGAAGTGAGTAATGGACAGACGTGAGGAAGCTTGAGGAAGGGGACAGAAACATTCACCACTTCTCCAGTTCTCAGTGAGTGCATTTGGTAAGACCTCCCAGCCCTAACACCTGGTGTTTTCTCTATGACTCGAAGAATTGCCTCGGAGGAGGCAAAATATGTCACTGCTATTCTTTGCCTAGCTTTAGTCACCATTATTTTATTGGCTTAGATTTTGGGCAGGCATCCAACACCTGGAGACATTCTAAAAACTGACTCCATGTCAGAACTATGCCTTGTTCTCTTGTTACTTTGTTCAGATACAAATGTCTTCGTTTGTGAGGAGATACGCACAGTGCCTGATTTTAAGGTGTGAGTACCTCCAGGAGATGGGAACTGCCTGATGGTGTTAACAGCAAAGACGGATATGGTGGCCATGTTGGGGGTTTGCTGTGCTGTGCTGAAGACAGTGGGCAGCTCGCAAAAGGTCAAGGAAAATAAAGGCAGTGCAAAGTGTACATGGACGGCATGTCAAGGGACAATGCTGGGAATAACTTGGAGGAAGTTGACCTCTCACATTTCATTCAAACACCAATGGAAGCAAACTTCCTTTTGCTCCAATGTGATCCAAAAAATCTGTACTCCAGATGGTTCAGAATTGACTATAAATGAATTTGAAATTACTTTGACAAATATCCCAACAAGCTCCTTAAGGAACTAAAAAGGCCATTAGTTGGCAGCATGTAGTTTCCCTGCTTCCTCCCCCAACTGCTCTCACTCTAACCATTATTGGCAAGTGTTTATTGCGATGTAGTGATAGTGTCCATACCTCTGAAACAGGAGGCCTGGGTTGAAGTTCCTCTTGTTCCAGAGGTGTCATACCATATTTGAACAGGCTAATTAAAAATCCTTGACATTCCTTGAATGCCATGACCTCTGGCATCAACATTGTGCCTACGCCGGGTTTCCAATGCCCTTTGAAAGTCCAGCCCTTTCTCCACTTTCAGGATGTTTTCATTTACCAATTTATCCGACTCATTCCTGTTTGTACTTCTGAGTGCCCACTCGATGTCCAAGTAGCCATTCCGATGTGATCTTGGGGCGTATTTGCACGGCAGGGTAACACTATCTCCAGCTCGACTCTGAATGGGATTACACATTCCTGTTTCAGCTACTGCAACACATAGTAAATAAATACATAAATAAATAAGTAGACAAATAGATCAATAAGTATTACATTTATCAGAACAATCACACAATGGGTATTGCAGTGTGTTATATCACACCTGCACAGTGTGGACACATTTGGCATATATTCACGCTAATGTCAAAGTCAATTAATGGGTTCAAAAGGTCTGACAACTCAATGAAATGAAAACACTTTTAAAAATCACTCATGGGACATGGGTGTCATTGACCAGGCTAGCATTTATTCCCCAACTCAAATTGCTCAGAGGGTTGTTAATCATGAACTGCATTGTTGGGGGTCTGGAGTCACATATAGGACCATGTCAGATTTCCTTCCCTAAAGAACATTAGCAAACTAGATGGGTTCTTACTTTAATATATATGCCTACTCAAGTTTTTTTTAGTGAAATTAATTTCCAACATTTGACATGGTGGGATTTGAACCCAGGTCCCCAGAACAGTAACAAAAACAGAAATTGCTGAAAAAGCTCAGCAGGTCCGGCAGCATCTGCGAAGAGAAATCAAAGTGAATGTTTTGCATCGAGTGACCCTTCCTCCGAACAGATTTGCAGCATCCGGAGTTCTTTTGGCTTCCCTAGAAGATTAACCTGGGTTTCTAGATTACTAGATCACTACTATCTCTCCTTCAATTGTGGATCAGTTAGCTCAGTTGGCAGGATGGCTGGTCCCTGTTGCAGAGTGACACCAACAGTCTGGGTTCAATTTCTGTGCTGGCTGAAATCAAATGGAAGGCCACACCTTCTCAAACTTACCCTGAGGCCTGGTTATCAGGTTAAACCTCCATCCATTATCTTTTTTTCTCTCTGGAGTGTATGTGGGACACAAACATTTCCTTACTTTTGAAAGTTTTGGAATGTAGAAAATATGGCAGCCAATTTGTTCTCATGAACAGCAATGTGATATTCCTCTGGAACAATTTGATTTTGTGATGTTCATTGAGAGTAAAATATTAGCCAGTATATCAGGTATGCATTAGCCTTTTTAAGAATTTTTTTCATTTAATGAGAGTAGGCAGGGCTTCAATTTAATAACCCAACAAAAAGTGGCATAGCCAGCATTCCAACACTCCCACAGTACTGCACTGGATTGATCTCTGGAATGAGACTTAAACTCTTAAACACTTTGACTATAACCCAATGAGTAATGACTGACCAGAGAGCATTTAATGCATCCATAATCAAAGCAACTCGATAATGTTTGTTAAATTGCACAACAATTAAAAGATTATTTCTAAATAGACAAGAAAAGAATACAAATTGGAATGTATTCATGACTGTTTTTAATTAATTCTCATAGTGTGGGTGACACTGCAAGGCCAATATGTATCTAGTTGCCCCCTTGCATCTCGTGAACAAATATACATTAAAAAATTGAGTTTAGTTGGTTTGCTGCTGTGGTTTATCAGGATCACATGAACTGCTCAATGTGTTATTACAGTGTAACACTTCAACATATCTTTTATCACCTGCATGCGTAACAGATGAAGCCAGAAAAGGTGAACTATAGGTCTCAACTCAATTATGGTTTTGCAGGATTTGTTCTACTGTGACTTTCTGAAAGTCCAGTTCTAAAGTTAAACTTTTCCACAGCTCACTTTATCATACTTTCTTGTTTTTTTTACAAGTAATAAACCATCTCTTTCTATCTTGAAATGCTCACCGCATCCTTGCCGTGCGTTGTAGCACTTTGCAAATGGTACACATCTAAATTATTAGCAAATTAGGTCACTGTTCTTTTTTAACTGCCATTCATCTGGTATTTACAGCTATTTGACCCAAGGGATTTATCCTGCACACAAACCTTCTGCCAACTCTCTTCACCTCTCACCCCATCAACATATCTTTCTGTTCTTCACAAATTTTAGCTATTTGCCCCTTACTTGTATCTCTTCTGTTTATCTCAGCTCTTCCTTAGAACATAGAACATAGAACAGTCCAGCACAGAACAGGCGCTTCAGCCCACGATGTTGTGCTGATCATTGATCCTCATGTGAGGTAAACCTAATGTACGAACCCTCAGATTTCTGTGACCATATGCATGTCCAGCAGTCTCTTAAATATCCCCAGTGACCTCGCTTCCACAACTGCTGCTGGCAACACATTCCATGCTCTCACAACTCTCTGCATAAAGAAACCACCTCTGACATCCACACTATACTTTCTGTCAAACAGCTTAAAACTATGATCCCTCGTGTTAACAATTTCTGCCCTGGGAAAAGGTTTCTGGCTATCAACTCTATCTATGCCACTCATTATCTTGTACACCTCAATTAGGTCCCCTCTCTTCTTTCTTATTTCTAATGAAAAAAGTCCGAGCTCATTCAACCTCTCTTCATAAGATAAGCCCTCCATTCTAGGCAGCATCCTGGCAAACCTCGTCTGAACCTTCTCCAAAGCATCCACATCTTTCCTATAATAGGGTGACCAGAACTGGACACAGTATTCCAAGTGCGGTCTAACCAAAGTTTTATACAGCTGCAACAAGATCTCACGGCTCTTAAGCTCAATCTCCCTGTTAATGAAAGCCAAAACACCATATGCTTTCTTAACAAACCTGTCCACCTGGGTGGCAATTTTAAGGGATCTATGTACCTGCACACCAAGATCCCGCTGTTCCTCCACACTGCCAAGAATCCTGTCCTTAATCCTGTATTCAACTTTCAAGTTCAACCTTCCAAAATGCATCACTTCGCATTTATCCAGGTTGAACTCCATCTGCCACCTCTCAGCCCATCTCTACATCCTGTCAATATCTCGCTGCAGCCTACAACAGTCATCTATACTGTCAACGACACCTCCAACCTTTGTGGTCATCTGCAAACTTGCTAACCCATCCTTCAATCTCCTCATCCAAGTCATTAATAAAAATTACAAAGAATAGAGGCCCAAGAACAGAGCCCTGTGGAACACCACTGTCTTTCAGGCAGAATATTTTCCTTCCACTACCACTCGCTGTCTTCTGTTGACCAGCCAATTCTGTATCCAGACAGCTAAATTTCCCTGTATCCCATTCCTCCTGACCTTCTGAATGAGCCTACCATGGGGAACCTTATTAAAAGCCTTACTGAAGTCCACATACACAACATCCACCGCTCGACCCTCATCAACTTGTCTCGTAACATCCTCAAAGAACTCAGTAAGATTTATGAGACATGCCCTCCCCCTCACAAAGCCGTGCTGACTGCATTTAATCAAGCCATGCTTTTCCAGATGGTCATAAATCCTCTCCCGCAGAATCCTTTCTAACACCTTGCGGACGACAGACATAGCTTGTCAGGATGGCCGAGTGGTCTAAGGCGCCAGACTCAAGGAGTGTTAGTCTTTGCTCTGTATCTGGGCTTGTGAATTCTGGTCCCTTTCTAAGGGCATGGGTTCAAATCCCACTCCTGACATTCTCCCCTTTGTGGGCGGCACGGTGGCACAGTGGTTAGCACTGTTGCCTCGCAGCGCCAGAGACCCGGGTTCAATTCCCGCCTCAGGCGACTGACTGTGTGGAGTTTGCACGTTCTCCCCGTGTCCGCGTGGGTTTCCTCCGGGTGCTCCGGTTTCCTCCCACAGTCCAAAGATGTGCAGGGCCAGGTGAATTGGCCATGCTAAATTGCCCGTAGTGTTAGGTAAGGGGTAAATGTAGGGGTAGGGGTATGGGTGGGTTTGCTTCGGCGGGTCGGTGTGGACTTGTTGGGCCGAAGGGCCTGTTTCCACACTGTAATGTAATCTAAATCTAATGAGACTGACTGGTTTATAATTGCCGGGGATTTCCCTATTTCCTTTCTTGAAGAGAGGAATTACATTTGCCTCCCTCCAGTCCTCAGGTGCGACTCCAATGGAGAGCGAGGACCTTGTGGTCATGCATTTCATTTCCTGGGTAACTACTCTCTGGAGAAGTAAATTTCTCCTGAATTTACAATTGAATGTGTTAGTGAATATCTAATATTTAGCTTTTGTTTTCACCAGCAATTGAAAATATATTTTCTATATTTGTTCCATCCAAACCTTTTGCAGTCTGGAAGACCTCTTCCAGTCCACCTTTCAGGTTTCTTTTTTTCAGAGAAAATTGCCTTGACTATGTAAAATCCCCTTTGGTATAAGCTTTCAGTCTGAATACAATGCTGACATTTTTTTCTTGCAACTTCTCCAGTGCCTTTACATTAGTTAAAAAAATAATAAAACCAAATAAAAACACTTCATAGTCAGCTCAAGTGTTTTACCAACATTTTGTGCAAATGCAACATCAATTCTTTGATTTTCAATTCTATCCAGAAATGAAAACGTTTATCACTTTGCTGTTCCAGATTTGTTAGAAAGCTTATCAAACTAGTTAATAATTAAACACCAAAGTAATAAATGAGTAAGGACAGAAAAACAGTATTCAACTATCTTCCCTTGATATTCATTGACATAACAATCACTGAATTCCCCCAATGTCAACATCTGACCATTACCAATAATCAGAAACTTAATTAGAACAACCAAACATTCCATTTATGGGCGGCACGGTGGCACAGTGGTTAGCACTGCTGCCTCACAGCGCCAGAGACCCGGGTTCAATTCCCGCCTCAGGCGACTGACTGTGTGGAGTTTGCACGTTCTCCCCGTGTCTGCGTGGGTTTCCTCCGGGTGCTCCGGTTTCCTCCCACAGTCACAAAGATGTGCAGGGCCAGGTGAATTGGCCATACTAAATTGCCCGTAGTGTTAGGTAAGGGGTAAATGTAGGGGTATGGGTGGGTTTCGCTTCGGCAGGTCGGTGTGGACTTGTTGGGCCGAAGGGCCTGTTTCCACACTGTAATCTAATCTAATCTAATCTAATCTAATCAAACAAATACTGTGATTACAAGACCAGTTCTGACATTGGGAATTTAGTGAAAAGTAACTCACCCTCTGCCTACTCAAATCCTGTCCACCATCTACAAGATACATGGTGGAAGTGTGATAGAATACTCAGCATTCTGTGGATGAGTGCAACTCCGAAGACTGTCATGAAACTTGGCACCATGCAGGTAAAAGTTGACCATTTGATTGTTACATTCAACAGTTGTCAACTCAACCACTAATGCCCACTAGTAGCAGTGTTAACCATTTACAGGATGCACAGCAACAACTCATCAAGTCTCCTTTGTCATGTTTTGTCCCTGGGTGAGGTTCCCTCAGTTCGTAACATCTCCAGACGGGATGTCCCAAATCTGTAAATCCTGAGTGAGAGGAATGAAGTGGCTCCCCTTCTTTTTTTATGTACCCCTTTGGTCCACAGCAACAGGTTAATATTTAAAAATTCCCTTCATCGTGGGTGCCTTTTTCCAAGACCAAATAAATTTTTATTTCAAATGGAGCCAGTGTAGCCAGCTTCCTTGAGTTAACAAAAATAGTCAACTTATTCGATAATGAGCATGAGAAGAAATATCACACACATATTAAAGGATTAGGAATAGGAAGTGATTCCAAAGAAAAGATGCAAGTTAAAATAAAAGGTCTACAGATCAGTCTCTGAGTCATTCATGAAGAGTAAAAAGTTGTTACAGAAGACGGGACCAGTAACTTTGATGTTAAAGTTGAACAGTCAATTCCGAGGTCTTTAGCTTATTTGCATGTAATCTGAAATTCTTTTCTGCTTGTTCTTTTCAAAGTGGCTGCCTGCTAGCCTTCAGAGTAAGGATTTCTTACTCTCTTGTACCTGGAGTGCAGGGATGTTTAATTGACAGCACACAGTCTACATACTGACAAATCAAGTCATTAATACTCCCAGACCAGGGACTGCAGCTGGTTTTTAGCCTTTTTACACTCAGAAGGATAAAACACAATCATGTGTTCAGGGAATAGGTCCCTGCTGAGAGGCAGTGTGTATAGTCTGCCTGTCCTTATCACTTTTTCTCTTTCTAGTTGTGGTTTCCCTGACTCTGAAAATGTGTGATATTTTATGGGTCCACACGGGACTCTATCTGACAGTCACTGAATTTAAATACACAGTCACCTTTTAGCTGTAGTATGGTGGAATTGAATGTTTAAAATGTCCATGAGTAATCTGGGGTCCTGATCTGCCATCACAACACCTTTGACAGCATTTCTGACTTCATGGCCTCTGCCATCTAGAAAAACAAGGGCAGCTAATACATGGAACAGCACTAACTGTATGTTCCCCATCCAAGGGGTAACCTTATAGAAGTTTATAAAATCATGAGGGGCATGGATAGGATAAATAAACAAGGTCTTTTCCCTGGCATGGGTTGGTCCAGATCTAAAGGTGAGAGGGGAAAGATTGAAAAGGGACCTAAGGGGCAACTTTTTCACGCAGAGGGTGGTGCGTGCATGGAATGAGCTGCCAGAGGAAGTGGTGGAGGCTGGTACAATTACATTTAAAAGGCATCTGGATGAGTATATGTATAGGAAGGGTTTAGAGGGATATGGGCCAAGTGCTGGCAAATAGGACTAGATTAATTTTGGATATCTGTTCAGCATGGACGAGTTGGACTGAAGGGTCTTATTCCATGCTATGCATCTCTATGACTATGACTCTAAGTCACACAGCATGATGTCTTGGAGCCAGTTTGCTATTCTTTCACTGTTAGTGTTCAAAATCTTGGAATTTCCTTCCTCACAGTGCTGAGGTTATAGTTGTATCCCAAAGACTACAGCGGTTCACAAGGTTGGCTCACCACCACATTCTGAAAGGTAATTAGTGGCAGGCAACAAATGTTTATCCAGCTATCAACACCTACAGCCCATGAAATAATTTTTCAAATACTAGTTTTCAGATGATTGATTTAAAAAGCTGTGAGAACCTTTCAAAGAAACAATAACTTGTTGTGCACTGGTTGAGTTGTAAGTTCTCAGCTTTATTATCTTTTTATTATTTTTCTTTATAATACTGTTTGGCCACTGATTAATATATATCACAAGTAATATAACTTGAGGAATTAATATTCCTCAGCCACAGATTAAAGAAATAATGCATATCATGATCTTTATACCAAATGTTTCAAAAGAGATCTCTCTTGAAATACATCTTCTTGGTGATTCATAGATTTATACAGTGCAGAAAAGGCCTTTCAGCCATTGAATCTGCACCGACATATCGACCACGAAACATGCGCTAATCCCAGTTTCCTGCACATTCAATATCCTTGAATGTTATGATATCTGAAGTGCTCATCTCAACATTTTTTAAAGGTGATAAGGTTTTCGGTCTCCACCATCTTCCCAGGCAGTGTATTCCAGATTCCCACCATCAGCTGAGTAAAAACGTTTATTCCCCAAGTCCCCTCTGAATCTCCTGCCTTTAAGCTTAAAACTATGCCCCTCGAGATTGACCCCTCAACCAAGGGGAACAGCTGCTCTCTACTCACCCTGTCCATGCCCCTCATCACTTTATACACCTCAATTATGTCCCCCCACAGTCTTCTCTGCTCTAAAGAAAACAATCCAAGTCTATCTAGCCTCTCCTTCTAGCTCAGTTGGTTTGATGTACAGTTTTCATAGAATCCATGGAATGCAAATCATGATCTTTATACCAAATGTTTCAAAAGAGATTTCTCTTGAAATACATAATCTTGGTGATACGTAGATTTATACTGTGCAGAAAAGGCCTTTTGGCCCAACAAGTCCACACTGACTCTCCGAAGAGTATCCCACCCAAACCCATATCCTATTACTCTACGTTTACCCCTGATTAATATACCCAACCGACACATCCCTGAACATTATGAGCAATTTAGCATGGCCAATTCACCTGGCCTGCACATCTTTGAATTGTGGGAGGGAACCCACGCAGATATGGGGAGAATGTGCAAACTCCACACAGAGAGTTGTTCGAGACTGGAATCAAACCCAGGTCCTTAGCGCTGTGAGGCATCAGTGTTAACCACTGACCCACTGTGCCACCTTTTGTGCGTATATATTTTTAATCAACCTGTTCAGACATGTTATTACACATTCTATGGCATGTGGGACTTGGAACTTTGGCCTTCTAGGCTGGAGGCAGGAGTATACATTGCAGGTCAGAAGCCCACAGTCATCTAGCCAATGATTGAGCTGATTCATTATCCAAGTGAGGATAACAGAGAAACAAAGATGTGCACTGAATAGCATGAACTCACATTTTGGATACGATGTTCTTTTTAAAAATTATGATTTATTTTGGGTCACAAAAGGCCCTTGCAACTTTGCATATGCAAGGTACACCACCATAAGTAAATGATGATTCTTAATCACTTGAACCAGCTTTCCATCCACTGACTCACTTACAGTTTCGGCTGTCTCGAGAAACAGTCGAGAATGTCTGTTGCTCTCTGAAATGCGGAATTCCAAAGTTTCACAACACCAAGAGTGAAGAAATTTTTCTTGTCTCAGCTCTACATGACTGTGCGTTTATTTTGGGTCTGGGTAACATTACAATAAACATTTTCACACTCCACTAAAAGAACATGGTAATTTTGGTACAAAATCGGTAATATGAATAAATATATCTCTGCATTGCAGCTACACTTAAAATATAACTGTTAGGACAATGCACTGAAGACAATTATTCTCCATTTCAACAGTAACATTCAGCAAGGTTTAGGGTGAGAGGGGAAAGATATAAAAGAGACCTAAGGGGCAACTTTTTCACACAGAGGGTGGTATGTGTATGGAATAAGAACAGTCCACTCGATCCTTTTAACCCGTTCCGTCATTCAATAAGATCAGGGCTGATCTGATTTTAACTTCAACTCCACATTGTTGAATGTCCCCCAATATACGTTCATCCTCTTGACAATCAACAATCTATCTACATCAGCCTTAAAAATATAGAAGGTTTGTTATCCACTGGTTTTTGAGTAAAGGAATTCCAAAGCTCTGAGAGAAACTTAAAATTAAGTCTAGTCAGCATTGTGAAAAAAATGTGAAGATAGGATCGTGGCCCCAGATGAATACATAAAAACATTAGAGATGAGTTTAATCAGCAACCAGTTGACAATACGTGTTTTGTTTGTTCTGTTCGTGGTTTGGGTTTCACCTATTCTCAGTTTTGCACAATTCACATCAGGGCTCACAAAACGTTCATCGCTTACATGATTTAAATATCTTGTTAGCTGTGGAGAAAATGTACAATCAACATTGGGGTAAACGTGCCAGGATAGATATGTTTACCATCAATTCCTCCACCAAACTTGCCAGCAGAAAAGTTAGATGAACCCACCATTCGATTGAGAATAATGTTAGCTGTGAATAATTTCCTTTTAACAAAAGTAGAATATATTTTTCTCATGATTAAACATTACTCAGCTGGTACTTCAAGTTGCAAGTGTGGAGTGCCATGTGATAACTGGTGCTATTTAAACAATCTATCAGACAACAATGTATTGATTTGAAATATATTGAGAAAACTGACCCAAGTAAACAAAAACTGCACAAACTGTGGAATTGATATGGATAAATATATTTTACTAATCACTGTTTTTAAGATGAGTGAACCAACTTCTTCTGTGCTTTTAGGCCAGCATTAACTCAGTAATTTTAAAACGAAGACACAGAGGTAGACTGCATAAATGTGTTGAGTGTCCACATGGGTTGACTGGTTGGAAGAATGCTTCTCCTCATATTCCCCCTGAAGACATTGGGGAATAAGGTCTTGGGTCAATCTTCTTTCTCTTCAAACATAATTTCAAATTATTTGAGCCTTCCACAAGCGCATATCTCTTGGTCAATTGTTGGATAACGTGGGCTGGTATCCATTGGAGTTTAGAAGAATGAGAGGTGATCTTACTGAAGGGTAGACTGTCCTCAGGGTGTTAGCAGGATGGATACTGAAAAGATGTTTCTCCTTGTGGGACAGACTTGAACCAGAACAGTTTTAAAACAAAGAATCTCCCATTTAGAATGAAAACTAGGAGAATTTCTTCACCTAAGAAGGTCATGAGTCTTTGGAGTTCTCTTACCCAGAGAGCAGTGGATGCAGGGCCACTAAATATTTTTTAGGTGGAAGTAGTCTGAATTCTTAAATACCAACAGATTTAAAGGTTATCAGGAATAGGCCAAAAAATGGAGTTGAGACCACAGTCAGATGAGTGTGATCCTATTGAACAGCAGAACCAGCTAGAGTAGGCACAAATGGCCTACTCCTGCTACTAATTTCTATGTTAATAAATGATGGACTTGTTTAGTCATCATACTGTCTGAAATTAGCAAAAAAGAGCATTACCATGATAAAAAAAGTCTACTGTCCTTAATTTTAATAAAAGCATTTGTCTATAGATTTTGTAAATGGAGCCATCTTGGGCTCAGTGCCAATACAGGCTATAAGCCCGATGTTAGAGTTCATTAATGAGAGCCATGTGAAGGAGTTGGAATGGTGTCTATCTGATGAGGCAACAGACTGTCATCACCTGCTCTTTCAGATGGATGTAAAAAAGAAACCAACAACATTAGCTAAAGAGTGAGGAAGTTATGGTGGGCACATCAACATTTCTCCCACAAACTGCATAAGTAAAACAGATAATGTCATTATCTTTAGCGGAAGATGATTGCTACATTTCTCTATGTAGTAATATTGTTTCATTGTCCGCAAAAGATGCTAATTACATGTAAACCCTCATCTTCCGAAAGCAAACCAGCAAGTTATGAAACTGATATTAATACCACATGGTACAACGTTAATCTCATTTTCTAACATGTCCTTTAAAACAATTACAAATCTTAAATGACAAAAGGAGTAATAAAAAAATGCAAAAGAATTTACCTGTTGTAAAAAACAAGAACATCAGCAGCAAAACAAATATCCTGAGCATCATGTCGCTTTAACTCCAAATTATTTCTCCAGATAAAAATCTTGGAATTGAATATTTTCAAACATCATATGTTTCCTTGACATCTTCTTTAATGCAAAAAACTTATTGAAGCTGGTTGAAAAACAATATTGAGACGCGATTCGATGCATCACACCCATCAACTGCTAATTGGACAGTTGTCATGACACATCTACTGCATCCTTATCAACTCTATAATTGGTTGCATGATCATTTATTCGCACAACCTGTACCCCACCTATACTCTTGTCATGAGGCCAAGAATCTGGTGTTGAATCCAGTTCAGCTCTTGGATCTCAGCTTCCAAGAGATCAATTGTGTGAGGGGATTCTGTAGTCTGAGGTACAGACAGACGTTTCTGTGGCCAGCAGAATGGTGTGTTGTTTCCCTGGTGCCAGGATCAAGGATGTCTCAGAGAGGGTGCAGAATGTTCTCACGGGGGAGAGGGGCCAGCAGGAGGTCATTGTACACATTGGAACCAACAACATTGGAAGGGAAAAGGTTGAGATTCTGAAGGGGGATTACAGAGAGTTAGGCAGAAATTTAAAAAGGAGGTCCTCAAGGGTAGCAATATCTGGATTACTCCCAGTGCTACGAGCTAGTGAGGGCAGGAATAGGAGGATAGAGCAGATGAATGCATGGCTGAGGAGCTGGTGTATGGGAGAAGGATTGACATTTTTGGATCATTGGAATCTCTTTTGGGGTAGAAGTAACTGTACAAGAAGGATGGATTGCACCTAAATTGGAAGATGACTAATATATTGGCAGGGAAATTTGCTAGAACTGCTCGGGAGGATTTAAACTAGTAAGGTGGGGGGGAGTGGGACCCAGAGAGATACTGAGAAAAGAAATCGATCTGAGACGGGTATAGCTGAGAACAGAAGTGAGTCAAACAGTCAGGGCAGGCAGGGACAAGGTAGGACTAATAAATTAAACTGCATTTATTTCAATGCAAGGGCCTAACAGGGAAGGCAGATGAACTCAGTGCATGGTTAGGAACATGGGACTGGGGGATATCATAGCAATTACGGAAACATGGCTCAGGGATGGGCAGGACTGGTAACTTAATGTTCCAGGATACTAATGCTTCAGGAAGGATAGAAAGGGAGGCAAGAGAGGAGGGGGAGTGGCATTTTTGATAAGGGATAGCGTTACAGCTGTGCTGAGGGAGGATATTCCTGGAAATACATCCAGGGAAGTTATTTGGGTGGAACTGAGAAATAAGAAAGGGATGATTACCTTACTGGGATTGTATTATAGATCCCCCAATAGTCAGAGGGAAATTGAGAAACAAACTTGTAAGGAGATCTCAGCTATCTGTAAGAATAATAGGATAGTTATGGTAGGGGATTTTAACTTTCCAAACATCGACTGGGACTGCCATAGTGTTAAAGGTTTAGATGGAGAGGAATTTCTTAAGTGTGTACAAGACAAATTTCTGATTCAGTATGTGGATGTACCTACTAGAGAAGGTGCAAAACTTGACCTACTCTTGCGAAATAAGGCAGTGCTGGTGACTGAGGTGTCAGTGGGGGAGCACTTTAGGGCCAGCGACCATAATTCTATTCATTTTAAAATAGTGTTGCAATGCTGGATGACTAAAGAAATTGAGGGTTTTGTTAAGAAAAAAAAGGAAGCATATGTCAGGTATAGACAGGATAAAGGAATATACTTAAGAGGGAAATCAGGAGGGCAAAACGGAGACATGAGATAGCATTGGCAAATACAATTAAGGAGAATCCAAAGGGTTTTTACAAATATATTAAGGACAAAAGGGTAACTAGGGAGAGAATATGGCCCCTCAAAAATCAGCAAGGCGACCTTTGTGTGGAGCCACAGAAAATGGGGGAGATACTAAATGAATATTTTGCATCAGTATTTATTGTGGAAAAGGATACGGAAGATATAGACTGTAGGGAAATAGATGGTGGCATCTTGCAAAATGTCCAGATTACAGAGGAGGAAGTGCTGGATGCCTTGAAACAGTTAAAGGTGGATAAGTCCCCAGGGCCTGATCAGGTGTACCTGAGAACTTAGTGGGAAGCTAGAGAAGTGATTGCTGGGCCTCTTGCTGAGATATTTGTATCATCGATAGTCACAGGTGAGGTGCCGGAAGACTGGAGGTTAGCAAATGTGGTGCCACTGTTTAAGAAGGGCGGTAAAGACAAGCCAAGGAACTATAGACCGGTGAACCTGACCTCGGTGATGGGCAAGTTGTTGGAGGGAATCCTGAGGGACAGGAAGTACATGCATTTGGAAAGGCAAGGACTGATTCGGGATAGTCAATATGGCTTTGTGCGTGGGAAATCATGTCTCACAAACTTGATTGAGTTCTTTGAAGAAGCAACAAAGAAGATTGATGCGGGCAGAGCAGTAGATGTGATCTATATAGACTTCAGTAAGGCGTGCGACAAGGTTCCCCATGGGAGACTGATTAGCAAGGCTAGATCTCATGTAAAAGAGGGAGAAATAGCCACTTGGATACAGAACTGGCTCAACGGTAGAAGACAGAGGGTGGTGGTGGAGGGTAGTTTTTCAGACTGGAGGCCTGTGCCACAAGGATCGATGCTGGGCCCTCTACTTTTTATCATTTACATAAATGATTTGGATGCGAGCATAAGAGGTACAGTTAGTAAGTTTGCAGATGACATCAAAATTGGAGGTGTAGTGGACAGCGAAGAGGGTTACCTCAGATTACAACAGGATCTGGACCAGATGTGCCAATGGGCTGAGAAGTGGCAGATGGAGTTTAATTCAGATAAATGCGAGGTGCTGCATTTGAGAAAGCAAATTTTAGCAGGACTTACACACTTAATGGTAAGGTCCTAAGGCGTGTTGCTGAACAAAGAGACCTTGGAGTGCAGGTTCATAGCTCCTTGAAAGTGGAATTGCAGGTAGATAGGATAGTGAAGAAGGCATTTGGTATGCTTTCCTTAATTGGTCAGAGTATTGAGTATTGGAGTTGGGAGGTCATGTTGCGGCTGTACAGGACATTGGTTAGGCCACTGTTGGAATATTGAGTGCAATTCGGAAAGATGTTGTGAAACTTGAAAGGGTTCAGAAAAGATTTACAAGGATGTTGCCAGGGTTGGAGGATCTGAGCTACAGGGAGGCTGAATAGGCTGGGGCTGTTTTCCCTGGAGCATCGGAGGCTGAGGGGTGAACTTATAGAGGTTTACAAAATTATGAGGGACATTGATTGGATAAATTGACCAAGTCTTTTCCCTAGGGTCGGGGAGTCCAGAACTACAGAGCATAGGTTTAGGGTGAGAGGGGAAAGATATAAAAGAGACCTAAGGGGCAACATTTTCATGCAGAGGGTGGTACGTGGTGGAGGCTGGTACAATTGCAACATTTAAGAGGCATTTGGATGGGTATATGAATAGGAATGGTTTAGAGGGATATGGGCTGGGTGCTGGCAGGTGGGACTAGACTGGGTTGGGATATCTGGTCGGCATGGACAGGTTGGACCGAAGGGTCTGTTTCCATGTTGTACATCTCTAGGACTCTATGACTCTAAACAGCCACCCGTGTGAAGATTCATCAAGTAAATCTTTCTGTGCTTTTGCTTCAATGCCTTTAATCACTGCCCCATGGAGTTCTTACTTTTGAGACCAGTTGTGAACTGAGACTTGGCTGTGATGATGCTAAAAAATGTTTATGTGGTCATGCCCACCGCTTTGGTGAAGCTGTCACACACTTAATCCTTGATACTTCAGTGTTAAGACGTTTATCACTAGCACTATTGTACTGCATTGGGCAACACAAAATATATCTCAACACATGTGCTAAACAACTCACATACTACTGTCTTACTCTGTATTTCATTGTTGTTCCACAATGGGCTGCTATGATTTCAGCAACAGTAACTGCACTCCAAAGTTATGAAGCATATGGAGACAAGTTTTCATTTTTAAAATTTTTTTTCTAACACCTGAGTCCTTTGTAAGTGAATCATTAGGATTTGGAAAAGAGGGTATTGAAGTGAGCGTGCTTCATGCCCTTATTAAATTTGCTTAACCTTACCTTGCTCAAATCCAGGGACTTCTTTCCTAACAGCATTGTGCCTCTTACAGCACATGGACTGCAGCAGTTCAAGAGGCAGTTCTCCAGAACAAATAGGGATGGTCAATAAATGTTGGCTTAGCCAGTGACATCTATATCCCATCAATAATACTTTTAACATGGAGAGGACCATGTCTTGTCATTGCTCCTGTTATATTCTTGAAGCTGGGAAGCTGAGACAATGGTGGAATCAATCCAAATAGGTACCGTCCAGCAGTTCAAAACATACATTTATGGTACTAGAGAAAGAAGAGGAAAATTTCTTGGGCCCTAAGAATTAAGGATCTGCTTGTCTCCAACTGCTCCAAACTCGACCCCTTTCCTGCTGGTGTTACTGCACCACAACCTTCCCCGAAACTCACCAGCAAACCATCTCTTGATGTCTTCCGTTTCTGTCTAAGTGTCTGGGCTGCCTGACATTTACAGCAACTGTTAAGCAACAGTTGGTGGGTGGCACGGTGGCACAGTGGTTAGCACTGCTGCCTCACAGTGCCAGAGACCCGGGTTCAATTCCCGCCTCAGGCGACTGACTGTGTGGAGTTTGCACGTTCTCCCCGTGTCTGCGTGGGTTTCCTCCGGGTGCTCCGGTTTCCTCCCACAGCCCAAAGATGTGCAGGTTAGGTGAATTGGCCATGCTAAATTGCCTGTAGTGTTAGGTAAGGGGTAAATGTAGGGGTAGGGGTGGGTTGCGCTTCGGCGGGGCGGTGTGGACTTGTTGGGGCGAAGGGCCTGTTTCCACACTGTAAGTAATCTAATCTAATCTAATCTGAAGATTCCTAAACCAGCTCTGGATGTTAAAAGGAACTGAGACTCCTTGTTGGGTTTAACGTACAGCTTAAGATTTCGATTGCCCCCATAGGTTCAAAGGTCTGAGTTGGGCAAATCTGGCATCTACTGAAAGTGCACTTCACTGTTGAACTGCCAAGCGAAGACATTCAGAGACAACAGAACTTGGAATGAAGAGTTGCATCAGAGAAAGATTCAGTGGATTTATAGTTAGTGAACAAGTGGTCAGTGTGATCTTTTCAACTGGGTTTTAATTTAATGAGTGGGTGAGAGAGAATTGCCCAGATTCTTTTTCCCTCATCAGCTCTGTTTTGTTTGTCTCTCACAGGACATTTCATGGTTAAGGAGCACAAGGAGGTTAAGATGTGATGTTTCAGTATATCATGGGGATGGGGCAAGTCCAAAGCCAGTCCTAGGCAGAAGTGAGTATTGCAGATGCTGGAGATTAGAGTCAAGATTAGAGCGGTACTGGAAAAGCACAGCAGGTCAGGCAGCACCCAAGGAGCAGGAAAGACGAAGGGCTTTTGCCCGAAACGTTAATGTTCCTGCTCTTCGGATGCTGCCTGACCTGCTGTGCTTTTCCAGCAACACTCTAATCTTGACCCAAAGCCAGTCCTGCCTGTCCACCAATTTCAGATGCTTATGTGAAAAGTGTCAAATGCTGTCCTATTATGTATTTTTCCTTTCTAAACTTAATAAGATGTAGATTATTGTTTATTCATGATGTGTACTTTTACCACATTTAATAATATTTATTTGAAATTCCATAATTACTTAAGTCTACAATACAATTAACAGACAGTAATCTCTTGAACAAATCAGTGCAAAGTACTTTATTTATTATTTTAATAGATTATTAGGGTATTTTAGAAGATGATCCCAAATTCACATTAAATTTAAGATAGTAGAATTTAATTTTTACAGACTTTTTCACAGTATTTTCTTTGAGAAACTTTCAATCCATCAAGTTTATTTTGCATGCATTATCAACTGAAAATGGTAAGAAATTCTTATATGTATACAGTATATGATAAAGGCTAATACACTCAAGTCAATCCCACTGCAATGATTCTTTGAGGTGCCATTGTTCGATTAATGTAGTTTGAGGCATTATGTGTTCATTCAAACTTGCATTCAGTTGGGTAAATTTTGCAAATTTGTATTTTTAGTGTGGCACTCATTCAACTGAAACACAAATCTATCCACAATGTCTGAATAAAAAGTTTCCACCTGATGACAGTTCCTGACAGAGCACTGTATGGGCAGAATCAAGTATTGGGAAACTTCATTCAGGGTCACCCAATGATTGCGAAACATGTTGTGAAAAGCTCACACTCTGCCCTTCTGTGGGGCAGTATTTCTGCAAATCAGTTCTGCTCAACATGGAATGATATAACACAAAAGGAGGCCATTCGGCCCATTGTGGCAGTGTACGTCGTTTGAAAGAGCTATCCCACATTTCCCTCTGTGGCCTCGCAAATCTACACTTGGCTGTGAGTTCATAATTACAAACGTCACCAAGTTAAATTATCTGCAGATCATTCTCATTTCGCAAATGGATGAATTTTATAATGGGACATTTTGTTGAATTTGGTTATTTTGCTCTGCAACAGTCAATCGTGTTGTTACAAAGTCTGGATTGTGCTTCCTTGCTGTGTCACACTGAAGCCACATTGGATTTTTTAAATTTGGCATGTACAGCATCTGGATTCTGTTGTATTACTGTGTCAAACCGAGATGCTGTTTCCTTATTCTGTACCGGTGCATAGATAATATTTTCATTACAGTTCTGTACTTCATTGAGTATCTGGATTTTGGAATGTACAATATCCTGATCTTGAGCATGTGCTGTAGACTTTAAAGTGTTTTTTCTGGTTGAATGTACAACGGAGTAAACAATATCCTCATCAGATACCCGGACAGTGCTGTTCTGCAGGTTTCCCTAGGGTATAGGTAAAGTAGAAATATTTGTGTTATCTTTTTTTATTAAAGTACAATTAACTTATTAGAATGGTGTACACATTAATTTTCCAATTCCTTTCCCTACAATCCCACCACCACACACAATTGTATTGTTCCTCGCCTGAATACATCCCTTCATACGGCACTATAACTCAATTAATACAGAACAAATCTGGGATAATCCATGACCCCTAAGGCTTAAAATCACACTGGCCATCAAAACTACAATAGAATTAATAATAAATATTTATTACGATGGTAATATTGGACAAGTGTGGCTTGCTAGACCATTAGTTTTGCTTTCTGTAGGTCATAAGAGTTATACTTCATAAATAATACACAGCAATTATTTTACCAAGTAGCTTGCTAGTCATTTAACTTACAGTCATAGTGATGTACAGCACAGTGACTGACTCGTTAGTCAAACTCACCCACGCCAACCAGATATCCCAATCTAATCTAGCCCTACTTGCCAGCCCCGACCTATGTCCATCCAAACCCTTTCCATTCATATACACATCCAGGTACCTTTTAAATGATGTAATTGTACTAGCCTCCACCACTTCCTCTGGCAGCTTATTCCACACATGCACCACCGCTGTGTGAAAAATTGCCCCTTAGGTCTCTTTTATATCTTTCAACTCTCACACTAAACCTATGCCCTCCAGCTCAAGACACCTCCACCCCGGAAAGAGACCCTGTCTACTTATCCTATCCATGCCCTTCATGATTTTATAATCGTCCATAAGTTCTCCCGTAATAGAATCCCTACAGTGTGGTATCAAGCCCTTCGGCCCAGCATGTCCACACCGATCCTTTGAAGAGCAATCCACCCAGACCCATTCCCCTACCCTATATTTACCCCTGACTAATGCATCTACCCTACAATCTTTGAACACTATGGGCAATTTAGCCTGGCCAATTCACCTAACCTGCACATCTTTGGACTGTGGGAAGAAACTGGAGCACCTGGAGGAACTGGACCGCGCAGACACAGGGAGAATGTGCAAACTCCACACAGACAGTTGTCTGGGGCTGGAATCGAACCTGGTTTTGAACCTGGCATTGTGAGGCAGCAGTGCTAACCACTGAGCCACCGCACCACCAAAAAATAGGAGCAGACGGACATTCGGTCCCTCAAGTTTTCCCTGCCATTCAACAAGATCATGGCTGATCTCTCTTTCATGCCAGCTCAGCATAGCCATCAACTGCCCGATATTTCAAAACAGTGTCTGCTTTAAATATTTATAGTGATCAAGTCTCCATAACTCTCTGGGGTAGAGAATGCCAGACAATCATTACCCTCTGGAAGAAGACATTCTTTCTCATTTTCATCTCAGTTGTAACAGGGTTCTCCCGTAACCTGTGAATATATCCTCTAGTTTGAGATTTCCCCACCAGTGGGAACATCTTTTAAACATCCACCTGTCAAGCCCCATTGATGGGGCTAGACCTGGTGAGCTTTTCCAGCAATTTCTGTTTTTGTTTCCCATCAGAATCTTGTATTTTTCAATAAAATTGCCCCTCATTCTTTTAAATGCTACACTGTATAAAGGCTTAACTTGTTTAGCTGTTCTTGGTAATTTAATCCCTTCACCACAGAATCAGTTGAGTGAGCTCCTTTGAAAGGCCACTAATGCCAGTACATCTTTTCTTAAATACAGGGATCAAAACTGTATGCAGTACTCTGGGTATGGCCTCACCATCACGTGTACAGTTGAGTGACATGATTTCTTAGAAAGATTGTTTTTATCTCACTATTCCAAATTATTTTTGTACTTTTTTTAATAGAATAAATCAGGAATCCACAGCACTGAATCCAAAATCTTTTTTAACTCTGCTTCAGAACCTACTTCCCAAATAATATTAACAACATATAAACTTTCATGACCTATTAAAGTGACAAAGTACAATTTTTAATTTTCCAAAAACCAATTTTGACTAAATCGATAGAAATTAGAGTCGGAGATATTGCCTGTCTGAATTGAGACAAAGGTGAGACACTGCCAGTACGACACTCCTGCAGTTTATCAGTGAATCTTACCCCTACAATTACAAACTCGCACGACATTATACTATTATTCTGGATGTAGGTTTGCTCGCTGAGCTGAAACACATCCAAGCTGAGACACTTTCGTCAGGGTATTTTCTTAATGAGGGAAACGTTTGGTGAAAATCCAATGTGTGACTCATTCACCAAGTGAAAATTAGCCTTCCAGCTCAGCGAGCAAACCTACATCCAGAACCTCAACCAGAGCTACAAATCTTCGCAAAACTCGCTAATTATACAGTATTTTATCTGATAGCCAATAAATTTTAGGTTCTTACTTTCTATGGAATTTTGTTGAATTGTCTGAGTTTAATCACACATGTGAAATGCTTTGTCATTCCTGAACAAGATCATAAGAAATATACACAGGCTTGAGCTATGTGATCCCTTAATTTGCTCTATTATTCAATACGTTTACCACGAATTCTACATCAATTTAATTTTCCCACCCATTACAATACCATTCCATGAATACCCAATACCTCCATACTGACTAAACTTGACAATGAAGCACCCACAGTCCTCTGGGTTAGAAAACTCTAAAGATTCACAACCCTTTGTGAGAAGAATGACCATTTTGCTGTGACTTTGGATTGTATACCAGTTGGATCTTTGTGCTCATACAAGCTAATGGAGTGGTGGCCTTAGAATCATAGAATCCCCAAAGTGCTATCTGGCCTATTAAATCTGTACCGACCCTTTGAAAGCATCCCACCCAGACTCAGGCCCCAACCTATACTCTAACCCTGCATTCGGCATGGTTAACCAACCTAGCCTACACATCCTGAGATACTACAGAAAATTTAACACCTAATCTGCACACCTTTGGAATATGGGACAGATCCTAAGCAGTCACAAGAAGAATATGCAAACTCCACACATCCCCCAAGGCTGGACTTAAAACCGGGTCCCTGGTGCTGTGAGGCAACAGTGCTAACCACTGAGCCACCATCCCACCTTTGTATCTAAACTGGACTAGATTCCAATGGATAGGAGTAATTCTTCAATGAAACAAATGGTTTGATCACAACTAGAGTGCAGAGTTCTGGGCATCACACCTCAGGAAGAATATACTCACCTTGGAGGAGATGTTTATTGGAATGATACCTATCCTCCTAAATTAGTTTCAACTACAAGGAGAGATAATGTGAACTGGACTTTTACTGCCTGGAATTTAAATGGTTAAGGTATGCTTTGAATGAGATTTCCATGATATTAAAGTAAATAGATCATGAAGATAAAGAAAAGCTATTTTTGATGAGTGGGGTCTTGGATGTTTGGCCATAGTGTAAAAATTAGAACTAGAACTTTCACAAGGGAAGATAAATATTGGGAAAGCTTTTCCACCAGTGCAAAAAATAATAAATTTAAAAATATCTGACTTATGTTATCCAAAGGTATTGAGCAATGTGAGGAAATGGTAGGAATTTGGCATTATGTTACAGACCAGTCACTGTCTCATTGTATGGCAGACAAGACTCAAGGTTTAAACAGCTTTTGGTTCTGGTGGTGAGATTGGAGTGAAACATGAGATGGGAGATTTGGAAAAAGTGATTTTTGTTTTTCAGCAGAGTTTGTCAGTCATAGCATGCATTTTGATGTCACAACATCTCCAAATTTCATGATGAATACTTGAAGCTTTAGATTTTTCAATTGCCCTGGCTTTGCGAGAAGCCAGAGGCCAACTGAGTTTGAAAGTCAAGTTTCAAAGATAAAAATGGGGACATGTTTTAATCCGTGTTCTTAATTCTTATACCACCATTCAGTTAAAATCCCTTGTAAAAACAAATCTCAGAACAAATATGGAGAAAAACCTATTGAGTATGCAAGTAGGAATGTTTTATTATTTCATAAAAATGTATTAAAGGACTCTTTTTTTTACCTGAAATGAGAAATCTTCTGATTGCTGTGCAGTATTCATCACTGCCCTAGATCTGCAGCAAAAAAATGTCAAAATGATAGGGTGAGAACTTTATCTTTTTTACTATGCATTCTATATACTATCAAGAAATACTGGTGAGCAGGAGGAAGTTTTGAGAGATTATAAAATTAGCAAATTGTTCCCATATTTTCTCTCCCTGCAGAGTGCTGTAATATTTCACAGTGTGGGATGATTTGATCGTATGATTATTTAAAATATTTTTCTTGGTACTTTTATCGTTGTAACTTATGACTTTAACTGTAATGAAACCAGCTGTACTGAATTTAACATTTATTTATATTCTTGTGACTTCTCAGAGAAAAGATAGTCATCTAATCTCAAATCTCAAACACTGCAGTTGAAGTCCAAAGCTAAAAAGGTAATTGAGGTTAAGACTGAGAAATGTTTAGGAGATCCAGTTTACAGGAAATGAGCACTCTACATTAGTTTTGTATCTAATGTTTAGATTTGTAGGCTACAAAAAGAAGAAAAAGTATTACAACTGGAAAAAGTAACTACACCATTTTCTACACCCACAATATGCACCTTTTAACACAGTAAAACATGCCATGCTGCTTCTCAAGAGTAGTAGCAAACAAAATTTGACACCAGTCAAAAGTGGGGTGCTGAAAAAGTACAGCAGGTCAGGCAGCATCCAAGGAGCAGGAATTTCTTTCCTGATTAAAGGCTTATGCCCAAAAAGTCGATTCTCCTGCTCCTTGGATGCTGCCTGACCTGCTGTGCTTTTCCAACACCCCACTCTCAACTCTGATCTCCAGCAACTGCAGTCCTCACTTTTTCCCAAATTTGACATGGAGGTATATAATGAAAAAGGAGGTATGATATTTTTCCACATGATCACTACTGGCACCTCCTGTTTACCACCTCAACCAGTTTGTGGCACTGGGTAAGGGCTGTTTGGGGTAGTTCACTGCCATATTCCACCTTTGGCATTGGTCTGTCTCATGTCTCATCTATCCAGTGATCAGTGGTAGAGGATAAAAACAATGACTGCAGATGCTGGAAACCAAATTAGTGGTGCTGGAAGAGCACAGCAGTTCAGGCAGCATCTAAGGAGCTTCAAAATCGACGTTTCGGGCAAAAGCCCTTTATCAGGAATAAAGGCAGTGAGCCTGAAGCGTGGAGAGATAAGCTAGAGGAGGGTGGGGGTGGGGAGAAAGTAGCATAGAGTACAATGGGTGAAGGTGATAGGTCAGGGAGGAGAGGGTGGAGTGGATAGGTGGAAAAGGAGATAGGCAGGTAGGACAAGTCCGGACAAGTCATGGGGACAGTGCTGAGCTGGAGGTCCTCCGTTTTTTCTTCTCCAGACATCCCCAACAGTACCCTTCCACCGACACTCTCCTTTGTTTGGCCGAACTGGTCCTCACCCTTAACAATTTCTCCTTTGAATCCTCCCACTTCCTCCAGACCAAAGGGGTAGCCATGGGCACGCGTATTGGCCCCAGCTATGCCTGTCTCTTTGTTGGCTACGTAGAACAGTTGATCTTCCGTAATTACACCAGCACCACTCCCCACCTCTTCCTCCGCTACATTGATGACTGCATTGGCGCCACCTCGTGCTCCCGCGAGGAGGTTGAGCAATTCATCAACTTCACCAACACATTCCACCCTGACCTTAAATTTACCTGGACCATCTCTGACACCTCCCTCCCCTTCCTGGACCTCTCCATCTCCATTAATGACGACCGACTTGACACTGACATTTTTTACAAACCCACCGACTCCCATAGCTACCTGGATTACACCTCTTCCCACCCTACCTCTTGCAAAAATGCCATCCCGTATTCCCAATTCCTCCGCCTCTACCGGATCTGCTCCCAGGAGGACCAGTTCCACCACAGAACACACCAAATGGCCTCCTTCTTTAGAGACCGCAATTTCCCTTCCCACGTGGTTAAAGATGCCCTCCAACGCATCTCGTCTACATCCCGCACCTCCGCCCTCAGACCCCACCACTCCAACCGTAACAAGGACAGAACGCCCCTGGTGCTCACTTTCCACCCTCCAACCTGCGCATAAACCAAATCATCTGCCGACATTTCCGCCACCTCCAAACAGACCCCACCACCAGGATTATATTTCCCTCCCCACCCCTTTCCGCCTCCGCAAAGACCGTTCCCTCCATGACTACCTGGTCAGGTCCATGCCCCCCTACAACCCACCCTCCCATCCTGGCACTTTCCCCTGCCACCGCAGGAACTGTAAAACCTGCGCCCACACCTCTTCCCTCACCTCTATCCAAGACACTAAAGGAGCCTTCCACATCCATCAAAGTTTTACCTGCAAATCCACTAATATCATTTATTGTATCCGTTGCTCCCGATGCGGTCTCCTCTACACTGGGGAGACTGGGCGCCTCCTAGCAGAGCGCTTTAGGGAACATCTCCGAGACACCCGCACCAATCAACCACACCGCCCCGTGGCCCAACATTTCAGGACATTTCAACTCCCCCTCCCACTCTGCCGAGGACATGGAGGTCCTGGGCCTCCTTCACCGCTGCTCCCTCACCACCAGACGCCTGGAGGAAGAATGCTTCATCTTCCGCCTCGGAACACTTCAACCCCAGGGCATCAATGTGGACTTCAACAGTTTCCTTATTTCCCCTTCCCCCACCTCACCCTAGTTCTAAACTTCCAGCTCAGCACTGTCCTCATGACTTGTCCGGACTTGTCCTACCTGCCTATCTCCTTTTCCACCTATCCACTCCACCCTCTCTTCCCTGACCTATCACCTTCATCCCCTCCCCCACTCACCCATTGTACTCTATGCTACTTTCTCCCACCCCACCCTCCTCTGGTAGAGGATACTTCACTGTAGAGTATTTGCAGAAGAGGGACTATTCTTTGATAATAGAAGGATTATTGCATGGTAGCAAGTACACCTACATTTGGTCAGGAATAATTATTAGGGAGCTGAGACAAATACATTTGCTCCCTCTGAAAACTCTTTTCCTTTACTTATACACTGTATATGACTTCAATTGAATGGGTCAAGCCACCGTAGCACAAACATTAATCCTCTCAGAACATTAACTTGTACAACAGTGGATTTCAAGGAATGTCTTGTGAAGAGAGAGAGGTAGGTAGAGAGATTGCTACAGAAGGAGTGAATTGCAGAGCCTGTCCAGCTGAAGGTGATTGGTAGAGTGATTAAAATCAGGAATGCTCAGGAGGTTAGAATTGGACATCAGCTACTGAGATCTTATTGGCCTAAAGAAGTTATAAAAATGAGGAGTAGTGAAGCCTTGGAGGGATTTGAAAATTTCAGAGTTTTGCGAACCCGTGTCGGTCAGCAAGCATATGGAACTTAGTGGGAGATGGCAGAGTACAGTAAGGTTTTGGTATTGTATCCAAGGTGAGACACTTTCATCAATGAGGGAAACGTTTGGTGAAAATCCAACATATAACTCATTTACTGACTGAGTTAAAAATCACACATCACGGGGTCATAGTCCAACAGCTTTATTCAGGAGTACAAGGTTTTGAGGCGCTCCCTCTTCATCAGATGGTATGGAGCAGGACCATAAAACACAGAATTTATAACAAAAGGTTACAGTGTCATGTTGGCTGGAGTATATTAAACAAACTTAAATTAAATCTTTTTTCTTTTCGAATGGGTTTCCTAGTTTCGGTTCATTAATATGTAAATTCCAGAACTCCTTTTAAGTTACATTCTCAAGATAACTTCAGATTTTCTAACAAAAGGTGTCATCTCAGTTCAGACAATGCATTGTAGGTGTGAGGTTAAAGTCTGTCTGTGTCCCCATCTTGAGTCAGACTGGTTCTATTTCTAAAGTGGGATTTACAGAATGACACCTTTTGTTACAAAATCTGAAGTTATCTTGAGAAGGTGATGTAAAAGGAATTCTGGGATTTACATATTGATGAACTGAAATTAGGAAACCCATTCTAAAAGATGAAAGACTTAATCTAAATTTGTTTCATATATTTCAGCCACATGACACTGTAACTCGTTTGCTATAAATTCTGTGTCTTATGGTCCTGCTCCACAACCACCTGATGAAGGGGCAGGGCCTCAAAAGCCAGTGCTTCCAAATAAACCCGTTGGACTATAACCTGGTGTTGTGTGATTTTTAACTTTGTCCACCCTAGTCCAACACCGGCTCCTCCAAATCATTTACTGAGGGCATCTTATTTATGGCCGAATGAGCCCAGTGCATCACATTTGATAAGCAGTTGGACGAATGAATTTTCAAGTCAGAAAGAATATCCAGCCTCCTGTAGATATATTTTAATTTAAAAAAAATCATTAACAACAAAATATCATACATCATTAAATGCTATTTGAAGCTTACCTGTGTAGACATGCAGCACTTGGTTTGTGTTTTAAACATGTAATTAATACGATGAGCAAAACGATGAATCCAGAAATGGCAAACCCAATTCCAACATATATTTTGTGGAAGGATGCATTTGTATCACCTGTGTACAGAGTGAGATGTTACTGCATGATGCCCTGATGAATTCAGTTGTTTCAAGGTCTAGTGAAAGAGATTAAAGGATGCTTTATATTTCTGTCCATGAAAATTGTATTAGTCTGAGCAAGCCAAATTTTCTTCACCATTTTTCCATCTCTCTCATGCAACTTTAACAGCTTGTATTTATGGTCTTATCTTTAGTTTTCTAACAGGTCTTAAGGTCCTTCAGAGCAACATTATCGAAGAAAATTTGGGACTGAGCATGGTCAGCAGACCAATAGCTTTGTAACACAGATTATTTTAACAAGCAGATTAATGGAGGTGTGTGTGTGTGTGTCTGTGTGTGTGTGTGTGAGAGAGAGACAGACAGACAGACAGACACAGACAGAGACAGAGACAGAGAGCTTTGGAAAATGAATTCAAGGACTTAGGATCTAGGCAGCTGAAAGCACATTTGCTGATGGTGCTGTGAAGGGGTGCAATACTTTGTCCAGCAGTTACCCATGAGATTGACAGATTTAGCCATTCATGTTCATCCTGGCCTTTCCCAAATACCAGAATAAAAATGAGGACAAAGCATTTAAAGAATGAAGATGAAAAGACCACGATTGGAACATGAGGTGAGGGAAGAGAAAGTATTGAAGATAACTCATTGATGTCAGGTATGAAATAAAGCAAGAGAGATTTAACCAGATCTGGTTACCAGCTCTGGGAGGACATATTCCTTCATGAACTCCCAATTCCTATCAGCTCATTGCAGTCTTCGACTAATTTCTAATAGTTTTAAGCCTACTTAAATAAAGAACAATGAAAATATAAAAATATTGAAAATCTGCCTTTTGTATCTTCTTAGTCCATAGCTGTCCTTGTGAAAGACACCGTGAACTGTCGTGGTTGTGGGTATGTTCACAATCTTCTGAAATTCCAGTACAGCAGGAGGTTCCACAGCACTGAGGATGTCACCCAGACAGGGCACAAAACTTTTGCAAATCAATTTCCCAGCTCAGCGACCATACCCACAACCACGGCAACCAGTACCTGAGCTACAAACCTTGACACAAACCTTGATACAGTGAACTGGTTTGCAAAGGTTCAACAAACATGCATTGTCTTGTTGAAGCTGTGTTAAGGTTTTTTTAACTGATAGGTTTTATCTAAGTGTGAAAAATGATCTAGTAACCAGTTCAGTAACATTTCACAGACCCTTTAATCACATCGAATGGTAGGATTTTAGCCTATTGTTCCTTAAGTGTGATAATTCTCAAATGCTATAAAGCTTAGAACGTGCCCACGTTTTCTACAGAAGCAATTTACAAACCGAACAGATAACAAACAGATGAAAACCCTTTTGAAGGCCTTTTTGCAACTAGATGTTTGCATGGTTTTATTTAACATTTTTTTTAATGCTGCTGTAATATGGTAAATGAAAAAACTTAGATCTGTATTAACACTTTTCAAACCTTATGTAGTTGCTGTGGAAACACAGCAGATAATTTGCGCACATCAAGTTCCACAAATTGCAACACCAGATAGTTGGTGGTAATGATGTTGATTGAGGATAGATATTTCATCATGATACAAATGATAAGAATTCAATTTCAGTTATCCCTAACTGTGTCTCTGTTTGCAGTTCTGTCACTGCAAAATCCATTTCTATGCTGGCTATGTTTCAATTGCTGGTCCTCATGTTGCTGAGTGCCAGAACTTAGGGTTCAAGTCCCACTCCAGGACTCAGTGCAAAATTCCACGCTAATGTTTAGGGAATAGTGCACTGTCAGAGATACATCTTTTTGGATGCATTGTCAAAACTAAGACTCAGTGTTAACTGCTGAAGTGAGTCTGATAGAATACATGATACTGCTTTAAAGAAGAGCAGGCAAATTATCTCCAGTTTCCTGACCAACATCTTCCATGATCAATATCACAAGAACAGATTATCATGGTCACATTGTTTTTTCGTAGCAGCTTGCTGTGCCCATGTCAGTGACTACATTTCCCTCATTACTAATGACAATTTAGGGAGGGAGATCAGCCAACCTTACCCAGTCTGGCCCATGTATGACTTTATGACTCTATGTATGACTCCAGACCCATAGCAATGTAGTTAACTCTTAAATGCAAGCGATTTAGTTCAGGGGCAATTACGGATGGACACCAAATGTTGATCTTACCAGCAAGGCACACATCCCACGAAATGAAGAAAAATAATTATGACAGTGAAGTTACTTCAAAAATATTTCATTCGTTGTTTAGTGCTTTGATGTGCTTCGAGTTGTGAAGAAATCTGATATCCTCAGCTGCCACCAAAAGGTGCTATAGAAATGCAAATCTTTCTTTCTTCACCTTCTAAGTCTTATTCTGTCAACATTTTGAAGCCAGGTATTGGATTTACCTTTTGTTGGTGAAGTTGAATTGTCGCCTGTATTTGTATTGTTCTGTTGCGCAGTCCATAGCTCTTTACCAAGAATTCAGAAATTTAAAAAAAAATTGTTAAAAGCAGTGAATTAGTTAAAAACATTGGGGACAATGACAGGGCTTGAATATACATCGTTGGGAGAGAAATTACAAAAACTCAGATAATTCAAGTTCCTAGTTGACACTTGGTTCAAGGAGATAGCGCTCTGAGATGATTAAGTGTGAAACAGCATTAGAGAATAATGAGAAATCAGAGGCCATCGCCTACTTATTATTACCATGTTGAGTTTCCTGGTTTGTTGAAGGGACAGATGTGACTTCCGTAGCATTCTGATTATCTAAAGAAAAACATCAATTATAAATAATATTAATATCCTTCAGGATTTCAACAGATACTGTAGAACATAGTCTTATAAGTTACAGATTGTGGACATTCCCAGCTTCCTTGGCCATTCCTTCCTCCTTTGAAACTCAAGCTGTTTGCTCAAGTTTGAAAATGTTAACTCTATTTTTCCCTCTCCACAGAGGCTACCCGATTTGTTGAGTATTTAATGTTTTCTGCTTTCACTGACGTCATGTTGCGCCCATAACAGTGTGCAAAGCTCTGAATTAATGAAGTATTTTGAAATGTTGCTACAGTAGCAATGCAGTAACGTGGTAGCTATTGTACTGCAAGATCCCACAGACACCAGATAGTCTAGCATTTCATGTCTAGATGACTCGTCTTCACTTCTGATGAAGAGCCATTCAACACGAAACATTAGCTTGCTCTCTCTCTCCATGGATGCTGCCTGACCCGCTGTCATCTCCAGCATTTAGATTCCAGCATCTGCAGTAATTTGCTCCCAGATAATCTGTTTGAGGTGTTGGTCGGCCAGAAATTCCTTGCTTTTCTTTCAAATTGTGCATTGTGAGATTTTACTCTCAATTGACAATAAAATGAAGTCTGTGGCTGAGGCACGGCTGGTCGCCCTCTGGTGTCAGAGCCAGAAGGCTATGGATTTAAGCCCCAGTCCAGGACCTGGGCACAAATATCAAAGGCTGACACTCTCAGCAGGGAGCCCTGCACTCTTGGAGACTCTGTACTTCAGATGAGATGCAAAACTGAAACTATGCCACCTCTCTCAGGTCAGCTTAATAATATTCTTAATATTATTTGCCCCTCAGTCAAAACAGATTATTGAGTCATTATGACATTGCCGTTTGTGGGAGCTCTCAGTGTGTCAAATGGGTGCAAGACTTCCTACATTACTCTAGCAATTGCTCTCTGAAAGTACTTCACTGGCTGTGGGGGGGGGGGGCGACTGGTTGAAAGGCTCTACAGAAATGCTAATCTTTCTTTTCCTTTTCAAGGTCTTAACCTGGAGCTTTGTGGCATGTCTTTGAAATGGAATTTGACCAGCTTCACCCCAACACAAGGCCAGCTGCCTGACTCAGTGAGATTGGTCCTACCTGCCACACTGCTGCTGTATTGAGTGAGTGCTGCACGGGTAGAGTTTCTAATTTTCAGCTGAAATATTACATCGAAGGGAGGCTGTCAGAACATCTCCAATGTGAGGTTTTTGTATCTCAGTTCTTGTGTCTGATGGGCATGGGATGCCAACCTGTGTTTCTATTTTTGTTCAATCACAGGATGTGGATGTTACTGGTAAAGGCCAATTATTGTTGAGAAGATGGTGATGAGAAAGCAGAGTCCTTGTTAGTTATAGATCTTGAAACTACATTTCAAACATGACTGTGTGGTTATAGATCACATGAATAGATTTCAACCAAACTGTTTGCTGTTGTGTGGGTATGTTTGCCGAGTTGGGAAGTTGGTTTTAGATGTTTTGTCCCCTTTCTAAGTGACATGCTCAGTGCTGCAGAGCCTCCTGTGAAGCGCTGCTGTCCTGTGTTGGTTGGAATTTATTTGGCTTCACTTCCGGTTGCCGGTTGCTTGTTGCAGTGTTGGTATATTGGGTCTAGGTCTGTGTGTTTATTGGCAGAGTCTGTGCATGAGTGCCATGCTTTTGGAAGTACTCTGGATGTCCTCAATTTAGCTTGTCCTATTATTGTTGTGTTGGCCCAGTTGAATTTGTGGTCCTTTACATCTGTGTGCATAGCTATGAGGGACAGCTGGTCATGGTGTTTCATGGCTAGTTAATGTTTGTGGACGTGGATTGTTAGTTGTCTGCTTGTTTGTCATGTGTAGTGTTTTGTGTAATCTCTGCATGGAATCCTGTGTGCAGGGGCTCACCTATCTCTGGGCTCATAGCAGAAGCAGTGATGCACAAACTACCAATCCAACCCAAACTATGGATCAGGTACATGGTTGATACTTCTTTAATCATTAAAAGAACAGAGTTCAAGAGCCCACACCGGATTATCAACACCATACTCACAGGGATCAAATTTACAAGAGAGGTGGAAATTAACGATTAACTCCTATTCCTGGAAGTGATGGTAGAAAGAACACAGAATGGGGAATGCACCACAAAAGTGTACTGGAAAGCCACACACACAGCAACCAGGTCCTGAAGGCCAACACAACAATAATAGGACAAGCCAAATAGAGGACATCCAGAGTACTTCCAAAAGCATGGCACTCATGCACGGACTCTGCCAATAAACACACAGACCTAGACCCAATATACCAACACTGCAACGAGCAACCGGCAACCGGAAGTGAAGCCAAATAAATTCCAACCAACACAGGACAGGAGGCTCTGCAGCACTGAGCATGTCACTTAGAAAGGGGACAAAACATCTGCAAACCAACTTCCCAACTCGGCAAACTTCCCAAAGTCAGCAACCACCTGAACACACACAAGAGAAGCTGTATTAGGACCCTGTTCAAAAGGGCTACAACACACTGCAGCATTCCCGATCTGCAATGACAAGAAGAAGAATACCTCTACAGAGTCTTCCCCAAGAACAGATATCCCCCGCAACTTCATCTGCAAACAAGGACATGCCATGAGTCAACACACTAGATAGGCTACCTTGTATAACAAACATCTTGGAACTGACAGCCAGACTTCTCCACCCACTGGGATTCATGACAGCCCATAAACCAACAGCCTTGCTCAAACAACAACTCACCAGGACAACAGACCCTATACTCATCATGTGCAAGACTAACGTGGTGTGCAAGATTCCATGCAGAGACTGCACGAAACACTACACAGGACAAACAGGTAGACAACTAACAACCCACATCCACAAACACCAACTGGCCACTAAACTCCCATGACTAGCTGTCCACAGTAGCTATGCACACAGATGACAAGGATCACAAATTCAGCTGGGCCAACACAACTATCCTAGTACAAGCCAAACAGAGGACAGCCAGAGAATTTCTAGAAGCGTGGCACTCATCCATGGACTCCATCAACAAGCACATAATCCGAGACCCAATACACCGGCCACTACAACAATTAACTGGAACCGGCAACTGGAAGCAGCAGGGACAAAACCAAATACATTCCAACTGACACAGGGCAGCAGTGCCTCACATGAGGCTCCACAGCACTGAGGCTGTCTCTAGAAAGGGGACAAAACATTTACAAACCAACTTCCCAGCTTGGCAAAACATACCTATAACCATGGCAACCAGCACCCAAGCTACAAATCTTTACGCAAACCTTGATTATTGATTGGTTTTCTAGACATTTTGAGAGGAAACAGGTGACAACCAAATAACTATGGATCTGTGGTCATCAAAGGACCAGACCAAGCTGGAATAGTAGACTTGCTTCCCTAAAAAATGTGAGTGAGCCAGATGGACTTTTATGTGAATCCAGTAGCTTCATGGTAACTGTTTCTGAAGCTGGGTGGACCTGGGGTGCAGTGGGTAGCTTTTCTGTCACTGAGCCTGATGGTCAAGGAAGGTATATTCATAATGAAGCCAAACGGTTGTGCCTCAACCTGCAAATCCTCCTGGTTAATGGCAGGTGGTAGGCTTCTAAGAGATTCCTGGTCATCCACACGATGAAAAGAATGTTGGAGCTCTACCATCGCTGTAGCTCCGTGTTGCTGGAACATATGTTGCTGCAGCCATTCAGACTTCTTATTGGAGGTGGGACTTGGGGTTTGGTTGGTTCAGCTGGCTGGAGTGGAGATTGATGCCAACAACATGGGGATTAATACCCATTTGGGTCTGGGGTAGATTGTATCTGCCTCCCAACTCGACCAGTGATGGACAGCGCAGCATTTTGGCAGATCTGGCTATTGGTAGGGAACTCTGGAAGAATTATTGATAGTACCCCCTTGTTCCAGATTTTATTTACCTGAAGTTGAGTTATCCAGCAACCATGGGGGATTTGAACACAAATTACTGAATTATTCATTGGGTCTAATTGATGTAACATCCATGCTACCTTACTGGGATAAGATGCCTTGGGCCCAGAGGACCCATTCTCTCTGAGAGTCACCTTATTTCAGGCGAGGGGTGAGGTTGAGAAAGTGGGACCTTCACAGAGGCCTCAGCTGGTGCAGGAATGAAGCCTGTACTATGCAATGCAAAGCAGTGATCCAAGGTAATCAATCCCTACCTTACTGGGCTATGGGGAGCCGACAAGCTTGCAAACACACCCAGAAAGTGCCCTTAACAAAGAAACAAATGCGCATGTGACGGGGCACAATCTTTAGAAAACATGTGTAATGAAAGGTCCCAATTCAGCAACAAGATTCCCAATCCAAACAGGAACTGAGAAGGAGAAAATGGATGCGTGTAACACTGAATTTATTGTATAAAGTGTGTACACAATCTTGACTTCAATAAAGATCGACATATGAAGACCTACCTTGTACGGTCAAATTACAAGCCGTTTGATAGATCTGACCTTCCACCTTCACTTTACAGTCGTAGATTCCACTGTCATTCACAGCCAATGCCATAAAATGCAGTGAAGCATCTCCCTCGGTGCCATTGCTGGAAAGAAAGGCGATTCTCTGCTGCCAACCATCAGTCACGTAAACCCTTCCACCTGAGAGTGTTAAGATCTGCCACAAAGTTAAACAACAGTCACAACTGCATGAAGGATTGCGCAATTTCTTTTCACAACAATTGGCCAAAGTCATGATTCTTGGATCGGAGATACCTGTGTTGGACTGGGGTGTACAAAGTTAAAAATCACACAACGCCAGGTTATAATCCAACAGGTTTAATTGGAAGCACACTAGCTTTCGGAGCGACGCTCCTTCATCAGGTGATTGTGGAGGGCTCGATCGTAACACAGAATTTATAGCAAAAATTTGCAGTGTGATGTAACTGAAATTACACATTGAAAAGTTGATTGTCTGTTAAGCCTTTCATCTGTTAGAATACAGTGATAGTTTCACTTCTTTCATGTGTAAATCACAAAACCCTTTTTTTTGCATTCTCGGGTTAGCTGTTAACAATGGTGATAGCTAGACAATATGTTAAAGGTGTTAGTCCCCTGTGTTCTCTGTCTTTGACCTGATGTTTAGATTGATTCTAATCTAAAAAGTGAAATAACAGAGTTTTACATAAATTCATGCAGTTTTTGAGCTCAGAGTTCGACATGAATCTATGTGGTTTTTGAGCAAAGTGCAATGTATCTTTGTACCAAAAAAATTCACCACACACAATATATATGTGTGCATGTGGGTCTTTGTCTGTCTGTGTGTGTGTCTGTCTGGGGTGGGGGTTGTGAGTGTGAGAAAGTGTGTGTGTGGGTGTTTGTGTGTAGTGAGTGCAGAGTGTCTTAAGTCTGTGAGGGGGTGCATGTGTGGGAGTCTGTGTGTCTATAAGGATGTGTGTGGGTGTCTGTGTGCGCGTCTGTGTGTATCTGTGTCCTTGTGCATGTGAGAGTGTGTGTGTGTGTGTAGGAATATCTGTGTGTGTGTGTAGTGCAATGGTGATCACCTGTAATGTGACATGAACCCAAGGTCCTGGTTGAGGCCCTCCCTATGGGTACCGAACTTAGCTATCAGCCTCTGCTCAGCCACTTTCCTCTGCTGCCTGTCCCGAAGTCCACCTTGGAGGATGGTCACCCGAAGGTCCGAGGCCGAATGTCCTGGACCACTGAAGTGTTCCCCAACTGGGAGGGAACCCTCCTGTCTGTTGATTGTTGTGCGGTGCCCATTCATCCGTTGTCATAGCCTTTGCTCAGTTTCCCCAAAGTACCATGCCTCTGGGCATCCCTGCCTGCAACATATAAGATAGACAACGTTGGCTGAGTCACATGAGTACCTGCCATGTACAAGGTGGGAGGTGTTCCCACGCGTAATAGTGGTATCTATGTCCACAATCTGACACGTCTTGCAGCGTCCACCGTGACAGGGTTGTATGGAGTTGTCCTGAGAGCCGGGCAGTTTGCTACGAACAATGATCTGTTTGAGGTTTGGCGGTTGTTTAAAGGCGAGTAGTGGAGGTGTGGGGAAGGTCTTGGTGAGGTGCTCATCTCCATTGATAATGTGTTGCAGGTCACGAAGAACATGGCGTAATTTTACTTGTCTTTAAACAACCGCCAAACCTCAAACAGATCATTGTTCGTAGCAAACTGCCCGGCTCTCAGGACAACTCCATACAACCCTGTCACGGTGGACGCTGCAAGACGTGTCAGATTGTGGACATAGATACCACTATTACGCGTGGGAACACCTCCCACCTTGTACATGGCAGGTACTCATGTGACTCAGCCAACGTTGTCTATCTTATATGTTGCAGGCAGGGATGCCCAGAGGCATGGTACTTTGGGGAAACTGAGCAAAGGCTATGACAACGGATGAATGGGCACCGCACAACAATCAACAGACAGGAGGGTTCCCTCCCAGTTGGGGAACACTTCAGTGGTCCAGGACATTCGGCCTCGGACCTTCGGGTGACCATCCTCCAAGGTGGACTTCGGGACAGGCAGCAGAGGAAAGTGGCTGAGCAGAGGCTGATAGCTAAGTTCGGTACCCATAGGGAGGGCCTCAACCAGGACCTTGGGTTCATGTCACATTACAGGTGATCACCATTGCACTACACACACACACACAGATATTCCTACACACACACACACACTCTCACATGCACACGGACACAGATACACACAGACGCGCACACAGACACCCACACCACCCTTATAGACACACAGACTCCCACACATGCACCCCCTCACAGACTTAAGACACTCTGCACTCACTACACACACACACACACTTTCTCACACTTACAACCCCCACCCCAGACAGACACACACACAGACAGACAAAGACCCACATGCACACATATATATTGTGTGGGGTGAATTTGTTTGGTACAAAGTTACATTGCACTTTGCTCAAAAACCACATAGATTCATGTCGAACTCTGAGCTCAAAAACTGCATGAATTTATGTAAAACTCTGTTATTTCACTTTTTAGATTGGAATCAATCTAAACATCAGGTCATAGACAGAGAACACAGGGGGCTAACACCTTCAACACATTGTCTAGCTATCACCATTGTTAACAGCTAACCCGAGAATGCAACTTTAAAAAAAAGTTTTTGTGATTTACACATGAAAGAAGTGAAACTATCACTGTATTCTAACAGATGAAAGGCTTAACAGACAATCAATTTCTCAATGTATAATTTCAGTTACATCACACTGCAAATTTTTGCTATAAATTCTGTGTGTTAGGATCGAGCCCTCCACAATCACCTGATGAAGGAGCGTCGCTCCGAAAGCTAGTGTGCTTCCAATTAAACCTGTTGGACTATAACCTGGTGTTGTGTGATTTTTAACCATGATTCTTGGAGGAATCAAGACACTTGGTGGTGGAATAAATGCAATCAGACATTTAAAATTGAAATGAAGCTATCAATTCCTCACACAACATTTCAAAGCCAACCTGTTTACCCTGGAAAGCAAATTGCTTTCAGAAACACAGGTTTGACAATCACCTCTTAACTCGATATATCATTCTCCAGGAATTTCATCAGTCATGCCCCCTGCACATGGCTTTAGCTATATTTTGTGCGAATGTAACAAATCCATCTGATTCAATAAAGGATATTGACCTAACCAGACTTGTCCACAGTTACCAGACTGCTTTCTAACTTTGCAGATATCCATTTGTGGTGTAGACACTTGGGTCCTAACATTGTTTGAACTCAGTAACTCACTTGTGATCAACCTGCTTAACTAGGCACAGAAGTGGCATTGTACCTGGGGCTCTCAGTTACCTGATCATAGCCAGGGATTCTCCGATAACATCTCTTGCCATTCTCATGCTATCACACCCCACTTCTGCAGGGATGGATCTTTATCATCTTTCCCTGTTCCCATGGACATGCTGACCACTCAGTACTATTTTAATCTCTTTCCAGCAAATGTCCCAAACTGTTTGCAAACTTAGGGTTTAACTAGAATCGAGTTTCTGGGGAGATAATGGTGTCATAATAATGTCACTGGACTAATAATCTAGCAGCTCATAGTCTGGTGATATTAGTTCAACTCCCTCTGCAACTGGTGGCATTTAAATTCAATTAATAACATTGACAAAATGAATTAAAGACTATTCTGAGAATTGAAAGTGATCATCAACTTTCATAAAAATCCCATCTGTTTCATCAATGTCTTTTAGGGAAGGAAATCTGTCATCCTTACCTGGTCTGGCCTACATGTCACTCCAGAGCCAGAACAATGTGATTAACTCTGAAATAACTGAACAAATCACTCAGCTCAAGGGCCGTTAGGGAGGATTATAAATATTGGCTTTACCAGTGACATTCACATGAACAAATTGATGCTTCTCACAATCTTGCCTCCAACCTCAGCCTTGCAGCTCGGCCCATCATTTCACCACCAGATGCGACCATTTCAATGCTCCCTTTCTCTATAAATTCATCATCTGCAAAGTTCTGCTGGGCCAATCATGTCCCATACTGTTTCATCTAAGCACACACTGTACTCCATGCATTCCTTCAAACTTAGTATTCTTCCCTTTCCATGGCAAAATTCCACCTTATCTCCTCAGCTGCTGATTGATTGATTTGTTGTATCAAAGTATAGTGAAAAGCTTTGTATACAAGCAGTATAGGCAGATCATAGCATGCAGGGATGTACAGATCAAAAGTTGTAAAAAAAATCTTAGAAAGAGGCATACAGGTTACATTGCACAGGATGTGCACAAGGTAGGATCAGCATTAGTGCGATCAGCATTATTTATGGTTAGAGAGTGCATTCATCAGTCTAATAAGCTCCAATTGTTATGCTGTTTGAACTTAACACCCTTTTACACATTGTCTTCCAGTTCAAATCAACTGGAGGCTACTCTTTCCAGTAGTCCTGGTGTCTGGAATTCCCACACCAGATCTCTCCACCTCACATTTTTTAACAACGTTTTTGACCAAACTTTCACTCCTGCCGACTCATTTCTTTTCCTTAGTCAATGCATGTTTTCTGTGCACCTGCCTGAGAAAAGGGTTTTTTTTTTGACATTACACATTTATTAAATGAAAGTTTTGTTGTGATTCTTTGGTCAGCTGGATCATTAATTTATAGTTAACCATCATTAAAATTTTAAGTAATGAGTTTGACAAAGATGTTTTAATTCTCCTGCATTTTCAGTTTAAACTCACCTCTGACAGCCTTCACGTATGCGATAGGTAACCACAGAACTGTCTGTATTGTTTTGCAATGCTGCCTAGCAGGTGCTATGTAACACTATCTCTGTCAGCAATTTACACCTTGACACCAAAACTGGCACCTTGGAAATAACTGAAGACACTCTCAGAGTGATACTTTGTTCTTTTATTCTCTAGGTTGAACACAGCTCATAATGTTGCAAATGTTCAAAAGAATTTGGATAAAATAAATTTGCCATTGATAGAAAATGATGACACACAGATCTTTTCACAAAGGCTTTGATACCAGTGGACAATATTTTTCCAATTGCTCACTTGAGTTTGTGGCAAAAAAATGGAAAATTCTTGCAAATTTACCTGGAAGACAAAGATGGCTTGAATCTTTTGCTCTGTAGAATGGTGCCCAGGTTACTTATCCCACTCTGCACGTGGCAAAATGTGCATGAGTGAGTCCACAAAAGGTCAGTGAGTTTAAAGGGTAGGTCATTTCACATCAACTGGTTTGTGACACCGTTGCAAATCCCACATCGGCGGACTTTATCATGAAGGACCCCCCTTCTCGACCTCTCCCCTCAGCATGGTAACCCTCAAGTTAACCCAACACCCATCAACTCACTCTCTAATGAGAGACTAGCCCAATGGTCTGGTTGGACTATGGTGACCTAACCTTGCTTCATACAACATAACAAGTAGCTTAAACTGCTTCAAAGAAAATGTAATGAGATAAAAATTTATCCTGAGCCAAAGAGGAGATTTTAAAACAATAAATGATTGACCAAAGAGCTAAACATTGTCTTAAGGAGGGAAAGAATAGCAGAGAGGTGAAGGGATATGTGAGGCATCAATCTCAGTGATGATGTTAGACAGTTGAAGCTCTGTCACTAATGGCCTGGAGGAGTGAGTAAGGGATAGACAAGAGGCCAGAGTTTGAGGAAAGCAAAGTTCCACATGGGGACAGAAACCTTCACACTTCACCAGTTCTCAGTGAGTACAATGGGTAAGACATCCCATCTCGAGAGTGGTGTGCTGGAAAAGCACAGCAGGTCAGGCAGCATTCGAGAAGCAGGAGAATCGACATTTCAGGCATAAGCCTGATGAAGGGCTTATGCCTGAAATGTCGATTCTCCTGCTCCTTAGATGCTGCCTGACTTGCTGTGCTTTTCCAGCACCACACTCTCGACTCTGATCTCCAGCATCTTCAGTCCTCACTTTCTCCTCATAAGATATCCCACCCCCAACTTCTGACATTTTCTCTCTGACTCTAAGAATGGCACCTAAGGAGGTAAAATGTGTCACCGCTATTCTTTGCCTTGCTACAACCACCATTATTTTATTGAGTTGGATATTCAGTGCAGGTCAGCAGCTCAACATTTGGATAAATTGTGAGAACTGAGTCTGCGTTTAACCCCGTTTATTTTTCTCAGATATAGTGTTCAAATACCAATGTCCCCACTGGGCAGGAGGTGAGCTCAGTGACCAATGTAACTCACTGAATGCCTCCAGGAGGTACTGGTACCCAAAGTCAGGAATCACACAACAGCAGGGTATAATCTAACAGGTTTCTTTAAAATCACAAGCTTTCAGCGCACTGCTCCTTCATCAGGTGAAGTCACTTCACATGACAAAGCGGCAGTGCTCAAAAAGCTTGTGAGTTCAACTAAACCTGTTGGACTATAACCTGATGTTGTGTGACCTCTGATTTTGTCCACCCCAATCCAACACCGGCCCCTCCACATCATTTCTGGTACTCAGCAACAAAGGCAGATGGTGGCCATATTGTGGTTTGCTGCTGCTGCACCGTGCAGAACAGGAGCTCGTGAAAGCACTGTGAAGGTAAGGACAGATATGGATGGCATGACAAAGGACAGTGCTGAGCCTGACCTGGAACAAGTTGACCTCTCACATTTTGTTCAAACACCAAAGGAAACAAATGTCTTTTTGCTTCAATGTGATCCAGGCACTTGTTTACCAGATGGTTCAAAATTGCCAAAATCTGAATTCAAAATTGTTTTCCCACATACCCCAGCCTTTTAACAAGCTCTTTAAGGGACATTGGCTATTGGCATTTGGGATCCATGTTCCCATGCCAACCTGGTTGTTAAAAATTCATATCTGTTTCAGGGTTTTGTGATGACTTAAGAGACTTGGATGTTCAAATTTGAAATTGTACTGAACCCAACATCCTGCCTGTTTGAAAATTCAGCCCAGTCACCACTTTCAGAATGTTTTCATTTACCAACTTATCCGACTCATTCCTGTTTGTGCTTCTGAGTGCCCACTCAATGTCCAAGTAGCCATTCTGATGTGATCTTGGGGTGTATTTGCACGGCAGGGCAAAACTATCTCCAGCTCGCCTCTGAATGGGATTGCACAACCCTGTTTCAGCTGAGTAAAGAAAGAAAAGATAAATATATATTACACTTATCAGAATAACACCATCATGGGTAGTGTAGTGCACTATATCTCTCCTGCATAGTGCCAACACATGTAGCTCAAACCACAATGTTTCACTTAGGTTTTGCTTCCCCTTCCCAGCTTTGGTTTCAGTGGGAATGTACAGATCAAAGAAGAAAAGTGGAATTATGTTCATGTTCTTCTGTCAAGTTAATGCTCAAAGCTAGAGAAGTGGAAGTATGAGGCACAGAAACCAGAAGTCAAAAGAAAATTGTGAAAATAGAAGTTTTCACGTGAAAGATAAAAAAAGAGACTTCCATGCAGCAGAACTTAGATCACCAGATGGCTCAAACCACTTTACAGACAAGCAAAATCTTTTTATTAGTGGAAATCACCATAGTCTTACCAGAGCATAGGGCTGCTCACTCATTAGAGAGAGATGACTGGTGGTGAGTTTAACCTGCGGGTCACCAGGCCTCAGGCAAGGGGAGAGGTTGAGAAGGAGAGTCCTTCATGGTAACCTCAGCTGCTAATGGGAATTGAACCCACACTGTCAGCGTCACGCTGAGTCACAAACCAAATCACCGCTGGAGTGCATGAAGGCAACTTGCACACAGCATGATCCCTCAATGTGAGAACAGTGATAAAGTGACATTGGCAGATAATCTGCTCTTGTGATATTGATTGAGGGATAGAATTTGACTACAATACTATGTCCAATAATCATCCTCTGCTCTTCTTCACAATAGTACAATGGAATCCTTTATGTCTGAGAAGGTATAGAGGGCCTCAGTTTAACTTCAGTACAGGACCCCTGACCTTGTAGTGCTCTGTTGGTACGATGCTGGAGTATTATCCTTGATTTTTGTGCTTATTTCCTGAAGTGGTCTTTTACCTGGAAACTTTTCATGAGCAAGAAATACCAATAAAAACATCGCAACAGGGAGCACTAATAAATAAAGTATATTTCCAATTTTCAGATAATCACACTGCTGATTGCGAGAACTTGCTGTGTACAAATTGGTTGCACTGCATCTTACATTGCATGACTACACTTCGTTGGCTGTGAGGCACTTTGGGATGTTCTGCAATTGTGAAAAGTGCTTTCCTAATACACACAAAGCTAATTCACTTCATTTATTCAAAATTTAATGCAGTGTAAAAAAGACATAGCTCATATTCTCTAACCCTGCAAAGGCACAGAAAGATGTTCAGATTAATGAAAGGATCAAAGACTTTTCCTAACTTCTATTGTTGTACAAACACATTCATGTAAAGAGGATAAAACAGTTGAGAAATATGCAAACACTTTTAAAACAATTATTCAATTTAAAACAGAGATGAGGAGGAATTTGCTACAGAGAGCTGTGGGCCAGAGTCCTTTATTATATTAAATGCTGAGAAAGAGAAATATAATATATTAATAGAACCCTACAGTGTGGAAACAGGCCATTTGGCCCAGCAAGTCCACACTGACCCTCCAAAGTGCATCCCACCCAGGCCCAACCCCATCACATCCCTGTAACCGGCATTTCCCATGGCTAACCCACCTAGCCTGCATATTCCGGGACACCATGGGCAATTGATCATGGCCAACCCACCTAACCTGTGTATCTTTGGACTGTGGGAGGAAACCAGAGCACCCAGAGGAAACCCACGCAGGTACAGAGAGAAAGTACAAAGGCAACACAGACCGTCGCCCGAGGGTGGAATCAAACCTGTGTCCTTGGCGCTGTGAGGCAGCAGTGCTAACCATGGAGCACTATGCTGTGCTGATTCTTGATCAGTCAGAGAATCAAGGGTTACAGGGAAAATGCAGCAAAGTGGACATGAGGAATGTTGGATTATAGAGCAGCTGCAACTGTAAACAATTAACTAACACCATCTAGGACAGAAACCAAATCTGTTTGCCTTTCTTATGTCTCATTAGCACACACTAGAATCATGCAGGAATATGCTGTCCATTATTGATAAATTGGGTGATGCACCCAAACTACATGCACAGAGGGTGTTGTTAGGTATTCTTTATAGGTCCTTATCGAGGGAAGGTAAATGGGATATTAGCCTATATTCCAAAGGGAATGGAGTATAAAAATAGGGAGCATCTGTGGAGGGAAAGGGCCTAGTGACCCTTCTTCATTGAATAGTCAACGTGAAATTCCTAGAGGGCTGTCAAGGCTGAATTGTCCAGCACATTCAAGACTGAGGGAGACATTTTTAATGAATAAGGGAACATGGGATTACCGTGATAAGGCAGGAAAGTGGAGTTAAGAATTATTAGAGCAACTTTGATCTCATCAAATGATGAAGTGGACACAATCGGTCAAATGACCTATTTCTGCTTTTACATTTTATGGTTTTATGGTCTGAGGTAGGCCTAATAGGAAGGTGCAGAATGACGCGGTAACAACTTATCAACTCAAAGAATGAATCAGGATCGAGTCACACTTCATCTACTCAAGACTGTCCATATGTAAATAGCTCTTTCAGATGCATTTCCAAAACTGTTTTTGTTTTATTCTTTTGAGCAGGTAAGTGAACAATCCAGCATTAGGAAGGTCATTTATATGCAATGAATAAAAATGTGCGCACTCACTTTGGAAAGTTTATTTCTCTGTGAGATAAAGCAAATTTTTCAAAACGTATTTTCCAGAAGAAGTCCATCAACGATAATATAGTAAATGGAAATTCCTTTTCATTGCTAGAATATGACTCATATTTAGGAATATAAAATGAGACTAAAATTTGGATTCTATCTGAAAAACCGAGGTAATGACAGAAAACGAATGAGGATTTCCAAGACAAAAAAAACACTCACTGTCAAAGTTCACACATAAGAAATGAACAAAATACCAGAGCACAACCCAGGTTAACAAATGGAAAGAGAATATGTAACCCTTCTAGGATTGGAAAACAAATAAAAAGGATAGAGATAGCAAGATAAAGACTGATGGAAGATGAATCAAAATGAAAAGTTGAAGATGGACAAGAGATTGTGGCAGGAATACCAGGGAGAGAGTAGAAGTCGAGGCATGTACAGTACTCAGGAGAACATTACTTTCAAGACAGCCACCAAGTTTTCACCACAGTTGTGTAGGAGGCAATGGGTGCTTGGTTTGGAGTGAGAATGGGAAGAGGAATTGATGAAGTTGGGCACACAGGACTATGCACATAGAGTCATAGAGTCATAGAGATGTATAGCATGGAAATAGACCCTTCGGTCCAACCCGTCCATGCCAACCAGATATCCCAACCCAATCTAGTCCCACCTGCCAGCACCCGGCCCATATCCCTCCAAATCCTTCCTATTCATATACCCATCCAAATGCTTCTTAAATGTTGCAATTGTACTGCTTCCACTTCTTCCTCTGGCAGCTCATTCCATACACGTACCACCCTCTGCATGAAAAACTCACCCCTTAGGTCTCATTTATATCTTTCCCCTCTCACCCTAAACCTATGCCCTCTAGTTCTGGACTCCCCGATTCCAGGGAAGAGATTTTGTCTATTTACCTATCCATGCCCCTCATAATTTTATAAACATCTATATGGTCACCCCTCAGCCTCCGACTCTCCAGGGAAAACAGCCCCAGCCTATACAACCTCTCCCTATAGCTCAAATCCTTCAATCCTGGCAACATCCTTGTAAATCTTTTCTGAACCCTTTCAAGTTTCACAACATCTTTCCGATAGGAAGGAGACCAGAATTGCACGCAATATTCCAACAGTGGCCTAACCAATGTCCTATATAGCCGCAACATAACTTCCCAACCCCTGTACTCAATACTCTGACCAACAAAGGAAAACATACCAAACGCCTTCTTCACTATCCTATCTACCTGCAACTCCACTTTCAAGGAGCTATGAACCTGCACTCCAAGGTCTCTTTGTTCAGCAACACTCCCTCGGACCTTACCATAAAGTGTATAAGTCCTGCTAGATACCCATCAGAGTCATCATAGGATATATGATTACCAAACCAAATGCAAGAGACTCTGCACCAACAAATATTCCACCGAAGCAAAACAAACACACACAATACTGGAGAAACTCAGCAGGCCTGGCAGTGTCTGTGGAGAGAAAACAGAGTTAATGCTTCGAGTTCAGTGATGCTTTTTCAGAATGGAATATTATCACCCAATTGGACTCTTTCAAATTATGACAAGTTGGTTGCAGTGAAAATGTTTCTACTTATGCAAGGAATCCAAAATGATTGAGCTCATAAAAAATAGGATGGAAGACAACAAATGCATTCAGGTGAAATGTCTTTACCCCGGGAGTGGTTAGAATGTAAAACACACCATGGGATGGAATAGTTCAGACAACAGCTTAGATGTATTTAAGGGAGAATCAGAATAACACAAGAGAGAAATCGGCTGAAGATTGTACTGATAGAATTAGATTACGAAGTTCAGAGGAGATTGATTAAGATCATACTCTGCTTTGGGAAGCGAGAAATGTGATTGCTTCGCTGCTTGTGAAGATGTTTGCATCCTCGCTCTCCACCGGAGTCATACCTGAGGACTGGAGGGAGGCAAATGTAATTCCTCTCTTTAAGAAAGAAAATAGGGAAATCTCCGGCAATTACAGACCATCAGTCTCACGTTTGTCGTCTGCAAGGTGTTAAAAAGGATTCTGAGGGATAGGATTATGACCATCTGGAAGACCATGGCTTGATTAAATGCAGTCAGCACGGCTTTGTGAGGGGCAGGTCATGCCTCACAAATCCTATTGAGTTCTTTGTGGATGTTACTAGACAAGTTGATGAGGGTTGAGCGGTGGATGTGGTGTATATAGACCTCTGCAAGGCATTTGATAAGGTTCTCCATGATAGGCTCATTCAGAAGGTCAGGAGGAATGGGATACAGAGAAATTTAGCTGTCTGGATACAGAATTGGCTGGTTGACAGAAGACAGTGAGTGGTAGTGGAAGGAAAGTATTCTGCCTGAAAGACAGTGGTGAGTGGTGTTCCACTGGGCTCTGTCCTTGGGCCACTATTCTTTGTAATTTTTATTAATGACTTGGATGAGGAGATTGAAGGATGGGTTAGCAAGTTTGCAGATGACCACAAAGGTTGGAGGTGTCGTTGACAGTATAGAGGACTGTTGTAGGCTCCAGCGGGACATTGACAGGATGTAGAGATGGGCTGAGAGGTGGCAGATGGAGTTCAACCTGAATAAATGCGAAGTGATACATTTTGGAAGGTCGAACTTGAAAGTTGAATACAGGATTATAGACAGGATTCTTGGCAGTGTGGAGGAACAGCGGGATCTTGGTGTGCAGGTACATAGATCCCTTAAAATTGCCACTCAGGTGGACAGGGTTGTTAAGAAAGCATATGGTGTTTTGGCTTTCATTAACAGGGGGATTGAGTTTAAGAGTTGTGAGATCTTGTTGCAGCTGTATAAAACTTTGGTTAGACCGCACTTGGAATATTGTGTCCAGTTCTGGTCACCCTATTATAGGAAAGATGTGGATGCTTTGGAGAGGGTTCAGAGGAGGTTTACCAGGATGCTGCCTAGAATGGAGGGCTTATCTTACGAAGAGAGGTTGACTGAGCTCAGACGTTTTTCATTGGAAAAAAGAAGGAAGAGAGGGGACCTAATTGAGGTTACAAGATAATGAGTGGCATAGATAGAGTTGATAGCCAGAGACTTTTTCCCAGGGCAGAAATTGTTAACATGAAGGGTCAAAGTTTTAAGCCGTTTGGCGGAAAGTATAGAGGGGATGACAGAGGCGGTTTCTTTATGCAGAGAGTTGTGAGAGCATGGAATGCATTGCCAGCAGCAGTTGTGGAAGTGAGGTCATTGGGGATATTTAAGAGACTGCTGGACATGCATATGGTCACAGAAAGTTGAGGGTTCATACATTAGGTTTACCTTACATGAGGATCAATGGTCGGCACAACATCGTGGGCTGAAGGGCCTGTTCTGTGCTGTACTGTTCTATGTTCTATGTTCTATCTATAATGACTGGATGGGCAAGTGACCTATTTAGGTAATATTTATAGAGTCATAGAGATGTACAACATGGAAACAGACCCTTCAGTCCAACCTGTCCATGCTGACCAGATATCCCAACCCAAGCTAGTCCCACCTGCCAGCATCCAGCCCATATCCCTCCAAACCCTCCCTAGTCATATATCCATCCAAATGCCTTTTAAATGTTGCAATTGTACCAGCCTCCACCACTTCCTCTGGCAGCTCATTATATTTATGGCATATAATTCAATAACTACTGTGTAATAAATTGGAGAAGCTAGGCACAGAGCAATATAGGAGATGATAAGAGTATTTGAAAACTCTGATAATCTTTTATGGGATTTTAAAGATTTTTACAGTCTCTGTACTGTTGTGGGACATGCAGGTTTTGCTGGAACCATGGGGCTGTTCATCCCTTTAAACATTGGTGGTTAAACCGCGTCGTTTGCAGAAATAGGAAATGTTATCGGAGCTACATCTGGGTTGCACCTGCCAACGATATCCTGTTGTGTTTTGAAGATATAAGTTATCTCCCGCTCACATTGTACAAAATCCTAAATTTATTTTTATTAGTAGTTTAAAAAGAACCTTTATCAGTTTTACATTGTTTCCTCTTTTCCTACTTCTGTTCTTTTGAATATGTCCTTCATAATTGAAACTGAATCTCTGATTCTTTGCAGTCTCAAGTTGTTTTCTAGGTCAGTGGATGATAGTTAGACTGGTGGAGTTGAATTTTCAACTCATGTTCGGGACCCAATGTCTGGTCTTGATCCTGACTCATAATGGGGCCTGCTGCTGTCTTGCTGAGGAGGGGCCTAAGCTGACACAATAAGCATAAAAATCATAGATTCCCTACAGTGTGGAAGCAGGCCATTCGGCCCATACTGACCCTCTGAAGAACATCCCTTCCAAACCTACCCCATCCCTGCATTTTCCATGGTTAATCCACCCATCTGCACATTCCCTTCACACTATGGACAATTCAGCATGGCCAATCCATCTAATATGCACATCTTTGGACTGTGGGAGGAATCCAGAGCACTGGGAAAAAACCCCACGCAGACACGGGGAGAATGTGAAAACTCCGCACACACAGTCGCCTGAGGCTGGAATCAAACCCGGATCCATGTCATTATGAGGCAGCAGTGCTAACCACTGAGCCACCACACTGCCCAGATGGTGATGATAAAGTGTGTGATCTGGCACAAGTTTTGCCCCATTCCAAGTCCTTTCAACATTGACACAAACTTCTCCCCACTTTGTGTGCTACCTCCCTGCTCCCTGACTTGATCTACCCAATAAAAAACATGTCACATTCCCCGGGATGATGGGATGCAGTACCATCTTCTGGGTTTGCCACTTGCAATTGCACCCACACGCCTTCCCAAACACACCTGCAACTGAAAACTGTGTTTGTGGAACCCTGAGTTGCTTGTCTCCTGATGCCCACCAAATTTTCAAAAAATGAAGAGAATTTTTTTTAAAGCAAAGAAATATTGAAGGCCGCACTCATCCTGAGGTGAAGTCTGATGAAAGCTGTTTAGTTGGTCTCGTAGCCTTCTGCATGATAGTTTGTGAACAATGATTGAATTAATGGGAGGAAAAGGTGTTAGAGTTGAACTGTACCCTCTCCTTCCTTGACACGAAAATAAATGCATACACACAAAAATTCACCCCCAAAGATGTTTTGCAACAACAGCAGATATTGCATTCGGTTGTACACTGAGATAATCTGATCCAATCAGAAAACAAGTCTGGGACTTTCCTGATCAACGTTTGTTACTAACTGACCCAACCAGGAGACTCAGATTACCTTTAAAATTAATGCATTTGTTTTAATGTGGATTATATTCACACATTTCCCACACTATATTTCTCATGAAACAACAAATCTGCATTATACATTGTTTGCATGCACACCGCATGCCCTGCACCAAGCATTAAATAGTTTTCACACCAATATGAGACAATTTTAGAATCAAGTTAGGTTTGTCTCGATAAGCAAACCCTTGATTTTCACACAAAGCATACAAGGGAGGTCACATTGTGGCTGTACAAGGCAATGGTGTGGCCATTTTTAGAATACTGCGTTCAATTCCGGTCTCCGTCCAATAGGAAAGATGCTGTTAAACTTGAAAGGTTCTGAAAAGATTTACAACAATTTTACCGGGGTTTGAGCTATAGGGAGAGGCTGAGTAGGCTGGGTCTATTTCCTCTGGAGCATCAGAGGCTGAGGGATGGCCTTGCAGAGGTTTATAAAAATCATGAGGGGCATGGATAGGGTGGATAGTCAAGGTCTTTTTCCAAGAGTAGTGAAGTCCAAAACTAGAGGGCATAGTTTTAAGGTGTGAGAGAAAAGATTTAAAAGGGACCTAAGGGACAGCTTTTTCACATAGAGGGTGGTGTGTGTATGGAATAAGCTTGCAGAGGAAGTAGTGGAGGCTGGTACAATTACAACATTTAAAAGGCATCTGGATGGATGTATGAATATGAAGGGTTTAAAGGTATAACGGCCAAGTGCTGGCAAATAGGACTATATTAAGTTAGGTTTTCTGGTCAACATTCATGTGTTGGACCGAAGGGTCTGTTTCTGTGCTGTACAGCTTTATGACTCTTGACTCTAACATTCAAATTCTAAAAATTCTCTGTAAAGCTTCCGTTATAATCACAATTTTCTATTTCGATATCTTTTAACCAATGTGTACAAGCATTTAAAAGGTTCACTGCTGACATGTTTTAAGTACTTTTAAGAAAAGCGCAGCTCAAGAACGGCAGTCCTGTTCAGTACAATGTTTTTCTTTAATATCTCAGGGGATGAGCCCATCACTTTTAAGCGTAATATTTGTTGTCCATGCTAATTGCCCTGAACTGAATGATTTGTTTCAGAGGGCAGTTAAGAGTCAATCACATTGCTATGGGTATGGAGTCACATGCAGGGCAGAACAGGTAAGGATGTCAAATTGCCTTCCCTGAAGGATATCAATGAATTAGTTGAGTTTTTGTAAATCAGTGACAGATTCATCTATAAAAAACAAGCGCATTAATTGATGAGAGATTTCAGAGCTGTGAGATGCAGCAGGATCTAGGTATCCTGGCATATGAAATGTAAAAAGGTTAGTATTCAGGTAATATTTAGGAAAGCTAATGAAATGTTATTGTTTATTTTCTCTCACACCTTAAATGCTAAAGTAGGGAGATTATGCTTCAATGGTACAGGGTGAGACCACATTTAGAGTATTATGTACAGTATTGGCTTCCTTGTGTAAGGAAGGATGTAAACCTGTGGAAATGGTTCACAGAAGGTTTGCCAGATCGATACCTGCAATTTGTGAATTGGTTTATGCAGAATGTTTTGAATGGCTAGCCTTGGTTTGTCTGGAAAATAGAGGACCAAGTGGTGACTTGAATGGATTTGATTAAAACTGGAATAACTGCACAAAGTTTGGTACCTATCACCAAGTCCTCCTCTATTTACATGTGCACAGTATATGAGCTCTGACCAGCCAGCTCCGAGCCTGTCCCTAGAATGAGGAGACTCTCTCAATCCTCTGTTTATTTATTTTTTGGCAGGTCCTGGGCAGGCCCTTGGTCGCAGTGGTGGGGGCAGACCTGTTGGGGAGGATCCCCAAGGCAAATCTCAGGCAGCCCCAAAATTGAGAATCCTCTGTTTATATCTGTCAGCCAGGGCTCCCTGATTGGCCCAGGTTAACAACCCCAATCAGGGATCTTGTAGTCATTGCAATCTGCCTGGTCCTGGTTCCAAACACTGTAGAAATATATAGGTTCCTGAGGGGTCTTGACAGAATGCATGTGGAACAGATGTTTCATTCTGTGAGAGAAGTTTGAACTGGGATCACTTTTTAAAACTAAACAGCCACCCATATAAGACAGAGATGAAGAGAATTTTTTGTTTCTCAGAGGGTCATAAGCCTTTGGAAGTTTATTCCTCAAAAGGCAATGGAAGCAGGATCCCTGAATATTTCTTAAAGGTGAGGTAGATAGATTCTTGATAAGCAAAGGGGTGAAATGTTATTGGGGGTAGATGGGAATGTGGAGTAACCATAATCTTATTGAACGGCAAAGCAGAAGTAACAGGTTTATTCAATATACCAGACTTTTACTGAATTTAACTTACTTGTGCTCACTGTTGTTGGATTTGAGCCCATGCTCCCAAAGCATTGGCCCCTTGGGTTACTAACCGAGAGACAATACTTTTACATCACTGTCTCCCGAAGGTAGGTTCAAATGAGGCATTCAAGAGGGCATTAGATGGTTATTTGGATAGAGGCTGAGGGGGACAGCCAGGCGATTAGCACTGGGTGATGAAACTCATTTGAAGAGCCAGTCCAAGCCTGATGGACCAAATGGCCTCTTTCTACACAGTAACAATTCTGCGATTCTAACCCAGCAAGTTGCTGCCTAATGCTGATTATGCATTTAGGCGCTAGTGAAAAGTTTGCAATAAAGTCAATGGTGAACAAATGTTGGCATACTGAGTTAGTAGATTTTTGCTACCAGTAATCTAAAGATCGGTCTAATGTTCTAGGGGTCCAGGCTCAAATCACACCACGCTAGAAAGTGGTGAACAAATAATACATCTGGAATTGAATATTTGTCTCTCAATATCAGACTTTAAAAAGTCTTAAAAGTCTCTTTGGATCACAAAACTCCTTTAGGGAAGGAAATTTGCAGTTCGTACATCTGGTCTACATATGACTCCAGACCCACAGCAATGTGATTGACTCTGAATTGTTCTCTGGCCTACAAAGTTGCATCATAGTACCAAAGTTGCATCATAAACCACATCAAAAACTTCCTGACAGCGCAGTGTGCAGATCTCATTGGTTGCAGAGGTTCAAGAAGGCACTCACTGGCAATGTCCATATCCCATGAAATAATTTTTTAAAACTTCCTACAGAGAATCATGCTGTACTTACTGTACAGAAATACTCAATTCATCGAATGCCGCACAAAAGTGTCACTAATCTTAACTTACAAATATTCCTTCTCCTATCCCTCTGAAAATAGATGATCACCAAAATGTCTGTACCTTTAATTTTACAAAGAATCCTTTATGGGTTGAGGGTTTTGCTAGCTAGGCCAGCATGTATTGCTCATCCTTTATTGTTCCAGAGGGGAGTCAAGAGTCAGCCATATTGCTGTCAGCTTGGCCAGACGTGTAGGCCAGACCAGGTGAGGATGGTTGATTTCCTACACTAAAGAACATTAGAGAACCAGATGGGTTTTTGACAATGGTTTCGTTGTCATCAGTAGATTCTAAATTCCAGATTTTTAATCCCACTCATTCCTTTTCTCAATCAAGTTTAGTAAAATGTGGGATACGTTTTGTTTAATGCGGAGCCTGTAACATTGAACCAGGTACCAAACTGATTACATTTTGGACACATTGATCTCTGTTGTTTGGATAATACCAGTACCCGATATAGCTGGAGAAAGTGAAAAAGCAAGTTAATTCAATGCACATCATGAATTGCCTCAGAGGTTTAAGGCAATGGGTTCAAGCTCCTTTAAGGACTTATCCCTTAGTCTAAGTTGACACTTCACAGTTGATCTGCTGACAGTCTCATTACCTTATTCAAGAGTACAACTTGCCTCTTCAATCAAATTAGTAGATAGCTCACTGGGCCCCAGTTGAAATCAGAAGTGGGTTTGTATTGGGAAACAAAATTTTCTGATGATGATCCACCCTATCTGGCTGAAACCTGCTATTTACAGAGGAACCTCGATTATCTGGCATTCAATTATCCGAATATTGGATTATCTGGCAAGATCTCAAGTGCCCTGCTTGGCTAAACAATGTTATCCAGCATTCGATTATCCAGAATTCGATTAACCAAATGAAACACTCCCCGCCCGAGTCCTTCGGATAATCAAGGTTCCTCTGTATATGATCATTGAGTCATGGAGGTTTCAAGACACAGAAATGAGCCCTTTGGCTCATCATGTCAACATCACAGTCATTAAACAACTATCTATTCTAATCCCATTTTCTAATGATTGATCCTTAGCCTTGTATGCTATGACCCTTCAATGTTCTTACCTAAATATTTTTTTAAAGTCTTGAGGGTTTCTCCCTCCACCATTCATTTAAGCAGCAAGTTTCAGATATTCACCATCCTCTGAGTGGGAATAATTTTCCCCAAATCCCCTTGAAACCTTCTATTCCTTACTTTAAAACTCTGTCCTTATTGACCCCTCTACTAAAGGGAGAAAGTGAGGGCTGCAGATGCTGGAGATCAGAGCTGAAAATGTGTTGCTGGAAAAGCGCAGCAGGTCAGGCAGCATCCAAGGAGCAAGAGAACCGACGTTTCGGGCATCAGCCCTGAAGAAGGGCTTATGCCCGAAACGTCGATTCTCCTGTTCCTTGGATGCTGCCTGACCTGCTGCGCTTTTCCAGCAACACATTTTCAGCCCTCTACTAAAGGGAAAGGTTTCACCCTATCTACCTTGTCTATGTGTCTCAGAGCTTTGTCCACCTCAGATATATCCCTCTGGGCCTTCTGGGTCCTGAGGAACACATCACCAGGCCATGTTATCTTAAATTAAGCGTCACCTGGTTAACCTTGTTTCTCATTCCACAAGTGCCTGCCAGTTGAATATTTCCAACATTTCCTTTCTTTATTTTGGATTTTCAACTTCCACAGTATTTCACATTGGTAAAATAAAATGGCTCCATTGTTTTTATAGACTTCGTAGATATCAAGAATAAAAATTATAATTGACAACTTGCATTAATGTAATACGGTTGAAGGAAAAATGCTAGGAGAAAGTGTGGATTGCAGATGCTGGAGATCAGAGCTTAAAAATGTGTTGCTGGAAAAGCGCAGCAGGTCAGGCAGCATCAAAGGAGCAGGAGAAAGGGCTTATGCCCGAAACATCAATTCTCCTGCTCCTTTGATACTGCCTGACCTGCTGCGCTTTTCCAGCAACACATTTTTAAGCTCTGAAGGTAAAATGCCACAGGGTAGTATATCAGTGCATTACTGAGTAAACTTGAGCAAGTTAGGGAGATTTCACTTGGTCAAAAAGGAACATCTTAAAGTAGGAAAGGGATAAAGGAGGGAATACCAAAGATTATCACCCAGGCAACATGACTAAAACTTGACCACTTACTTAATGGTGGAGTGAGAAAAATTAAGGATGTGCAAGAGGCCAGAACTGGGGAGTGCAGAGATTTAAAGGGTTATAGGGCTGGAGGAGGAACACAAAACAGGGAGAGCCAAAGCCGTGGATGGATATAAAAAGAAGAATGGGAAGTTTAAAATCAAGGTATCTGCTAGTTTAAATGCCAGTGTAAATTAGTCCAACTCGGCACTTTGGCCTACTGGCTAAGACCAATGATTTCAAACTCCATTCACGTTAGCTGTGTCTCTTAAAATTTCTGATCTTAACTGGATACCCGCAGAATTAATTCTTTGTAAAATGGCATAAAAGTCATACACATCTGGTTCCAGATCTTTTCTAGAGATGATAAGAAAATCTCAGGTTGAATTTGTTTAGTTCCATGACGTCAAAACAGTTGTAAATCCACAAACATTGGAATTGAACAGAAATTGATGCAGATTAGGATAAGGGCAGAGTTTGCTAATCAGTTAATTGATTAGAAAAAAACTGTTTTCTCATCAAACATTTCCCCTCAAGTCTATCTCAACATGCAGTCTAATTGTATTTTGAATAACACCCATGTTTTTGCCTTCATAAGTGAGCAGGCAACTTCTTACAAAGAATCTTTGAGTTGAAATATCTTGCTGGCTAAATTTCGTGCACGCCTGTTGTTTCCACGTTCTCTCGATTGTTTTATATTGATTTACTTTTAAAGGAATAATCTACACAGTTTAATATTGATTGCAATGGTGTTGCTGGTAGGTGGATCATCGTAACAGTACAATGCTTTCACCCTGACGAAAAGCATTTTCAATGCATATTGGTGCAAAGATGACAGCATAGCTTAGGATTCAGGTTAATAATCAGACTCCTCACATTATTAGCACCTAGTGTTATGAAGCCAATTCCTTGAGATATCTTCATGTCATTTGAGCATGTCATGAATATAACTATAGCTAGTGTATTTAAGTTGTCACATACAGTTTGTTAAATATGAAAATGTCTAACTCGCTTTTTGTGCTTCCTTGTAACGGTTACATTTGTCTCACTATTTTTGCAGAAGCCAGTGGTGAAACCAACGACTGGTCTGTACCTGGTATTTATGACTGAATCATAGAATGGTTATGCACAAAAATACATTTGGCCCATTGGGTTTGTGCTGACTCTGTTCAAGAGCAGCCAAGCCAATCTCAGATCCCCAACGTTTCTCCATAACCCTGAAAAGCTGCTCTTTTTAGATAATTATTCATTTCCCTTGTGAAAGCCCTGATTGAATCTTCCTCCAACTCCACATCTCAGTGTATGCTTTCCAGATCTGAGCTGTTTTGAACCTGAATCGGTCTGTTTCGAAAAGATTTCATTGAGTTATAGAGTCATACAGCACAGAAACAGACCCTTCGGTACAACCAGTCCATGCTGACTATAATCCCAAACTAAGCTAGTCCCATCTGCCTGCATTTGGCCCATATCCCTCCAAATATTTCTTATTCATGTACTTATCTATCTGTCTTTTAAATATTGTAATTGTACCCACATCCACTACTTCCTCTGGCTGTTCATTCCACACACAAAATAACTCTCTGTGTAAAACAAATTGCTCCCATGTATTTTTAAAATCTTAAAAATATGCCCCTTTGTCTTGAAATCCTCCAGCCGAGGGAAAAGGCTCTTAGTATTCACCTCATCCAGATGCCTTATGATCTTATAAACCTCTATAAGGTCATCCGTCAAGCTCCTGTGCTCCAGTGAAAAAAGTCCCAGCCTATCCAGCCTCTCCTTATAACTCAAACCCTCCATTCCCAGCAACATCCTGGTAAATCTCTTCTGAAACCTTTCCAACTTAATAATATCCTTCCTATAACAGGCCAAATAGAACTGCACACAGTACTCCAGAAGAAGTCTCACCAATGTCTCGTACAATCTCAACATGACTTCTCAATTCCTATAAACAATGATCTGAGCAATGAAGGTAATTTCTTCACATGCAAACAGTTTCTCCCTTTCTCTCCTCCTGGAGCCCACCCCTGTTAGTTTGAGCATTATCAAATTTCCTCTAAGCCTCCTCTTCTCAAATGAGGACAGCTTCAGCTTATGCTGTACATCTCTATGACTCTATGACTCTCTGACCATCATAATCAAAATCCTTCATCCCCAGAGCCACTCATGTAAATGTTGGCTGCATGCACTTTAAATATCTCACATGCAACCCTAAGGGTGGAGCCAAGAATTATATATAACAGTCAAGTTGAGGTTGAACCAATGTTTCACAAAGGTGTACCATAACCTTCTTTGTGCATTAGTTCCCTCCATTTATGAAGCCCAGGAACCCACATATTTTCTTGTCTAATTTCTCATCCTGTCCTGGCACTGTCAGCAATCTGTGCCTTTAATTCACCAGGCCTCTGTGCTTCTGCATCACTTTAGAAATTTATCTCATTTTGCGAATCTTCATTCTTACTAAATTGTATCGCTCACAACGGGGAATTAAATCACACACTTTTAGGTTCATGCTGTGGTGCAATACAGAAGGAATCTCATAATGAGTGTGCCAATGGTTGCTCAGTGGTTAGCACTGCTGCCTCACTGTGCCAGGGACATGGGTTCGACCCCATCCTTGGGTGACTGTCTGTGTGGAGTTTGCACTTTCTCCCTGTGTCTGCGTGGGTTTCCTCTGGGTGCTCGGGTTTTCTCCCACAGTCCAAGGATGTGCAAGTCAGGTTAATTGGCCGTGCTAAATTGCCCATAGTATCCAAGGATGTGTAGATCAGGTGCATTAGTCAGGAGTAAATGTAGAGTGCTTAGGGGAATGGGTCTGGGTGGGTTACTCTTTGGAGGGTCAGTGTAGACTTGTTGAGCCGAATGACCTGTTTCCATACTGTAGGGATTCTATGATTACATGAACTCTTCCAAAACAATATCCAATTACCCCTCCTCCTCTGCTTTTTCTCCAAATCCTTACAATTCTCTGCTTCAAGTATACATCCAATTCCTTTTTAAAAATTATTATTGGATCTGCTTTCACTGTCTTTTTACTCAGCACATTTCAGATCATTTTAACAACTCACTGAGAGAGCTTTCCCTCCTCTATTAGAGTCATAGAGTTATACTGCATGGAAATAGAACCGACCATCCAACTTGTCCATGCCGAACAGATATCCTAAATTAATCTCGTCCATTTACCAGCATTTGGCCCATATCCCTCCAAACCCTTCCAATTCAAATACACATCCAGATGCCTTTTAAATGCTGCAATTGTACCATTTCCTCAGGCAGCCCATTCCATACCCTCACCACTCGCTGCATGAAAAGTTGTTCCTTAGGTTCCTTTTACATCTTTCCCTTGTCACTTAAAACTATGGTCTCTAGTTTTGGACACCTCTACCTGGGAAAAAAAGACCTTGGTTATTTGCCCTGTATGATTTTATAAACCTCTATAAGGTCACCCATCAGCCTCCGACACTCCAGGGAAAACAGTCCCAGCCTATCCAACCTCCCCTTACAGCTCAAACCCTATCACCCTGGCAACATGCTTCTAAATCTTTTCTGTGACCTTTCAAGTTTAACACTTCAAAATCTCTTTCTATCTGAAGTGTGAGTCAAAGAGAGACTGGTCAAACGCTACAGCATTCTGGCTGAATCCCACCTTAAAGAATGGGGTCATTTCTGCCAAATGAGAAATAAAATTATATATTTGAACACTGGTGACAATGTGGGAAACTGATGGATTCAGGTATGTTGCCCATTGGCCTGATTCCATTAACCCTCCATGGAAGAGAATGATTAGTGTGAGGTTGTAACCACGAGGGAAGGATAAGTAGATAACATCCCTTTTCAGTTGAAAAGAGAAGTCTGTGGGGCAACACATAGAGGTCTTAAAAACGATGGAAGGTTTTGATGGAGTTGATAAAACAAGGGATGTTTTCACTTGCAGGAAGAGCAAAAGAGCATGGTCAATCTAATACAGTTACTGAAATATTAAATAGGAATCTCTTTGCTCAGAAAAAGATGAGAATGTGGAACTCGCTAATAGAGAAATAGTATTGAGGCAAGATAAAGGGGATAGTAGATAAGCACATAAAGGCGAATGGGATGATTCTTGTCAAGATCAAATTTGGCATGGACTGATTGGGATGGAATATGTCAGCTGTGGCTAAGTTGGTAGCTCTGCTTCTCAATCATGAATGTCTTGAGTTCAAGTCTCACTTAAGCACAAAGGTCCAGATCGAAAATCAATCCAGTGCTAAGTGAGAGCTACGTTCCTGGAGAAGATAGCTTTCAGATGCAACATTAAAGCAAGGATATCTCCTGCTAATTCTAATTAATATAACATGTAATGTAGAGGAATCGGTCTTGGACTGGAGTAGACAAGGTCAAAAGTCACATGACACCAGGTTATAGTACAACAGGTTTAGCTGAAATCATAAGTTTTTACAGCTCTGCCCCTTTGTCGGGTGAAGTCAGAGGCAGCGCTCTGAAAGCTTGTGATTTCAACTAAACCTGTTGGGCTATAACCTGGTGTTGTGTGACTTTTAATATAACATATCTCATGGCATTAATTTGAAGAAATGTGGGGTGGTCATCCTCATTGTCCTGACCAACATTTATCCTTCAGTTAATATGATAATAAGAATTATCTACGTGATTACCACACAGCTGTTTGTAGGAGCTGGCTGTGTGCAAATTGGCTGTCTGCTAAACTGCAACAGTGGCTACACTTCAGAAGTATGGGCGGCACGGTGGCACAGTGGTTAGCACTGCTGCCTCACAGCGCCAGAGACCCTGGTTCAATTCCTGCCTCAGGTGACTGTCTGTGTGCAGTTTGCACATTCTCCCCGTGTCTGCGTGGGTTTTCTCCGGATGCTCCGGTTTCCTCCCACAATGTGCAGGTTAGGTGAATTGGCCATGCTAAATTGGTCGTAGTGTTAGGTGAAGGGGTAAATGTAGGGGAATGGGTCTGGGTGGGTTGTGCTTCGGCGGGTCGGTGTGGACTTGTTGGGCTGAAGGGCCTGTTTCCACACTGTAAGTATTCTAATCTAAAGTACTTATTAACTGTAAGGCACTTGAGATGTCCAGTGGTTGAGAAGGGTGCAATCAAAATAAATGCCTTTTTTCTTTTTTCCTTAAACACCCTATTTATGCTCCACACATTCTATCTAATTCTAAAAAAAAATCAAAATGCCCTCCTGAATGCAGGATCTGAATTGTGAAGAAAGTTTGGACACATTTGCACTTAGAAAGAAGGTATTTGAAAGGTACTGCTGCAGATGTAGATGAGATTACGAGAGAAAGAGTGAAGGTGTGCTGAATTAACTTCACATTTCTGATCACCTAGTGATCCTGACCAGTCAACAATCGTTATGTCTTTAGTGCAAATCAATGGTAGAAATGGAAATGTAAAAAACATCATTTGCTCTACTGAAGAAGACTACCCCCAACATCTAATGAGAGGTTCTCTAACCTAATCCCACATTCTAACTCTTAGTCCCTATCCTCATTAGTTACAATGCTTCACATACCCAAGGGTTTTTTGAGTACACTGAAGGTTTTTTTGCTTTATTGTTATTTATGCAGTGAGTTTTAAACCCCGTCACACTGAGTACCAATGTTGCTGTAATTCATTATTTCAAACCTATACACCCTAGATATCAAATTTTCTGCTGACGATAATAAATCTCTCCTCTCCCCCTATTCTAACATGATTTTATCCACCTCCATTTAATCCCCCCCTCATCCTACTCCATGCCAATAAACCCTCACCTATCCCTCAAACCTGATTAGCTCCATGTATTTTCCTCATAAATCTTCTTGGTAAACTCTCTAATGTGATCACATTCTTCCCTTAAAACAGTGACCAAAATTGTTTGCAGTACTTTAGCTGAGTGTCCTAGCACAACCTCCTTACGTTCATACTTCTAACTCTGCCCATTCAATTCAAGAATCCCGTATGTCCTTCTAACTAGCTCAGAACAAGTGCCATTTCAGATTTGAAATGTTAACTCTGTTCCTCTCTCTACAGATGATGCCAGACCTGCTGAGATCCTCTGGCACTTTATTTTTATTTCATTATAAATCAGCCAACCTTCCTGCAATCTTCCGGGATATGTGGCCACGCTCTACAAAGAAGCTCTATTCTTTTATTCTTCTTTTAACCATTTATTGTGTATTCCCTAGCCATGTAAACCATTGACTCTTGCACTTCTCTGGATTGAATTCTACTTGCTATTTTTGTGGCCAGCTACCTGGTCCATTTAGATTTTCCTGCAGTCCACATTTTTCTTCCTCTTCATGGCCGATTTTAATATCTGTAAATTTCTTAATTATAGCCCCTCCATTCTTTCTAAGTTTCTAAATATACTATGAAAAACAAAAGACTAACATTGACCTCTAAGGAACCCAACGACAAATACCTTGCCAGTGACAAAGACATGCGCCTGTAAAAGTTTCCCAAATTGCATACTTACTGTTCGAATCACAAACAACATGCATATATTTAAGATGAATCCAGATGATAAATAATGTCAGGTTCAAGATCTTAAACATTCTAGCCAAATGTCTGTTAGAATCTGAAATCAATATAAAGTATTCTGAGTTCTTCCACTGTTGATTTGTGATGAGCCAGTAACATTCTCTGACAACTCACTGATCGCTTATTGCATTGTGATTTCATCATGTGATCCTATTTTAGGAAAATGTTGGAAGTCGCATGACACCAGCTTACAGTCCAACAGGTTTATTTAAAATAACAAGCTTTCGGAGCTGTTGGACTATAATCTGGTGTGGTGTGATTTCTGACCTTGTCCACCCCAGTCCAACACCGGCACCTTCACATCATATTTTAAGTAAGTTATTGAAAGAATTGAACGTTATTGAAACTCATGTTCTGATACAACCCATGTTTAAAGTAGAAAATAGAAGCCAATATTTTAAAATTTAAAAGAACAAATCTATCAAGAAGGAGATTAATTAAAATAAACTTACCTGTTGTAAGACAGGAGAAGAAGCTAATTATCCAAAAGTACTTTTTGTACATCACGCCCAGTTCAACTTACTCAGATAAGAATCTGACTTTATAATGTGTGTCACTAGTTTTGATTAGAAATAATACTGGAAACATTTGCACATCATTTTTTGAATTGGTGTTTGGTATTTGCAAACTTGTGTCAAACATTTCAAGTGATACATTGGGATATGGCAGCTAACATTCTGATAACCAGAGATACGGAGTAACTGATTGCTGTTAACTCAGAGATGCTTTTTCATGAGTAACCACATCCCACTATTTATACAACTCTCACTGCTCAAAGGGATGATTCAGAAATTGTTACGTCAGATCCTGTGATTAGATTGCATAATTATAGAATGGTAAAACTGCGACTGCTCTTCAATGAAACTATTTAATTAAGCTCACTACTCTGTTTTCTCCCTACAACCTGGACATCTTTTTCCCTTCCAAGTGTTTCTCTGTTTTGTGATGGGGCTGCCCTATGCACCCCCAGCTCAGTTAGTTGGATGCCCACTGTTTTTGGCTTCAATTCCTGGACTGTTTGAGATCACTATGAAGGACACTTGCTCTCAATCTCTCCCTTGCCTAAGGTGTGATGACCCTCAGGTTAAACCACCACCAGTCATATCTCACTCTCTCTCTCTCTCTCTCTCTCTCCAGTGAGAAAGGAGTCCTATGTCTGGTAAGACAATGCTGATTTTATCTTTACAGGATCTAGTGTGATCAACGAAAACCAGTTATGTCTAACTAGGTGAGATTTTTGTCTTAAGTAAAACACAGTTCCATGCTTGATAGTAATCAGGTACAAGTTTCATTGGTATGCCAGACATTCCTTCAAAGACTATGGAGAAAACTGCAATGGTATATTGATCTCTTTCACAATGCAGGTCTATTCTCCCATCAGGCAATGACCATCTCCAATAAGACACAAGCTGACGATCACTCCTTGACATTCAATGGTGTTAGCATCACCAAATCCCCCACTACCAACATCCTGAGGGTTATCATTGAACAGAATCAGAACTGGATGCGTGATAAATGGTGGCACGGTGGCTCAGTGATTAGCACTGCTGCCTCACGGTGCCAGAGACCCGAGGTCGATTCCAGCCTCGGGTGACTATCTGTGTGGAGTTTGTACATTCTCCCTGTGACTGCATGGGTTTCCTTTGGGTGCTCCCGTGTTCTCCCACAGTCCAAAGATGTATAAATTAGGTAGATTAGCCATGGAAACTGCAGGGTTACAGGGATAGGGTAGGGTATGTGACTGGGTGAGATGTTCTTCTCAGGGTTGGTGTGGACTCAATTGGCCGAATGGCCTGCTTCCAAACTGTAGGGATTCTATAAATAATATAAATGTAGTGGCTGCAAGAGCAGGTCAGAGGCTGGGAATATGGCAGTGAGCACCTCCTGCCTCCCAAAGCCTTGCACCATCTACAAGGCACAAGTCAGGAGGGTGATGGAATACTCCCCACATGTCTGGCTGGCTGCAGCTCCAATAACACTCAAGAAGCTTGACACCATCCAGGACAAAGCAGTCCGCTTGACTGGTACCACATCCAATCCCGCCACCACTTTTGCTCAGCAGCAGCAGTATGTACCATCTACAAGATACACTGCAGAAATTCACCAAGGCTCCTGAGACAGCTCCATCCAAACCTATGACATCTTCAATCTAGAAGGACAAGGAAGTACGTACATGGGACCACCACCTGTCAATTCCCTTCCAAGCCACTATCTAAGCTGGTGATGCCCACTGTTTGTGGGTTCAGTTCCTGGATTGCTTTATATTGATGTTCCTACACTGTCACTGGGTCAAACTCCTAGATCCTACCTCCTTAAGGGCATTATTGGTCAATCTCCAGCACATGGACTGCAGCGGTTTAAGAAGGCAGCTCAGCACCACCTTCTTGAGGGCAACTAGGGCGGGCAATAAATGTTGGTCCAACCAGTGATACTCACATCCTGTGAGGGAACTTTTAAAAAGTTCATATGATATTGTTATTTTAGGGAAGTAGTTAATTCAGATTCCTCAGATTTAACCATTTCAGAGCTTAAGACTTTTACACAAAACGATTCTCTTTCCAGTGTCTTTTCCAACAGTGTATTCAAAATCAAAGCAACTTGCTGTGTAAAAGATGTTTCCTTCATTTAAAATCAGATATGACATGGAGGTGCTGGTGTCGGACTGGGGTGGACAAAGTTAAAAATCACACAACTCCAGGTTACAGTCCAACAGGTTTATTTGGAAATATTAGTTTTCAGAACGCTACTTCTTCATCAGGTAACTAGTGGGGCAGGATCATAAGACACAGAATTTATAGCAAAAGATCCAGTGTCATGCAACTAAAATGATATATTGAACAAACCTAGACTGCTGTTAAGTCTTTCATCTTTTAGAATGGGTTGCAGGTTTCAGTTCATTAATATGTAAATCCCAGAACTTCTTTTAAGTCACATTCTCATTAAAAAACATGACATCTCAGATCAGACAATGTATTGAAGGCATGAGGTTAAAGTCTGTCTGTATCCCAATCTTGAGTCAGGTTGGTTCTATTTCCAAAGTAGGAATTTATAAAATGTTACATGGATTGACTGCCTGCAGGTTGTGTGCTTTTTGATTAAAAATAAAATGCATCTGCAAATAGAAAGCTGCCAATGCAAATTCACCCCATAGACTTATATGTATGTGTGCGCATGTGAGGGAGGGAGAAAGAGAGAGAGAGTGAGTGTAAGTGTATGCACGTGAGTGTGTGAGTATGAGTGTGCATGCTTGGTAGAGTGTGTGCGTGAGTGTGACAGAGTATAAGCCTGTGAGAGAGAGAGAGAGAGAGAGAGAGAGAGAGAGAATGTGTGTGTGTGTGTGTGTTTGTGTCTCTGGTGGGGTCACTTGCAGTGTGACATGAACGCAAGGTCCCGGTTGAGGCCATCCTAATAGGTACTGAACCTAGCTATCAGCCTCTGCGAGGCCACGTCCGTCTTGGAGGATGGTCACCCGAAAATCCGAAGCTAAATGTCCCTGACCGCTGAAATGTTCCCCGACTGGGAGGGAACATCCCTGTCTGGCGATCATTGCATGGTGTCCATTCATCTGTTGACACCGTTCACCCCTGTCATGGCAACCACTGCAAGACATGTCAGAGTGTCGACATGGATATCACAATTACACATGGGACACCACCCACTATGTACCCGGCAGGTACCGATGTGACCTGGCCAACACCTATCTCATATGCTGCAGACATGGATGCCCCGAGGCATGGTACATTGGCGAGACCAAGCAAACACTATGACAATGGATGAATGGAGCTGCGCAATGACACCAGACAGGGAAAATGAAACTTGTGTCGATCTAAGAGAAGTTTTTGCTTTGTTGATGCAGGCTTGATGGACTAAAGCCCCTCTTCCAAATGAAAGATTCTGTGCTTCTATGACACCAAAATAGAGTCATAGAATCATAGAGATATACAGCACGGAAACAGACCCTTCAGTTCAACTCATCCACGTCGACCATGGATCCTAACCTAATTCAGTTCCATTTGCTAGCATTTGGCCCATATCCCTCGAAACCCTACCTATTCATGTATCCATCCAGATGCCTTTTCAATGTTGCAATTGTACCAGCCTCCACCACTTCTTCTGGCATCTCATTCCATACACACGCTGCCCTCCGTGAAAAAATTGCCCCTTTGGTCTCTTTTATAGCTTTCCCTTCTCAAGCTAAATCTATGCCCTCTAGTTTGGGACTCCCCCATCCCACGGAAAAGCCCTTCTCTACTTACCCTATCTTAAACCCTCATGATTTTATAAGTGTGCATATGATCACCCCTCAGCCTCCAAAATGCTATTTCTGAAAGAAATCTACCAAATTCTCAGTTAACAAGATTTGTAAAGTCGACATTTTAGACAACTAGAGCAACGTATTAACATTGTGTGAGATCAGGAGAGGGGTAGAATTTAAGGAAAAGGAGGGTGACATATTTGCAAATTTTTAATATACTGATTTAAATTTCCCCACTGCCTAGCGGAAAATCTATGTGAGATTGTGGAGGCTGGGATTGTATGAAGATAGTGTTAACAGGGGCAGTGGGTGTAGATCTGAGACAGGCTTGATGAATCAGTTAACAGACAATTAGATGGCATTGCAACTGTTTTGTCTGACAGCCACACAGCTTTTGATGGTTTTCCTTCCAGCTCCTGTACCCAGCAAGATGTAACAGATACCTCACTGCGCTGTAGTTAAATGCATCATACTGTCACCCACTTAAAATAGAATCAGATGAAGGGGGTTAAGCCTATTATGCTTGTACTGGCTCTTTCATAGAGGAATACAATTAGTTCCACACATTCTGCTTTTTTCTCCATAGGCCTTAAAATCTTTCCTTTCCATGCTCACTGCCTGAAAGTTATTACTGAATCTGCTTCCTCCACACAACAGTCTCCTAATGCCATAGAGTTGTAGAGATGTACAGCATGGAAACAGACCCTTTGGTCCAACCCGTCCATGCCGACCAGCTATCCCAACCCAATCTGGTCCCACCTGCAAGCACCCGGCCCATATCCCTCCAAATCCTTCCTATTCATATACCCATCCAAATGCCTCTTAAATATTGCAATTGTACTGCTTCCACCACTTCCTCTGGCAGCTCATTCCGTACAAGTACCACGCTCTGCATGAAAAACTCACCCCTTAGGTCTCTTTTATATCTTTCCCCTCTCAGCCTAAACCTAGTTCTGGACTCCACGATCCCAGGGAAGAGATTTTGTCTATTTATCCTATCCATGCCCCTCATGATTTTATAAACTTCTATAAGGTCACCCCTCAGCCTCCGACTCTCCAGGGAAAATAGCCCCAGCCTATTCAACCTCTCCCTATTGCTCAAATCCTTCAATCCTGGCAACATCCTTGTAAATCTTTCCTGAACCCTTTCAAGTTTCACAACATCCTTCTGATAGGAAGGAGACCAGAATTGCACGCAATATTCCAACATTGGCCTAGCTAATGTCCTGTACAGTGCCCAACATGACCTCCCAACTCCTGTACTCAATACTCTGACCAATAAAGGAAAGCATACCAAACCCCTCTTCACTATCCTATCTACCTGCAACTCCACTTCTTCACATATTGATGTTTTACAATTTCTTCCCTCACAATGTTGGATTTTCCTTTGAGAACACTTAATAGCCAAAATTCAATAATAGCCAACTCAACTTTATTCAGTGCTTGTAGGACGTGATGCAAATAACTGCTTGATAGTACAGAACTAAAATACTGCTAAAACAAAGTCAAAGATTTTCATCTTGTGCTCATCAGGACTGAAATACAAGAAAATCAAATTTAGAAAGGGAACAATAATTTATACAACAGAAAAGAAATAGGAGTCAGTTAACAGTTCCTGCTCCAACTTCACGCTAACCACAGTCCAAGCAGTTGACACCCTGTTCTCATGCTGTATATAGAGGAACCTCGATTATATGAATATCAATTATCCGATTATCGGATTATCTGAAGAAGATCTCAAGGTCCCGCAGAAATGTTACACCAAAGAGGTAAGTGTATTCAATTTACCTGTACTGAAGAACATGTGGAAACGCTGGTAAAAACAAAGGAACACAAGCAGCTCAAGCATTAGAGACTGGATATTTTTAACAGAAGGGTTAGTTACACAGCCCTTTGCAAAAGTAAGTGCATTATTCCAGTCACTTTACCGGGCCGTTCATGGAAAAAATGGCAGAGAAAGTAAAGACATGTGTGAGACAGAGCATCTGTCTTTCTATCGTGACACTGAGTTCAGCGGAAACTAACAAATGCTCTTGTGATTGTAGAAGCTGTTCGGGACCTTGCTTAATGTTGGGATTTCATATACAGTACTTATGTGATGGTAAGGGTTTAGTCCTTCTCAGTTTAACCTGCAATTTGCAGAATGCAAAGATTAGATTGTTTAAATAGCAGACTCATCAAAATTATAGATTTGAACAAAATCTCTGGTAGAGCACAACATTAGATCAGTATGGCTTTCCCTTGTTTAAGGTCTAACTGGTTATCCGAATAATCAATTATCCAAATGAAATAGTGCCCACCCATCTTGTTCAGATAATCAAGGTTCCTCTGTAAATTGTTGTTCCCTTTCTTAAATTGTTTTTCTTGCATTGGGGTTTAATCAATGCAAGTTGAAAAGTTTCAACTTTATGTCTCTTTTCAGAAGGGTTAAGGTTTGATGGATTATCGCTGGAATACTACATCCCCTATCTGAGAAAAACTATACCAATATTGGAAGGAATCCAGACAAGGTATACTAGGCTGATCGCAGGAATGGAGGAACTGTTTAATGAGGAAACGTTGAATTGGTTGGGCCTGTATTTGATGGAATGTAGACAATTGAGAGGTGACATCATTGAGCCATACAAGATTCTTCAGGAGTGTCACAGAGTAGATGTGGAGAGATTGTTTCCTCTTGTGGATGAGTCAAGGACCAGAGGGGATAATCTCAGTTCCACATTTAAGACACATATGACGAGAAATTTCTTCTCTCAAAGGGAAGGCAATCTGTGGAATTTTTTAATGCAGAGGGCTAATGCTGGATCATTAAATATACTCAAGGCTGAGATGAACAGACTTATAATTTATAAAGGAATTAAGGGTTATGGGGTGAAGGCAGGGAAATTAACTGTTTCCATTGAATAGAGTGTGATATGCAACAGTACCAAAATGGGGGGGGGGGGGGGAGAGTTCTCCATTGCACCCTGGTCAATATACATCCTCTTTGTTTCTTCAAAAGTAAAACTTGATATTTATTTTGGCTTCTCCATAATGAAATTCAACTTATTAAAGATGTGGATGTTAATTTTAAATTGAAGGTTACAACAACCATATGTCGTTGGGTGCAATCTGCTTTCTCCAGCCTCACAATGTGGGACTTTGCATCAAAAGTGTGTCTTACCACAAAGGGTAAAGGAGGGCGAGTGCTATAGAGCACAGAAGAGGCCTTTCGGCCCATCAAATCTGCAGTTGGCTCATAGGCTTGAAATTCATGATATTTCAAGTGCACATCCAGGTCCTTTTTGAGGGTTGTGAGATTTCTCACCTCTACCAGGCTCCCAGGCTGTTCATTCCAGAACCCTCCCTCCTCCCACCCTCTCGGTAAGAAAATATTTCCTTCAATTCCCTCTTAATCTCCTGCCTTTTACCTTAAAATGACATCCCTTAGTTATTGATGTTATTGATGTTTCAACTTTTATTTAAGTTTATTCAACTTTAGTGGGGCCAGATACATTTCTTTCTTTATTCTTTCATCCGATGAGGGTATCCTTTGAAGGGTCAGCCTTTGTGACTCATTTTAATTTATTGAACTAAATGGTTTGCAAGGGCCATTTCAGAGAGAGTTAAGAATTATTGGAAGTTTGGAATCACATCTAGGCCAGGTTTGCCAAGGACGACAGATTTCCTTCCCTCCTCTAAACACATAAGACCAAAGATACTGGAAGACTGAAAGAAATACAGGGAATGCTAGAGAATCTCAGCAGGTCTGGCAGTGACTGTGGAGAGAGAATCAGTTTCAATCTCACAGAACCATTCTTCAGAACTGAAAGTGTTAGAAAATATTATTTTATACTTCTGACAGAAGCAGAGGAGGATAAGGAGGAGGGAACAGTTGGTATAGAGGCCCAGTTCAAAGACAAAAGGGCTGATCATGCTGGTGGAAGAGACAAAGAGATGGTGTGAAAGGGACAGAATGGGCAAAGTATGCTTTGTTTTCAAAAAAAGGAGTCAATAGTTATCATGACCATCAGTATTTAAGATTAGCTTTCAATTCACTTTTACTCATTGAATTTAAATATCATCTGCTACAGGTTTGAACCCAGAATTACTAATTCATAGAACATAGAACATTACAGCGCAGTACAGGCCCTTCAGCCCTCAATGTTGTGCCAAACTATGGAACCAAACTAGGCGAGTCTATTACTGTTTCATGACCATTCAATGGCATGACCATTACACCTCATCCCTAATAACATTTTTATTCCCTAATAGCTCTTTCAATGAGCCATCAATCATAGGCACGATGGACCAAGAGGCTCATTCTGCACTATAAGAGCCTATGATTGTAATACCCAATGTGCTGAAAGGGACTTTTCATTAGCAGATAGAATGCTGAATATGCTGGTTTTCTGAAATATAAACAAGAAGAATTGGAACTACTCAGAGTGTCAGACTGATGAGCAAGTGTTAAATTTCAGATCTGGAAAACATTACGGATGTAAAATATTTGCAAACCTCAAATGTCATCCATTATGTTGTCAAGTTCTATGAAAGGTCACGGATTTGTAATGAAAGGGAAGTTTGATCTGCAAAAATAATAATCATTTAGGCCTGAGTTTCACCCTGTGAAAGCCCATTCACTGACACAGAATTAAAATTAGGATCATGTTTGCATTTAAGTAGTGCCTTTAAAATAGTAAGACTTCTCAAGATGGTTTGTATTGCTACCTGAAACAGAATTTGACACAAACAACATGAAACAGTGGGTTTTTATGGAGTGTGCAGTAGTCAGTAGAGTGGATTCTTTCTTGATTATATATTTTTGGAGATATGTCTCTTGATTAAACTTAAAATATGAGCCATAACTATTAATTTAACCTGGGGCAGCGTTTTGTAGAGGAATAAGACAGTGTTATTTTCTGGGTCTGTCGATTGTGAAGGAGCAAAAATGGCCTTTAGTACAGTGATATGTACTTCTTGTCAGATGGGGGAGTTTAAAGAGAGTTTAAGGGTTACTGCGGATTACATCTGCCATAAATGCTGTTGGATGCGAATCTTATCAGATCGAATGGATCGGTTAGAGAGACAGTAAGAAGCAATAAGCAACAGCAACATTATGTGATGGATGGCAGTTATAGGAAGGGGGAAAGTCTCAGATACAGTCACTTAGATGGGTTAACTCCAGGAAGGGTAAGAGAGGTAGGCACCTAGTGCAGGATATACCCATTTCAAACAGGTATGCTGTTTTGGAAAATGTAGATGGTGATGGATTCTCAGGGGAATGTAGCACAAACAGCCAAGTTTCTGGAATTGAGACTAGCTCTAATGCAACGAGGGGTACATCGGCTTCCAAGAGATCAATTGTGTTAGGGGATTCTCCAGTCCGAGGTATAGACAGACGTTTTTGTGGCCAGCAGAGAAAAAGCAGAATGGCGTGTTGCTTCCCTGGTGCCAGGATCAAGGATGTCTCAGAGGGTGCAGAATGTTCTCACGGGGGAGAGGGGCCAGCAGGAGGTCATTGTCCACATTGCAACCAGCGACATAGGAAGGGAAAAGGTTGAGATTCTGAAGGGAGATTACAGAGAGTTAGGCAGAAACTTAAAAAGGAGGTCCTCGAGATTAGTAATATCTGGATTACTCCCAGCGCTATGAGCTAGTGAGGGTAGGAATAGGAGGATAGAGCAGATGAATGCATGGCTGAGGAGCTGGTGTATGGGGGAAGGATTCACATTTTTGGATCATTGGAATCTCTTTTGGGGTAGAAGTGACCTGTACAAGAAGGATGGATTGCACCTAAATTGGAAGGGGGCTAATATACTGGCAGGGAAATTTGCTAGAGCTGCTCGGGAGGATTTAAACTAGTAAGGTGGGGGGGGGGGGGGGGGGGTGGAACCCAGGAAGATAGTGAGGAAAGAAATCGATCTGAGACTGGTACAGTTGAGAACAGAAGTGAGTCAAACAGTCAGGGCAAGTAGGGACAAGGTAGGACTAATACATTAAACTGCATTTATTTCAATGCAAGGGGCCTAACAGAGAAGGCAGATGAACTCAGGGCATGGTTAGGAACATGGGACTGGGATGTCATAGCAATTATAGAAACATGGCTCAAGGATGGGCAGGACTGGCAACTTAATGTTCCAGGATACAAATGCTGCAGGAAGGATAGAAAGGGAGACAAGAGAGGAGGGGGAGTGGTATTTTTGATAAGGAATAGCATTACAGCTGTGCTGAGGGAGAATATTCCCGGAAATACATCCAGAGAAGTTATTTGGGTGGATCTGAGAAATAAGAAAGTGATGATCACTTTATTGGGATTGTATTATAGATCCCCTAATAGTCAGAGGGAAATTGGATGGGTATATGAATAGGAAGGGTTTGGAGGGATATGGGCCAGGTGCTGGCAGTGTGGACTAGATTGGGTTGGGATATCTGGTTGGCATAGACGGATTGGACCGAAGGGTCTGTTTCCATGTTGTATATCTCTATGACTCTATGACTCTATGTTACAGGAGAAAGGAGAGTTCACAAGGTTTAGGAAAAGAATTCCAGAACTGAGGAACTTGGCAGTTGAAGCCATCAATGGTGGAGTGATCAGGGAGAAGCCGGGATTTATGGAGCAGAGAGATCTTAGAAGGTTATGGTGCTGGAGAGGGTTCAGAGATAGGAAGGGCAGAGGCCATGCAATAATTCAGAAATAGCAGGATAAGGGTCATTGTGATGTGAAAGTTTTAAAAATCAGAGGCAGAGCAACCCATGTGAAAGCTAGTAATTTTCAGTTTCAGTGGAGCCAAGGACAAGAGAATGGGAAACCAATCCGCTTGCAGGAGTAGGAAACTCATTCAAATATTTTCATGAGGCTGTTTACTTCCAAGTACATCTTCCATTTTATCTCTGCAAGCACTTGGGAAATTAGACAGCTGCAAAAGAAAGACAGGACTCTTTTACGGAAAAGGTAAATCTCTTTAAATCACGGCTTGTGGGCCAGCAGGGTCTTCAAACTAATCTGTCAACCCTCTGTAGATCAGACTGCAACCAAGAATGGGACCTATCCTTTGCTTTGCTATTAGATCTCCCAGCAAAAGAGACTTCCATACAGTATCCCCTGAATCTCATAGAGTTGTAGAGTATGGAAACAGACTCTTCAGTCCAACCAGTCCAGGACGGAACATAATCCCAAACTAAACTGGTTCCACCTGCCTGCTCCTGGCCCATATCCCTCCAACCTTTCCCATTCACATACTTATTCAAATGCCTTTTCAATGTTGTAACTATACCCACATCTACCACTTTCTCAGAAAGTTCATTCCACATACAAAATATCCTCTGAGTACAAAAATTGTCATTTTTAAATAGGCAAAGTCTTTTCCCTGGGATGGGGGGAGTCCAGAACTAGAGGACATAGATTTACGGTGAGAGGGGAAAGATATAAAAGAGACCAATGGGGCAACTTTTTCATGCACAGAGTGGTGTGTGTATGGAATGAGCTGCCAGAGGAAGTGGTGGAGGCTGGTACAATTGCAACATTTAAAAGGCATCTGGATGGGTATATGAATAGGAAGAGTTTGGAGGGATATGGGCTGGGTGCTGGCAGGTGGGACTAGATTGGGTTGGGATACCTGGTTGGCATGGACGAGTTGGACCAAAGGGTCTGTTCCCATGGTGTACATCTCTATGACTCTACGACCTTAAAAATGTGACCACTAGTCTTCAAATTCCCAAGCCTAGGTAAAGGACAACTACCATTAACTTTATCTCTAGCCTTCATGATTTTATAAACTTTTATAAGGCTGCTTTCAACCTCCTATGCTCCAGTGAAAAGTCTCACCCTCACCAGCGTCTCCAAGTAACTCATTCCTTCCATACATGGCAACATCCTGGTAAATCTCTTTTAATTTTATTTGATTTATTGTTGTCACATGTACCTAAGTACAGTTTTGTGTGCAGTATGGACAGATCATAACATACAAGGACACACAGATCACAAGTTTAGACTGAGCAAGGCATACAAAGCTACAGCTGCACATGATGTGCACAAAAGCAAGTTCAACATTAGATTTGAAATTAGAGAGGTCCATTCAACAGTCCGGTTACAGCAGGGAAGAAGCTGTTCTTGAACCTTGATTTCCGCTGACACTGGGTGACTTGTTACAAACTTTCTACCACAGATCTTATTCTCTCATTTCTTACAACCGTTCCACACTTTTATATCTCTTCTGAATCTTCTCCAGCTTCGTAATATCCTTCCTCTAACAGCATTCCAGAAGAGATCTCATTAATGTCCTGTGCAACCTTAAAATGACACCCCTACTCCTACACTCAAGGCAAGGGTGTTAAATGCCTTTTTAACTTCAAACTTCAAAGAATTGTGTACCTGAACTCCTATGCCTCTGTTCTACAACACTACTCAAGGCCCTACCCATGATTGTTGATGTCTTCCTACTCTCCAGTCTCTCATTTCATACGTTCAGACCGAATTCTAATAGTCACATCTGAAAATGTGTTGCTGGAACAGCGCAACAGGTCAGGCAGCATCCAGGGATGGTTAATATCACATATTAACCAACAGCCCACCCAACTGCCCCATCCCCACCTCTCCCGGTCTCTAACTCCCCATGAAAAATGACTCATTTCTGGGGCATTGCTTCCTGACAGTTACCCCACACGTTGCAGTGACTTGCTCTCACCTTATCTGGGGGAATTAGAGATGGGTAATAAATCCAGCCCCAGCCAGCGATCCACCTAATTAACAGAAGGTTGAGAAAATAAGGTCTGGATGTCAGCAAGATGTTGTGTTAGACAAGCAGACATCCACATTCTGGATCAATGGTGCTGGAAGAGCACAGCAGTTCAGGCAGCATCGAGGAGCTTCAGCAAAATCGACATTTCGGGCAAAAGCTCTTCATCAGGAATAAAGGCAGAGAGCCTGAAGCGTGGAGAGATAAGCTAGAGGAGGATGGGGGTGGGGAGAGAGTAGCATAGAGTACAATGGGTGAGTGGGGAAGGAGATGAGGGTGATAGGTCAGGGAGGAGAGGGTGGAGTGGATAGGTAGAAAAGGAGCTAGGCAGGTCGGACAAGTCCGGACAAGTCAAGGGGACTGGAAGTTTGAAACTAGGATGAGGTGGGGGGAGGGGAAATGAGGAAGCTGCTGAAGTCCACATTGATGCCCTGTGGTTGAAGTGTTCCGAGGGGGAAGATGAGGCATTCTTCCTCCAGGCGCCTGGCGGTGAGGGAGCAGCAGTGAGTCAAGTCAAAACCCCTCCCTAATTCTTGGAAATCCCACCCCAGTGAGATTGAACAGTTGATTCTAGTTCCTCTTCCTGCAGCTGTTCTCTGATCTCCTGAGTATTTCCACTGTTTTCTATTTATGTTTCTGCCTGTACACTGTTAAGCGAGAGTGGGGTCAGTTTTGCAAAAACATTGACATCCTTTCTCCTCACATTTGCAGTTCTCATGTGTCTTACATTGGCATTGAGCTCTTGAAAGTAAATTAATCATTTCCTACAATGGGAGGGCTGTACAATGTGTTTGTGGTTTGACACAAATTGACATGGGTTCCAGGCAAATATGAGTTATGTCTGGTCACACCTTCAGCTGCATTGACTGTTCTTTTGTGTCTTATTATGCAATGCAATATGTTGGTGATTTGAATTGGTGTAGAGTGCAGGAGGTGTGAAGAACATGCATAACAGAACTCAGAAGATTATTTCTTTAGCAGCTTCCCTCATATATGACCTGCAGCATCACGGTAGGCAGCAGTTGGTTCAGGGATGATTTGTGTCTCTGGTCCTACTACTGGAGAGAGACCTGCCTGACTACTCTGGAGGCAGTGTGGCAGCTGAGAGAATTCAAAATCAGCCAATTAAACAAACTGGGAAGAAAGAGTTAGTAACAGTGACCATAGAATTAGTGGACAGTTATAAAAACTGATCTGGTTCTTTAATGTCCTTTAGGGAGGGAAATCTGCCATCTCTACATTGTTTGGCTACATGTGACTCCAGGCCCACATCACAATGAGGATAAGGACAAGTTGAGTGAGTGGATAAATGCATGGAGATGAAGTATAATGTAGATAATGTTGGGTTAACCACTTTGGAGGCAGGAACAGCAAGACGGATTATTATCTGAATGGGAAAGAGGGAGGTGCAGTGGGACTCGGGTGTCCTTGTGTACCAGTCACTAAATGTAAGTATGCAGGAGCAACAGGTGGTGAAACAGGCAATGGTATGCCGTCTTTCATAGTGAGAGGCTTTGAATACAGGAGCAGAGATGTCTTGCTGCAGTTGAACAGGACTTCAGTGAGACGACACTTTTGTGTGCAGTTTTGATCTCCTTATCTGAGGAAGGATGTTCTGGCGATGAAGGGAGGTTTACCAGACTCATTCCTGGGATGGCTGGACTGATTCATGAAGAAAGACTGGATCAACTAAAACTAGATTCCCTTTCGAAGAATGAGGGAGGATCTCATACAAACCTATAAAATTCTAACAGGACTAGACAGGCTAAACATAGGAAGGATGTTCCCAATGACTGGGCAATCCAGACTTAGGGGGTCACAGTATGAGGAATGATGCCAGTGTAGCTGCTACACTGGCACCACCCCCCACCTTTTCCTCCGCTACATCAATGACTGTATCGGTGCTACCTTGTGCTCCCACGAGGAGGTTGAACAGTTCATCCACTTTACTAACACCTTCCACCCCAACCTCAAATTTACCTGGACCCTCTCAGACTTCTCCCTCCCCTTCCTAGACCTCTCCATTTCTATCTCAGGCGACCGACTCAACACGGACATTCACTATAAACTGACCGACTCCCACAGCTATCGAGATTACACCTCCTCCCTCCTGCCCCCTGTAAAAATGCCATCTCATATTCTTAATTCCTTCGCCTCCATCGCATCTGCTCCCAGGAGGACCAATTCCAATACTGAACAACCCAGATGGCCTCCTTCTTCAAAGACCGCAATTTCCCCTCAGACATGGTTGACGATGCCCTCCACCGCATCTCTTCCACTTCCCGCTCCTCTGCCCTTGAACCCCGCCCCTCCAATCGCCACCAGGACAGAACCCCACTGGTCCTCACCTACCACCCCACCAACCTCCAGATACATCGTATCATCGTTCGTCATTTCCGCCACCTCCAAACAGACCCCACCACCAAGGATATATTTCCCTCCCTTCCCCTATCAGCATTCTGGAAAGACCACTCCCTCCGCGACTCCCTCGTCAGCTCCACACCCCCCACCAACCCAACCTCCACTCCCGGCACCTTCCCCTGCATCCGCAAGAAATGCAAAACTTGCGCTCACACCTCCCCCCCTCACTTCCCTTCAAGTCCCCAAGGGATCCTTACATATCCGTCACAAATTCACCTGCACCTCCACACACATCATTTACTGCATCCGCTGCACCCAATGTGGTCTCCTCTATATTGGGGAGACATGCCGCCTACTGTGGAACGTTTCAGAGAACACCTCTGGGACACCCGGACCAACCAACCCAACCGCCCCGTGGCTCAACACTTCAACTCCCCCTCCCACTCTGCCAAGGACATGCAGGTCCTTGGCATCCTCCATCGCCAGACCATGGCAACATGACGCCTGGATGAAGAGCGACTCATCTTCTGCCTAGGAACCCTCCAACCACAAGGGATGAATGCAGATTTCTCCAGCTTTCTCATTTCCCCTCCCCCCCACCTTATCTCAGTCTCAACCCTCGGACTCAGCACCGCCTTCTTGACCTGCAATCTTCTTCCCGACCTCTCCGCCCCCACCCCCTCTCTGGCCTATCACCCTCACCTTAACCTCCTTCCACCTATCACATTCCCAACGCCCCTCCCCCAAGTCTCTCCTCCCTACCTTTTATCTTAGCCTGCTTGGCACACCTTCCTCATTCCTGAAGAAGGGCTTATGTCCAAAACGTCGATTCTCCTGTTCCCTGGATGCTGCCTGACATGCTGCGCTTTTCCAGCAACACATTTTTCAGCTCTGATCTCCAGCATCTGCAGTCCTCACTTTCTCCTAGTCACAGTATGAGGAAATGGGTGAGACCATTTAGGGGTGAGATGAGGAGAAATGTCTTCACCCAGAGAGTGGGGAGTCCATGGAATTCTCTGCCACAGAAAGCAGTTGAGGCCAAAACATTGAATGTTTTCAAGAAGGATTTAGATATCGTTTTTATGGTTAAAGGGATCAAAAAGTCTGGGGAGAAATCTGGAGCAAGACACTGATTTGGATGATCATATTGAATCCTGGAGCTGACCTTAAAATGGAATGGACAGGAGAATCGACGTTTCGGGCATAAGCCCTTCTTCAGGAATCCTGAAGAAGGGCTTATGCCCGAAACGTCGATTCTCCTGTTCCCTGGATGCTGCCTGACCTGCTGCGCTTTTCCAGCAACACATTTCCAGCTCTGATCTCCAGCATCTGCAGACCTCACTTTCTCCTTAAAATGGAATGGCCTACTCCAGCTCTTGTAGTTTACATTTCAATGTAAGATCAGTGAATGTAACTCCCCGACGTTATAATGATTTATCTCCTGCCACAGCTCAGCCCAAGGAGGGTTTACATCGCTCAGGGATGGTGGTATTGGTAATATCACTGACCAGGGAATCCAGCAGGCTAGGCTAATGGTCAGGCAGTGCCTGTGCAAATCTTAACTGCCCTGTGAAATTACAGAGTTAGGGATAAACACAAATACTGGCTCTGTCAGTGACACACATGCATACCATAAACAGCCAAAAGAAAAAACCCTCAGTGCTTTATCCCCAGGCAGAGCAGTGACTGGATGCTAGTATTTCATGTATCTATTGGATGTGATATAGAGTCATAGAGTCACAGAGGTGGACTGCACAGAAAAAGGTCCTTCAGCCCATTGGGTTTAGGCTGGTCAAAAACAACGACCTAACTATTTTAATCCCATCTTTCAGCACTTGGCCTTGTATACCTTCACATCGCGAGCTCATTGTTAATTCCTCCCTAAATGTTATGGGGGTTTCTGCCTCTAGCATCCTCACAGACAGTGAGTTCTGGATTTCCAACCCCCTCCTGGATGAAAAGATCTTTCCTCACAACCCCTCAAAAATTCCTGCTCATTTCCTTAAGTCTGTGTTCCTATCTCCCCTGTCTATGCCCCTCATCATTTCACACATCACAATCATGTGCTATCACAGTCTCCTTTTCTCGAAAGGAAACAAACCCAGTCTGTCCAATCGCTCTTCATAACTAGAACTCTCCAGCTTAGACAACATCTTGGTTAATCTTCTCTGCACCCTCTCCAGCGCTATCACATCCCTCCTAGAATGTGGATTCCAGAATTGCACACAATACTCTAACTGTAGCTTAACCAACTGACGTAAGATCTCTGCCAGGCTGAGAACCTAAACCGGAAACCTTTACAGATTAAGGGTACAACTTCATTTCAGGTCTCTCAGTTCCTCTCTCTCTCTCTCTCTCTCTCTCTCTCTCTCAGGGAGTTTTCTGCACACTGACTAGTGTCTCAGTCCCCTCTCTCTCTCTCTGTCAGGGAGATATCTGTTCACTGACTAGTGTCTCAGTCCCCTCTCTCTCTCTCTGTCAGGGAGATATCTGTACACTGACTAGTGTCTCTCAGTCCCCTCTCTCTCTCTCAGGGAGATATCTGTACACTGACTAGTGTCTCTCAGTCCCCCCCCCTTCTCTCTCTCAGTTCCCCCTCTCTCTCTCTCAGGGAGATATCTGTACACTGACTAGTGTCTATCAATCCCCTCTCTCTCTGTCAGGGAGATATCTGCACACTGACTAGTATCTCTAAGTTCTCTCTCTCTCTCAGGGAGATATCTGTACACTGACTAGTGTCTCTCAGTCCCCCCGCCCCCCTCCATCTCAGTTCCCTCTCTCTGTCAGGGAGATATATGCACACTGACTAGTGTCTATTAGTCCCCTCTCTCTCTCTCTATCAGGGAGATATTTGCACACTGACTAGTGTCTCTCAGTTCTCTCTCTCTCTCAGGGAGATATCTACACACTGACTAGTGTCTCAGTCCCCTCTCTCTCTCTGTCAGGGAGATATCTGTACACTGACTAGTGTCTCTCAGTTCCCACCCCCTCACTCTCAGGGAGATATCTGTACACTGACTAGTGTCTCTCAGTCCCCCCCCCCCTCACTCTCTCTCTCTCAGGGACATATCTGTACACTGACTAGTGTCTCTCAGTCCCCTCTCTCTCTCTCAGGGAGATATCTGCACACTGACTAGTGTCTCTCAGTCCCCCACCCCCCTTCTCTCTCTCAGTTCCCCCTCTCTCTCTCAGGGAGATATCTGCACACTGACTACTGTCTATCAATCCCCTCTCTCTCTCTCTCTGTCAGGGAGATATCTGCACACTGACTAGTGTCTCTCAGTTCTCTCTCTCTCTCAGGGAGATATCTACACACTGACTAGTGTCTCAGTCCCCTCTCTCTCTCTGTCAGGGAGATATCTGTACACTGACTAGTGTCTCTCAGTTCCCACCCCCTCTCTCTCAGGGAGATATCTGTACACTGACTAGTGTCTCTCAGTCCCCCCCCCCCCCCCCCTCTCTCTCTCTCAGGGACATATCTGCACACTGAGTACTGTCTCTCAGTCCTCTCTCTCTCTCTCCGGGAGATATCTGCACACTGACTAGTGTCTCTCAGTCCCCTCTCTCTCTCTCTCAGGAGATAGCTGTACACTGACTAATGTCTCTCAGTCCCCTCTCTCTCTCTCTCTCAGGGAGATAGCTGTACACTGACTAGTGTCTCTCAGTCCCCTCTCTCTCTCTCTCTCAGGGAAATATCTGTACACTGACTAATGTCTCTCAGTCCCCTCTCTCTCTCTCTCTCTCTCTCAGGGAGATAGCTGTACACTGACTAGTGTCTCTCAATCCCCTCTCTCTCTCTCTCTCTCAGGAAAATATCTGTACACTGACTAGTGTCTATCAGTCCCCTCTCTCTCTCTCTCTCAGGGAGATATCTGCACACTGACTAGTGTCTCAGAAGCAGCTGGTTTATTTCCCACTGATTGTAGTAAACAGTTTGGGCCCAAGCTTGATGGGGCAGACTTGGTTGAGGAAAATTCAACTTGATTGGCTCAACCTTTTCCAATTAGAAAATGGCTGCCAGAGTGAAGTCCGAATTAAATATCCAGAAGTTTTTCAGGAAGGCCTAAGGGCTATCAAAAGAGTCAATGCCACCTTGCATGTTGACCAGGAAGCAAGTCCATGATTCTGTAAGGCCCACCCAGAGCCAATTGCCTTATAGGAAAAAGTAGATGCAGAAATCAGGAGGCTGGAGGAATCATCAAACTGGTCTAGTTTGCAGAATGGGCAGCACTGGTTGTATTGATTGTGAAGCCCAATGGGTTGGTTTGCCTTTGTGGGGATTTTGAACATATAGTAGACCGCTTTTTGAAGCTGGATAAATACCCAATCCTTCACGTAGAGGAGGTATACGCAAAACTGGTGATCCCTCACAAAGCTGGACATGAGCAATACATATCTGCAATTGTGGTTAGATGAGGATTCCCAGAGGTATGCTACAATTAATACCCACAAGGTTTTATACCAATATACAAGACTGCCTTTTGGGAAATCAGCTGCCTGTGCCATTTTTTCAGAGAACGATGGAAAACATTTTACAAGGTCTACCCCAGGTCACCATTTACCTACATGAGGTGCTAATAACCAGGAAGACCAATAAGGAGCATTTAGAGACTTTGGAACAGTGCTTAAATGTTTCTTCAAGGCAGGGGTATGCCTTAGGAGGGAAAAATGTGACCTACTTGGACAACAGAGTTGACAAAACTGGGTTACATCCATCGGAAGATAAAGTGAGGGCGATCAAAGGAGCCCCGGCTCCCATGTCTGTACTGGAGCTTAGGTCTTTCCTAGGATTGGTGAATTATTACGGAAACTTCATACATAACCTGGCCTCCATCCTGGCACCATTACACCTTCTATTGAAAAGGGTCGACCTTGGAAATGGTCACGTGGCCAAGAAGTAGCCTTTAGGGAAGTGAAGAAGCAGCTATCGCTGTCTAAGGTGTTGGTTCACTATGATCCGAAGCGAGAGGTGATGCTGACATGTGATATAGTATTGGGGTAGTATTGGCTCAGAGCTGGCCCAACGGAGAGGACCACTCAATAGCATTTGCTTCCTGGGCTTTGGTTGATGCTGAACAAAGACACATCCAGATAGAGAAGGAACATTTGGCTTTGGTGTGAGAAAGTTCCATCAAAACCTTTATAGATGTGTATTTGTAACTCACAAGCCCCTGCTAGGGCTATTCAAAGAGGACAGGGCTGTGCCACCCATAGCTTCAGGTCAAATTCAGCGACGGATTCTTACCTCTGATTGCTCACAGTTACAGGTTAGAACACTGTCTGGGGGGTCAATTGGCAAATGCAGAGGCCTTGAGGCACCTCCCAATGGTGGATACACCACCGCTGGTACCTCCACTGGAAGACTCTATTCTAATTTTAAACTTTCTGGACACCCTTCTGGTACAGCTGACCACATCAGACTTGGACGCAGAAAGATCCGATCCTGGTGAAACTGAAAGAGCTGGCGGTGACAGGGGAAACCGAAGAGCCGTCACAACCAGAACTGAAACCTTTCTCGACCTGGGGAGACCAGATCACAGGAGAGGATGGCATTTTATTATTGGGAGCGAGAGTGATTGTCCCGAGTAAAGGTCGCAGCCCAGATACTGGCTGAGCTCCACCAGGGTCATTCAGGGCTTTTCAAAATGAAGATGTTGATGAGACGTTATGTCTGGTGACCAGGATCAGATGCAGACATGGCTGCATTTGATGGGGCAGTGACCAGAGTGCCACAAGGATAAAAGTTACTGCCAACAGCAACCCCACATTATTAGGAATGGCCGGGTAAACTCTGGACTTAGTTACACGTTAACAATGCAGGCCCTTTCATGGGCTCAATGTTCTTAGTCATTGTGGATGCTCACTCAAAGTGGTTGGATGTTTATTAATCAATCACAAGGATCATAATTGAAAAGTTGCAAGTGTTTTTTGCAATACACAGACTCCCGGAATTGTTGGTCACAAATAATGGGACATCATTTATGAGCAGGGATTTTGTGTATATCCTGAAGTCAAATAGCATTTGGCAAATAAGGGCAGCTCCATACCCTCCAATGGTCTGGCAGAAAGAGCAGTCCAAACTTTGAAGGTAGGGTTGAAGAAACAGCCTACAGTTTCCCCGGTATCAAACTGTCCTGGTTCCTATTTGATTATAGGACCACCCCTCATATACCTACAGGGATAGCACCAGCAGAGTAGCTAATGGGGAGAAGACTCTACACCAGGTTAAATCTTACATTCTTGGACCTGGAAGGGGAGGGTGGGACAGCATCAGGAACACAAGTGCTAGACACAAGACTCTGCTAAGTGAGAGAGGTAGTTTTCGACAGGGGACAAAGTTTGGTGTTGAAACAAGGGAATGGCCCTGCATGGGTAAAAGGCATGGGCGAAATGAGGTCAGGTCCCTTGACATACAAAGTCCAGGTAGGAGAGGTGGTCCTGAACAAGCGCCTAAACCACATAAAAGCTGCAACCTTCAAACAGTGCGGGAGCAAAGCATCCCCGGCCCCTCAGAACAGCAGCAGTGGGTCCTCACCCTCCACCCAGTGCCGAAGAAACCCCTGAGAGAGAGAGATGGACATGGTAGATGTGGCAGCCTCGATGCCATTACCGCCTGAAGGTGAGCTTCGGCTGAGACGCTCTGTGCACAAGGGGCAGGCTATGGTGTGGTATAAGCTGCCTGTATTCAAGGCAGAGTTGGAGAAGCCAGATCTGGTATGAAAATGCCCTGGGAGTAGCTACAGGAAAAAGAATGGGCCTACATGCCTGGACTTAGAGGGCAAGGGATGTAGCGATTGGAACGAGGACATCCAGGTGGACCTCTTAGAATATGAGTTCCCTGATTGGGGCTGTTAACTTGGTCCAATCAGGGACCCCTGGCTGATAGATTGACACTCCTGTTTATATCTGAGGTTCTGTTCACTCTCGGACATGGCTTTGTGTTAGCTGAGCCTGTGTCTTGTACTGTGCACATGTAAATAAAAGGTGACTTGGTGATGGGACACCAGACTTTGTGGAATTATTTCATAGCACATCCGACCAGCCTGTCTATATAAGAACACAGAACATCAGAATGAGGAGCTGGAGTAAGCAATTCAGTTCCTCAAGCTTGTTCTGCCATTTGATGTGATCCTCCTGTGTCTAAGGCTATCTTCCTCACTATAACCACCTCACCAATTTTCATAACATCCACAAACTCACTGATCAAACCTCCTCGATTCATTAATATGTACCAGAAACAGCAAGGGCCCCAACTCTGACCCATGTGCAATCCCGCTGGACGTAGGCTTCCAGTTACAAATGCACACCTCAACCATCTCCCTTTGCTTCCTGCCACTCAACCAATTCTCGATCCAATTTGCCAAATTTCATTGGATCTTTATGGCTCTTACCATCACTATCAGTCTCCCATATGGTACCAGATTAAAAGCCTTGCTGAAGTCCAAGTAGACTACATCAAATGGATTACCCTCATCTGCATACCCGGTCGCCTGTTTAAAAAATTCAACTAAGTTGGACAGATGTGACTTTCCCTTAACAAAACCATGCTGACTGTTCCTCATTAATCCCTGCCTTTCCAAATGCAGATTAATTCTGTCTTCCAGAATTGCTTCCAGTAATTTCCCCATCACTGAGGTTCGACTGACTGGTTTATCCATTGCTTTTTTCTTGACTAACGGTACCACATCGGCTGTCCTCCATTCCTCTATCACCCTTCCCTGTGGCCGGAGAGGAACTGGAAATGATTGCCAGTGCCTATGCTATATCCTCCCTTGTCTCACTCAACAACCTGGGCTATATATTCCATCCCTATCTTCTTGACCATTCCACACTGTGACCTGTATTTATTCACTGAGACTCAAATTGCAACAGTTTTGACCACACAGAGTTCTTGATGTAACAGACGATGCCATTAACTGGGGCTGCATGGGGTGACTCTGCCCCTAACTGGCACTGCAGGCAAACCCCAGTTCATAATGTTGCTTGTCATTTTTCAAAAGCACCACCAGGTGGCACTGCCTCCCTGGCCATCCAATGCAGCAGTAAAACAGATTATTTTGATCATTTTCTGAGGACTGAATTTCCTCATTATGTCACTCTTTTTGTTGCAGCACTACTTTATTTGGGTTGGGTTCTGTAGTGATTGGAATGAGGTCAGCCAGATGGATTTCACAGGCTGGAACAAAATACAGCACTCAAAAGGCATCTGGATGGGTATATGAATAGTAAGAAAGTCAATAAATGGGGTGCTTGTAAAGCACACCCAGTCAGGCAGCATCCGAGAAGCAGGAGAGTCGACATTTGGAGCATAAGCTCTTCATCAGGAATGAGAACAGGAAGGGTTTAGAGGGATACAGGCCAGGTGCTGGCAAATGGGACGAGATTAGGTTAGGATATCTGGTCGGCATGGATGAGTTGGACCAAAGGTTTTGTTTCCGTGCTGTATATCTCTATGACTCTAATATGAGTTGTGGTGTTAGGGTTGTTAACCTGTCCAATCTGGGAATCCCGGCTGACAGCATTAAACAGGTGTGTCAGGGGTTCTGCTCACTCTAGGAGCCAGCTCTGTGCTAGCTGGGTCAGTGTCATGTACTAGCACATATAAATAAGGGGTGACTGTGTTGAGAGGATACCAGCCTTCATAGAGTTATTTCAAGTTCTACCTGTGCCAATGACTTTCTGACACCTTACAGAAGACACTACGTCTGGAAATGTGATGTGTGAGAGATGGAGTCAGTATGGGCTGCGTCGTGATCCTGTCCCACAGTTTACACGTGTGTCTATCATTTACTGTGTAGCACATCACGACATGCTCTCCCCGATGCAGCAATGCCTTCCTCTGTGTTTCACAGAGTAACATTGCATTAGGAAGACTCATCAGTCCCCCAAACCTGAACACGAAAGACCAGCAGTTACCTGGGAACACCTGCGAGTTCCCCTCTAAGCCATTCACCATGCCGACTTGGAAATATATCACTGTACTTTCACTGTTGCTGGGTCAGAATCCTGGAATTCCCTCCCTAATGGCATTGTGGGTCAACCTACAGCACATGGACTGCAGCAGGGTTACGGGAATAGGTTGGGGGGAGTGGGTCTGAGTGGCATGCTCTTCCGAGGATTGGTGTAGACTTGATGGGCCAAATGGCCTCTTGCTGCACTGTAGGGATTCTATAATTTTATGATTCTAAGGCAGCTCACTGTCGCCACCTCAAGGGCAAGTAGGGTTGAGCAATAAATGCTGGGCCAGCCAACAATTTCCACATTTTGTGGATAAGTAAAAAGAAATATATTCACATTCTGTGGATAAATATTGCAGATTCCAGAATTCTGAAAGGTCTCAAAAAATGCCGTACAAACTCAGAATTCGAATTATGATTTATTGTCACATGTACTCAGCAGCTCTGAGAGTGTGGTACTGGAAAAGGACAACAGCTCAGGCAGCATCCAAGGAGCAGGAGAGTCGAAATTTCAAACATAAGCTCTTCATCAGGAATGTGGCCCAAGATAAATGGGAGGGGGTTGGGGATGGAGGGAAGGTAGCTGGGAAGGCGATAGGTAGATGCAGGTGGGTGTAATGGTGATAGGTCGGAGAGGAGGGTGAAGTGGATAGGTGGGAAGGTAGATGGACAGGTAGGACCGGTCATGAGGGCGGTGCCGAGTGGGAAGGTTGGAACTGGATAAGGTGGGGGGTAGGGAAATGAAGAAACTGGTGAAATCCACTTTGATCCCGTGTGGTTGGAGCGGTCCCAAGGTGGAAGATGAGATGTTTATCCTCCAGGCATCGGTTGGTGAGAGTTTGGCGGTGGACGAGGTCCAGGACTTGCATGTCCTTGGCGGAGTGGGAGGGGGAGTTAAAGTGTTCGGCCACAGGGCGGTGGGGTTGTTTAGTGCATGTTTCCCAGAGATGTTCTCTGAAACATTCTGCAAGTTAGCGTCCTGTCTCCCCGATGTAGAGGAGACCACATCGAAAGCAACGGACACAGTAGATGATATGTCTGGGAGTAAAAGTAAATCTCTGGCAGATGTGGAAGGATCCTTTGGGGCCTTGAATGGAGGTGAGGGGGGAGGTGTGCAAGGAGATTTTGTACTTTTTGCGGAGGCTGGGGAAGGTGGCAGGAGTGGAGGGTGGGTTGGTGGGGGGCATGGACCTGACAAGGGAGTCATGGAGGGAATGGTCTCTCCGGAACACAGATAGGGGTGGGGAGTGAAATAGATTCCTGGTGGTGGGGTTTGTTTGTAGGAGGTGGAAATAGCAGAGGATGATGTGATATTTCCAGAGGATGGTGGGGTGGAAGGTGAGGGGGAAGGGGGGAGGTCCTAGTATTCAACAGGTCTGGCAGTATTTATGGAGTGAGAAACAGAGTTAATGTTTTATATTTAGAATCTTCAGAATCCACATCCCGTGAATTAATAATAAAAAGTGCAAATACACTCACATCCCCAGAATGTTAAAAATCACACACCAGGTTATAGTCCAACAGGTTTATTTGTAAGCACTAGCTTTCGGAGCATCGCTCCTTCAGGTGGTTGTCGAGCAGGATCATAAGACAAAGAATTTACAGCAAAAGATCACAGTGTCATGCATGCAACTGGTATGATGTATTGAACAAACCGAGATTGCGAGGTGAAAGTGAGGACTGCAGATGCTAGAGGTCACATTTCAGAGTGTGATGCTGGAAAAGCACAGCAGGTCAGGCAGCATCCGAGGAGCAGGAGAATCCTGATGAAGGACTTATGCCCAAACTGTCGATTCTCTTGCTCCTCGGATGCTGCCTGACCTGCTGTGCTTTTCCAGCACCACACTCTCAAACCTAGATTGCTATTAAGTCTTTCATCTTTTAGAATGGGTTTCAGGTTCCCTATAATGATCAATTACACACAATGTTCCTGAGTGGTCAAATTAGCTTCAATCTAAGTTCATTCTGCATTCCTATGTTCAATTAGAGGGGCTAATTTTGTGCATTTGCACAGATGATGGAATGATTTCCTTTCTGGCATTGCGGATTTGTGAACTGGTGTAAAACAATGTTTATATCCCTAATCTGCGCAGATTGCAAAATCACCTTCAGTCGAAGAGTCCCAATGTTCATATGGTTGCAGCTCTCCAGTTCACCTTTAGAGGTCACTGTCTGCTGCACAACGTTAAAAATCACACAACACCAGGTTATAGTCCAACAGGTTTAATTGGAAGCACACTAGCTTTCGGAGCGAGGCTCCTTCATCAGGTGATTGTGGAGGGCTCGATCGTAACACAGAATTTATAGCAAAAATTTGCAGCGTAATGTAACTGAAATTATACATTGAAAAATTGATTGTCTGTTAAGCCTTTCATCTGTTAGAATACAGTGATAGTTTCACTTCTTTCATATGTAAATCACAAAACCCTTTATTTTAAAGTTGCATTCTCAGGTTAGCTGTTAACAATGGTGATAGCTAGACAATGTGTTGAAGGTGTTAGCCCCCTGTGTTCTCTGTCTATGACTTGATGGTTAGATTGATTCTAATCTAAAAAGTGAAATAACAGAGTTTTACATAAATTCATGCAGTTTTTGAGCTTAGAGTTCGACATGAATGTATGCAGTTTTTGAGCAAAGTGCAATGTAACTCTGCAAGTAAAAATTCACCCCACAATATATATGTGTGCATGTGGGTCTTTGTCTGTGTGTGTGTGTCTGTCTGGGGTGGGGGTTGTGAGTGTGAGAAAGTGTGTGTGTGTGTAGTGAGTGCAGAGTGTCTTAAGTCTGTGAGGGGGTGCATGTGTGAGTGTGGGAGTGTGTGTGTGGGTGTCTGTATGCGTGTCTGTGTGTACCTGTGTCCGTGCAGAGTTACATTGCACTTTGCTCAAAAACTGCAAAGAAGTGAAACTATCACTGTATTCTAATAGATGAAAGGCTTAACAGACAATCAATTTTTCAATGTATAATTTCAGTTACATCACACTGCAAATTTTTGCTATAAATTCTGTGTTACGATCGAGTCCTCCACAATCACCTGATGAAGGAGTGTCGCTCCAAAAGCTAGTGTGCTTCCAATTAAACCTGTTGGACTATAACCTGGTGTTGTGTGACCCCAGTCCAACACCGGCACCTCCCAATCATAACTGTCTGTTGTAATTGTGTTAGCAGCTCAGAGACAAACAATTCCAGAAGACAAAAATGATAAGGGGACATTAATTGGATGAGGATACTGAGAGGGATGTATGCAGTGATGATAAAGGGAATGATCAGGAAGCAACACATCACTGGGAAGGTAAAGACTGTGGGAGCACTGAAGAAAGTAGCCCCGAAAAGATTGAAACGTTACTGTCATCTATTGAGCAAAGACAGAGGACAGAAAGTGAGGTACACAATGGAATTAGGACTGACCACAAAGAGGGAAAAGTGGACAATCTCAGACAATAGACATGACTAGAAGAGGTAAAAACAATGACTGCAGATGCTGGAAACCAGATTCTGGATCAGTGGTGCTGGAAGAGCACAGCAGTTCAGGCAGCATCCGAGGAGCTTCGAAATCGACGTTTTGGGCAAAAGCCCTTCATCAGGAATAAAGGCAGAGAGCCTGAAGCGTGGAGAGATAAGCTAGAGGAGGGTGGGGGTGGGGAGAAAGTAGCATAGAGTACAATGGGTGAGTGGGGGAGGGGATGAAGGTGATAGGTCAGGGAGGAGAGGGTGGAGTGGATAGGTGGAAAAGGAGTTGGGAAGGTAGGACAAGTCCGGACAAGTCATGGGGACAGTGCTGAGCTGGAAGTTTGGAACTCGGGTGAGGTGGGGGAAGGGGAAATGAGGAAACTGTTGAAGTCCATATTGATGCCCTGGGGTTGAAGTGTTCTGAGGCGGAAGATGAGGCGTTCTTCCTCCAGGCGTCTGGTGGTGAGGGAGCGGCGGTGAAGGAGGCCCAGGACCTCCATGTCCTCGGCAGAGTGGGAGGGGGAGTTGAAATGTTGGACCACGGGGGCGGTGTGGTTGATTGGTGTGGGTATCCCGGAGATGTTCCCTAAAGCGCTCTGCAAGGAGGTGCCCAGTCTCCCCAATGTAGAGGAGACCGCATCGGGAGCAACGGATACAATAAATGATATTAGTGGATGTGCAGGTAAAACGTTGATGGATGTGGAAGGCTCCTTTAGGGCCTTGGATAGAGGTGAGGGAGGAGGTGTGGGCACAGGTTTTACAGTTCCTGCGGTGGCAGGGGAAAGTGCCAGGATGGGAAGGTGGGTTGTAGGGGGGCGTTGACCTGACCAGGTAGTCATGGAGGGAACGGTCTTTGTGGAAGGCGGAAAGGGGTGGGGAGGGAAATATATTCCTGGTGGTGGGGTCTGTTTGGAGGTGGCGGAAATGTCGGCAGATGATTTGGTTTATGCGAAGGTTGGTAGAAGAGGATTCGGTGACAGACAGCAGGAGATGGTGAAAGTGAAAAACCCGCATTGAGGTGTAAAATCAGAGAAGCTGGAAGGCGAAGAGTTGGAAACTCTCCTCTCAGTTGTTGCCAACAGGATTTCCTGGCGATATATCACTGAGCAAGTCAGCAGCTTCCTCACCCTGGTCCTCACCCTGAACAACTTCTCTTTCCAATCCTCCCACTTCCTCCAAACCAAAGGAGTAGCCATGGGCACCCGCATGGGCCCCAGCTATGCCTGCCTCTTCGTAGGATATGTGGAACTGTCCATCTTCCGCAGCTACACTGGCACCACCCTCCACCTTTTCCTCCGCTACATCGATGACTGTATCGGCGCTGCCTCGTGCTCCCACGAGGAGGTTGAACAGTTCATCCACTTTACCAACACCTTCCACCCCGACCTCAAATTCACCTGGACCGTCTCAGACTCCGCCCTCCCCTTCCTAGACTGCTCCATTTCTATCTCGGGTGACCGAATCGACACGGACATTTACTATAAACCGACCGACTCCCACAGCTACCTAGACTACACCTCCTCCCACCATGCCCCCTGTAAAAACGCCATCCCATATTCCCAATTCCATCGTCTCTGCTCCCAGGACGACCAGTTCCAAAACCGTACAACCCAGGTGGCCTCCTTCTTCAAGGACTGCAATTTCCCGCCAGACGTAGTCGACGGTGCCCTCCACCGCATCTCTTCCACTTCCCACTCCTCCGCCCAGGAGCCCCGCCCCTCCAACCGCCACCAGGACAGAACCCCACTGGTCCTCAACTACCACCCCACCAACCTCCATGTACAACGTATCATCCGCCGTCATTTCCACCACCTCCAAACGGACCCCACTACCAGTGATATATTTCCCTCCCCTCCCCTATCAGCGTTCCGAAAAGACCAGACTCTCCGTGACTCCCTTGTCAGGTCCACACCCCCCACCAACCCAACCTCCACTCCCGGCACCTTCCCCTGCAATCGCAAGTAATGCAAAACTTGCGCCCATATCTCCCCCCTTACTTCCCTCCAAGGCTCCAAGGGACACTTCCACATCCGCCACAAATTCACCTGCACCTCCACACACATCATCTATTGCATCCACTGCACCCGATGTGGCCTCCTCTATATTGGGGAGACAGGCCGGCTACTTGTAGAACGTTTCAGAGAACACCTCTGGGACACCTGGACCAACCAACCCAACCACCCCGTAGCCCAACACTTTAACTCCCTCTCCCACTCCACCAAGGACATGCAGGTCCTCCATCGCCAGACCATGGCAACACGACGGTTGGAGGAAGAACGTCTCATCTTCTGCCTGGGAACCCTCCAACTACAAGGGATGAACTCAGATTTCTCCAGTTTCCTCATTTCCCCTCCCCCCACCTTGTCTCAGTCAAATCCCTCGAACTCAGCACCACCTTCCTAACCTGCAATCATCTTCCTGACCTCTCCGCCCCCACCCCACTCCAGCCCATCACCCTCACCTTGACCTCCCTCCACCTATCGCATTTCCAAAGCCCCTCCCCCTAGTCCCTCCTCCCTATCTTTTATCTTAGCCTGCTGGACACACTTTCCTCATTCAGGCTTATGCCTGAAACGTCGATTCTCCTGTTCCTTGGATGCTGCCTGACCTGCTGCGCTTTTCCAGCAACACATTTTCAGCAGCTTCCCATGACATGGGACATTGCTCCAGGAGTAAGATGCGTCACAGTCAGGCAGCATCACTCTTCACAACATGATTAGCCAAGGAGTTGATGTCGCAGGAATATAGAAAGAAGTAGAAGCCATTCAGTCCCTCAAGCCAATGCACTATTCAATTAGATCATCGCTGCTCTGCATCTAAATCCCATCTCCTTCTGCACCTTCTATACCTTCTGTATATACCTTCTGATACTCTTATTAATAAAGAATAGTAGTCCAATTCCTGCTGCCTTGTTACAGTCTCTTTCCTAGTACCCAGTTAGTGTCCAATTCCTGTTAACCAGGTAAAAATTGGTTCCCAGCACGCAGTTAATAAAATCACAGAGTCATTGAGATGCATAGCATGAAAACAGACCCTTCAGTCCAACTCGTTCATGCTGACCAGATATCCTATATTAATCTAGTCCCATTTGCCAGCATTTGGCTCATATCCCTCTCAACCCTTCCTATTCATATACCCATCCAGATGCCTTTTAAATGTTGTAATTGTACCAGTCTCCACCACTTCCTGTGGCAGCTCATTTCGTACACATAGAACGTAGAAGATTACAGCGCAGTACAGGCCCTTCAGCCCTCAATGTTGCACCAACCTGTGAAACCAAGCTGAAGCCCATCCAACCTAAACTATTCCATTTTCATCCATATATTTATCCAATGCCCTTAAAGTTAGCAAGTCTACTACTGTTGTAGGCAGTGTGTTCCACACCCCTACTACTCTCTGAGTAAATAAACTACCTCTGACATCTGTCTTATATCTATCTTCCCTCAACTTAAAGCCCCTTGTGCTAGCCATCACCATCTGAGGAAAAAGGCTCTCACTGTCCACCCTATCTAACCCTCTGATTAACTTGTCTCAATTAAGTCAACTCTCAACCTTCTCTCTCATGGAACCAGCCTCAATTCTCTCAGCCTTTCCTTGTAAGACCTTCCCTCCATACCAGGCAATATCCTAGCAAATCTCCTCTGAACCCTTTCCAAAGCTTTCACAACCTTCCTATAATCTGGTGACCAGAACTGTACGCAATCCTCCAAGTGCAGCCACACCAGAGTTTTGTACAGCTGTAACATGACCTCATGGCTCCGAAACTAAATCTCTCTACCAATAAAAGCCAACACACCGTATGCCTTCTTAACAAACCCATCAACCTGGCTGACAACTTTCAGGGATCTATGCACATGGACACCAAGATCTCTCGGCTCATCTACATGACCAAGAACTTTACCATTAGCCCAATACTCTGCATTCCTGTTACTCCCTCCAAAAGTGAATCACCTCACACTTTTCTGCATTAAACTCCATTTGCCATCACTCAGCCCAGCCCAGCAGCTTATCTATGTCCCTCTGTAACCTGCAATATTCTTCCGCACTATCCACAACTTCACTGACCTTAGTGTCATCTGCAAATAAATTTACTAACCCATCCTTCTATGCCCTCATCCAGGTCATTTATAAAAATTACAAGCAGCAGTGGCCTCAAAGCAGATCCTTACGGTACACTACTAGTAACTGAACTCCAGGATAAACATTCCCCATCAACCACCACCCTCTGTCTTCTTTCAGCTCACCAATTTCTGATCCAAACCACTAAATCACCCTCAATCCCATGCCTCCGTATTTTGTGTAATAGCCTACCATGGGGTACCTTATCAAATGCCTTACTGAAATCCATATACATCACATCAACCACTTTACCCTCATCCACCTGTTTGGTCATCTTCTCGAATAACTCAATTAGGCATGACCTACCCTTCACAAAGCTGTGTTGACTATCCCTAATCAACTTAGTCCTTTCCAGATGATTACAAACTCTATCTCTTATAACCTTTTCCAATACTTTACCCACAACTGAAGTAAGGATCATTGATCTATAATTACCAGGGTTGTCTCTACTCCCCTTCTTGAACAAGAGGACATTTGCTATCCTCCAGTCTTCTGGCACTATTCCTGTTGATAATGATGACATAAAGATCAAAGCTAAAGGCTCTGCAATCTCCTCCCAGAGGTTTCCCAGAGAATCCTAGGATAAATCCCATCCAGGACATGCACCACCCTCTGCGTGAAAAAGTTGCCCCTTCAGTCTCTTTTAATTCTTTACCTTCTCACCTTAAACCTATGCCCTCTAGTTCTGGACACCCCCACCCCAGGGAAAAGACCTTGCTTATTTACCCATCCATGCCCCTCATGATTTTATAAACCTCCATAAGGCCACCCCTCAGCCTCTGACACTCCAGGGAAAACAGCCCCAGCCTGTTCAGCTTCTCCCTGTGGCTCAAATCTTCTAACCCTAGCAACATCCTCGTAAACATTTTCTGAGCCGTTTCAGATTTCACAACATCCTTCATATTGGAGGGAGACCAGAATTGAATGCAATATTGCAAAAGTGGCCTCACGAATGTCCTGTACATTTGCAACATGACCTTCCAACTCCAATACTCAATGCATTGATCAGTAAAGGCAAGCACCCTAAACACCTTCTTCACTATCCTATCTACCTGGGATTCCACTTTCAAGGAACTACGAACCTGCACTCCAAGGTCTCTTTGTTCAGCAACGCGCTTGCTAGGCTTGTTTCTGAGTACCCTGGTTAACACTAGGTTCCAAGTGCCTGGCTAATGTCAGAATCCTGTTACCCATTTAGTGCTTAGATTAGATTACTTTAGATTACTTTAGATTAGATTACTTTACAGTGTGGAAACAGGCCCTTCGGCCCAACAAGTCCACACTGACCCGCCGAAGCGCAAACCACCCATACCCCTACATTTACCCCTTACCTAACATTACGGACAATTTAACATGGCCAATTCACCTAACCTGCACATCTTTGTGACTGTGGGAGGAAACCGGAGCTCCCGGAAGAAACCCACGCAGACACGGGGAGAATGTGCAAACTCCACACAGTCAGTCGCCTGAGGCGGGAATTGAACCCGGGTCTCTGGCGCTGCGAGGCAGCAGTGCTAACCACTGGGCCACCGTGCTGCCCACCGTGCTGGATCCTGGTAATCGGTTACTGATGGTTCCCTGGTAACCACTTAGCATCTGGTTCCCAATGCTTCAGTGTTGGGTTGTTTTATGTTTTTTTTCTCCTAAATTTGCTTGGAGCAGTGTGATCTGAAGTCGTGGTGATGTTGGGACAGGCTTGGAGAGTTCTGCAGAATGGAACCTTGCCTCACTGAATTTTAAGATGCCCAGATTTCATGAGGTAAGTACTGTGGGAATTCAAGCTCCCTCATTAAACGTGAAACACGATTTCAGGGTGAACTGTGACTTTAAATTCCAGAGTATTTATCTATCTTCCAAATCTGCCTTCTTTTTCTCTCCCTCCAGTGTCTGGTTTCTCTGGTCTTTTGCGTTCAGCAGAGCTGATTTATATTCAGCTATATACACCTACTCGAGATCTACACTTACATTAAAACAAAGACACTGGAAATCTGAAACAAGACCAGAAATTGCTGGAGAAACTCAGCAGGTCTATCGAGAGAGAAACGGAGTTAACATTTCGAGTCTAGTCCTTACTCAGAATGAGTATATAAGCCTCTTCTTTGCAATTGGTTCTCATAATGCAACCCTTTTAACCATGTATTAGATATCTAGCATTAACCAGGTAACAGAAAACCATTTTTACCACTGGTACCATCTGGTGGATTTGCAATACCCCCTCCCAGCACAAGACCAATATACCCCTCTCCTCTGTTGCAATTCCCAGGACTGAACAGAATTCTTGCAGATGTGCAATTGCTTGTCCAGCCACAGCTGGATTCAGAAAGAATCATAGAATCCCTAAAGTATGGAAGCAGGCCATTTGGCCCATCACTTCGACACCGGCCCTCCAAAGAGCATCCCTCACCCTACCCTTGTAACCCTGCATTTCCCATGGCTAATCCACTTAATCTGTACACCTTTGGACTGTGGGTCCAAAGGAAACCGGAGCACCCAGAGGAAACCCGAGTAGACACAGGGAGAATGTGCAAATCCCCCATAGACAGAGTGGAATTGAACCCGAGTCCCTGGCACTGTGAGGCAGCAGTGCTAACCACTGAGCCACCGTGTCACCCTAAGGGGGCCCTCTAGCTGCTTTAGTAGCTACCTGGCCATATCTCCAACCAGCTCTCTTGCTACTTGTTATTATAAATTGATGTTCAGCGACTGTTCAGGTAGAACGCTGTAAACATGTGGGAAGAATCCAGCATTCAGAAATCCATGCCAAAGACAAGCTGCTGTTTCATAAGAACAGTCAGTCCTGTGGCTCACCTGCAGCAGTGAGGGAATGGTTTCCATTGGACAGGGCGACATGTTTGGACTCAGGGTGCCTGGCAAGGGGTTACCCTGTGGAAAATGGCAGTTTAATGACCCGGTGAGTCCTGGCATGGTGTAGCGATCAGTCCTCCGATAGGAGACTGTGATACTTCACTCAGAGTCAGTGCAGGGAAAGGTGAAAAGAGGATGCTGTAAATCTCGTGACTCTTACTGACGCCAGACAGCAAGGAACACACGCTGCTCTCCCTGCCCATCCACCGCTAACACTCCACCTCAGTCCGTGCGGTGTTCCAGCTGCTGCTGCCCTTGGAGCTGGCTTCTACTCAGTTCTGAACAGACTGATGTCCATCCTCTGCCCTTGTCATGTCCTCCAATGATGTGCTGCCAAGTTTGCAGCAAGGGGAGCTTATGAGCACAGCTGTTGTTAAACTCTGGCCTACGACCATCCTATCAGACACTGAGGTAAATAGAAAATGCTACCAGCGCCAATGCCATTACTGTAATATCCTCCAGCATTTCTGTCTCAGACTGTGAACTCTACCTCCATTGTGACATTTTTTCTCCCCCTCCATCTGTTTTCATGGTTTTGCTTCAGATTTATATTCTGTTTTAAACACCTAATCTGGATCTATGCTTTATCATTTCTCTACAATCATTGCCACACCCTTTGGTATGTGATACCTGTGATCTCTCATCTCCCTCAGCCTCGAACCTTCCCCTTTTGTTACACTTGCTCCTCCCCCACCTTTAGCGCGAGTGTAAAACCCATTCCTTGTTCACCTCTCTCCTCAGTTCTGAAGAAGAGTCACAGTGGACTCTGTTTCTCCCTCTACAGTCACTGCCACATCTACTGAGTTTCTTTCTCTAGCAATTTCTGACTTTATTCTAGCATCTTGGCACTCCTTTAATTCTGGGCTCTTACCCATCTCTGCCTTTAATCACTTCACATTGACAGCTGTGCCTGAGTTGCCTAGTGACACTGAAGGAGCAGCTAAACATTTCCAAGTCTAAATGTAGAATAGTTTGGATGGAAACTTGCAGAGTGGTGTTCCCATGTATCTGCTGTCCTTATCCTTCTAGACAGTACAAATCACAGGTCGGAAGGTGGTATGTAAGTGCAAGTTATTATTCTATAGATGTTAGTAAAAAGTCTGTGATATCGATTCACATCTGTAAATGATGAGTTTGTTATGATGCTATCCTTCCTTGGGGGATTTGCCATTGCAAGGAAGCTGGGATTAGGGTAGCGAGGGACGAAAATGATTTAAAAAGACATCAGACAAAACCTTCTATGCTGTCTGTTCAATTACAATCATGGAGAGGGCTATTTTTGCGTCAATAGACTCCTTGCTGCTGTTAGGAATTTCATCTGAAGACTCTAGTTAGTTTGAAGCTGCCAGGACAGTTTACCTCAAAGGCAGCTGTAAATAAAAAAAAATCACAGAAAGTTAAACAGAAATCCAAAACCCAAAATTGGAAAAGCTACGTTTGGTGTCCAAAATTATCCCAAAATCTTATTTTCAAAAACAAGCGATCATCTCAACAATTTACTGAAAATAATAAAAACTACCTGCATTCATATAGCATTTTTGCTGACCTAAGGATGTCCCAGGGCAGTTTACAGCAAATGAAGAATTTTTGAGGCGTGGTCACCGTTGCAAAGCAGCCCATTTTCACGGCAAGCTCTCACAACAGAAATGAGATAAATCACCAAATCATCTGTTTTTACTGATATGTTGTATTTGCTCCTGGGACATGGGTATCACTGGCTGGACCAGTATTTATTACCCATCCCTCTTTCCTCTTGATGCTGCCAGACCTGCTGAGTTTGTCCAGCATTTTTTGTGATCGTTTCAGAATTCCAGCCTCTGCTCTTCTTTGCTTTTGTTTCTCCTCGGCATGTGAATTTATGTTTTTTTGACTCAGTCACAGAATGTGCGTATTGTCAGCTAGGCCAGCATTTATAGTCCATCCTTAGTTGAGGTGAGCTATCTTCTTGAAGCACTGCAGTCCGTGTGCTGTAGGTAGACCCTCGATGCTGTTAGGGAGGCAACTCCAGGATTTTGACCCAGCGACAGTGAAGGAACAGCGATATATTTCCAAATCGGGATGGTGAGTGGCTGGGAGGGGATTCTGCAGGGGGTGGTGTTCCCACGTATCTGCTTCTAGATGGAAGTGGTTGTGTGTTTAGAAGGTGCTGTCTGAGGATCTTTGGTGAATTCCTGCAGTGCATCTTGTAGATCAACGTTTCTCAATGAGGCAGAAGCGCCCCCTGAGGGGCGTTTGCCTTCTTTCAGTGGGCGTTGAAGTCAAAGGGGGTGGCAAGGGGGCACTGAATGACTTTGTAGAGAGCTTACCAATCACTTGGAAGACTGCTGTGTCCTTGAAGGACGTTGCTGTGTGCAGATGGATAGTCGCATAACACGAGTCTGTTATTTTCCCTGCACCCATAGAGGCGTGCGCTCTGATTGGTTGCTGAGCTATTATTGATAGTCTTCTCTGTGAATGGCAAACCATTTGAACTTGTTCGCAGTTGGCACTGATTCTACTGCCGAGATCAATATCACCGAACTCGTGTCGTTTCTAGGAAGACGAAAGGCAGCTTTTCAATTGTTCTACTGGGCGGCAGAATGAATGCACGTTACAGCTAATTAGCCAATCAAAGTTTGCCACTTGTCTGAGCATCTTAAAATCATCGTGATAAGGTAATACCCAAGATTCCATCAGGGTATTCGAGCGACAGTGTAAAAATGGCCTCATCGAGTAAGAAGAAGTGCAGGCAGTATAGCATAGACTATTTGCGAGATGGCTTTACTCAAAATAACGAGGATCCAACTAGTTCTTGTATTGTCTACAATGTATTGCAGTTATATGTGCAAAAACAGACTTTGGTGATTTGGAGGGCGTTGCATGATTTCAAGGATAAGAAGGGGGCATTGAATACGGAAAGGTTGAGGAACACTGTTGTAGATAATGCACACTGCTGCTACTGAGCGTCAATGGTGGAGTGGATGCTTGTGAATATAGTGCCAATCAAGCCGGCTGCTATGTGCTGGATGGTGTCAAAGTTCTTGAATGTTGTTGGAGCTGGCTCCATTCAGGCACATTGGGAGTATTCCATCACACTCCTGACTTGTGATTTGTAGATGGTGAGCTTTGGGGAATTGGGAGATGAATTATCTATCTGATTGAGCAACAAATATTAATCAGGACACCATGGGGAGCTTTACTGTTCTTCTTCAGACAGTGCCATGAGATCTTTTACATTCACTCGAGAGGGTAGACCAGGCTTTGGTTTAGTGGCTCATCTGAAAGGTGGGTCCTTTGACAGTGCAACATTCCCATAGTAATGCAGTAGGACTTCAACCTTGATTTTCATGATTGAGTGCCTGGAGTGACATTTGAACCCAGAGCTTTTCTGACTGCTGACAAGAAATGATCCTTGTTATTAAATCTGGCAAAGTTTTCAAAGAAAACTAATTTTCAATTAAAGTGTCCTTCAAAAGCATTCATTTCCACCCATTGACGAAACCTAGTTCCTGCATTTTCTTGCTGTTCTTCAGCTTCCCATTAAGAGGGTGTGTGATAGCAGCCCATCCTCACCCTCTAACTCCTCCTTGGTTATTTTCCCACCTTTGCTGCAGATCCAATTTAGATGAGAGCGCAGTTCACTGAGGCATGGGATCCTCTCCTGTAATTGTCCCAAGACACTGGCCCCTTATTGTTTATGAAGGAGGGCTATTTGACTACTCAGGCCGTCACTAAACAGCCTGTGCAAAGTGCCACATGTATGCAGTGGTTGCTACATGTGCTATTGACCATGAGAGAGAGCAGAGATATTCTGGGTGTGTGGGCCAACTCTGTTGATCCGAAGTGGAGCTGAGTATGACAGTCTACTCAGTACAAATGCACCCATCGTTAAACCTGGTGTATAAAAACAGGAATTCCTGGAAAAGCTGAGTGGGTCTGGCAGCATCTGTGCAGCGAAATCAGAGTGAACTTTTCAGGTTGAGTGACCCTTCCTCAGAATGATCTGAAACGTTAACTCTGATTTCTCTGCACAGATGCTCCAGACCCACTGAGCTTTTCCAGTATTTCCTGTTTTTGTTTCTGATTTACAGCTCTTTCGGTTTTTATTTGCTCAATAATGTGCTGAATGTTAGCAAGTCAACAACCAAAAAAGCAACCCAAACACCTTTGCGTCTGGCAGGATAAAATTTTTAAAAGAGGTGAGGTTAGGCCAAGCCCCTACTAACCATTGGCTAGGCCACAGTTATAGTATGGAGAAAGTGAGGTCTGCAGATGCTGGAGATCAGAGCTGAAAATGTGTTGCTGGAAAAGCGCAGCAGGTCAGGCAGCATCCAGGGAACAGGAGAATCGACGTTTCGGGCATAAGCCCTTCTTCAGGAATCCTGAAGAAGGGCTTATGCCCGAAACGTCGATTCTCCTGTTCCCTGGATGCTGCCTGACCTGCTGCGCTTTTCCAGCAACACATTTTCAGCACAGTTACAGTATCACATGCTGTGGTGGACATTTACCTGAGATAGATTAGAGTGGTGCTGGAAAAGCACAGCTAGTCAGGCAGCATCCAAGGAGTAGGAAAATCGATGTTTTGGGCAAAAGTCCTTCATCAGAATCTAGACTCTAATCTAGACTCTGATTTTCAGCATCTGCAGTCCTCACTTTTGCCCATTTACCTGAGATAGGATAACCTAGCAAGGCACTCGAGAGGGTGCAGAGAAGGGTAACACCAGAAAAACTGGGAATAACACAGATTGGGAAAGATTTGACAAAGAAAAGAGGCTGGCTGGCGACATATTGGAGATCTTTAAAATGATCAGAAGTTTTGATAGAGTGGATACTGAGAGAACATTCCCTCTTTCAGGGAAGACCATGTCGATACACGATAGACACAGGAAACCCAGCAGGGACCTCAGAAGCAGCTTCATCACTTGAAGAGAGGTGTGAATGCAAATGTACAAAAAAGGCGCAGGAGTAGGCCACTCGGCCTTTTCAGTCTGTTCTGCCCTTCAAAATGATCCCAAAGATGTGCAGGTCAAGTGAATTGGCCATCATTAAATTGTCCGTAGTTGTTAGGAGCATTAGCCAGAGGGGGGTGGGTTACTCTTCAGAGGGTCAGTGAGGACTTGTTGGGCCGAGGGGCCTGTTTCCACACTGTAGGGAATCTAATCTAATCTAATGATCATGACCTCAACACCACATTCCTGTCTATCCCCAAAAACCTTTCACCCGTAGGAATCAAGAATGTATCGATCTCTGCCTTTAAATATTTAAAAATTTTAACACTCACTGCCTTTCAGTGAAAGCAATTCCAAAAATCTTAACCCTCTGAAAGAAAAACAAAGTTTCCTAATCTGTTTTTAATGTGCCCTGCCCTTCCTTATTTTTAAGCCATGAGCCCTAGTTCTAGATTGTTCCACAAGTGGAATCATCCTTTCCACATCCGCTCGGTCAAATCCCCTCAGGATCTAATCTGTTACAATTAAATCATCTTGGACTCTTCTAAACTCCAGAGATGCAGCCTGTCTGGTCTTTCCTCATATAGCAATCCACTTGTTCCATCTCTGTGTCTGGTGAAACTTTTCTGATATGCTTTTCTGGGACTTGTAGGGGGTGGTTGAAGTGAATATTTAAAGGGGAAAACTAGACATGCTGATGAGGAAGAAACAAATAGAAACTAATAGATTTAGATAAAGGAAGAGGTTAGAGCAGCCAGGGTGGCCTGTTTCTTTACTCGATATTTGATGTAGCCCACAAGCTGTGCAAAACAATGTTAATTAGCTCCTGGTTGCTGCTTCTCAGAGCATACAGACCCTAGCAGAGAGAAAGGTACCACCAAAGGGTGGCACGGTGGCTCAGTGGTTAACACTGCTGCCTCACAGCGCCAGGGACCCAGGTTCGATTCCACCCTTGGGTGACTGTCTGTGTGGAGTTTGCACATTCTCCCCGTGCCTGTGTTTGCACATTCTCCCCATGTCTCCCCGTGCCTGCGTTTCCTCTGGATGCTCTGGTTTCCTCTCACAGTCACAAAGATGTGCAGGTTAGGTAAATTGGCCATGCTAAATTGCCCATAGTGTCCAGCGGTGTGTGGGTTAGTCATGGGACGTTCAAGGTTACTGGGATACAGTAGGGGAGGCGAATCTGGGTGGGATGCTCTTTGGAGACTGGTTGGGCTGAATGGCCTGCAAGGAGATTTTATGTTTTATGATGACACCAATAGTTGGATAGCCAAAGAGTACTGACTCCTTGGACTCACGTGTAAAGACTGGTCTCATGATGACCAACAAGAGTCCAAATTTCAGCAAGAATCAGTGCCTCAAGGAATGGAGGAGGCTGGCAATTGAACATGTGGGTAGGCAGACTTCTGTCCGATGTGCTACATCACCAGTTAACTGGACAGGCCACTTCTTTCCAATTAGTATAGTACGTGGTGTGGTTGAAAGTGTCAGGGGGGAGGATTGATGTGTGTGATTTCTGCCTGAAGAGGGTGAAAGAGCAGCAGCGATAAAGAAAAACGTGACAATAATAATCAAAGAAAGCTCAATGGCTTCAGAGAAAATCAAAACTATGTGTTGTCTGATGAAGAAGGACCAGAGGGATTTGGAGGTCAGATGGGAAGTGGAGTTGGGTCCACAATCATATCAGCCATATTCTTAATGAGTAGTGGAGCAGGACTGAGGAACTGAATGGTCTATTCCTGCTGTTTGTTTATATATTTTGCAGTTGTACAGGATACTGGCTAGATCACCTTTGGAACACTGCATTCAATTCTGCTATCCCTGCTATAAGAAAGATGTTGTGAAACTTGAAAGGGTTCAGAAAAGATTTACAAGGATGTTGCCAGGGTTGGTGGGTTCGAGCTACAGGGAGAGGCTGAATAGGCTGGGGCTGTTTTCCCTGGAGAGTCAGCGGCTATGGGGTGACCTTATAGAGGTTTATAAAATCATGAGGGGCTTGGATAAGGTGAATAGTCAAGTGCTTTTCCCCAGGGTCAGGGAGTCCAAAAGTACAGGACATAGATTTTAAGGTGAGATGGGAAAGATTTGAAAGGGACCTAAGGGGCAACCTTTTCATGCAGAGGGTGGTGCGTGTACGAAATGAGCTGCCAGAGGAAGTGGTGGAGGCTGGTACAATTACAACATTTCAAAGTCATCTGGATGGGTATATGAATAGGAAGGGTTTAGAATTCCTCTGATATGGGCCAAATGCAGGCAACTGGAACTAGGTTAATTTAGGATATCTGGTCTGCATGGACGAGTTGGACCGAAGGGTCTGTTTCCATGCTGTACATCTCTATGACTCTTATAATGTCATTAACACAGGGACGCATTTGAAGAGTGAAGCCCATTCCACTGCAGAGCCATCCAAACAGAATTCCTCTGTTGAGACAATGAAGTGTTCAAAGGGCAGAAGGCAAACTGTGAAATTCTTCATCTGGACAATCAGCAGGGATTCCCAACGTCTTCAGAGCGAATGTTTCTCTTTTATTGAACGTGTATCGGAACCAAATGGCAAGTGTTGTTTTTGTCAGTGTTTCCTGAGTGCGAGTGTCACAATGGGAGCAAAAGATTTATGAGGAGGTGTAGTCGTTGCCAGAGATTAAGCCAGAGAGTGCCTTTATACAATCCCTTTCCATGGAGTTAATCAACCTTACAAGCTGTTGTACAAACGATGACAGAACACACAAAGATCTGGTTAAAGCAGCATTAAGAACTGACACAGGTAAAGATAAGTGACTCGTACTGTAGAAAAAAAGAATCTGTTGTTAATAAAGTGTTTTTTATCTACCACTCAGCTTTTAATGTCTCGATGTGAAGTCAGCTGTGATATATTCACACTAATCAGCTTTAGTCAGTAGTGGAAATGTAAAGCTTTAAATTCTGCTGATATATTTTTCAGTGTTCTTAGTGTATGTCAGGAGGCCAGAATTCAATGGCTTCCATAGGTAGGAAGGAAAGGTTATTTTTGTAATGAAGTAAAAACAGAATTTATACTTTGTAATGAAAGGGACTGCACTATAAGTAGCAGTAGGTCTCCAAACAACACTTACTGAAGCAGTGCAATGATAGAAGATCCTCTATTTGTCTGACAGAGTGCAGCTGCAACAACATTTAAGATGCTTGACACCATCCAGGACAAAGGAACAGACTTAATCAACACCCCATCCAGCATCGTCAGCTTCCAACCCACCACTGTGGCTGCAGTTGGCCTAACTACATGATGTACTGCAGTCACCTCTCAACATTGCCTCCCCAAACACACAACATATACAGCTAGCATTTACCTCCCATTCTTATTTGCCCTTGAGAGGCAGTAGCGATCTGCCTCCTTGCACCTTCACAGTTCATGTGGTCTAGTTATACCCAAACTGCTGGATGGTAGAGGTTTTGGCCAGAGCTGATAAAAGAACAGATTACGAGGCAGAATGGTGTGCGTCTTAAGGGCAATTGTTTGGCTTTATTGTTATCAAACTGGAGTGTATGAATTGAATACCTTCTAACAGCCATAATTTCAATTACCCCGAAACATGAATCATTTATACTCCCACGGACAGGACTGTCGTGATGCTGATGTAGTGTCCCTACCTCTGAGCCAGGATACCCAGATTCAATGTCACTTATAACCCTGCTCCAGAGGTGTGAAGTGGCACTTCCAAGCAGGTTAATTAGAAAATGTCTGGACTCCTGTGACACTGACTCTGCTGAACGATTGCTTCAAGCTGATGGAGCTGGATAACTATCCAATTGGGGTAGGATGGTGGATCCCAGCAATTCAAATCCTTCACCCTTTTACGGATGGGGAGAGAATGGTAGGGGGGTGTTGGCTCTGAACGGGTGCTCAAAGCATGTCAATGGAAACAGTTCCACTTATCCCATTTCTGAAGGATATTTGCAAGAAAAATTAATTGGAATGGAATTAGATAGACTTTATAGCACAGACATACACCAAATAACATGATAAATTAGCATGAGCTTCCGACCCTTCACTCCCATATCTGTTTACCTGTCCTTTAAATGCATATGTTGTTTTGTCAACCACTTCCTGTGGTAAAGGTCCACATCCACATTCCAACCACTTTCCGGTTAAAATGTATCTCTCCTTAATCCTCCATTGGATTTCTTGATGACGACCTTATTATGGCTCCTAGTTTGGATTTGAATCGAGGATAAATCAGATTATACATGGTTTGTGGAAAGCAGGAGCTTGATGGGTGGAACAGCCTAACTTGGTATTTCTTGTGTTGTCTATGACGACAAGGGGGACAGACAGGTGACAAAGCCTCCAACTAATGGTAAAGCATGATAACTCTTTCATCTGAATTTCAGAAATACCTGTTTGGTCCGTTGGTACTTTGACGATTTCAACTGGAGATCTACAATGTTTGTGATGGTCAAGACACTGAGAGCAAGCACAGATCATCTGCTCCTCTCCAAAATGATTTGGATCACGGTTATAATGCCGGGAATGATTGAACAGGCTGAGGTTCTTCTCCCTAAAGAAGAGAGACAGCTGAAGATTAACCTGAAAGAAGTCTTCCATATTCTGAAGGGGATTGATCGACTCGATTCCATGGTGGGTGAGACCATACTAGAGGTCATAAGTCAAGGTTGAGGACAGTGTCGGGGGGGGGGGGTGGTTGGAAGGTACAGCAGGAACCAATAACATAGAACAGATTCTAGGAACCCTACCATGTTCTTGTTAGAAAAGGGGTGGCGGTTTGCAGTAGTGCTTGGGACAGTTAGGATCCAACGTGCGAGGGTTGGGAGAAGTGCCGTAGTGGTTAGGTCAGGTGGCTGGGTCAGGGGCAGCATTGGGCCTTGTGATTTCCAGCCCTGGACCCTGTTATGCATCGACAGTAGTCACAAATAAAACCAATAATTTAGGAGAAATGTTATTACTCACGGAAAGATTTGACTGGGGGAGCTCAGTACCTCATGCATTACTTGAGGTGATTAGTTCTGGATACACCTCCGGAGAAGCTAGACAAACAACTGACACAGAAGGGATTGGAAGGATATTCTGAGTGAATGAGATGAATAGGGAGAGGAAAGGTATGTGATGGATAAACATGTGTATGAAACTGTTGGGCCAAATGCCAGTTGCTTTGCTGGAAATTCTATGGTCTGAATTTCACAATCTGCAGTCAAGTGCTTAATGGCTTCTGTGCTATGGATTTCCCCTTCCCAATATCAGTTTCCCTCTGATGCCAAGTGAGGAGAATCTCCAAGTATCCAGCAGCAGTAATATCATCAAAAAGAAAAAGGAGCCAATTGTATTCAATATATTCACAGAGAGCAAACCAGGAAGTAAATTGTATTGAGTTTTCATGCATCCTACAGAGATGGGAATAAATGATAGGGCCATAATACGGGAATAAGATTTAAATTGACGTATTCTTTCAATAAAAAAGTGTTCTTATATCATCAATAAATTTGATAATTCACAAGCAAAAATGATTTCAGCCAGTAATACTATTTGCCCATAATTACAAAATTAGTACTCTCCAAAAACTATATTATAAATCCAGTTACACTTCATTCAATAAGGTGTGACCTTTTCAATATTTACAGTAAGACTATAATGGCAGTAAAGGATACACTTTTGTCCATTCAGAGATTTCTAATTTATTAGACACTTGGGAGGGGCTATGAGGAAAATGATGGTGTTGTGGTATTGTCACTGGATTAGTAATCCAGTGACCCAGGTGATGGTTTGGGGACCTGGGGTCAAATTCCACCAGGCATTTTGAGTTTTAAACAAATTCTGGAATTAAAATTCTAATAACCATAAAAGCATAACTGATTGCAGTAAAAACGTATCAAGGAATTCAGGTGATGATGGCACAGTGGTTGGCACTGCTGCCTCACAATGCCAGGAACCCAGGTTCAATTCCAATCTTGGGTGACTGCCTGTGTGGAGTTTGCATGTTTTCCCCATATCTGCGCTGGTTTCCTCCGGGTGCTCTGGTATCCTCAAAAGATGCAGGTTAAGTGGATTGGCCAGGTAAAATTGCCCATAGTATCCAGGGATGTGCAGGTTAGGTGGATTGTCTATGGTGGATGCAGGGTTATGGCGATAGGGTGAGTCTGGGTGGGATGTTCTTTGGAGGGTCAGTGCAGAGCTAAGTGGGGTTCTCTGACTCTTAATTTCCTTCTGAACTGGGCCAGCAAGGCACTCAGTTGTATCAAACTATGGAAATTCTGAAGAAGGGAATGAAACCAGATAGACTACTTGTTGGAAAGCATGTGGGTTGTAGGGTTTCAGGAAGGCAGCTCACCACCATCTTCTCATGGAAAACCAGGAATAGGCAATATCTACTGACCCAGTCAGCAAAGCCCACATGCCCAGAACGGACAATAGAAAAATGTTCCTCCAACGGTGCCGTCTCCAGATCAGCAAAGAACCAAAGGGCACACCCTCAGGGATTTCACATCCAGGTGCATGCTTGCAGATTCTAGAACTGCCACAGGAGCCACAATGATGTACGCTGAGAGTCTCACTGTAATTACAATTTCAAAATCTCTCCCTGCCCATCTGTGTACTGTACTGTATGTGAATGTGGATGTGTTTGAAAATGTTGCAGTTCCCTGACTAACCACAGGCGGTGCCATTGTGCAGCTTATCACAGAAAATAGACCAAGAAGTTGCAGAGGGAAACTTATAAATTAAAAAAAGGAGGGAAAGAAAAGGCAGCAACTTATGCAAACAAAATCAATTGGTGCAAAAATAGGAAAACTGCACAGCCAAGGTCAATTATGGGTCAGAGTTGAATTAGCAGCTGAGACAGATGCAATTTGCACTGGCATTATCCACAGCCCCCTTTAAGTTACAAAGAGCAAGGAACATGTGTTTGGTATCCAGTGACCTTTACTGGAAAGGGCGTAAGGGCAAATGTGTAGCCCTCAAATATCCTGCTGGGCATGTGCAGCGCAGAAGGAAAAACTTGCATTTCGATAGTACCTCTTGTAGCCTTAGGGTATCAGAAACCGTTTTGTACCCATTGAAGTCCTGTTTGAACACTGTTGTAATCATTGATACAGTGTGACATAGCAGCTAACTTACATGTAGGAAATATCTAAATCTCTCCAAGTCACTCTCCTTCCTTAAGGCGCTCCTTAAAACTTGCCTATTTGCCAGAGATTTTAGTCAGCTTTTAACATTAGAAGTTGCTACGTAGATGCAGGTGGTTGTTGTTAAGGTCTAAGGTGGACTCTGGGGCACATGATACATTGTGACTGTCATGCAGTTTAAATAAGGACTCATTGGTGATATATGTGCAAATGTATGGAATGAGCTGCCAGAGGATGTGGTGGAGGCTGGTACAATTGCAACATTTAAGAGGCATTTGGATGGGTATATGAATAGGAAGGGTTTGGAGGGATATGGGCTGGGTGCTGGCAGTTGGGACTAGATTGGGTTGGGATAGTTGGTCGGCATGGACAGTTTGGACCGAAGGGTCTGTTTCCATGCTGTACATCTCTATGACTCTATGTGTAATCCTCAAATATCCTGCTGGGCATATGCAGCACAGAAGGAAAACTTGCATTCCTATAGTACCTTTTGTAGCCTTAGGACCACTTTGTAGCCCTAGAAACCCACTTTGGACCCATTGAGGTCCTGTTTGAATACAGTGTTGTAATCATTAATACAGTGTGACATAGCAGCTAATTTACATGTCAAAAATATCTAAATCTCTCCAAGTCACTCTCCTTCCTTAAGACTCTCCTTAAAAGTTGTCAATTTGCGAGATTTTAGTCAAATTTAACATTAAAGGTGCTATGTAGATGCAGGCGGTTGTTATTAAGATCTGAGGTGGATTCTGGGGCACATGATGCATTGCCCAATCCTGTGACTGTCATGCAGTTTAAATAAGGACTCATTGGTGATATATGTGCAGTGGCAAATTGTCTGCAGACAGATACTGTATCTTTGCCCAGATACACTGTTTGCTTTTAAGGAGACAAAGCCCAAAAAATAATCTCAAGGTCATTTATTCAAATAGATACCAACCAGAATCCAGATATTCAAACCAGTAAGATCCTAGATTCGGTGTTTGTGCTTAGTTACCTGAGAGACAGTCCAGAACTGGCAGAGTTATAGACCCCTGATAAATTGGGGGAGAAGGAATCCATTAGGGTTTTCTCATGGGTGCAGTCCTAATTAACAACTCACTGGAAATGGGCTCAGATTGACACTCGAGCAGAGAATGACCTTTTTAAAGAGTGGGAGCAGGAGCCCACAATTGAAGCCATTGGAGTCCACAGCAACCAGGATAAGCGGCAGGAATTGGAAAACCATCTGAAACGGCAAAACAGACAGAAGGAAATCTTTTTTTCTTTAAGTGTAGTGAATTGTAATCTGAACTGTACTGTCCAAAATGGCAATGGAAGCAAATTCAGCAGTAACTTTCAAATAGAATGGGATTAACAGTTAAAAGGTATGCAGGGTTATAGATGAAAGGCAAGTAAGGTGAGACCAATTGGTTACCTCTTTTAGAGAACAGGCACGAGGGGGTGAATGGCTTCCCTTTGGGCTCTGAGATTTTGGAAATAATACTGAGTTTTTTGATTCTCATTCAAACTCACTCTCAATCAGTGCAGTGGATCAATAAAATATTTCTTCAGATGATCTATATGGTTTCCAAATCGTTTGGATGATGATTTCTGTTAAATACGTTTGTTAAATGAAAATAAGGTGTGTTGACACTTGTTTGATTGTATTTTTACTAATGTTTTGATGCACACATGCTCTTAGTCAAAGGAAACATAGAAACATTGAAGATAGGTACAGGAGGAGGCCACTTGGCCCTTCGATCCTGCTTCACCATTCATCACAATCATGTCCAACTCAATAGCCTAATCCTGCTTTCTCCCCATAACCTTTGACCCCATTCACTCCAAGTGCTATATCTAGCCGCCTCTTGAATACATTCAATGTTTTGGCATCAACTACTTCCTGTGGTAATAAATTCCACAGGCTCACTACTCTTTGGGTGAAGAAATGTCTCCAAATCTCCGTCCTAAATGGTCTACCCAAATCCTCAGACTGTGACCCCCAGTTCTGGGCACACCCACAATTGGGAACATCTTTCCTGCATCTACCCTGTCTCATCCTGTTAGAATTTTATGAGTCTCTATGAGATCCCTCCTCATTCGTCTGAACTCCAGCGAAAACAATCCTAACCGAGTCAATCTCTCCTCATACATCAGTCCAGTCATCCCCGGAACCAGCCTGGTAAACCCTTGCTGCACTCCCCTCAGGGTAAGAGCATTCTTCCTCAGAAAAGGAGACCAAAACTGCACGCAATATTCTAGTGTGGCCTCACCGAAGCCCTGTATCGCTGCAACAACACATCCCTGCTCCTGTATTCGAAACCTCTTGCAATGAAGGCCTTCTTTACCACCTGCTGCACCTGCATGCCTACCTTCAGCGACCAGTGCACAAGGACACCCAGATCTCGCTACACACTCCTCTTTCCCAATTTACAGCCATTCAGGTAGTAATCTGCCACCTTGTTTTTACTATCAAAGTAAATAACTTCCTGATTTATCCAAATTATTCTGCATCTGCCATTGATTTGCCCACTCACCCAACCTGTCCAGGTCACACTGAAGGATCTCTGCATCCTCGTCACTGTTCACCCCTCCACCCAACTTGGTATCATCTGCAAACTTTGAGATGTAACATTGTGTTCCCTCATCCAAATCATTAATATATATTGTGAATAGCTGGGGTCCTAGCACCGATCCCTGTGGCACTCCACCAGTTACTGCCTGCCAATTTGCAAAGGACCCATTAATTCTTACTCTGTTTCCTCTCTACCAATTAGTTTTCTATCCATCTCATTACACTTCCTCTATTCCTACGCGCTTTAATCTTGCACAATAATCTCTTATGTGGGACTTTGTCAAACATTTCTGAAAGACCAAATATTGACTGGCTTCCCCCTTGTCAACTCTACTAGTTACAACTTCATAGAATTCCAACAGATTTGACAAGCATGTGACCTCCATAAATCTATGCTGACCCAGTCTGATTCTGCCACTGCTTTCTAAATGCTCTGCTATAAAGTCCTTGATAATGGATTCGAGGATTTTCACCACTACCAACGTTAGGCTTATTGGTTTATGATTTCCTGTTTTCTCTCTACCTCCCCTTCTGAATATTGGAGTGACATTAGCTACTGCAGGGACTGTACCAGAGTGTATAGAATCCTGGAAGATGATCAGGTGTACCCAAGAACTCTGTGGGAAGCTAGAGAAGTGATTGCTGGGCATCTTGCTGAGATATTTGTATCATCGATTGTCACAGGTGAGGTGCCGGAAGACTGGAGGTTGGCAAAAGTGGTGCCACTGTTTAAGAAGGGCGGTAAAGACAAGCCAGGGAACTATAGGACTGGTGAGCCTGACCTCGGTGGTGGGCAAGTTGTTGGAGGGAATCCTGAGGGACAGGATGTACATGTATTTGGAAATGTGTTGCTGGAAAAGTGCAGCAGGTCAGGCAGCATTCAGGGAACAGGAGAATCGACGTTTCGGGCATAAGCCCTTCTTCAGGAATGAGGAAAGTGTGGAGGAAGAGAGCTTCCTTGAAGAAGCTCTCTTCCTCCACACTTTCCTCATTCCTGAAGAAGGGCTTATGCCCGAAACGTCGATTCTCCTGTTCCCTGGACGCTACCTGACCTGCTGCGCTTTTCCAGCAACACATTTTCAGCTCTGATCTCCAGCATCTGCAGACCTCACTTTCTCCTCATGTATTTGGAAAGGCAAGGACTGATTAGGGATAGTCAACATGGCTTTATGCGTGGGAAATCATGTCTCACAAACTTGATTGAGTTTTTTTGAAGAAGTAACAAAGAGGATTGATGAGGGCAGAGCAGTAGATATGATCCACATGGACTTCAGTAAGGCGTTTGACAAGGTTCCCCATTGGAGACTGATTAGCAAGGTTAGATCTCATGGAATACAGGGAGAACTAGCCATTTGGATACAGAACTGGCTCAAAGGTAGAAGACAGAGGGTGGTGGTGAAGGGTTGTTTTTCAGACTGGAGGCCTGTGACCAGTGGAGTGCCACAAGGATCAGTGCTGGGCCCTCTACTTTTTGTCATTTACATAAATGATTTGGATGCGAGCATAAGAGGTACAGTTAGTAAGTTTGCAGATGACACCAAAATGGGAGGTGTAGTGGACAGCGAAGAGGGTTACCTCAGATTACAACAGGATCTGGACCAGGTGGGCCAATGGGCTGAGAATTGGCAGATGGAGTTTAATTCAGATAAATGCGAGGTGCTGCATTTTGGGAAAGCAATCTTAGCAGGACTTGTACACTTAATGGTAAGGTCCTAGGGAGTGTTGCTGAACAAAGAGACCTTGGATTGCATGTTCATAGCTCCTTGAAAGTGGAATCGCAGGTAGATAGGATAGTGAAGAAGGCGTTTGGTATGCTTTCCTTTATTGGTCAGAGTATTGAGTACAGGAGTTGGGGGATCATGTTGCGGCTGTACAGGACATTGGTTCGGCCACTGTTGGAATATTGTGTGCAATTCTGGTCTCCTTCCTATCGGAAAGATGTTGTGAAACTTGAAAGGGTTCAGAAAAGATTTACAAAGATGTTGCCAGGGTTGGAGGATCTGAGCTACAGGGAGAGGCTGAACAGGCTGGGGCTGTTTTCCCTGGAGCATCGGAGACTGAGGGGTGACCTTGTAGAGGTTTACAAAATTATGAGGGGCATGGATAGGATAAAAAGGCAAAGTCTTTTCCCTGGGGCCGAGGAGTCCAGAACTAGAGGGCATAGGTTTAGGTTGAGAGAAAAGATATAAAAGAGACCTAAGGGGCAACTTTTTCATGCAGAGGGTGGTACATGTATGGAATGAGCTGCCAGAGGATATGAAGGAGGCTGGTACAATTGCAACGTTTAAGAGGCATTTGGATGGGTATATGAATAGGAAGGGTTTGGAGGGATATGGCCGGGTGCTGGCAGGTGGGACTAGATTGGGTTGGGATATCTGGTCGGCATGGATGGGTTGGACCGAAGGGCCCGTTTCCATGCTGTACATCTCTGTGACTCTATGACTCTATGATCACTCATGCACCTATTATTTCTAGAGCTACTTCCTTCATTACTCTGGAATCTAGATTATCAGGCCCTGAGGATTTATCCATCGTTAACCCCTCAATTTTCCCAGCACCATTTCTCTACTAATATTGATCTCCCTCAGTCCTTCCCTCTCACTAAATCTTGCATTCTCTCACATTTCTGGTGTCTGATTTGTATCCCCTTTTGTGAAGACAGAACCAAATTATGTATCCAGTTGCTTAGCCATTTCTTTGTCCCCTATTATACACTCCCCCATTTCTGTCTACAGGGGACCTATATTTGTCTTCACCAATCTTTTTCTCTTCACGTACCTGTAGGAACTCTTAGTGTCAGTCTTCATATTCCCTGACAGCCAACGTTCGTAATGTATTTTCTCCTCCTTAATCAATCCCTTGGTCCTTCTTTGCTGAATTCTAAACTGCTCCCAATCCTCAGACCAAGTATTTTCCTTGGCCAATCTGTATGCATCTTCCTTGGATTGGATATTAACTCTAATTTCTTTTGTAATGCATGGATTTGGCCCTCTTACCCATTTTGCTTTTGTTCAGGACAGGAATAAACTGTTCTTGCAGTTCCCCCATGCATTCCTTGAATGTTTGCCATTGCCTATCCACTGTCTTCCCTTTAAGTAACTCTCCCCAATCTATCAAGGCCAACTCATGCCTCATATCTTCATAGTTTCCTTAATTAAGATTCAGCACCCTCGTCTCCAAGTCAACTAGCTCACACTCCATCTTGATAAAACATTCTATCATGTTATGGTCACTCATCCCCAAGGGGTCTCACACAGTTATATTGGCAATGATTCCCCTCTCATTACACAGTACCCAGTCTAAGATGGCCTGCTCTCTAACTGGTTCCTCCACATATTTGGTCAAGAAAACCTTCCCAAATACACACCAGGAATTCCTTCTCTATAGCATTGTGGTTAATTTGATTTGCCAATCCATGTGCAAATTGAAATCACCCATGATCACCGATATTCCCTTATCATATGCATCTCTAATTTCCTGTTCAATGCCATTCCCAACATCACCACTGCAGTTTGGGGGTCTATATAGGTGTTTATCCCCCTGAAATTTCTCTACTCTATCCATCCAGAATCTACATTGTCCGAGCTAATATCCTTGTTGAAACTTTATTGCTGGAACAGCACAGCAGGTCAGGCAGCATCCAGGGAACAGGAGATTCGACGTTTCGGGCACAGGCCCTTCTTCAGGAATGAGCAGAGAGTGTTCAGCAGGAGAAGATAAAAGGTAGGGAGGAGGGACTTGGAGGAGGGGCGTTGGAAATGTGATAGGTGGAAAGAGGTCAAGGTGAGGGTGATAGGTCGGAGTAGGATGGAGGCGGAGAGGTCAAGAAGAAGACTGCAGGTCAGGAAGGCGGTGCCGGGCTGGAGGGCTAATATCCTTTCTCACTATTGAATTAATTTCCTCTTTAACCAGAAATGCCACTCCACCACCTTTTCCTGTTTGCCTGTCCTTCCTAAATACTGAATACGCTGGGACAATCAGTTCCCATCACTTGTCACCCTGCAGCCATGTCTCCGTAACCCCAACTATATTGGACCCACTTACATTTATCTGCACAATGAGTGCATCCACTTAATTGCAAATGTTCCGCGCATTAAGACAGAAACCCTTTCAGCTTGTCCTTCTAACATTGTTTGTCTGGCTCCCAATACTTTGTCAATTCCCCTGTTTGAATTTTGTTCTTGGCTTCTCTGTCTATCACTTTTCTTATTCCCTTTTCTACCCTTTGTTTTTTATCCTTGCTCTCTCTTTCTCCGACTCCTTATATTGGTTCCCATCCCCTGGTATATTACTTTAAATCCTCCCCAACCACTCTGGCCAACACTTCCCCTTGGACATCAGTCCCAGTCCTGCCCAGGTGTAACCCATTCAATTTGTACAGGTCCACTTCCCAATATCCCAGAAATCTGAATCCCTCCCCCCCACACCATCTTTTCAGCCACGAATTCATCCAACCCCTCCTATCATTTCTACTCTGACTGGCATCTCACCTTTGAGGTCTGGTTTTTGAACTTTCTTCCTAGCTCCCTATATTCTGCTTTTAGGACCTCATCCCTTTTTAACCTATGTTGTTTGTAACAATGTGTATAACGACCACTGGCTATTCACCCTCACTGTACTTACAGATAGTATAAATAGGTCATGCTGGCCAGAATGACCTGTGCCCAGTCCAAGACATCCTTGACCCTGGTACCAGGGAGACAACCTACCATTGTTGTTTGTAACCACAGAAACACCTGTCTATTCCCCTTACAGTTGAGTCCCCTATAATTATTGCCTTGTCACACTTTTTACCTTCCCCTCTGCAGCACAACCAACCGTGATGCAACACATTTGGATGCAGCTGCTTGCCCCTGAGAGGCCATTCCCCTCAATCCAAAACGATGTATCGGTTTTGCAGGGGAATGGCATCAGGGGATTCCTGCACACACTAGGGAGGTGATGGCCTCATGATATTATTGCTGGACTGTTAATCCAGAGCTGAAATATGTTTTGCTGGAAAAGTGCACCAGGTCAGGCAGCATCCAACGAGCAGGAGAATCGACGTTTCGGGCATAAGCCCTTCTTCAGGAACCTGTTAATCCAGAGACCCAGATAACCTTCTGGGTACCCGAGTTTGAATCCCGCCATGGCAGATGGTGGAATTTGAATTCAATCAATGTCTGGAATTAAGAATGTATTGGTGACCATGAAACCATTGTCAGTTGTGGGGAAAAGCCTATCTCGTTCCCTAATGCCCTTTAGGGAAGGAAACATACCAGTCTGTCCTACATGTGACTCCAGACCAACAGCAATGTGGTTAAGTCTTAATAATCCTCTGGAGATGAGTAATAAATGCTGCCCTCGACAGTGACGCCCTCATCCTGTGAACGAATAAATAACCTGCCTATCTCTCTTGCTCTATCTGGTGGTCACCTACTTCCTTCCTGCCTCCAGAGTATGAGCCTGCATTGTGACCACCTCTCTTTATGTGTTATCCACTCTGAGCCTGCACTGTACTGACAGATAGGATAAATAGGTCATGCCGGCCAGGTACCCTAACCTGATCTCGTCACATTTATCACCACTTGGCGTATATCCCTCTAAACCCTTCCTATTCAGATACCCATTCAGATGCCTTTTAAATTTTGTAATGTACCAGTCTCCATCACTTCCTTTGGCAGCTCATTCCAAAAATGCACCTCTGCATGAAAATGTTACCCATTACATCCCTTTTAAATCTTACCCCTCTCACCTTAAATTTGTGCCCTCTAGTTTTGGACTCCCCTACCCTGGGGAAAAGACCTTAGCTATTCACTCTATCCATGCCCCTCATGATTTTATAAACCTCTATAAGGTCAATCCTCAGCCTCTGATGCTCCAGGGAAAATAGCCTCAGCCTATTGAGCCTTTCCCTATAGCTCAAACCCTCCACCCCGGCAACAACTTTGTAAATCTTTTCTGACTCACTTCTAAATAGTTGCACAATGACTTTTGGATATATATTATTGAATTATATGAATCATAATCCTTCACTGTTACTGGGTCCGAATTGTGAAACTTGCTCCCAATAACAGCTTTGCTGGAGCACATTCACTGCTCAGGCTGTAGCAGTTTGAGGAGACACACAACCAACTTCTCAAGGACAGTTAGGGGATGGTCAATAAATGTCAGCCTTTCTAGTAATGAGAATAATCAATTAAAATCAATCTCACTGCTGTTTTTGTTGAGAGATTATTTAGAATCCAGGAGTTGTGCATATATTGTACAAGCATGTTGTAAATGAGAATACCTTAATTGAGCATTATTATGGGTCACACCTCATTACCCTTGTATGATGGCGATGTAGTTTACTGTATCCCATTTCAAAGAATAAAATTAAATTTAATGGAGTGTGGCATCTTTACACTTGGCAAGATCAGTTAAAACAGGCTCCCCTAATAACTGTGCTCTGCTTAATTATTTCCCTCTTCAGATGTAAGCTTTCCAATTAAAGTTTGTAGAGATCTCTTCAGAGTTGCCTCTATAAACTCACAGCATAATATATACCAGTCATAGCACTGCCCAAGGTCCACTACAACTCGCTTTCCCTTCACTAGTGAACCTCAGCAAATTTGGTGTTTCTTGTGGTTCAAGGCCTCACTCAAGATATCCCAAAACACCTCAGAGCACTTAAATACTTCTCAAGTCTTGCCACTCTTGTAATGTAAGAAATACACCATTTGATTTGCATAGAGCAAGCTCCCACAAATAGCAATGTGATCATGACCACATTTTCTGTTCAGTTCGGAATGGTGAATATTGGCGAGAACACTATGGATACTCCTTGGGTCTTCTTTGCAATAACACTGTGCAATGTTTTATATCTGCACAAGGGGGCCTACGTTTAGCATCTCATCTGATAATTGACACCTCTGACAGTAATGCTCCCTCAGACCTGCACTGCCTGCTCAAGTCCCTGGAGTGGAACATGAACCCACAACATTCCAACTCCAATGCTGAAAGGACATCAACTGAGCCACGGAGAATGTTTCAGAGACATCAACCATTGTCCTACCAGTACTATCCCAGGTGCTCTTTCTGATCTAAAGCAACAAACCAAATATAAAGGGAAGGCCAGGTTTTCTGATTATGGACAGAGTGCATCAAAGATTCACTGCCCTGGTTCCTGGGATTGCAGGACTGATGTATGAAGAGAGACTATATTGGTTAGGACTGTATTCACTGGGGTTTAGAAGAATGAGGGTTACCTCCTAGAAAGCTACAAAATTCTAACAGGACTAGATAGTATAAAGGCAGGACGGATGTTCCCAATGACCAGGAAGTCCACAACCACAGGATCACTCTTTAAGAATACAGGATAGGCAATTTAGGACTGAGTTCTGATAGGAGAAATTGTTTTCACCCAGAGAGTGATGAGCCTGTGGAATTCTGTCACAGAAAGTGGCTGAGGCCAAAACATTGAATGATTCCAAGAATGAGTTAGATACAGTCCTTGGGGCTAAAGGGATCAAAAGATATGGGGGAAAAGCAGGAGCAGGGTGTAAGCAAAACCATCAGCTATGATCACAGTGAATGATGGAGCAGGCCTAAAGGGCTGAATGGCCTGCTCGTGTTCCTATGGAACGCTGTGGGATGTACCTACGTCACAAGGACTGCAGTAGCCCAAGAAGGCAGGTCACCACCATCTCTCTAAGAGAGTTAAGGATAGGCAGTAAATGCAAACCTAACCAGTGACTCCCAAATCCCATGAATTAATAATAATAGTCAGGATGATGTCAGCTTCCAGATAACAGGGAAAGGGACAAATTCAAATACATGATCTGCACTATAGACCTCTGACTCTATTAAATATATTCAGTGACATCCAAGTAGGTGCTACGCAAAATTAACTAATCTCAAACTATCAGATGGAGAGCTGCAATTGAATGACCTCTGAGTAAGGGGTGGGATGGTGAGAAAAATTCTCATATAGAAGCTTCTGAAGAAGGGTCAGTGGACCTAAGACACTGACTCTGCTTTCTCTCTCCACAGATGCTGCCAGACCTGCTGAGTTTTCCCAGCAATCTCTGTTTTTTTTCATATCGGGGCTTCATTGGGTTAAGTTACGATGCTTCTATGTGGAATAGTTCAGTGACGTGCTGTCCTCAGCAACGAAGGACAGACTCTGGGCAAATAGTTAGACCAATGCAGCCCTCCTCGATATATAGATCTGGTATTAAATCGGTAAGAGGAGCAGGAGAAAAGAAAGAAAGAAAAGATTACTAAAGTAAAATAATTCCCAGATTCCTGTTGGGAAATCCAGAGAGTTAGGTGTGCATATCAGTGCTGGAATTTTTATAGCATTGGTGAACTCCTTCAGTTGCTTTTTTTCACCATATGTTGAAATTCTGAAGGGGTTTTCCCCTACTCCACAGGCTCCTCCTGAATGTTACCAAAGATGTTCTTCTCCCAAGAAGCAATGCCCCACTTCTGTTAGGATTACTGCGAGGACTGAAGGAGGAGCATTTCAAACCTGATTGTAAAGCAAAAATGTTCCTCATTTATCCCCCACACCCCACCCAAAACTCCACATCCCTCCACCCACTGACCCCCGCCCTTCACCACCCTCCCCACATTCAGTCTCTTTATCCTTCACTGAGATAAAGTTCCCTTTTATTTAACTGACCTTCTGAAGAATGTGCAGGTGGGGTCAGCCATTAGGGACTTGCTACACTGTGATCTTTCACCACTGGGCTCTCCGTTCTATTGGGGTCAGAGATAAGCATCATTGTTCAACAGTATGTACAGTAATTACTTATTACCTAGAGTTTGGGGAGTGTCTGTAATTCCTGTTACAGCTGTACACAGTCTGCAAAGGGGTCAGTGGAGGTAGGAGGGAAGGAAACAAAGAACTGTATTCTGGAAATATTTTGTTTCAAATTCTTAACCAGCGATTAGCACGATGGAAAAACAGGAACAGTGTCTGATGCCTCAGTTGATTAATGTCTTGCTCAATGTGAAACTGAATATACAGAGCAGGATTCCTGGACAGTCCTAGCTCTGTGCTCATCTCAGCCAAATCAAAACTAACAAGGTGACTTGAATGGTCCCAGCAAACCTATGCTAAAAGATTTAATTTCTTAAAAAGTACTGATTTCTCTTGTCCGTCCCTTAGCTACTTGTGTACCTCTCACCCAGCAATATTTGACTACATGCAAGTTGGCATGAAGTGTGTGGATTATTTATTAATTTTTCACAAGATAAATAAGATTTTGTCTGGATGTTGTAAAGTGCTATGGTGCCCAACTATGTAAACCCCAACCTCTGGTCATTCTGGACATTGCTCTAATGCCCTCCCTACTCAAATAGCTCTGAAATTACAGTTCCTTCCACCCCCCCAAAAATCCCAAACCATAAGAAAGCCTTCCTTTTCCAGTTTTTACCAGACCTGATGCCCCCATCTGTTTCTGAGCTGTCTCGATTTCCAATCTCTCCCTCAATCACAAATCTCGTTCAAACCTCTGAAGCCCATAGCCTACATCTCAAAACAAGCTGGAACCCACAATCTACCCCATCGTTTCACATCTTGCCCTACCACTCCTTTCTTACCTGTTGGTCCAAAGGCCATGAGCATGATCAGAACATGAATGGCAGAATAGAATTACATTCATTTGTGATAAAACATCTACTTACACATGGTTATAACCAAAACAGCTAAAGTCAAATTAAATGGGAGGTTGGGATGTTCTGGTTTGTAAGGGGGGGGGCGGTGTTCATTGGTTTACAAAGTTAAAGGATATGTCCATATTGTGGGGCATCTATTTAAGTAATGATACCTGGGAGCACAGGAAGGGACAATGTGTGCAAACATAAAAGAACAGCAGCAATTAGGGTCAACAGGAAAAGGATGGTAAAAAGACTGTATTCATGCATGCTTCATCAATCACTCACACTCACACACCTTTATGAACTCTCTCAGAATATTATATTCGACAGGTGAACAGGCTTGAGGAGTTGACTTGCCCACTCATGCTCCTAGTTCTGACGCTCTTATGTTCTAATCTCTGATCCAATTACAGCACAATTCTACACTTCAATGCTACACCTTGGGGTACCCCCTCAATGTGATGCTGCAGCAAGAACACAGTGTGCTTTCGGTGGCACGGTGGCTCAGTGGTTAGTACCACTGCCTCACAACGCCAGGGACCTGGGCTCGATTTGACTCTTGAACGACTGTCTGTGTGGACTTTGTATGTTCTCCCCGTGTCTGTGTGGGTTTCCTCCAGTTGCTCTGGTTTCCTCCCACAGTCCAAAGATGTGCAGGTTAGGTGGTTTGGCCATAATAAATTTCTCATAGTGTCCAGGGACGTGCAAGCTAGGTGGGTTAACCATGGGAAATGCAGAGTTTTTGGGGATTGGGTAGGTGCTGGGTCTGGGTGGGATGCCTTCAGAGGGTTGGTGTGGACTCGATGGATAGAATGTCCTCCTTCTAAGCTATAGGGATTGTGTGATTCTATGCTCAAGGACAAATACCCAGCCCAGAGACTGACCAGGCTGCATCTCTGGGCTGTTTGCTTGCTGTCATACTCTGAGCCTACCTGGTTGGTCACCATATTTTTGTCTTGCATTGCCTTGCTTGTGCTTTCTCCACTCAGCTGGAGATACCAAGTTCATGTTACTTTGCTCTAACTGTGTCATTTTGCTCTCAAAGCCAGGGAGCTTACTACGGGTTGTCTTCAGGCCTCTATCCAGTGCAGCATAGGCTACCCTAGGGGCTCCCAGCATGTTAAGTCTAGGGCAGTCTCTGATACCAGTCCAGTTCCTGCTTTGAGTAACCCATATCCTCTGTTCAAATGACAGTCAGCACACCATCCATCTTGACACCATCGGATGAAGGAGCTGCGTCCGAAAGCTAGTGTGCTTCCAATTAAACCTATTGGACTATAACCTGGTGTTGTGTGATTTTTAACTTTGTACACCCCAGTCCAACACCGGCATCTCCAAATCATGCCCAATTCTGAACTGTTTTGCTCCTTGAGTGAGAGAGGCAGGTATTACAGAGAGAAGAGTGGGTGACACCGCTATTACAAAGTAAAAACAGAAAGAATCGTGAATACTCTAGATTAGAAACAAGCACAGAAACTGTTGAAAGCTCAGCAGGCCTGGCAGCATCTGTGAAGAGAAATCAGAGTTAACGTTTCAGGCCCAGTGAGCCTTCCTCAGAACAATTCTAAGGACGGGTCAGCGGATCTGAAACGTTAATTCTGATTTCTCTTCACAGATGCTGCCAGATCTACTGAACTTTTCCAGCAACTTCTGTTGTTGTTTTTGGCACAGCCATCACGGGTGGCACAGGCAGAGAGTTATCCCGAGGGAGTGAGTTGGCCATGTAGGGTGCATTCAGGGTTAGCAGGGTGATGGGCTGCAGTGAGACTGTTGCAGCATGAATCTTGGGTAGGAGTGGGTCCAGTGTCAGAGAGAAGATGGTGGCACTGATGCTGGTGGACTGCAAATGGCTATTGAAATTCTGTCTACAGTGCTGGGAATTCCTCCAGACAACAGACTGCTCTAACCTTGGACCAGGCTGGCATGGTGTGGTCTCCACAGATAGTCATAGGTCGGGGTAGGGGAAGTCCTGTCTGCGCATCACACCGCTGGCAGAAAACCATAACCATTCCTGTAAAACAGGGTGTCGACTCCCCCCTGCTTGCCATGTCTGGGACAAACGTCAGGAACCATGCAGGGCACGTCAGGACTGAGTACTTTTCTGGATGGACAACGGGCTTTTAAAAAATGCCCATGGCATCAGGATTCCTGTCAATCCCAGGATCTCCAGTGAGTGGCACTTTGCTCTGGGAATGGTGTGTGATAAGTTGGGGCAGAAATCACATGTGTTTCTCATTGCAAGGGATTAAACACCAATTGATGCGATAAGTTTTGTCAAATATAACGAGAAAACTCGTTTGGCTTCGTAGCAAGAATCACTCCATCAAGTTTAGGAGAAGGAGAGGTGAACTTATTGAAACATATAAGATTCTTAGGGGACTTGGCAGGGTAGATGTTGTTTCTCCTTGTCCAGAGAGTCTAGAACCAGAGGGCATAATCTCAGAGTGAAGGGTTATCCACTTAAAACAGCAATGAGGAAGAGTTTCTTCTCTAAGACGGTAGTGAATCTGTGGAGTTCATTGTCTGTTGAAGCTGGGTCATTAAATATATTCAAAGTTTAAGAAACATGTTTAATCAGTAAGGGAATCAAAGGTTATGGGGGAAAAGGCAGGAAAGTGGAGTTGAGGGTTATCAGATCCGCCATGATCTCATTGAATGGTGCAGCAGATTCTATGGGCTGATTGGCCTGTTTCTGCTCCAACATCTTACAATAAGGGAATTGTTGTAGATTAATGGGGTGAACATCAGGAGATGATATCATGAAGATGATACAATGACCATGACAGACATAGAAGAAGTTAGAGAGATCAGAAACTCTAACCTCGTGTGAAGAGAATCTTGCTGTAAATGAAGAGTTCTTACATGAAAAAGACCATGGACTTAAAACAACAGCCCCAAATCTAAAAATACTAAAATTAATTATGAGCAGTGATAACATGCAACAAAATCAAGAACAAGGTGGTTCATGCAAACGATCATAAGTAATTTACGTTTGTAAGAAGCTGGTCAGTGTGTGACTGGTGATCTACAGAAACAAGCAAGAAAATGCCTTCATACTGAGATCTTATGAGAACAACTTTCCACAATATTCTGACAAAATGGTACATCCCTTCCATAAGCACCTCACAAAAAAATGAACAAATAATACTCCCTAACTTGTAAGGGTTACCTAGGATGACCACTAAATGTAATAGGATCCTCTTTGGTTAGATTTGTTGCCATTCACACTTCTGGTAATACTAAGAACTAAATAGTGAAGCAGTAACCACAACATGTCTTCAGCAGAAGTGACACATGCTTAAGTTATATTAGCTGGTTTAGTACTTGGTAATAATGAACATGCTAAGTTAACATTTAACTGCTTATCAACGTTAGCATTAGGTAAGGGACAGTGCTATCTCTTAACAGATACAAGGCTAGACCTAAACTACCTTTAAAAAACAGTCATACTGGCCTCAAAACATTCGCTTTGTTTCTCTTTCTGCAGATGCTGCCAGACTTGCTGAGTTTCTCCAGCACTTTCCATTTTTAATCCTAGACTTCTAGCATCCACAATATTTTGCTTTTATTCAACTCACTCATGGTAGCACAGTGACTGAAATCTGGCAAGTGGTAAAACAAATTACAACTGACTAGCTCCCCTCAGATATAGTCATTTATAGATCAGTAGGTGGAACTATTCCAAAACTTATAAGTTAACCCTTTCTGGCCAACTGCCGTGTACAAAACTAACCTGGTCCTCTTTAATCCCAACAGGATATTACCTACAGCTCTGTATCCAGGAACCACAACTTGTATCCCAGCCAGCATTTTTCATATAACCACATATTATTAAAACAGATCACTTATTTTAGTGTTGATTGTGAGAATTTACAGGTTGAAAATTTGTAAAATGCTTTGTTAGTGTAGTTGCTGTAGGAAACACAATAGCAAATTTGCACACAGCAGCATCCACAATGGAAGCGTGATAATGATCAGATACTTTATTCTATTGATGTGGATTGCTGTAATGCAGGAAGTGGACCCTATGTTATGAATAAGGAGAATTTGGAAACATTTGGCTTTGCCATGTTTTGGAACTGCTTCTACTGCAACACAAATAGAGGGTTGTCACTAAGCAGACAACAAGCTTAATGAACAAAGCTGATAACTGCTCTAAAGCCGCTCCATGGCCCCTGATGTACATCTGGGATTGAAAACCACCCTGACAGAAGAAGACAAAAAAATCCAGACTTGTGTCGTCCTTACTGAGAACAACCACTGGAAATGCCAACTTGGTGCTCAATTGTCATGTAAAGACAATGTTTGGATTGAAAAATCATTTATCATTTAAAAAAATTGGTGCTCACAGGTTAGGATTACTGAAAAGGTCAACTGTGCCAGAAACACATGTACCAATGACACATTAAAAAACGTCTCCGTCACTTCACCTGCTAGGGTTTGCAATCTGATTGGGGTTTCAAATTCTGAGGCATTTCAGGTGTGTAAATCAAGCCGGAATGTAAATGTGTTTGTAGCAGAGGGATTAAGACTGGGGTCAGGTGTCAGGGGTCAGAGTACAATGGAATGTATTTGACACCCGAGAACCCTACCTGTGCACACAGGTGGAAAAGATCTATTCACAAGCTTATCACTATCAGATAGTCATATAACTGACTGTCTGTTCCCCAATCTCACACCCCACCTCAAAAATGGGGCAGACATCTCCAGCAACACCCCACTCACCAAGAATGAAAATCACTCACTATCGCCCAGTTCAAATGCATTTCTAAGCAAAAGTTACCAGGAACAGCAGGTGTAACTGGTTACTATTTAAACATTCAATGTCTGTCAGTCAATAGTTGCCCTGTTAATGGAGTCATTTGTTTAAAGGCAATATTTACTGATCAAACCAATTCATTCCGTATCTATCTGACAATGTTTGTTTAAATGGGATCATTGGATAATGGGAACCTTTGCATGGCCTGTGGGGCAGCAACATTCCACCAAGGCATTCTTTACAGCAATAACAGATGAATGATGCCTGGCAGAGGAATATTGTTTCTTAATTGAGAATAAACAGAATCTTTGCATTTTCTTCAATTTTTCCTGAAAGCAATTAATCGTGACTTTCTGCATATCCTGATCACCCATTATCTGTGTGCTTATTGAGCTCTGCGACTGCCAATCCAACAATATCTCAAATTTATAATTCCCAGGATTGCATTCAAGTCTTTGCATGGCCTCACTACCTCCACTGCTCCACCACCCCCCAACTGCCACTCCCTATCCCTGCAAAATCCTCCAGTTTTACACAACTCCAATATCTATGCTCCCTTCTCTCTTACATACACAACCATTGGTAAATCTGCATTCACCTGCCCAGTTGCCAAGCTCTGGAGTTCGCTCCCTAAACATTGCCACTTTTATCTCCTTCTTTAAAAATCACAGAATCACAGAAATGTATGTTAACAAAGGGAGACCTCTGGCTCCAAATATCCATGCCAAAACAATCTTATTTCCAGCTATTGGTCTGCAGCCCGGTGTATATACAACAGTACAGCAAATCAAGAACACATCCAAATAATTTTTAAAGGTACCTGTTTGAGGCAGGTTCATATTCTCATTATTGTCTGGGTGAAAACATTTCTGAAATTCCACTTTAATATTACAGAAAGTAGTTTACATTTCTGCCTCTTGGTTTCTGACCATCTGATCTCACAACTTTAGAAAATTCAATTAAATCTTACCACTTTCTCTGTTCCAAAGGAAATAGTTCCAACCTACATAGACTTCCTGCATGGCTACTCTCTAACCAGCAGCAAATTTGTCAACTCTTTACCACAATCACAACATGTTAGCGATGTTATGACACATGTGGAGCAGGTAGGACTTGAACCCAGGCCTCCTGGCTCAGAGTTAGGGATACAACAGCTGCAACAGAAGAGCCATCCACATCCATTCTATATCTATGTTGCTAATCAACCTGCTCAGAGATATTATTATACCCCTCTGGAGCAAGTGGGATTTGAACCTGGTCCTCCCCTGAGGTAGTGTCATCGAGGGCCCAATACCCAATCTGTAATGTGGGGACTATAACTATATGCAGCTGCAGTCTAACTGGTGTATTGAGAAGAACTTCCCAGTTTTTTTATTCTGTGTCTCAATTAATATAGACTTTATTTTATTGTATATGATGTGGACATCGCTATCTATGCAAACTTTGTACCTAATACTTCATTGTCCTTGAGAAAATGGAGGTGATGCACTTTTTTGAACCACTGCAGTCCCTGTGGTGTAGATGCATCCATAGAGCTGTTGAAGATGGAGTTCCAGAATATTGACCCAATGAAAGTGTCCCATAGGTGCTATCTTTAATATGGTCTTGAAGGAATGTCTGAGACCTAATAGAATGAGGGAACCTGTGATGGATATATTAACGAATGGTTAAGAAGTTTTGAATTAGTTATGTAAATATAGGGAGTTAGTAGATAGCGAGGTGCAAGTTTTATGGTGTGTCATTAACAGAAATAAAGCTCCATGGAGCTTTTCAAGGCTCTTCTTATGTATAACATTGGTAGCAGAGGATGGTTGAGCCAAGATTGAGAGCATGATTATCCACCCCTGTTTTCTGAAAATGAGTCTCAAGACCAGTGAAAGAATTAAGTTACAATATGGACCTGGGCTGCTTCTACCAAAGAAAAAGCAAGCTTCAGCTTTAGCATTTTCATTACCAGACAGAAGCACAATAAGAGTTTTTCAGAATTGGAGCCTGATCATTTGAACATGGATGAAGATTTAGACAGATGGTTAATTTTCATGGACAAAATTCATCTAAAAGATGATTTATTGACTGCTTATGAGGGGTGATCAATCTGAAGAGGTCACGGACAATTTTTGGGTGGATATGGTGAGTTCTACAGTCAATACCAACACACACTGTGATCCTAGCTCTGTCAGTATCCCTCACCAGCTGAGACATCTGGATAGTTCTCAAGAGCAGAGGCATTAATGGATTTTATATCACTATCTCCCTATGGCTAATCACCTCGCCTTCATCAAGAAGGGCCCAAAACATCGATTCTCCTGCTCCTTGGATGCTGCCTGATCTGCTGTGCTTTTCCAGCACCACACTCTCGACCCATCTGGCATACATATGACACCAGAGCTATAGTAATGTGGTTGACTCTTTTCTGGTGTCTGCAATGGCCGTAACAAGGCGTTCAGTCCAAGACAATTAGGAATGGCTGATAAATACTGGCCTTTCCACTGATGCCCACATCCATTGAAATAATCCATTTTTAAAAAGTCAACATTGCTGTCCCTCAAAAACCAATATATCTTTTCCAGCACCACACTCTCAACTCTGATCTCTAGCATCTGCAGTCCTCACTTTCTCCTCGCAACCAGATGAGCTACAAATACTACAGTACAAATCAATTGTATTCCCTGAATTGTTCTTTTTTATTAATCTTTAATTCAGTTTAAATATGATATTTTAGTAAACTGAAATATACCAACAGATGTGGGGCGAAGGTGGATATCTGGAGTAGGGTCACTGAGTAGTAATAACCAAGTTGATTAGCTGTTCAGGTTCAAAAGGATAAATATCTCCCATGGCCCTTGGTTAAGGAACAGTGAATATTTTACAGGAATCCAAGAGAAAAGGATTTTTTTTTATTTCTGTTTAAAGAATCTCTTATATGGAAGTATTTGAAAAAAAGACTGATATTTATATTTGTATTGACTTTCCCTCGATGTAGCAGAAATAAGACCATGTTTTTCAAATGTAATGTAATTCACGTGCATCGTAGAACTGAAGTAAGACATAGTGCAGTAAACGGAACTGTAACAAAAACAGTGAACATGTTTTTGCTCTTTTTTTTGCATTTGTCAAGAATCTAATTGTGGAAATGACATTTGCTTTTTGCATCCTAAATTCCTTTTCATATGCAAACGGTTTAGAATGATTTCACAGGAATGTTTCTCTTCTATTCCTCAAATGCTAACACAGACTTATTTCAAGGAATTCAACTCCTTCCTAAGAAAAAGGAAAGTACAGTAACCATTGGGCTGCTCTCTCATCAGAGAGAGGTGATTGGGGGTGGTTTAACCTGAGAGTCACCATGCCTCAGGTGAGGGGAGAGGTTGAGAAACAGAGTCCTTTAAGGTAGCCTCAGCTGATGTCTGTTGGCATCACCCTGTTAGCCAAGTGGGTTGACTGACCAGATCACTGTCTGAATACAAATCATGTTTCTTCAAGAGCAACAAGTTCTGTTCATTGTTCTTTACATCTGGAGAATGAATTCTGGCATTGAATCTTTGGGAAAGCAATGAAGATTTTGGCTGTATCCATGAAGAATAACTCTGTACTAAATGAAGACACATCCAGTCAAATAAACCAATGATTTGGTGAATGAAATAGTCAACTGTAAGTGCTAATTCCATGACTAATATGTCTAAAAAATAAATGACTTAAATTGACATCAGCACATTGTTCTGAGAAGACACTATAAAGTGTCACAAATCATTAGTGTTTAACAGTCAGGGAAATGTAAACGTTGTGAAGTCTTTTAATCTTGTTTATAACAAGAAGATATGAAAGGAGCAAAACTCCAGTAACGCCTTGCACATATATAGTGCTTTTAACAAGATAAAAAATCCTTAACACTTCATCAGAGCTTGACTGGGCAGAATTTGATAGTTATTTCAAAGACAGGTTGGCCTTCTTTTGTGCTCTACAACTTGATGAATCTAAAGTACAGGAACTGACATCTGCAGCCTCTACATTTGTAATGTAATGTCCAATATGTAATGTACATCTCAATGAAAGTAAAAATAAATTGTACTTTTTCTTATTAAAATATGAGCTGTAAAGAACACTTTGTTTCGTACAGTTATGCACTTAATAAAAATATTTAAATGTAATAAATTGTTTGTAATGGTATCCATGTAGCATGTAGGAGCATTTGTGTCTGTCTTTATGAATCACCAACTGTGCCAAACTCGCCTTGACTGTTAATGTTACACGTGATCTAGTGATTGCATTGCAGTAAAGAAGATTGCGTCAGCAATGCCTTTGTCAACTCCACACTTGATTACTCCTCAAGCCTCCTGGGTTGGCCTCCCATCCTCCACCTTTTGTAAACTTCAGCTCATCCAAGACTTTGCTTCCCGTATCCTATTCCACAGCAACTTCCAGTTGCTCGTCACCCTTGTACTTGCTGACCAACACTAGCCCCTTGTCTCTTTGTAGTCCTGATCTTTAAAATTCACTTTGTTGTATTTAAATCCTGGCACAGCTCTGACTCTTCCCAGTCTCTGTTTCATTCTCTGATATTATGCTACTCCTCCAAACCAGATTCCTCTGATTCTGGCCTTCTGTGGACATTACTCTCTCTTTATTTCATCATTGTTGCCTTACACAATACGGGTCCCTCCTACCTCCATTACGGCATTGTCTTTCCAGATCATTTCATCTCTGTACTTAGCCAGCTTCGTCTTAAGACCCCGTGTGAAACCCATCTTACTGATCGAGCTCTCTTTCAAGTCTCCCCATCAAAGAAACCGGCCACAGCACCTACTGATTTCTACACCTATGGGTGATATTTCAGGCAGGCAATGGGGGCGGGGGGGGGGGTTCTCACCCACCAACCACAGAGCTAGTGACACACCCACACCATCTAATTAGGGGAGGGCTCACATGACTGGGGAAGACGGTATTCTCACTACGCTAGAGTATTAATCCAGAGAATCAAGTAATGTTCTGGGGGCCTGGTTTGAATCCCAGCAGGGCAGATAGTGGAGCTGGAATAATAAAAATCTAGAATCAAGATCCTAATGATAATCATGCCTATTATTTGTGAAAAAAACCCATCTGGTTCACAAATGCCCTTTAGGGATGAAAATTGGCCATTCTTACCCAATCTGGCCTACATGTGACTCCACACCCACAGTGTGGTTGACTCTCAACTCCCCCCTGGGCAATAAATACTTGCCTTGGCCACTGATATCTACATCTCATGAATAAATGAAAAATAAAATCCTTACATGGTCTAGCATGGCCTACATGTGACTCCGGCAATGAGATTGACTCTTAATTGTCTTTACGGAATTGGGATGGGCAATAAATGCTGACTTAGCCAGTGACACTTGATCTTGTGAATGCATATTTTAAAAAATTTTACATGTCACTCAGATCTTGAAGTGCTGGTGATGGACCTTCTTCAGGAGCAAGAAGTCCAGAGCAAAATATTAGGAACACCCTGCTCTTCCCAATAGCTTCCAGAGGTACATTGCAGACTGTGCTATTTAATGCCCATTTGGATTCTCAGATTGATGTTATCACAAACAGTAAATTACAGGAGAATAATAATCACCATGAGCATTGGTTCGATGCTCAAGCAAGATGCTCTTAAAGTTAAATCAATCAACACATTCCGATTATGGACAGTGGACTCCTGGAAGCAAGATATAAACTTTTCGGATTCTTCAATTCTGTCGCAGGTCTTTGCCTACTCAACAATAAACAACTTGTGTTTATAGGCACAATTAACACTTCAACCAAGGCACTTTAAAATGAGAGAAATCCAACAAAAATTCACACTATACCAAGGAAGGAGATATTTGTACAGGTGACCAGCAGCTCCTCAAAGAGTAGATTTTTAGCATGTGTCCTGAAGGAGGCAAAGTGGAGATGTTTAGGGCAAGATTCCTGAACTCAAGATCGAGACTTCTGTAAGTAGGGGATTCCATGCTGAGGTGACAGAACTAGGGGATTCCTAAGATGTAATGCAAAGTTCTCAGAGGGGCTGGAGGAGATTTCCAATAGAAACTGTCTGGATGACTGAACATATATAGTGGGAGCCTGACTTTCGAACTGAGATTCCTGACATTTGGTGCTTTCAAATTGATATTTAATGATGAAAATTGTGATGCAGGAAACATGGATGAAAACATTCCCATTTTTTTTTAAGATTATATCTATGTGATCATATCAAGAAACCAAGAATTAAATTTATTCTGCATTGGCTGAGATGACCACGAAAAGACACTTCTTCTCATCTCTTCCTTTGCCTAAGGTTTGGTGACCCTCGGGTTAAACCACCACCAGTCATCTTTCTCTCCGATGAGAGATAGCCCTATGGATTTCTGAGACTACAGTGACTTCTTCTGTAGTTGTTTTCTATGTGAATCATGGGTCCCACTTTCATTTAATTTTACATCTGATTTAACAATAAAACAGTGAAAACGCACCGAATGCGATGAACTAATACATCACATTCCCCCAAAAAAACACTGCTAAATGGTCGACATTGAAACTAACAACATTTTTATAAAGTTAAAAATCACACAACACCAGGTTATAGTCCAACAGGTTTAATTGGAGGCACACTAGCTTTCGGAGCGACGGTCCTTCATCAGGTGGTAGTGGAGGGCTATCCTAACACACAGAATTTATGTCAAAAATTTACAGTGTGATGTAACTGAAATTATACAGTGAAAAATTGATTGTCTGTTAAGCCTTTCATCTAACATCACACTGTAAATTTTTGCTATAAATTCTGTGTTAGGATTGAGCCCTCCACTACCACCTGATGAAGGATCATCACTCCGAAAGCCAGTGTGCTTCCAATTCCTGAAGAAGGGCTTATGCCCAAAACGTCGATTCTCCTGTTCCCTGGATGCTGCCTGACCTGCTGCGCTTTTCCAGCAACACATTTTCAGCTCTGATCTCCAGCATCTGCAGTCCTCACTTTCTCCTGCTTCCAATTAAACCTGTTGGACTATAACCTGCTGTTGTGTGATTTTTAAACTTTGTACACCCCAGTCCAACACCAGCATCTCCAAATCATAACATTTTTAGACTAATAATTAGCTGAAGCTCACTAACTAACATTGCTGTGTACCTTGTGACACTCGCCACACACACCCTATTGCTGTTGAGCAATCCTGCTTGACTAGGTGTCTAATCTGTGCCAATAAGTGCTTATCAGACTGGCCAAAGCCCAGCCTGTGAATCACTGCAACTCAAGTCGTGCCAGATCTTGGCATGTAGCCTCCTGTCTGCTTGTGTTTATTGTGAATAGCTCGTAAATGCCAGCATTAATCTCACTTTGAAGCAATTAACCAGCCATAGCTTTGTAGGGTAAGGGGAAAGTAACATTAATTTCTTCCAGTGAGTGTAGTCATTGCTCTGCCCTGCCATAATTTTGTCTTTCTGTTGTTAGTTTAATTTTATGGCTGACTATATAGTGTGAGGAAACTAATCGGAAATATAGGTATTTCTCATCTGCATAATAAGACATGTGCCCATACCTTGTACCCAATGCATTGTGAATTCCTTGCTGAGAGCAGGAGATTTTTAAAACATGTGTCAATTTCATCTGACTATTGAATTTTTAAAAAATGTATTCATGGGAACATGAACATCAGCGGCTGGGGCAGCAATCATTTTTATTGCCTGGAGAACCGTGGTGATGAGTTGCCTTCTTGAATTGCAGTCATCCTTGGTTGTGGGGGTTCCAGAATTTTGACCCAGCGGGAGTGAACAGTGATATGATTCCATGTCAGGATAGTGTGGGTCTTGGAGAGGAATTTGCAGGAAGTGGTGTTCCCATGTGTCTGCTGCCTTTTTGTCCTTCTATTTGGTAAAGGTCATGAGTTTGGAAGGTACCGTCACGGGAGCCTTAGTGAATTAATCCTAAAATTGTAAAACTGTATCCTAAAATTGATACACACTGCAATGATTGTGTACTGGTACTAGAGGGAGTAAATGTTAAAGGTAGTGGATAGGGTGCCAATCAAGCAGGCTGCTATGTTCTGGATAACACTGAGCTTTTGGGGTGGTGTTAGAGCTCTCTAGGGAAGTGGAGAGTATTCCATCATACACTTTCATTTTTACCTTCTAGACATGGGATAGGCTTTGGAAGACAGAAAGTCAAGTACTCATAACAGAATTCCTAGCCTGATGGACAGATTCTATCGTTTGGAGATGGCAAGGGCCTGTTTCTTTTATCGTCAAGATGCTAATCATTAAATAAAATAAATTAAGATTTCAACCTATTTGTATGTTAAAATTTGCCTTCTTTCAATTTACTACTTTTGTGAACTCCTACTCAGATTTATGAGCTTGAACTGGTCAAAGCCCTGAAATCCCCCCCTCCCCCTCCCCTCCCTAATGGCATTATGTGTCTATCTACAGAACATGGACTGCAGTGGTTCAAGATGACAGGTCACCGCCATCTTCTCCAGGCCAACTAGGGATGGGCAATAAATGCTGGCCCAGCCAGCAACACACACAACAAATGAATACATTTGAAAGAAGCATAATGTTATTACCCAATTCTTCAAACAAGCCATTGGTTAACTGGCGCAATGGCTTCTTACTGAAAAAAGAAAATGTTGAACATGCTGCAGCAGAATCAATGGGGAAACAAACAATCACCTCTACCCAATCTGGGAAAATCATATTTCAATAAGATAGTCCTTAAACCTACCTCTTTGACCAAGCCTTCAGTCAGCTGCACTCAAATTTCTTCATGTGGTTTCATGTTAAATTTTATTTGATAATGCTCCTTCAATGTGCCCTGGCCTTTCACTTCAATAAAGAAGTTAGTAAAATTTAGATCATTGTTGATTGTAGGACCTCTCTAACCTTTTCCACACAGGGCAGTAATTTCCTGTGAACACAACGCAGTCCATTATGCAAGCCAACCTTCCATCCACTCACTGCATCTATTCTTCTTGCTGCCTTGGGAAGGCAGTCAACATTATCAACCCCAATTTTAATATCTTCAAACCTCTTTCATCGAACAGAAGATACAAAAGCTTAAACACATGTACCAACAGATTTCAGAAGTGCTTCTTCCCCGCTGTTATTAGACTTCTGAATGGATCTCTCAAATTTTAAATTTAATGTTAATCTCGCTTTGCGTGCACCTTCTCTGCAGCCATAACATTGTAGTCCTTGCTCTGTTCTCTTACCCAACTGCACTTTGTATGGTATGATCTGCCTGTACTACACACAAAACAAAACTTTTCACTGTACCTAGGTACACATGACAAAAGTAAATCAAATTCTTATCATGCAAGTTTTTGTAGAACCAAATCTAATCATCATCTTGACTATTTCCCAAAGTAATTTATCTTTGTTTAAATTCCTTTCAACATTAGTAAACGTTCCATGCATTTAGTCATGCACCTCAGTTTCTTAAGAATGAAAATATAAATTCCTCTAATTGCTCATAAACGAGTTACATCATGTGCTTCACTCAGTAGTTACGCCAATCTCAATCATTACCTTCCTGTATTACGAAGAATGTAAAAGCAAAGATTCAATTTGGAAGATTTTGCAAATGATCATTATGTTCTATTTTGGGCACTTGAAATTCTAATTTCTGAACATTAGCATAAATACCAATGGAATAAATCAGCTCTTCATTAAGCAACTTGAATTTACAGGAATCCTAATAATTGATGCATATTTGGTTTCTTTGCTGCATTGGTAAATCATTAAATAGTTTTCAAAATCAATTCATGAGCTTCTATCATTGGATAATGTTTGCATACTTGAATGTTAAGTATTTCTTCTATTGTAACTGTCACATTATGCCACATAGACAATGAGATTTTTTCTTAATACCTGGTCTATCATACTTTGGTGGCAGAACAATAGACTGAATCCAAAATGAAGGATGGTTTATCACAAGAACTTGATCAGTTTGCTTTACTGGATAAAGAAATACTTTTCTTGATAAATGTTGTCAGTTTACACGTTATTCCCCAGAAACCTGGATTTTGCAAGAGGTGGTTAATTCTTTATTTGAACTTTCCATAAGAAATCACCACTAATTGAACTGTTAACCAAGTTGGAAGGTTATGTTATGGCTGCACAGGATATTGGTTAGGGCAATCTTGGAATACTGCATTCAATTCTGGTCTCCTTGCTATTGGAAAGATATTGTTAAACCTGAACGGGTTCAGAAAAGATTTACAAGGACGTTGCTGGGGTTTGAGCTATAGGGAGAGGCTGGGGCTATTTTCCCTGGAGCGTTGGAGGCTGAGGGGTGACTTTAGAGAGGCGTATAAAGTCATGAGGGGCATGAATAGGGTGAATTTCCCAAGATAGGGGAGTCTAAGCATAGAGGGCATAGGTTTAAGGTGAGATGGGAAAGATTTAAAAGGGACCTTTGGTTATGGCATAGTCTGTGTGGGAGGAGGCGCATCCCCAATTTCTCTCCTGAATAGTACGACTCTGGTTTTAAGATTTGATATTCCCCTTGGGCTAGACTCCCCCATAGAGAAATAGAGAACAATGCTTTCCTTTACCAACACAATTCTGAGGAAGGGTCACTCAACCTGAAATGTTAACTCTGACTTCTGTCCACAGATGCTGCCAGACCTGCTGAGTTTTTCCAGCAATTTTTGTTTGTCTGATTTACAGCATGCACAGTTCCTTCTGTTTTAATGCTTTTCTCTCTCTCTCTCTATCCTTGCATTTCCTTTCAAAATCCTAATTTAAAATATCAAAAGTTTCTGCTCAATCTCCTAACAAACCTGAAGGTAAGCAACCCAACACAATGGACAGAACATGACATTTGTGTTCAATATCCACCTATTCAGTGCCACATTGTACAGTACACATAACTGAGCACAGGGGGAAAATAGTTGCAGTGTCACTGAACTAGAAATCTAGAATCCCAAACTCCTGTTCTAGGTTTGAAGAGTTAAAAAGGACCCAAGGGGTAACTTTATCACAGAGTGGTGTTTGGATAGAATGAACTGCTAGAGGAAATGGTGGAGGCAGGTACAATTACAACATTTAAAAGGCATCTGAATGGATACATGAATAGGAAGGATTTGGAGAGATACAGTTCAAATGGGACTAGATTAATTTAGGATGTGTGTTGGACTGAAAAATCTGTTTCTTGTTGATTAACTATGGCAAATGGTGGAACTTAATTAGAAAAAAACCCGAAAGGCTGGCCTAATAGTATTCAGGTGATCACTGCTGCTTATCATGAAACCCCATTTGGCTCTTCAGAGAGGAAACTCCATTGTCCTTGCCGGCCCTGGTCAACACGTGACTCCAGGCCGAAAGCGAATGGGTTGACTCTTTTACGGCCAATTAGGGATCGACAGTTGCTAGTCAGCAAATCACTGGCTCTGGGACAAGGAAAAAAAACCCAGAAACTGGGCTGAGGAGGATGCTGGAAATCGTACATGAATGCTAAAGGTGTTTGAACCATTGAAATAAGTGAACATGACCCCCGCAGAGGCACGTGCATGATCGAACAAGGCTTAATAATTAATAGTCTATCCTTGCAGCCACGAGCTGAGATCACAGGAGAAGCGCTTGGAGCACATCCTCAGTCTTGCAACATATGGGGGTTGTCAGTGTGGCGTTCAAAGTCATTAAGGAAGAAAAGGGGCAGCTCCACATTACACAAAGTGAAGCAAGCTCTACTAAGGCTGGTACAACAAGTAAAGGGAGCAAGGCAGCCGAGGGGATGCATAGAAACCATTGGTTTCTGAAATAGCAACCGCATCGACTGACAACAACTCCTTTTTACTCTTTTAGGAATCTATGAAAAGACTGCAGCAGAGAGAAACTTTACGCCTTAAATTAAAATCTGGAAGTGGACAAGCAGGTTAGATAATAGGAAACGTCATTTCAATTCCATTTGCTGTGTAGGCGTTCTCGAGAGAGACGGTTTCGGAAAGTACTGAGATGAAGTAGGAATTCTAGTAGACTCCCCCAACTTGGTTTTGATTTCAAATTTGGCTATTTTTTAAAACAAGTTTTTTCTTTTGAAAAAAGACTCCGAGGGGAGAGAAAAATTTTTGTTAGTCTTCCCCTGATTTAAAAAAAAAATCAGAAATTGAGGTGACAACGCAATATTGCCTAGTAAATGTTTTACAATTAATTCGTTCAGGATAACGTTAAGTGATTTGAACTTCTTCGAGCTCGTTTTAAAACTGGTCACTCTTCCAACGTTTCAGGGATGGTTTCTGTAAGTTACACAATTCATTCGTCCAGGGTTTGTTTTTGGGGGGGCTACAACTGTGTCTCTATATTTGTTCCGGGTGCAAAAGTCAAGTGGCAAATAAATTATTTAAAAATACAATTAAATCGTTTAGTGATTAACTCTAGTCACGGGGTACATCAGCAACATGCTCCACGCTATTCATGTTTCTGGAGTACGTGTTTTAAATGGAGAGGGCGCTGTCCAACAGAAACTGAGGATTAATTACTGACTAGAGGGAATCTCAATTCGAGTTCTTAAATTCCGAACTAACGAGATGGAAACAGTTACAGAATGGGTTAATTCGGATATGAAGCGATCCCAACTCTTGTCTCCCCCTTCCCCCACCTCTTGGTTCTCAAGTGGAGAAGTGATTCAAATGTATTTTCTGTTTGAGCCCGCAATATTGAACCTGATTAACCAAACAAATAGTTGGGGAAAGCTCAGCAGGTGTGGAGAGAGCAACCCGAGTTCCTGTTTCTGGTGGAGGATTCCTTCCTCATTGCGGACTATCTGCCCCCATGTAAACCTTCCAAACCCGTGACTTCTGTCATCTCGAGGGACCAAGGGCAGCTGATACATAGGAACACCACCCACCCTGCAAGTTGTCCTCCAAGTCACTCACCAGCCTGACATGGAAATATTTCACTGTTTTCCGTCAAAGTCCTGGAACTTTCCCAGTAACTAAGTTGTGGGTGTCCTTACACCAAATGGACTAAGGGTGTTCAAGAAGGCTGCGCACCACCATCTTTCCCAGGGCAACTAGGGAAGATAATAAATACTGGCCCAGGAGAGAAGTCTTTTTTAAAAAAAAACCTGCCTCAATTGCTTTCGGTCATGTTTCGCGTGTATTTTGATGTATAGTTCGTACGGTGTTTTTTCTCCCCCCCCCCCCCCGTGATAAACCGTGTCAGCGCCAGGCTTTAAGTGGTAGCAAATGACTCTAGAGAGATTCAGCCTTGGCTTGTGCACGCCAACCCATCAACTCTCTCACACATACTGTCCTGACACACTACCAACGGGGCTAAAGTAAGACAGAATTGTCGATGCTGGAGAAACTCAGCAGGTCTGGCAGTATTTTACTGTGATGCAATGTAGGACCACCGGATGTTTCAACTCCAGGACGGGTGGGAAATAGGGCTAGTGTAACGGTCCATCCAATCAGCTACGGTGTAATAATCCATTTTTTAAAAAACCTGTTAATAGTATTGGACCTTGAGTAGTATACAGAATACTTGCACTTAAAAACTGGTCTGCTTAAATAGACTGTCTGGGCTTTTGCCTGAAATGTCGATTCTCCTGCTCCTCGGATGCTACCTGACCTGCTGTGCTTTCCCAGCAGCACACTCTTGACCACATAGAAGAAGCCATTGGCCAAGCTGTGTGTGTAATGGGAATATACCACCTTGAAGGAGGGTCCCTGAACTCGAAACGTTAACTGTTTCTCTCTCCACAGATGCTGCCAGACTTGCTGAGTTTATCCAGCCATTTCACTTTTTTAAAATGTTTCCGATTCGCGGTAATTTTGTTTTCTTCTGGTTTCTGTAGCGGGCGTTCAAAGCGCAGTGGTGTGATTGTAGTCAGTGACTCCCCAGGATGGTTCCTAATATGACATTCTCAATAAAACATCATGACTGGCCTCATTAAAGTTGTGAGTAGCTCATTTGGCCACTTACAAGCACAGCGTCCACCTACTCAGTGAAACTTGGTCTGGCCCTGACACACAGACACACACTCGCTCACGGCATCTTGCTGTATATTCGTGCCACGGACTTCCTGCGTGAACAATGTGTAATCTACTTCCACAGAGCTAGCGCCTTGTCATAAGGCAGCCTACTGCATTATTTGAGCTCCTGTATTGGAATTAACACTCCAGCGATATTTTCTCTCTCTCATGATTTAGAGACTAGCGTCGCTCTGAAAGCTAGTGTGCTTCCAATTAAACCTGTTGGACTATAACTTGGTGTTGTGATTTCTAACACTCCCTCATACGCAGACAAAAACAAAAATACTGGCTCGAAATGTTTTTATTAAGTTGTTTTTCTTAAAAAAGCTAAAATAATCGAGTCCTTCCAGTGACCCTCCGTGTTTTTTTTAATTCGATAGATGTGATTATTGAGTGCGTGTTCCTGAAGATATCGGATTTATTTCTTTAGATATTTTTATAATGGGCTACAGTAAATGATAGTGATAACTAAATTGGTCAGGATTTAGCCACGTGTTTAGCGTGGGTTCATTAGATATGGAGCTGGTTATTACTAACGCAGTTTCGGGTATGACTTTAAAATATATTTTACTTACTGTGCAGGGAATGCAATTTTCACTCATGGATACAGCGACAGGTCTGTACGGTTACAGAAACACCGTGTTTTGGACAGTGCGGAATTGGAATATGTTCCCGACTTACAGCCCAAGATTAAAAACGGGGTTTGCGAGGGCGGAATTGAAAATCATGAAGTTTCCACCCCTGAAGTTTGGCTTTGTATTAGGCGAGGAATAATGGCTGGATATCTGACCCAATTAGCTACATGTGAGAATTCTCCAGTAAAGCGTCTGAGAAGTGGGACGAAAAGTGGGAACCAGAGGACACAGCTTAAAAATACGGGGTGGACCATTTAGGACAGAGATGAGGAGAAACTTCTTCACCCAGAGAGTGGTGGCTGTGTGGAATGCTCTGTCCCAGAGGGCAGTGGAGGCCCAGTCTCTGGATTCATTTAAGAAAGAGTTGGATAGAGCTCTCAAGGATAGTGGAATCAAGGGTTATGGAAATAAGGCAGGAACAGGATACTGATTAAGGATGATCAGCCATGATCATATTGAATGGTGGTGCAGGCTCGAAGGGCAGAATGGCCTACTCCTGCACCTATTGTCTATTGTCATAAATTCCGTTGTGGATTGAAACAGTAGCAAAATAATATCATCACCCCGAGATTCTGCTCCCTCCCAAGCTTGGGGAAGGTTGACAGACTCTTCCAATAAACGTGTGATTATATTTTAAAAGGCAGTCCTGATGAGGAGTCACTAGATTGCAAACGTTTAACACTCCGCTGCCTGAATTGCTCAGTTTCTTTCTCCCAGCACTTTTTGCGTTTCATTTTGTTGAATGGATAGGATTGTCGAGGTTATCCCGCAGAGATGCGGGACGTGTTTGAGGCTCGCGCTGGATTGGAGATTTGGGGGATGGGGGAATGACACAGTGGAGTGAGGATTGGGGATGGGGGGTGGGGGGGGTGAGTTGGTGTAGTGGCAGCTGGTGCCAGGATCAAAGATGGCGAAGCAGCAGTTGTCACAGGGAGCTGGGGCTGGCTCGGCTGCGGTTCTCTGATGTGGCCTTGAGTGAGTGAGAGAGGGAGGAAGGGGGAGAGAGAGACACACACGCGGAGCGATGACGTCTCCAATCTGCTGATTTGCTACATGGAGCCGGAGAGGTGGATGTGAGCGAGTGCGGCGCGCACTGTGAACTGTTTTGTATGCTGTGCTAATAATAGCGTGCATAATTCGGTGAGTACCTCCAGACTGAGGCCGCTACTGAATGAAAAAACGATTGTATCAATATATATTTTTTAAAAAAAACCGTGTTGATTTGGAGAGAGGGGGAAGGCAAAAAGATAAGGTATGCAAAAACCAAAATAATGCAACTATTTAGCTTTTGTGATAATTTAATGGTGTTTGACTTTCTGCCTTTTTTTTGCTCTTGGCTCGCTTTGTTTGCGAAGGAAATACATTTTTGTCCGGGGAACTCTCCTGATGAGATACCGGTGTGCATCCCTGCAATAACCAACAGTGAAAGTGTGTTTTAAAAAAAAAACAGTGAGGTACATTTGTAAATGTGTGTGTTGTGAGAGCTGGCGGATCCGTCTTTGTTAGCCGGCACTTGGAATTTGAAGCTGTTTCCCGGCACAGATATGGGATCTCTCTTCCCTCTGTGAGTCTCTCCGCTCTGTCTCTCTCCCAGTTCCATCCTGCGGCTGTGTTCAGCCTTTGGACGCGGAGCCGGCTCCTGTTTACAGCCGCTTGTGTGTCTCTGTGTCTGGCTGGATGTATGTATGTGTGTGTGTCTGTTAATCTGATGGCGGAGGCTCTCCCGTTTAGAACTAGTACCGGGAGAGGGGCGACCGAGAAGCCGCTGCTGAGATCCCCCAGCTGAGATCCCGGTGGCCTTTCAGCATCTTTGTGTGTGGGGACGGTGTTAGATTTTTAAATCTCTTGCTGCTGAGATTGAGCCGCCCCCCCGGGAAAGTACCGTTATAAACACATTTCCCTGTAGTCCTTTTAAATCCCTTTTGACATCTCGGAAGGGTTGCGAGCTAAGTCAGATTTGTACATCTCTTTCTGTACAATGTTTGTTTATTTTCCCTTTCTCCAGCTACGACCCTCTTATTTTCTCCTCTTCACTCCCCCACCCGTTGTATTTTTCAACGGTGCTGATCTGACACGTCCGATTTGTGTTTGTGAAATCAACAAGAATCGAATCCCACCGGGTGTGAAACTGACCTGAAATGTACCTCGGGTGAGTTTAGGGGAGGGAGGGAGACGGGGAAGGTTAAGGATGCGGGAGAGGGATGGGTATGGAGTGAGTGGGAGAGAGACGGGGCGAGGATACACACACACTTGCTACAGCTAGCTCCGCCGAGTGCCTGTGGTCGGGGACAGATTTTTATTTCTCTCCCCTGTCTCCCACATACATACACACACAGGACTTGCGAACTTAGTGCTGATCTGAATTTGCAACTGTTTAATACAGCAGCCTTTGCCGCTGTTGGGGTAAAACGTTGGGCGTTTTCAGGATGTGTTTTACTTCAATCAGAATTGGAGATCTGATGGAGCTTTTGACATTTAAAAAAAAAGAGAGTCGCTGAATTTTGAGGATAACTTCCAGCCTCGCCGGGTTATGGTATTTCGGAGCTAAAACGCGATGTGTTTGCGCTTGGAGGGTGACGAGGCGAGGTAACCCACCGCAGACAGGTGGCAGACTACATTCAGGGGAGGGTTGAAATCTTCCTGGCTCAGTTAATGATCACAATTTACAGTGAGAGAGTTTACGTGTTGAGTGCGAGATGTGCCGACTTTAACTTAATCATTTACCCATTTCTGTTCATTGTGTATCATTCCATTTTCGCCCCAATCCTTCCGAATCCAGGAGAGGTGCTCGTCCGGGATATGAACTGATGATTAACGAGTTACGGGGGGGTGGAGGGGGGGAGAGAAAGAGCTTGAACTCCCCTCATCGTTGTTACTCAAACTCCCCCGGGGTATGGGGGGGGGGGGGGGGTAGAGGGACGGAAGCAGGAGGTGGGGAACGCTGCTCTTTTTGAAGGGCTGCCAGCAGCCGCGATGGGCTGATCGGCCGCCTGCTGGGTGGGTGAACGGGTCACCGTGGCCTGCCTGGGATTCTCCGGTACACTCGGAGAGAGAAGACGGGGAAATCCCCCGCCTTCTGACAAAGATTGAGGGGAGGCCCGGGAAGGACACATGCTCATCTGTCATTGACTTTAATCCCACCCGCCCCCCACCCTCACCCTCATTTTCCGCTTGTGGGAGAAGTTGCTCTATAATGTTGCTTTAGCTAACCTCCTTGAGGGATCCGTCTCTGTAATGGGGCGGATTTCCACCCCCGCCCCCCAACCCCTGTCAACATTAAACGCTCACAAATATGTTAATAAACGAATCTGTTGTCAGTAGAGTGTGTGGTTTTGGAGATGCAATGGATTTGTAAAGCTGATCTCTGACTCTCGCTCCCTCTCCCTCCATCTCAGTCTCTCCCATTGAGGGGCCAGTTCCCCGGGTCTGAGCTCTGTCGGGGGCTCACCAACAGCAGCCAATACCTTCCTCATTTTCTACCTGTTACTCTCTCCCTGCTTCCCCTCCCTCCCTCCAACGCTTTGAGTTGCAGCCAGGAGTCAATCAATCAATCAATCACTCACAGGTATGGATGACCCATTGCCTTTTTGCCCAGCTTTGTGGCTTTTCTCACCTTCAGAGTACAATATGTTTGAAGAGGCCAGAGACTCCTCACTAGTGGAACCTATTGAGCAGCAGGTAGGAGAAAGTGAGGACTGCAGAAGCTGGAGAGTCAGAGTCGAAAAGCTGGAAAAACCCAGCAGGTCAGGCAGCGTCCGATGGGCTGGAGATCTGATGAAGGGCTTATGCCCGGAATGTTAACTCTCCTGCTCCTCGGATGCTGCCTGACCTGCTAGGCTTTTCCAGTGCCATCCTTTTGGATTCTATTGAGCAGCAGAATCTATTGTAGATTGTGTAGTTTGGTGGCACAGATGGGCCGAAGGTTCTCTTCTGTACTGCATAATTATGATGCTAGTCTCTTTCAACATTGTGGAAGGACATTAGATTTAAGTGGAAGCTTTGTTTTTGTGTAATGTGTTGGTACTGCAATGACACAGGGTAGAGTACTGTAATAAATACCTCCCTGAGGATAGCATTGCCTTTTCAGCCCAGTGTGTACTTGTTAGCCTTTCTCAAACCTCATCAATGCTCCAATATCTGATCAGATCTTTACTGTTTTATTATACATACATAAAACAGGCTGTTTGGCCCATCAATGTCATGTCACATCCCTCCTATCTCTTTTTATCTTAATCTCTGCACTTTCCTTCTTTTCTCTCATGACTTAAGTGACTCAATGTCAGTCACCTCAACAGTTTTGAGATAAAGAGCAGGAGGTTTAGGCAGAATTTGAAGTATTTCATTTAGTGGGTATTTGGAACACACTGCCTTAAAAGGGTGGTAGAGGAAAGAATTCTCAAGGCATTCAAGAACTATCTGGACGAGAACTTGAAATATGATAGAGTGTGCAAGACGACAGGCAAGTGACGAAAAACTGTCCAGAATAGGTGGATGACTGCTGTGGAAAGGATGGGCCGAAGGGCCTTTTTTACTCCTGACTCTCTAACTACTGTGTTAGAGAATTTTTTATTCTTTTGTGGGATGTGGGTGCTGCTGGCTGACCAGCATTTATTGCCCATCCCTAGTTTTCCTTCCACTTGATGTTTCCCTCACGTTCTACGGTCTTTGGCCCCCAAAAAAAACACAAGAATACCAAGACCTTTTTGTTTTGGTGTTCTTGTGAACATGCAGATGGAATTATTTTCAAATTGAAAATATTCATGCTGTTTCTTACTGTTTTAATGCCTTCTCAATTTTTTTTGTCTTTTGCCTTCTGTCTTTTCCAACTTTCTGACCCTTCTTTCTCTATTATTTCCCTCACCTCTATTACTTTCAATTGTCCCAGACATTCCTTTTTCTTCTGTGATCCCTGTCCTCAAAGTGGAAACCCAGGGATATTTAAAAATATTTGAATGATGTGAAGATTATTCATATTCAGAGTTTAGGTAGTCTATGCATCCCAAGAAATTGAAGATGGCCATTATGCTTTGTGAAAAAAATCTGTGCTATGTCCCAATCTGCAAATTATTTTCTCGCTCCCCCCTGTTTATCCAGCCTCCCATTTTGTCCTCACTCTTCCCAGCTCAATTATTTGAAAATTGTGTACCTGGCTCTGTGCTCCCATGGATGGACATCTCTACTGTTTGTGATTGTTGGGAAAGTACTGTCACTGAATGTTTGAGTCTGTGATGCACCTTGTGGTTGAATAACTTCTGACGCATTCCTTTAGGCTACAAATAAAGTGATTCCCAAAGCAAGTCTGATACCTGCTCAAAGGAGCAATGTGACAGATTCCCAAATGTGAAGGGGGTGATTTGGGAAGGAAAACTTGAAAGAGATTCAATTCTCTTTGGAGCAATGATTAAACAAAAAATTCCTTGCATAAGATACAGTGAAATATCAAAAATTATAGATTAATGAAGACTGTAACATTCTTACAATAAATCACAAACAGATTAAGGAACTTAAATGGGAATGAGTGAAGGGCCAATTTAGGGCAGTTTGTTCAGAAAAACTTGTTTATTATAAAGAATAAGAATTCCAGAAATGAACAAGTTCCCCTCCAAACCACATCATAACATCCTGACTTGGAACTGTATCACCATTCCTTTACTGTTGCTGGGTCAAACTCTTGGCCCTCCCTCCCTAACAGCACTGTGGGTTTATCTACTCCCCAAGGTCTGCAGTGGTTCAAGAGTACAATTTGCCATCAACTTCTCCAGGGCCAATAGTGATTGACCACTAATGTTGGCCCAGTCAGCGACACCCAGATCCTCTGAAAGAATTTTAGAAAGAAGCTTGCAATTACCTACCCAAAAATGTTATGGAGGCAAAAATGTTGGGGTTATTTCAGTGCATGATTTTCAATACATGCATTTATAAAGTCTGTCTTGACCTTGTGTTCCAAAGTGTTGTGCAAAGTTTTTATCTGAAGTGTAGTCCCTGTTTCTTGTAGAGCATGGAAGCTTTAAGATTTTTTTTTTGGGGCCAAAATCTTGCTCCATTTTGTCAACTAAATTTGTAAAATCCATAATAAAATTTGATGTTTTAAAAAATTAAATTCTAGTTATTTCTCTACCTAATGAAAACAGTTGAGCTTTTCCACTGGTGAGGGATTGTTTTGGTATCAGGTGAGAGACGCTGTTCCATGGTGTGAAATCCTTACAATATACTTTTAGTGATCATTGTCTTTAAAGTTTTGTGTGTAGTCAGGAATAATAGTGCTTGAACAGGAAGTTGAAAAGTTTTTGTCATTGAGTGCATGAAGGGTGAGAAAAGGAAGGAGAGTTATCGGAACAAGGACATGAGATTTAACAGTAAATTTGTTAATTGCAACTTGGCTATTGAGTTAGAAATAATTTTAAAGATTTGAGGATACAGCTTTTGGAAGCAGTGGTTTCTTTTGTAACAAGGTGCACACATTGAGGAATGATGGATGCTTATCCATATTACAATGTACAGACATGATCAAATTTCTAAATAGTTTTTTTTACTTGCACCATCTGTACTCCTGGGGTGTCTTGAAACAGTCCTGTTTTACGGACAAAATTTAAATATCGAGAGTGTAATGTCCTAGTGAATGAGAAAACAACAAGTCTTTCACGAGCTCCATGACCAGTAGATTTTAGAAATTAAAAAGTCAATGACCTTTCCTAATAGACATCCATATTGCATGTTTTTGTTCCTTTTGTAAGGAAATTACAGCCTGTGCTCAAAATGAGATGCTGTTCTTTTTCTCCCCCCTGGAAATTAGTAATTATTTTTATTTCATTGCAGAATATGTGCCTTAGTGTTATTGGAATTGCTTATGTAAATATTGATTGTGTCTCATCACAAAAATAAAGGAATGGTTAGACAAGAAGTCATTTCCAGGAAGATGCAACTCTTATCCAGTTCATTTGGTTTAGCCATTTTCTTGTGTTTATACAGCACCTTATTACATGCCAAAGCATTTCACAAACTATTAAGTTGTTACTGGATATGTTGGATAAACATAAATGCATTTTGTGGACACCAATATACCAAGCTCCAACAACGGCTTGCATTTATAAAGCAGCCTTTTTAATGGAGTAGTACATCAAATAGATTTGAGGAGGGAAATGCAATAAAATTTAGTACTGACCATGTAAGGAGATATTGGTTGGATGACTAAAAGCCTGGTCAGATGTGGGGTTTAGTGGGCATTCTAGAGTTTAAGATCCAAAAAGCTGATAACATGGACGCCATTTGTGGATTTTTTTCTTGTAAAAGTCAAGTTTGCTTAAGAAGTCAACATTATCCCAACTAAATCTAGTCCCAACTGCCAGCAACCAGCCCCTATCCATCCAAACCCTTCCTATTCATATACCCATCCAGATGCCTTTTAAATGTTGCAATTGTACTAGCCTCTACCACTTCCTCTGGCAGCTCATTCCATACACGTACCACCGTCTGCATGAAAAACTGCCCCTTAGGTCTCATATCTTTCCCCTCTCACCCTAAACCTATACCCTCTGGTTCTGGACTCCCTCAGCCCATGGAAAAGACTTTGCCTATTTATCCAATCCATGCCCCTCATGATGGGGATATCTGTTCTGCATGGACAGGTTGAACTGAAGGGTCTGGTTCCGTGCTATACATCTCTCTGATTCTGATTAGAGGTGCACCACGATCTTTGAGGATTGTAAAGCTGTTAGAGTTGAGGATGGCGATGGGTATGGAGGGATTTGAAAACCAAGAATCATCTTAACTAGTGATGTGAATGATGAATCCCCATTTAAGGTTTTTGAGGTGGAAATGTTGACCAGGGAGAACATCCCTTCCACACCAAGTAGCTCTAGGTAAATGAGTCTCAACATAACATTCTGACAGCATGTCCAACAATCTAAGCCTTGGTGTGGGACTGGAAATCACAATCTTCTGATTCTCAAAGGTGAGAGTTTGACTCAGTTGGATGAAAATACTGGGAGTGAAAATACTTTCTCTAAATGAGAGAGTTGGAAACAAATGAAGTTGCGTGGATTTTACTTACACTTAGCAAGATTGCTTCTGCATCTTTTAAATGGTCTAAGTTAGGATTGTGGTGGCGTTGTACTGCTCTTCTTTAGAGTCAAGAAGGTTAAGGCTCCACTTAATACTCCATGCTTATAAGGATTTAATAGAGTAACTTAAGAAACTTTTGTGCTGAGCAGGGTACATAGACTCTTGTGAATTAGATAGAGAACGAGAGAATGAGAAATTGAATGCAATACAGAGTTGTTGTGACCTGGCACATGGTGTGTGAAAGGCCAGTGAAAGCAGATTTAATAGTAACCTTTTTCTAATTTGGGAATAATGGATAATACTTAAAGAAAAGAGGGAGTGAGCAGAGCAGTTGTTTCAAGAATGGCCTTCTTCCAACCCGGACTATTCTATGAAACCTGCTGCTTGGAAAGCTTGTTTTCTTCAGTGTCTACAAAGCATATTGCTAATCAAGGTCATGTCAGTAATAATGACTGGATGTAAGGGAATTGTGTGTGCTGAATGTCACTTCAATTTAGGTTCAGTTAGTACGAGTCCACTAACATGATACATTTCCAATGTTGGTGGGACATGTACGTTTTGACTGAGGTCAGTTTTTCTATCTCTCACTCCGTCACCAATATTAATAGTTTGCGGTTTTCATATTTTTTTCAATCTTCTGTTTTGGAGACGGTGGATCAGAGAGGAATTTGCAGGCTAATATGATGGGTAAGTAGTATACATACCATACTATACAGTTGGGTAGGAGTGGAGGACGTGTATGCAGCAGGGAAGTGAGATTGAACCCACAGAGCCCAAGAATCCTGGATATCAACTCTGAATTCTGAGTGGGACCATTGTCAGCTCTTGGTGGAACTGTTTGGACTCTGCAGCAGAAATGCTCCCACTGAACATTAATCTCGCTCCATTCTCTACCGGTGTTGCACAATCCAGAAATCGCTCATCAACCAATAATTCACAGAGCCTGATGAAATACTACTGCTTTGCATTTTATCTTTTTCTACATTTACTGTGTCACCATGAAGACACAGGATCCCACATTTTAAAATAAAATACATTTATTCATGGGATTTAAGTATTGTCGGCAAAGCCAGTCGTTCACATCCATCTCTAATTGCCTTTAAAAAGCTTACAGTGGGTGCCGTCTTTAAGCTGCTGTAAATCAGATGGTGAAGGTACACCCACAGTGTCTTTGGGGAGGGCGATTCAGAATTATAAATTTGTGATGAAATGGTTATTATAGATGATTTGTCTCCCGAGGGTGGTGGCATTTCCGTGTACCTGTTGCATCCTGTCCTTGGAGGTGGTGGAGTTTGTAGGCTTGGAGAGTAGCAAAATCTTTGGTAACGCTGCTAGTGAGTTGTGTGGGTGTTACACATTAAACTCTTCTGATGTAATCTACTTGTGCAATATTCTCACTTTTCCTGGAGTCTCAAACTCCTTGTAAATTCTTCCTGGATGAAGGGCATTCAAAGATTCCATTTTTCTGCTGGGGATTCTGCTGATGAACTTGGCTAGTTTGGTGAAAACCTTGACAAGACATCAATGACTGTGTGCTGTGCAAAACTGTCGCTCATCATACTTTCAGCAATGTTTGCTATTGCCATCCTTTCTGTCCTGTCTGTTCCGGTCATGTTTTTCACCTCTTTAGAGATGGTGTGAAACCAGTGTCAGAGCATAGGCACCCATCTGTATTGTGCATTCACATGTAATCACTCAGTTCTTTCAGCCAGTGGATAACTGGAGATGGTTGTGTGAATTGGTGATTGTCCTTTTGAATAACGTGGAATAACATGATCAGATCTGGATAGATTGAAGACATTGGGGCTCTCCTGTAGAAGAGAGATAGATGAAGGGGTGATAAAATGGAAATCTATTCATACTATGTCACTCCTATTACAAGGTTTAAACTGTAGAAGTGTTTCCACTCAGGGGTTTGAAACTTGGAACCATATTTATATGATGGCTATAAATCCAATGGGACAGAAAGTCCTCTCACCCAGACAATATGGAACTTGTTGCTATAAGATATAGTTGAAGCAAATTGGGTAATGCATTTAAGGGAAAGCTAGACAAGATTGTGGGAAAGAGCTAGACGGGTAACTTGATAGGAGAAGGGGAGGCATTCATGTAAAGCAGGTGGGGCAAATGGCCTGTTTTGCTCACGCTATGTATTGCTTGCTCCCACACCTTTCCTCCATTTTATGCAATTAAAGTTTCTCACTGTGAACTTAACCATTAGTAATGCTGAGTGACCTTTGGTATGTTTTTGTTGTTGCTGGGGTGTTAAAATCCATGTTGTGGTCCACGTTGTTCTGATGTGATCCCACCACCAAGTGACCATGCAATACCGCCTGAATTCTAATCGAAATATGGCTCCGTGGGTTGAAGGTTGTTCTCAAGACATGCTCCGTGTGGTGATAGTATAATCAGGAGCTGGATACAACAGGCCAAGATGAGTTAGTTGTTCTACCCAAGAATATTTGGCTTTGATGAGCCAAATGTTAGCAGCCGATTTGGAGCCAATTGGAATGGAGCCATATCAAATTACTGAAAGTGAAGGTACCAATGGAAAGCATCAGGGGATACGTGACTCCTTCGTTTCAGGTTTTATGTAACACTTGTGTTTGTGTCTTTCACACGATAGAATTCTATGGTACAGAAGGAAGGCATTCAGCCCTTTACTGCTAACACTCTGTCTAAAAGAGCTATCAATTCATCCGGTTTCTCTGCTCTTTTCTCAAAAAGGAATAATAAATATAGGGTTAAGTGTGTCTTTTTTGAAACTAATGATTAAATTTGTTTCCCCCACTCTTGCAGGCAGTGCAGTTCAGGTCACAAAAAACGCACCGTTTTTGCCAACTATCTTTTAAAACTGCTGTTTTTGTGGCTGCTGCCTCTCGTGCTGTCTCTTTCTTCTCTTTCACGCCCTTGTTCTTTGCATTCTGCACACCTTCTTCTTGGGGTTTAGTTGGATTGCAGTGGTCAATAAAGGTGGGTATTGTCCCTACGCTGGATTCCGATAATATCTCTGGGCACTCACTAAATTGCATTTTGTTCATGCCATACTTCAATCAAATTACCACCTTTCTTTGTCCTGTGGAAATTTCAAATAATTAATCTTGGCTATCAAAGTTTATCAGGGATAGTGATCGTATTGGCTGGTAATTAATTTAGGAAGATGGAAGGTTTTGCCTAGTGCTGCATCTGGGAAAAAAGCAGGGTAGTAAATAACCTTCACGAAAAGCATTTGTCACCATGGATTAAATACTATATTTGTGGCTATATTGATTTATGACTAAAGCACTTAATGTTCTACAGTCCAGCACATGATAAACAATAACCAGAGTTTAGGATGAATTCTGCAAGGGGAAATAAAACTATAGCACAGTTTTGGTACTTTAAATTAAAGGGCTACCTTAAACAACTATTTAAAAATTCTCATTTTCTAGAAAAGGCTACAGTTTGTGTTTGTTCACTTTGAAAAAATTCAATCATAGGATGTGAGCATCAGTGACTAGGCCAGCATTTATTACTGATCCCCAATCGCCTAGGAGACAGTTTAGAGTCAATTACATAGCTGTAGGTCTGGAGTCACATGTAAGTCAGACTAGGCAAGGACAAAAATTTCCTTTCCCTAAAGGACTTGAGGGATTACGGAGAGTGAGAAGGTGGAGAGAGGTGAGGCAACGTAAATAAGAGGGACAAGTTCCAATTGGAAGTGTTGCTGGACCAGGAGCCAATATTGCTCATCAGGGGGTGATGGGTGATTGGGAGATGTTTCATGCTCTGGTATGGGGTGGCAGAGTTTTCGTGATGTTGTAACCAATCCCAGGCATATCACAAATGTGCTAAGGCAATAACCACCACCTGAGCAGCAAAGGAGAAATTAAGAAGAATGGCCAAATAAGAGATTTTTGAAATAGGAGGGGAAGATGACAAGAGGAGAGAGTATTTTTTTAGGAACCATTATATCAAGGTTTTGCCTCTGAAGGTGTGATTTGAGATCAGGGAATGGGGTATTGAATTGTATGAGAATCCTGAGCAACAGAATGGAGGATTTCATAGGATTGGGCAGTCGCGCTGAAGTGGATGGGGTGGGGTCATGAAAGGACTTGGAGACAAATATCTAAATCTAATTTGCCTCGGAGTCTGGGTGGGCTATGTGGGGTATGGGGGAGGTGAGAGGGAGTTGCTTGACAGTGGAACTTGCTTTCCGTCAAAGTATTAGTCAGTTCTAAAATTGTTGACTTTTTGTTCCTGCAGATAACTGAACACCTGTACGCTAAGCCGTGTAACTAACTGCCACAGACATCCTCATGAGTTGGTCCAGCGTACAGCAGAGTGGTGGATTTGATTAAAAATGGGATTAATAAAGCTTCAGAACCCCAGCCATCCCTCGGCGCTCCTTCACAAGGCCAACCAGATGCGACTTTTGGGGACTCTGTGTGATGTGGTGATCTTGGTGGATAGTCAAGAATTTCATGCCCATCGGACTGTCTTAGCTTGTACGAGCAAGATGTTTGAGATTTTGTTTCTTCGCAACAGTCAGCATTACACCTTGGACTTCCTTTCACCAAAGACCTTCCAACAGATTCTCGAGTATGCTTACACTGCCACGCTCCAGGCGAAAGTTGAAGACTTGGACGATCTACTGTATGCGGCTGAGATCTTGGAGATTGAGTATCTGGAGGAACAGTGTTTGAAGATTCTAGAGACTATCCAGACCACAGATGATAATGATGCAGAAATGACAGTCACCGAAGACGAGGATGGAGGCAAGACCAAGTTTAACAAGAATATATTGGTGACAAAACAACTGTCTGGTGAAGAGGTTGGCTATATGAGTAATCAGGCTGTACCAGTCAGGACAATGGAAGAACAAAGCCCTTCTGTCTCCACATCATTTGGGCTTTCAGCAATGAGCCCCACCAAAGCTGCTGTAGATAGTCTCATGAGTATTGGACAGTCAATTATTCAAGGGTCTTTACAACAAGCCTCAGCAGATGAAGCATTCACTGCTGGGGAGAGGCATACCATGCTAACTGAAGTCAAGCACGAGATGATGCAGGTAGAGGAGGGATCCAGTCCCAAGACTGGCGAATCGGGCTCTTCAGCAGGTGAAAAGTTATCTGACACAGATAGGTACAAAGAAGCCCCTGGCACGCCAACACGTAGCAGTGTCATCACCAGTGCCCGTGAGCTGCACTATGTTCGTGAGGAAAACTCTGGAGAGCAAGCTCACGAGGCAGGGCTGGGTATACAAGGCAGCTTGGAGAGCAACCCCAACATGCAGGCTGAGAAACATGGCACGTTGTACCCTGTCCAATTCAACCGCAGAACTGACGGTCTGTTGGAGGTGCCTACTTCCTTATCCTCTGCTCTCCACGTGCAGCCTACACTCTCTGTGGCTATGGACTTTACTGGTTATGGGGGGCTTCTGCCTCAAGGTTTCATTCAGAGGGAACTTTTCAACAAATTGGGCGAGCTTGCAGTGGGCATGAAGACAGAGAATAGATCTGCCAGTGAGAGGTGTAACGTTTGTGGCATGGAGCTATCAGATAATGACGCCATTGAACAACACAGGTAAAGACATTGCGACCATGCCTTGTGGCACTCCTTGAAGGGTTGTTTAGCCAGTGGCAATGCACCCAGTCCTTATTCCGATTATTGGGTGCTGGCAAAGGGAACTGATGAGAGGTTACAAATGGGCAGCTACGAGAAAAATGAGAAGGATCTTTACAGAGTCATAGGATGTTAAGAGGCTTTTTTCTTTAATTTGAAATTTAAGGCCTGTCCATCTCCTCAATCTTGCTCCTGTATCTTTCTCCATGAACTGTCAGTTCTGATCCTGGTCGCCAGCTCACAGTCTAGGCCCTTTTAAGTTTCCCGTTTTACAAGCAGCTGTCTAATACCCTTTTAAATAATTTATGAACTCCACGACATGTTTTATAGCATACCACTCTCTGCTCTAACCAGCTTCTGTGCAAAAATCATTCTTTTTTTTTCTGACCTCCCCATTTGTCTCTCCGATAGTCTACAACCAGCAACAGTGGAGATAGACAAACATCTTTTTAAAATATAACTAAAACTGACCGGTGTTTTCGTTTTAATGGGAGCCTCTTAGATGGGTTAGGTATAGAAGGCTTAAGGGGCTAAATGGTCTACTATTCCTATGGTCTCATTAGCATTCAGCTTGGAGTGGGAGAAGATTTGTAAAAGACTCTGTTTAACATAGATGAACGTAAAGTACAAGATGGAAAATGAAACCGCATATGTACTCCATGAATGCCGTAGGATTTGTTGAAGATTCAGTAGAAGGAGTGCTCCTAGGCTCAAGAACTGATGGGTCCAACCAAAGGTAGCACAGCATAGAAATTGTACGGGCATCCAAATAGATGGTTTTCCTTGTCCATACTTGTTATCCTTAAGATCTGTTTCTGTTAGTAGTATTCCTTGGGATGAGTGAGGGTAATACAGTCTGTCAACCATTGCTTAATCCTGAAACCAAACTGTCCTTCAACTTTTCCTGGATATTATCTCGTGGGATCCAGGACTGCACAGTGAAAAACTGGTATTGGTTGGTTTCGTTATTGAAGGAAGGTTTAGCGAGTACAAAATGCATGTATTCTGAAGGATGCAGGTTGTATGTAGCAGGCAGTAGAATGTTGTGTCACTGTTTCTCTCAGTCTCTCATTGATCAAATTTCTCTCTAATGTGAGGCAATAATGGAACAATGTTCCGAAAGGACTTCAGCTCTGTTGCAGTGTACCAGCTGGGGGACAGCACTGATGGGTATAAGTCAATTCCAGTAAAACAGGGTGCTCTCTGAATGGAGGCACAGTGTTGTTGGGCACACATCTACAGTTGTACAACACTGGGATATGTTTGTGGTGTAAGCAAGAATGTCACTCAAACAGGAACCAAATGAGCTCAGATTTCTCTGAGCAAGGGGTCAAAAATTGGATTTTTCTGGATCAGTTTGTCAATTTAATGGTTCTAGAAAGCGCTTACTGTCAGCATCCTCCCCAATTTTGAAGAGGCCCTTGTGCATTTTGCAATGCACGCCTCCCACCATCAACCAGATTTGCCTTGTAACAGATCTCCCTGTCAGAGATTTGGAGCCTGTTAATTGACTGAGTCGAAAATAGAGGCGTTGTCCATTTTGCTGGTGGGTGTGGTTCAGCTTAATTTTGACCAACGCCAAACGTTCTTGCTTTGAGACAGTCTAACACCAGTCTGACATATCTCTGTTAGGGCAGTAGAGAATAGTTTTGAATCCTGATGAAAGATTCTAACCTGAAACGTCGCCTCCCCTTCTCCTCTGCTGCTTGACCTGCTGTGCCTTTTCCAACTCAAGCGTTCATTCACTCTGAGCTGGAGTCTGGCACACTCCTCCTGCTGACAATGTAATGTGGACCATGAAGTGACCCACATTGAAAATACTTTCTCTTGCAGCATTAATACTGAGCAACACAGAGGAAGAGGTTGAATAGCCATCTTCTGTGCTGCCCACTCTGATTTGACCATGTTCAGATGCGAGCGGTGGCGTGGAGACTTTGCACCTGGAGTCAAAGACATTTGTGTATAACCCACCAGAGTTGAGCTTCAATAGAAGCAGCATGATGTGATTGTTAAAAATACAAACCCAGTGTGGAGAAGTTCCGTAGGTTTGTTTGGCAAAAGCAGCGGAGAAAGAGTTAACTTTACAAGTCCAATTTGATTCTTTGAAACCTCCTCAGAGAGGTCAGCTCCAGGTTTTCTCCAATCTCTTCACCTGTGACAGGTGGCTGAACATACAGCTAAGAGTGTGGTGTGAAATGTGCAGCACGCACAGGCAGGTTTACAACGCTGGGCTGTCTCACGCCAGAGCGAATGGTTACAAATACGCTAGACGGGGAGGATGTGGGTTTCCAGCCCTCCCCTCCCCTCCCACAAATGATGTGGCTCCTCTTAACACATCTGCAGACGTTGTGAGACCTTTCTTTACTGACTTGTGAAGGACAGCATGTTCCACCGTTGGAGTTGAGAAATAAGTGTGGGGAGTGTAGGCTGGGGATTTTGGGGGTTTGAAATGGAGGCATTATTAATTCCCGGGCTGGTCAGCAAGTAGAGCCAAAGCTAGTTTGTGGAAGTCCACTTTCAGGTTGGGTTTGCTTGCCACTGGAACCCTGATATCTGGTCGCTAAGGCCTTGCTGAAGGTGCAGATTGCTTCTTGTTCCTGAGCAAATGCCTTGGTTTCATTTGTTCCTCATATTGCTGCCAAGGGTGATGGTGTAAGTTAGTCTAATTAGCACAGTTTACAACGAGCAGTGTTGTATTTTGGAATCCAGTTACCGAGGACTGGACTGTGGTGACTCTAATCTGCAATAGGTGAAAGTGAGGACTGCAGATCTTGGAGAGTCAGAGTCGAAAAGTGTAGCGCTGAAAATGCACAACAGATCAGACAGCATCCCAGGAGCAGGAGAATCCTCATGAAGGTCTTATGCCCAAAACGTTGACTCTCTTGCTCCTCTGGTTTTGCCTGACATGCTGTGCTTTTCCAATGCCACACTTTTAAACTCTAATTTGTAATAGTCAGGACCATGGTGGGGTAACAGTGCCAACTCCATAATATCTTGCTGGGTACGTCATCGTCATGTCTGTGTGTCTACTGCAGATAGTATTTGCAAGATCTGGTTATACTAGTTGAGAAGTCACATGAAACTAGGCTATAGTCCAACAGGTTTATTTCAAATCACAAGCTTCTGGAGTGCTGCCCCTAAAGAGCAATCCACCAAAAGCTTGTGATTTCAACCAAAACAGTTGTCATATAACCTGCTATCATATGACTTCTGACCTTGTCCACCACAGTCCAACACCAGTATCTCCACATCATGGTTATACCAGTGTCAGTACTTCTCAAGGTGATAAGATGTGATCAATCAGATCATCCTTACTTTTGGAATATTGCGTGCAATTCTGGTCTCCCTTCTATAGGAAGGATGTTGTGAAACTTGAAAGGGTTTAGAAAAGATTTACGAGGATGTTGCCAGAGTTGGAGGGTTTGAGCTATAGGGAGAGGCTGAACAGCTGGGGCTGTTTTCCCTGGAGCGTCGGAGGCTGAGGGGTGACCTGACAGGTTTATAAAATCATGAGAAGCATGGATAGGGTAAATAGACAAAGTATTTTCCCTGGGATGGGGAAGTCCAGACTAGAGGGCATAGGTTTAGGGTGAGAGGGGAAAGATTTAAAAGGGGCCTAAGGGACAACTTTTTCATGCAGAGGGTGGTGCATGGATGGAATGAACTGCCAGGGGAGGTGGTGGAGGCTGGTACAATTACAACATATAAAAGGCATTTGGAAGGGTACCTGAATAGAAAGGGTTTAGAGGGATATGGAGCAAGTGCTGGCAAATTGGGGCAGCATAGTGGCTCAGTGGTTAGTACTGCTGCCTCACAGTGCCAGAGACCCGGGTTCAATTCCAGCCTTGGGCGATTGTCTATGTGGAGTTTGCATGTTCCCTTGGTGTCTGCGTAGATTTCCTCTTGAGTGCTCCGTTTTCCTCCCACAGTCCAAAATTGTGCAGGTTAGGTGAATTGGTCATGCTAAATTGCCTATAGTGTATAGGGATGTGTAGATTAGATGCATTAGTCAGTAGTAAATACAGGATAGGGGAATGGGTTTGGGTGGAGGGTTGGTGTGGGCTTGTTTGGCTGAAGGGCCTGTTTCTGCACTGTAGGGATTCTCTATAAATTTAGGCTATCTGGTCAGGATGGACGAGACAGACCGAAGGGTCCGTTTCCGTACTATACATTTCTATGACAGACTGAAATCTTGCTCCAATTCTTGCGAATTTCACTGGGGGCAGTTCTGATGGTGTCATATCTTCTGAGGATAGCATCTCATTCGGCTGAGCGACTTTGCATATGAGTTGTATCATGAGTTACACACTAATGTGAAACTTGAACTAATGCATCAGTGGAAAATGTAACAATTTTGGAGAAGAAAAATCACCGTTTTAAGAGCAATTGGCATGTGATCTCATCAGGGAACTCAGAATTTATTGCTTGAAGAACGCAGCATACCCACTTTTTATTCAGCTGTCCGTGGTAATAGTCTGGGCTGCACTCCCTGAAGAGACCCTGGAACTAGATAAAATAGTAACAGGACAGGTGAATATATGTTTAAACACAGAACTATTGAAGGTCATGGGGAAAACCATAGGGATATGGGATTCATTGAATAGCTCTTTCAAAAAGCAATGCAAGACGGAGTGCCCATCTCCTGTGCTGCAAGATTCTGCGGTTGTTTAGGAGCTTAGGATACAGGGTCACTTGCTGTTGTGAAGCTGCAAATTAAAATGCATTGGTATTTGCTTGAAGATGCAGCTTTATGGGAACTCTCTCCGTTCGGCATGTGTAACCTCTGCTGTTGATGATTTCCGGATTTTGAATGAGATTCCTTCGAGAAACCCCTTTAATCTCCACCCCCCCTTAATCTTCTCCCTTCCCGCTACCATTCCCTTCCCTGTGTTTTCACTGCTCGCCTTATTAGTGGCACCTGGTAATGGAGCCTCCTAATCGAAACCAGGATTCTCTTTCTTTCTGCCTGGCCGGTGACAGACAGCTTTGTCAGTCCGAACATGCAATGCTAGGAAGTCCCATTAGCTTTATTGCTGGAAGATCCTGAGCTGTTCAGGAAATGAGTGCTGCAGTTAGGCACAAAATCCTGACCTGCTCGTGTAACCCCTGGTCATTGGGAAGACCTCTGTCAACACACTGGGGATTTCTGTTACTCTGGTTCTCGTCTGGAGTCCTGAGGTTAACAAAAAGTCTATAGATTGACATTCCTTTGGAAAGAAATCAGCTTGTGACCTCTGATTTATTCTTTCTACGAGAAGCATGAGGTGTTTATTTTTTTTTTGAAACTTGATGTATAATTTAAGACCTGTGGTAATGTAGCCACTTAGATTTTCAAATAGTGTTAAAATAGAACTGTAGAGCAGAACATATCCCACTGAATTTTTTTTTTTCAAATATTCTCTTCCCTCCATAACTCATCCCCATCCCCCACTATCACCAGTACACTCTTGCTCCAACCTCCACCACTACCATCACCAACTTCACCACCTCGTGGTGATATCTACCAGGATACTGATACACACTGACTTGCCCATGTCACCTTATATATTTATATATATGTTCAGGCTGGAATATTTGGTAAAGGAGATCAACTCATTCAAAATTTGCTTTTATGCTTCTAACCCAAAAGGCATTACTTCATAAATCATTGTGTCTGGAGATTAGTTATTTCCTCTAAAACTCTGGTTTTGTATTGACGCTGTCCTTAAATTGTCCACTGGAAAAGTTCAATCTGAGCATTTTCTATGTTTTCCATCGATCAGACTGTGCAGATTGTCTCCCTTTTATGCTCATCGAAAATGTTAGAAATGTGAAATATAGAGACTGTAAAATATTGAGAATTTGGAATTCATTTCCCACATCAATTCATTATTGTTCATTTTAGGGAAGCTAGATAAAATTGAGGGAAGAATAAATAAAAGGGCAGGAGATGAAATAAGTTGTGGGGAGGCTTGTGTTGAGCATAAACCTCAGTATAGACCAGTTGTGGCCTGTTTCTGTGCCGCGTCGTTGCGATTTTATAATGAAACAACTACTGCACTATTTTTCATGGAGTGCTGCTGAATTAAGCATTTACTCATTCAAAAGGATGGGCTGTGAATTCCAACTAGGTTGGTTTTGGTAACTTTATTTTGGGGACAATGAGTTGATTTTGGATAGATTTTAAAATTGCAAATGCAGGATAATTTTTTTTGCATTTTCTCTGAGATTACAGAATCTGGGATTTGCATTACAGAATCTGGGATTCACAAGGTCAAACTGGTATTTTCTGAAATAAACTAGACTGATGAGTGAGAAGCAGATTTGTTGTTTTGTTGGGTGAAAAGCTAACAGCGCATTAAAGAGTTCAGTAAAGTCCATAGAAAAATTGAGCCCTAGAAATACTTGACAGGTTTTGAGCAGGTTAAATTTAAAAGCTGTTTTCTCTTTCACATTAGTTCAGTTCAGGAAATAATAGTTTTCAGGCAGCTTTGCTTCTCTGTTCCTGTAGTCTGGGTTATGGTATAATTTAATGCTCTTTGCTGTTGACTTGCATTTCCCTAATTTGTCTCTCTTTGAACATTTCTTGAAAGGGATTTCAGTGTGTGTAAATGATGATGCGGGCTTGTAGTAAGGTACTGAAACCTCATAAACTTATTTATTTGAAACATTTTTAGCTGAAATGCTCATGTTTATTTGGTTCAGTGTCAATTCAGTGCTGTTTGAAAGGAAGTTTGTTGTACAAGTAAGATTTAATGATGACTTAATTACTGAACCTCAAGTAAATTTTGTCTTAATCAGCACCCCCACCCATTATTATCAGGACTGGATTGTTGAAAATAGCTGTAATTTTAAAATATAAAATTGCACTTTGTTTCAAATATATTTGAATGAATTTAAGCATTCCGAGATACCAGACTAATGAATTATTTTGACCAGGAGAAATGATCTTCAAAATTTAAATAATCAAAATATTAGAAAGAATGAAAGTGAGAAAATCATTAATTTCTTAGTGCCTTTGATTTGTCTTTAAGTTGTAACTTTTATATAATGGTGGATGTATCAATTGCATCGTACAACATGTAAAACAGAATCCTATTAATTACTTCCACAATTGACCTGGCAAAATTTCTGTTAAAATTTAGGTAGTTATGCAGATGGAATCTTGCATTGTCGATTTGTTTTGAGTGGCAAATTAGCAAACGTAACCAGGCAGTCTGTACGGGCCACGCCAACTCCTTTTACAAATGTTTAAAATATTTCTTCGGACTTAATTTTATTGGATGGCAGCTTGAAGGTATATCATGTTCAACTCTATGTAATTGCTTCCAGATATAACACAGGGTTATGTGTGTTAGAATGAAGGGTCTGGTAAGTGCTAGCTTCCTGTGTAAATTTGGTTATTCTATTCATTCTGGGCAGTCCTGGACTCTGTCATTCTTTTTCAAAAGTGTTTTCCAGGTTAGTGCTAGAGCACAAATTAATTCAGACTGAGTTAATAACTTGACTAGATTTCAAATAACTTTGTGATTTCCAGAAGAGAGAAACTAAAGAGTTCGAGTCAAAATTCAACAATTTTGTCCTAATTTTGTTTGCCTTCAATCCTTAAGTTGCTGTTTCTTCTTAGGATACTTGTCAATCACATTTTTTCATCTTGCTTTCCTATGTTGTTGCCTCTGTATTGCAGTAGCTGCAAGTTTACTGTCCTCTGCAACCTCACATTCTCCCTGTGTCTTCGTGGGTTTCCTCCGGGTCTCCGGTTTCCTTCCACAGTCCAAAAACGTGCAGGTCAGGTGAATTGGCCATGCTAAATTGCCCATAGTGTTAGATTAAGGGGTAAATGGAGGGGAATGGGTCTGGGTGGGTTACTCTTCGGAAGCTCGGTGTGGACTTGTTGGGCCGAAGGGCCTGTTTCCACACTGTAACTAATCTAATCTAATCAGAAATTTCAGCAGAAAATCTTAAAAGGTGCCTTTAACAGCATGTGTACATTACATTTTCAATGTTGACTTTTATTTTCTTAACCCTCTATATTTCCATGGAGTTGCTTGCAATGCTCCACTCTGTTCATTGAATCCTAGAATCCCTACAACGTGGAAGCAGGCCATTCGGTCCATCGAGTCCTCACTGACCCTTCAAAGAGCAGCCCATGCAGATCCCTGCCTGCACATCTTTGGAGAGGGTAGGGAAGCAGGTGACCATTCCCCTCTTTATTTTCAGATCCCTCCAGGGTGTTGCCCCTAACTATCCTGTCAATCACGTCTGCACCCTTCCCCTTCTGGCCCACTGCTCATGGCCAATTTATGACTCTGTCACTCGTGGCCCGGATGTCCAGACCACAAGCTCTGGGATTTCTTCCCTAAATTCCTGAATGTCTCTTGCTTCCTTAAGGTGCTTCTTAAAGCTTTTCTGTTTTGATAAAGCTTTTTGTCATCTGTCCGAACATCTTACATGGATTGTTAACCTTCTTTTGACAAGATGCCCACAAAGTGCTGTGGGACGTTTTGCTACTTTTAAAGATGCTATGGAGTTGGAATGGCCACCGCAAGATGTGGGAATGGAATTTCACTTATCTTCTGTTTGGTATCATGCTTTTTTCATATTGCAGGATGTGTACATCGTCTTATCTGCCAATGGCGTTCTGGATATAAAAATGATTTTGTCGGTCATTCATTTTATATTCCTATGCAATGAGTAACCTGTCTGTGGGTGCATGCTTAACACTGATTGAAACCAAGGGTTAAATGGGATACATAAAGCATTAGTTCAATTTGATAGATATAGAAATATAGACTTGAGGGAGCAAAAGGGATTTGTTCCTTTTTAAAACCACAACTTAATTGAACATTGTAAAAATTGGTGATAAATTTTAGGAAACATTAAAAGTGATATTTGGAAACTAATGGGTTAAGACTGCACAGTCTGCATGGTTTATCTTTTCAAAGATTCAAGCAATGGTTTTTTCACTTCCTATTATGCTAAGCCCCGTAGAGTGCTTTGCCCCACTTGCAGCACCCTCCCTGAACGGCTGAGATCATTGCCACTTGTAGCATTTGTATGTCAGAGCACTGCTTTTTACAGCTTCTGTGGCTGAGTTTTAGTTTTTCTGGCATGGGCCCAATATTTACATTCCTCTCTCTTCCATACACACACTCGGGCTTTCTATCCCCTCCTGGATGTATGCACCATCTCGAAGATCTGAAAGCCAGCAATTATCAGCAGCTTGTAATCCCTGTAAGAGCTCCTGAAGGCAGGCGGAGTGATAGTGCGTTTTTTTGTTTGAAGAACTGCTAGACTTGTGGTTATGCGTGTGCAGGTCGGAGCTCCCAGGTGCAAGTTATTGAATAAAGGGTTGCGCTCATGACCCTCTTGAAGGGTAGATGTTTGCTGCTGGTTAGGTTGTTTCAAGCGATCTTGTCCACAAAGGAATTTGCACTGGGACTTATCTTGGATTCATTTTGTCTCCCCAAGTACATATATTTTTAAAATGAATGGAACGTGAACATGGGAGGTGCAGAATAGGGGATGCAGGGGAAATGAAAGAATTTGTTCATAAAATGCCTCATTATCTTGGCTGTCATGCAATGGATAACATAAAGGTAAAAGACCAGACCAATTTAATGTATATTATTCCAGCACCAGCAAAGTTTTGCATTTGAATGTTTTCAGTTGAATATGAAGGTAGAAATATGATTTGATGGAGGTTGTTGTAGGATTTGGTATGAAGGGAGAAACTATTTTCCTGGGATATAGCCTTAACGTTTGAACCAGACCACTTTGGAGGGCAAATAATTGAACCCTTTCAAAACTTAGGCTACTAGACTTTTGCCTGTTTATGACATTGGGCGCTGACAATCTAAGGTGGATAAATGATTGAGTGAGAACAGCCAGAATCTAATTAAATGAGTGGGCAAGCAGGCTTGAAGGGATGAATAGGCCTGTTTTGTTCCTCTGGATTGAGGAAAAGAAAGCTGACCAACACACAATGTTTAAACTTGAGATTTTGGAAGAGAAGTTCAGAAAATAGTGCACTGAGTCTTGCTTCTCAACACTAAGAGGGTGAACTGCAAAGGGAGAGGAGTTGGGACATTGGGAACTGAAGCTGAGGGAAAAGAAGAAGGGAAATTTCAAAGTGCAAAGATTATGCTATTGTGTAAGAGCAGAATTGGTAGTGGCTTGGAATCTAGTACATGATGCATTACTCAGTAACCTGGGGAATAAAAAAACCTGAACCTTCCTTTCCTTATGAATATGTGTACCCAAAACCATGCAAAGCAGTCATGAAAATCACTGAGGAAGAGAATGTATAAAGTAAAAACAATTTGTTTTGCTGTTCAGGCCTTTTCACTTCTTTTTGCAGCTACCTTAACCTCTCATTTTTAGAGCAGAAATGTTCCTACTCTGTTTATTTTGGCTCATTTGGATTTGTTTACTTGGAGTGGAGCACGCAGTGTGTGTTGTCACTCTTGAGAAGGAGCAGTTTGTTCTATGTGACTAGAAGTGTTCTGTCTTCAATCTATGATCTCAACCTTCTGTAATTTGGAGACCGATTACTTTCGTCTCCTAATTTCCCACAATTCACTCACTCACTCACACTCACACTCTCTCTCTCTCTCTCTCTCTCTTTATGTGGAATTATTTCTGAATGTTCATGTTTCAAAGTCGTGTTACTTTTGGATTGCACTGGCCTCGTTTAACTTAACTCAACCTATTCAATGTGTTGAACAGCCATTAACATAGAAACATTGACCAACTAAAATGGTTCAAGAGCGCAAACAGAAACAGGATCCTCCGATGCTTTTATGTGACCTAAGATGAATTGACAAGTCAGACTCCAAGTTCCATTCCTGTTGAGTTGATTAATTCTTGTTGGGTCTGCACAGTTAGATTGGCACATTATTGTGTAGTGAGGATATTGGGCATGAACGAGGTGACAAGTCTCTACCATTTTGTTGGCTGCCAACTGTTATACTGACCATGATGCAATAGCCCAGCCATATTTCATTGGTTAGGCTCATTGAGAGATGAAAATGTGTTGCTGGAAAAGCGCAGCAGGTCAGGCAGCATCCAAGGAGCAGGAGAATCGACATTTCGGGCATGAGCCCTTCTTCAGGAATGAGGAAAGTGTGCCAAACAGGCTAAGATAAAAGGTAGGGAGGAGGGACTTGGGGGAGGGGTGTTGGAAATGCGATAGGTGGAAGGAGGTTAGGGTGAGGGTGATAGGCTGGAGTGAGGGTGGGGGCGGAGAGGTCAGGAAGAAGATTGCAGGTTAGAAAGGTGGTGCTGAGTTCAAGGGTTGGGACTGAGACATGGTGGGGGGAGAGGAAATGAGGAAACTGGAGAAATCTGAGTTCATCCCTTGTGGTTGGAGGGTCCTCACTTTCTCCTGTATGAGAGAGGCTGGGATGATATAGCCCATAAGGAGGCCAATCAACCTATTGATCTGCACTGGCTTTTCAAAGAGCCACCCAGTCAGGTTCACTTCCTGACAGTATTTTTCTCCATGTATTTATTGAACTCTCCTGAAACCTCTTACTGACCCTGTTTCCTTCAGCACCCCCTCAGACAGATCATTCTAAATTCTAGCCACCTGCTTATGTGACCACCACCTCCATTAAATGCTTTTATTTCCACAGTTCCAAATAGTGAGGCTTGTTTGTGATCTGTCTCTTGTGTGGCAAGTCTGAATATTAACTCTGCACATCCCACTCCTCTCATTATTGGTCATGTGCTTTGTAAATCTTTCATGGGTTATCCCCCTACTTTCCCCTTCAATTTAGGAAATCTATGTGCAAACATTTTGATTTAGTCATGCAGCATGGAAACCGAGCCTTTGGTCCAACCAGTCCATGCCAACCATTATCTCGAACTAAACTAGTCCCACCTGCCTGCACTTGCCCCATATCCCTCCAAACATTTCTTATTCATGTCCCTATCTAAATGTCTTTTAAACATTGTAACTGTACCCATATCCACCACTTCCTGTGGAAGTTCATTCCACACACGAAGCACTTTGTTTAAAAAAAAAGTCCATGTCTTTTTTTAAATCTCTCTTCTCTCACCTTTAAAAATATGCCTCCTAGTCTTGAAATGCCTAATCTGAGGGAAAAGATACCTGCCATTTACCTTATTTATGCCCCTCATGGTTTTATAAACCTCTGCAAAGTCACCCTTCAACCACCTTCAGTGGGAAGAAAAATTCTCAACCTTTTCTTCTAACACAATCCTGCCATACCCAGCAACTTGGCTTCATCTCCTCCAAAATATTGTAAGACATCCATTGGTTCAAATAAAATAGGTTCCTGATTCCTGAAGAAGGGCCTGTGCCCGAAACGTCGAATCTCTTGTTCCCTGGATGCTGCCTGACCTGCTGTGCTGTTCCAGCAATAAAGTTTCAACTTTGATCTCCAGCATCTGCAGACCTCACTTTCTCCTCAAATAAAATAGGGTTGTGTGTATGGAGGTGAAATACAATTTAAAGTATTCCAGTGATGAAACACCTTGGAAATTAATCTTTAATTCCTGGAGACTGTGGAAGTACCCTGCAGAATTGAGCATGCTGAAGAGAGCTGGACAGGAATAGCTTATAACTGGTACTTTATTTGGTATGTGCCCCAGTTTTTGACTGTGCATATATTTGAGTAACAGGTTCTCCACAGACATATTATCAATCTAACTGATAACCTTGTGGTCTGTTATACAATATATGGAGAGCTGCTTCTCTGATAAAGGCATGTGTGCCATTGTTAAAAGGTGAACTGCAAATATGATGACTCCCTTTTGTGGAGACCTCAAACTTCATAACTTAGGAACTGAATAATAGGCATTGCTCTCTACCACAGCTGTGTGGTTCCACTGTGGTTTTCTTTTAATTAATTGGCAAGTGATCATTTTATGTTTCACTGTATGCAGCCTTGATTACTTTGCTTATCTCTTAACTGAAGGCACAGGATTAATAAGATAAATCCAAACCAGGTGAGAATGATTCATTCCAGGGACTACACCATTTTGCATTTCAACTGCACACGCATGTAACTATGAAGATTTGTGAAAATCTAGAACCTTCTGCAAAGAGGAGTTGTGTATTGGAGTCAATTTAAAAAGCATCGAAAACTGAAATTGATCTTCTGTGTGGCCCAAGTATGTCAAGCTTTCAGCAACAAAGCAGTAATGAAAGTTCTTCACAGTTTAGCCATGATTATAAGTGAGTGGCAGAACAGACTCAGCTGGCCAAGTAGCCTCATTCCATTCTCATGAAACTGCAACTAAACATCCAGTGACGTACCTCATCCCAAAACTGGGAAAATCCCAGGCAGGAATGAGCGCCGGGTACTTTCATGGACTGCAGGCTGACCAAAACTATCTGAGGCAGTTCGGGATGGGCAATAAATGTTGGCCAACCTAGTGACATCACAACTTGTGGAGGTTTTTTTTTTGACAAAAAGCCTCCACTTCTGGGTTTTGGCTCTACCTGAACAGGTCTGTCAGATTAGGAAATATTGACTCATTGAGATTAATTGGTATTGTGGGGTTCATGTCAGCAGGGGATTGGAGCTAGTTTATACATCTTTGGGGAAGGCTCTTTATGGCACAGTGGTAGTATCCTTATCACTGAATCAGAAGGCTTGGGTTTATATGCCACCTTCCTTGGATCTGTGTCATAACATCTCAGGAGAGGATGATTAAAAATAATGATACAATTCAGGGTGAATTATGGACCTTTCCAGTGGAGGCACTGAGTGAAATAAAATGGTGTTAAACCAAATTTATTCTAATTTTGGATTAACATTTAGATTAAGTAGTCCCTTGGCTGTACAGGACTAGGGTATTGCTGAATTGCTGTCAAAACCTTTCAGCATGCATTAAGGATAGAATGGTTAGCACTGCTGCCTCACAGCGCCAGGGACCTGGGTTCGATTCCAACCTCGGGCGACTGTGTGTGGAGTTTGCACGTTCTCCTCATTTGTGTGAGTTTCCTCCAGGTGCTCCGGTTTCCTCCCACAATCCAAAGATGTACAGGTCAGGTGAACTGGCCATGCCAAACTGCCGTTGCATTCAGAGATGTGTAGGTTGGGTGCATTTAGTCAAAAGTATATGTAGGATAACAGGGTCGGGATTGGTCTGTGTTAGTTTTCTTTGGAGGGTCGATGTGGACTTGGGCTGAATGGCCTGTTTCCACACTGTTGGGATCCTATGAATGCCAGTTCTTTGGAGGGAACATCAATTTGTATGATGTGTGAATAGATTGTGATCAGTAGAGGAGTTACCTTCGCAAAAACACTGGGCAACAGTTAACTGGCAACTTATACCAATCAGAACTGACTTGTTTGAATTTAAAGATGTTGCCATGGGGAATGCAACATGGAATTGACTGCTTCCCAAGCTTTTGCTTAGTTGAAAAAGATGCAACATGTGGACTGCTGCTTCCTCTGTGTGAAAGCTAGGACCTTGCATTTGAATGTAGCTACATATGTAAGAATGCCACACTACAAGTCCAGTCCAATCTTAAGTGGACTGTTAAGCACAATAAGGATTATTTTGACAGATGCTACCTAAATCTTGGTGCGTTTCCCATGGCAGTGCCTTCACCAATCATTTGGAGCCCTCTTCTCATGCATTTTAGGTTGTCGTTCCCTTTTTGAGATTTGATAGATCTTTTTACCCAACCTGTCAGACCTTGTATGGCACATAATGGGCAAATGGGACTTGAATCCAGATGTTCTAAAACAGAGTAGGGAAGCGAACCCTGTGCTATAATAGTCCTCATTTGAGAGTAGACATTCTTGCAATTCTGTTCTGATGAATGCAAGACAAAGTTTTAATGTTAGGTCTCAGTAATGCTCAAATTAGAATACTGCCCAGTTTTTTGAGGTTAATACACAATGGACAGTGTGTGGCAGAGTTCCACTGGATTAATAATTAGGTTGATACCTTTCAGTTATGAGCATGGGCTAAAGAAACTGGAACTCTCTTTGTTCCAATAGAGGAAACCTGATTGAACCAGACTACATCATGAGCATTTTAAAAGGGTCTCACCAATCGCATTGTTCAGCAAAATAGTGACTTGAAGAGATTAGATAATTAAAAGAACAAATGGTGGGGCATAGAAATATATTTTTAACATAGTGGTCTGTTAACCTGCAAAATACCAGAAATAGTGACAGTCAGAATTCATAAAGTTGGAACTTTTTTCTTTAAATGAGACAGCAAGGGAATGGTCCAAGCAGGTAGGACTTTGAGAGGTAGCACTGCGCTGGTGGACCAAAAGGCCTTCATCTCTGCATTAAAGTTCAGTGGCACCCTTCCAGACTCCGCCCTTTCTAACCGTCCATGCGGAGATGAGACTTCCAGCCTACCATTTGAGATCTCTTGGAACCCAGTTGAGGTGAAAGGTCAGCATACTAAATGCTATATCATCAAATTCTCTCTCTTGTGTTTCAAAAGGTCGATTGATGTGGAACACGTATGTGTGTTGGTGTTATTTACACAGGGATGTTACACTTTGTCTAAAGTGCCATTTTAGGGGTTTAGACATCAAGCCATTTTGCAATAGGCTTGTGCGTGACGTTGGATAACTTGCTAGTAAAACTATTAAAACCAGCTGGCTGGAGAAAGTGACTCGAGAGCAGGTGCAGGGGCTTTAACTGGATTGCACTCGCAATATTGGCACGAGTAATCTGCCTTCCAAGTATAATTCCCAGACAGCAGCCCAGGAGAAAACAGATGGTGTGTTTCAGATACGTCCTCTTCCTCAGGATTCACTTGTGCTGTTATGTATGTGTTTTAGACCTAGGAAGATAATGGTTGTGGCAACTTGTATTATTTTTATAAAACCAAGTCACTTTGTGGAATTTGCCCAATTTGAAGTGTGTTGAAAACTGGGTTGAGTTCAGCATTCATGTAATTTGCTGATAAATGAGAAAAATTGACCTTACTTTGGAAGAAAAAGTTGGGTTGGCGAGCCAGTTAACCCGATTGGTAAGATGGTTAGTGTGTGGTTCAGAATAACACCAACTAGACCATCTCCATTCTGGCAGAACTGGCTTTGAACCTACCACCTTGACCTACCCCATAATAAAATCATAGCACTAGTCGTGATTTGGTGACTCTTGAATAACTAAGAGAAGAACATAGTAATCTTGATTTAATTTGCGAAGGCTGATAAAATGGGGAAGAGTCCTGGGATTCTAAAAGGTAGTGGTAATGGGGGAAAGTGTAGTCCATATGAGCAGGAAAGAGAGAGTTCCAAGAAGACTTTTACACCAGGCCAAGTTTCAGAAGATCAGTGAGATTGTTTCACCTTACTCTGTGAATGAGCAAGGACTGTAAAAATGTCACCATTGATATCCGACCATAAATTATATTGTCCCTGAACCTCCAGATGTGAAATCCAATATTGACTAATCTTGCCAAGAGGCAAATAACTATCCACCAATATGCAGAAAAAAACCTGAGCTGAGTATTATCTCTAATTAATACAGAAAGCACAAAATGTACTTGGATGATTATTGGATAGCAATATGACACCAACCCACATGAGATATTAGGATTGGTGTTTGAGCTTGCTTTGGTAAATGAGATTTAAGGACCACTGTTAACAAAAGAAGGAGACCGAGACAGAAAAGTGCAAGGACAAAATTCCAGAGCATAGACCTAGATAACTGAAGACATAGGAATAAGAGATTTGACAAACCAGTTTGAAACTTTGCTTGAATACTTCTGGTTCCAAAGCTGTGGAGCACAACCTGGCTGATGTCCAGGAAGTATTTGTTGTGAAAATGGTTACACACCGATAGCAGAGTGTAGCCTGGGTCGCACCTACTGTGTGCTCAATTCTATTCTCTTTTTCTTGGGGAGCAGGGGATGTAGGAGATTGTGGAATTGCAAGGTCATTTCAGATATCCCGAGGGCAGAAGATTTTTTTGAAAGCTTCAAAGGACTGATCTGAACTTGTTAGACTTTCCGATTCTCCTTTTATTTTTTTATTTAAAATTCCAATCTCCACGTGTAGGAAATGAACTGTTGTGACGTGCTTTCAGTATATTTATGAAGTGTGGACACCAATTGGATGCACTCTGGCTGCAACAACTTCTCACTCTGTGTCATGGAGGCTCATTGGAGAAGGATTTCTGGTTTCAGTATTAGTTTCTACTGCAATCCCAGTCTCAACTGAAGGAAGGCAGGATGGAGGAGTGTGACTGATATGGTTTGGAAAGGATTGATATGTTTGTGTGAGCAGCCATCTATTTCTTCCACGTGTGGCTGCTTTAGGGATTTGGTTTATTGTGTGAGAGTAGCCAACTTCAGGTCTGATGAGAGTCTTGTAGAGTAGACAAGGTATTATTTAATGGAGTCTGCAACTATTTGTAGGGTATCAGAATAGACTTTACATGATCGCACAGACTTTTGAGTGTGTCCAACTGAGCTCGGTTTCTGTCTGCGATCCTACACTGCTCTCCCAGTAAGTCCTCACAAGATCGTTGTGGATTACTGCACTTGGTCACCCTTTTGGGCACGTTAAACAATTGATTTTGAGCTTATTTAAAGCTCTCCTCGTACAATGTAGAAACAGAAGTAGGCTATTCAGCCCATCAAATCTGCTCTGTTATTCAGTGAGATCATAGCTGATTCTTCTAACTCGCATCACGTTCTGACACCCCTTTGTTAATTGACGTTGGCTGCTGGCCCAGCAATGGTTTGCTTTTTATAATTCTTGTGTTTCTTTGTTAATTCTTCCACAATCCCTGCCCCCAATTCAATATCCTACTTCAATCCTCCCATATCTCTCATGATTCTGGCCTCTTGTGAGCACAGGGATGGATGAACAGGATCTTGTGAACATTGGGCTGCATGGCAGCAGAGATTCAAATGGAGTTCAAAATTAACATTAAATTAATGCCTTTCTTCATGTGGATGACCACAGCTCACCCAGTGTTTAGAAAAAAAGTATTTTTTCTCTATGATCAACAGTCAGTCATTCTACCCTTCACGTTGCTAAGTGTTTTTATTATTTATCAAAATTGCCTTTGGAATATTGGAGAAAACTGGATACGTTTCATGTCTTTTTAAATAGAAACCTCTTGTCAAAAACACCCATTAATCATTGAAGTGCTGGAGTGTTGCTTAATGTTGGAAGAATTAAGGCACGGGGTTAAAAAAAAAACTTCCTGTACAGCTGTTGCTTTGCTCGATTCCTTGCCTTTCATTCAGTTGTAACACTTGTCTGTTTTATTGGTGCTACAATAGTTAACGATTCCCTGGACTTTGTACGAGGCTGCCGAGATCCTCTGTCTCCACTTTTCCTCGCACTGTCCTGGTCATGAAGCAAAACTGACTGCTTTGGGAGAGGAGAGACTGTGTAGGAGACTGGTTTGGAGGCTCATTGTGTGGTTGAATTGAATGACGGCAAGACAGGAGAGATCTCCCCCCTCGAAGAAGAGTGCAGACTGACGTGAGCCCTTTCCCAAAAACGTTGAAGATAGCTTAACCTAAAAAGGAGTGTGAACAACAATACGTAGATACAGTGTGCTATGCAGTCAGTCAAGCCATGAGGGGATGTATCATAGACCAGCAAAGATTTTGTATCAAAAGGAATGAAGTGTTGCTTGTGGGCTGAATGCGGCAGATGGGTATCTGATCCATTTGTCTCTTGAGGAAAAATTGCATTTATATGGTGCCTTTAATGCAGTGAAATATTCCAAGCCATTTTTCGTGAGAATTCCATTAGAAATATCAACGAAGACCAGGATTTGAACTTGAACACTAGTAGCAATGTTCCAAAAGCTGCATCCTCTCTGCGGGCTTCTTATTGAACGTAAAAATATAAGAAACAGGAGCCAGAGTAGGCCATTTGGCCCATCAAGCCTGTTCCGCAATTCAATAAGATTATGGCTGATTTTCTCCTGGATTCCATTTCACTTACCTGCCTGCTCACTTTAATCCTTAGTTCCTTTACTGTTCAAAAATCTATCTACCTTTGCTTTAAAAGCATTCAACAAGGAAGCCTCAACTGCTTCACTGGGCAAGGAATTCCACAGATTCACAACCCCTTGGTTGAAGAAGTTTCCTCCTCAGTCCTAAATCTGCTTCCTCTTGCTTTGAGGCTATGGCCCCTAGTTCTAGTTTCATCTGCCAATGGAAACAACCTCCCTGCTTCTCTCTTATCTATTCCCTTCATAATTTTATGTTTCTGTAAGATCCTTCCTCATTCTTCTAAACTTGAATGAGCATAGTCCCAGTCTACTCAATCTCTCTCCGTAAGCCAATCTTGTCAACATAAGAATGAACGTAGTGAGCCTCCCTTGCACCGCCTCCAGTGCCAATCCATCCTTTCTCATTGTAGCATTTGAGCGAGATTTGACAACTTAAACAAATGGAATTATGGGTTGAGAAGAACTCCGTAAGGGTAAGTCAAGTTAGGAAGAGAGAATGGTGCATGGGAGTGGAATGCTGGTATAAGATGAGACCAAAGATGCAGACATTAGAAAAATATTTTCTCTGAACTTAAATGTGGGTTTGCACTATTAACGGCTTGATACAATAAAAAGCTCTGACGAAGTAGTTATCTCTTAATTTCTAGTTTCAAGATAAAAGCTCAATGTATTGACCAAAGACAGCTACACATTGTTTAAAGTTTAGAAATGTGACGCTTAATCTGGTAACCCAGACTGGTTATAGAATGTGGTTTGTTGAAGTAGTGCAGATATTTGAGGTCCAGGGAGCGATAAAATGGTGTCGTTGTGCAACAACGGTTTTAATTCTAGGCTAGTTTCTTTCCAACGTGAACCGATTACTGAAACCTCAATGGGGATTTAGGCCTCCTCCTAGTGAGGGTGCTAATTGTGAAACAGCCCAAATGGCACAGAACCCGTGCGCTTGTGGTTAGTTAGGGAAGTTAAGAGATAAAGAAACAGTATCAGCATGTTCTATATCTCTGCTGGAGCAGTCTTTCACCGATTTTTGTTGAAACAATGAGCTCTGACGCAACTCTTCCAATATGGTACACTTGCCAATATGTGTTGTGCCTAGTTTAATTTTATTTTGTAAATCTTTTTTTTTGTCTTTGCCCACTTTGATTTCTCCCCCTGTCACCACCTCCCTGACCCCTCCCTCTAAATTTCACAATTTGTAGGGAAGTGGCTCTCTCTATGCCAGTCAGTTCTCTGGCAGTAATCTTGCCTTGTGGGATCAAGCTCCTGGACCCTGTGTGTGTACCCCCTCCTACTCTGCCACCCACAACCCCTTGTCATATGAAGAGCTGCAACAGGCCGTATCTCCCAAGAGCAGGTCAAAAGACAAGCCCCCAATAGAGAGCAGAGGATCTTGGATGCTATTCAGCCTTTACCATTCTCAACTAAAATTGGGGAAGTTGGGGAAGTACTTGCAGAGCAATTATAATTTTAAACAGGAATCAGTATTCACACTTGAGTAACTTTGTGTTTAAAGCAAGAATTTTCAAAGTTTTTCTTTACAAAGTCAAAGTGCAAAGTATAGGTTGTTTCTCTGCACCCTCCCGCTATGGAAAACCGCTATAGAAAACTGCACTGTTGAAGATCACTAATAGAAAATCGCTACCCCAGTTCAGTAGAATGTTTGCATTATCCAAACAGCGTCCACAATTCGTCAATCGTGTTATAGCCAATTTGTGCTGACAAAGCACGTATTATAGCAGAACGACCTGTAAGTTGAATTTGCTATCCATCTAGTTAGTGTAATAGGGCTTTTTTTTTTGTTTTTATCCTGGCTTCAACTTTTTAACCAATACTGACCCAGGGCTGCATTTTGTCTATTAGTGAGATTTTTGCATTGGAAACGCAATGCCAACATCAAAACACTTAGCTTTTTAAATCCTCCACGCACATTAATTTCTACTCATCGATCTTTTTTTCCCCCACAGAATTGTAGCAGGAAGTGGCCATTCAGTCCATCACTTCTGCTCTTGCTGTATGAGCATTTTAACTCTGTACCCCTCTCCTGTCTTTATACCCCCCTGCCCCTTCCCATTGGATGGTTATATCAATAGTAGCAATGTGTTTTGCTTCAATGAAAGATGCCTCCACTGTGTCCAAACTACTCGCTGTGAGGAAAAAAGATTGTTTTCTCTCCTCACATCTGTTTCTTTCACAGTTTATTTTTAAAACTCTGCCCTTTGGTTCACAATCCATTTACAAATAAGAACTGGTTCTTCCCATCTGTGCTGTGGTAGACTCCATGATTTTCAAAATTTCTACCTTTTTTGGCTTTCTCCCCTCTCAGGGAAACAATCCCAACTTCTTCCAAAACCTTCCTCATGTCTTGTGCCTCATGCACTAAATGGGTTAGGTGGATTGGCCATGCTAAATTGCCCATGGTGTCCAGGGATGTGCAGGATAGGTGGGTTGGCCATGTTAAATTATCCATGGTGTCCAGGGATGTGCAGGCTAGGTGGGTTGGCCATGCTAAATTGCCCATGGTGTCCAGGCTCGGTGGGTTGGCCATGATAAATGCAGGGTTACAGGGATAGGGTAGGGGGGCTGGGTCTGGGTGAGATGGTCTTTGGAGGGTCGGTGTGGACTTGATGGGCTGAATAGCCTGCTTCCACACTGGGGATCCTATGGACCACTTGTCTTCCACCTCAAGCTGTCACTTTGCCTGCATTTAGACATGGAACGAGCACCTATAGGATATTTAATTGATAACCAAGTAATCTAGGGTCACTACTTGTGATCGATAAGCTAGAAAGTCTTAGCCTGGTTACACTAGACCAAGATGATTCACATCATTGTGACTAGTTGCTCGGTTCAGAGGCTTGCTAGATGTTCTGACATTGTATCCTTTGGACATAATAAAAACAGACTTGTGTAAGCTTGCTGACCCATTATTGTTTTGAACCACAAAATGTGGTTTATTGCTCAACAGCTAATAGTTGCAATTTTTTTGGCGCATATTGTCAGTAAACAGTGGAGCAGATTCAACAATAACTTTCAAAGCAGAATTGAATAAATACTTGAAGGAAGGAAACAAAAACAAAACAAGTTTGAGTTAAAACCAGGGAAATGGAACAAATTGGCTAGAGTTGGGTGCGATGGTGGATCACAGCTGTAACTGTTTTGTTTATTAAGCCTGTTCATTATTCCATTTGAAATATTCCAATCTTATTTGCCATAAGCTGTTAAATATCAGCAAGCTCTTTTGTGTTGATTTACCCAGTTTATTCATCCTTTTTGGAATTGTTTATTTTGGGACAATTTATCTAAAGGATCACAGTGATGTGTAGTTTTCTTCTGTTTAGATATCTTAGACATCAAGATTATTGAAGCAATTAGCTGATTATGTACATCTATGCATCAGTGAAAAGACATATAGTTTGTGAGAGAGAAAGAGACTGAAGTGGTTACAGAATTGGTTACTCTGTTTCTAGGTGAAGGTCGAAATGCAAGGTACCTAGATGAGAACACTGAAATAAAAAATTGTTATAAATGCAGTGTACTCTGTGACTTCTAGCAAAGTCTGTTGCAATAACCATTCCTGACATTGTGTTTGTTAGCATTTGGTTAATCACGTTGAACTCTGTACTGCCATCTTGGAAGTTGGAGCATCTAATGTTTGATTAAGCATCATGTCATCCAGATGCAGCCAGATTTGGCCAAGTGATTGTGAAATGACCTGGCTCCATGTGTGCATTGATAATTTATCCATAATGCCCTGATTGCCAGGTTTAAAGGTTAAGTATTGCATTGACGTGGCAACACCTAGGAAGGATATATTGGCCTTGGAGGGAGTACAGTTTAGGTTTGCAAGAATGATATCTGGGCTTCAGTGATTAAGTTAGCAGGAGAGATTATACAAAGTAGGCTTGTTTTCTCTAAAATTTAAAAGGTTAAGGGGTGACCTGATCGAAGTTTTCAAGATATAACAGGAAACGATGGGAGAGAAAGATGTATGTTTTCCATGGGGACACAGTTTGAGAATGGGGGACAGACCATTCAGGAGAGATGTTAGGAAGACTTCTATCTCTTCCACAAACGGCAGTGGATTCCAGATTACTTTGTTTTAAGCCTGAGGTAAATAGACTTTTGTTGAGCAAGGGTATTAAGGGATGTGGGCCAAAGGCAGGTATATGGAGTTAGGCCAAAGATCAGGCATGGAGCAGACTCAAGGGGCTGAATAGGCTACTCCTGAACCTCTGGAACGGACCCTTTTGTTGCTTCTCCCCTCCAGCCTGACAGAGCCAATGGCCCTCAGCTATGAAGGCTGGCTACCTAATTTGCTTTTCAACAGAGAATTCCTTCATATGTACAACACAGGCTATTCAGCCCAACTGGACGTGCCATTCTCTACATTCAGTTGCATCTCCTCCAAACCACCTTCACTTGCCCCAAGGAGCATACCTCTCCCTTTCGTCCTTCCTTACGTGCTGATCCAGGTACCTTTTAAATAATTGCCATTTACTTCAGCCAACCTGTGTGGTTCCAAATTCCAATCTCTGGGTGAAATAGTTTCTCTTGAGCTTTTTCGTTTGATTCCAATCTCAGGCTGAGGCTGCCTCTGGCTAGGCCAGCAGTTTATGCCCCACCCTAATTACCCAGAGGGCAGTTAAGCATCAACCTCATTGCTGTGGGTCTGGAGTCTCCAATGGGTAAGGATGGTCCGTCCCTAAAGGATGTTAGTGAGCCAGGTGGATTTTTACATCAATCGCCAATGGTTTCATGGTCACCATCAGTGGCTATCTTTTTTATAAACTTTCAGATTTTTGTTGAATTCCAGTTTCACCACCTGCCATAGTGGAGTTCAAACTCCTATTTCCCTGATGTTCTGGATTGTAGTCTAATGCCATTACCACAACACCAATGCCTCCCCTAATAATGTAGAAATGGAAGAGCACTGCACAGTTTAGAGTTGTCTTTTAGGGTCTCAATTTACTGTTTCACCTATCAGGCTGAACACAAAGATCCCATGGTGCTATTTTTGAAGACAAGTATTGGAATATTTCCCTGCGATATCCTGATGATTCTTCCTCAATCAACATCTGAAACGGGCTGCCCGGTCTTGATCACCTTGCTGTTTGTGGGACCTTGCTGTGTGGCAAATTGAGTTTTGTGCTCTGTTTGTTACAACAGTGGCCACATTTCAAAACTATTTCATTGGGTGTAATGTGCTTTGAGATGTCCAGGATGATGATAGGTGCTGTATAAATGAGAGACTCTGAACTTTTTGAGTCCAGTATGACAATTCTTCTCTTCTGAAGAGGAATCATATCAGTCTCAAAGTGCTAACTGTCTCTCTGCCAGACCAGCTGTGTTTCTCCAGTATTTTGTTGTTTTAGATTTCCGGTCTCGGCTGTACTTTGCTTTTATTTGAGTGTTTTCTCTGCTTTCCTGCTTTAGTGTTCTTGGGCCAACACTGAACATGGAAGTCTAGCCAAGCATGCCATTCACTGATCCATGCAGAAGAGAATGTAGATGCTATGAGCAACATTTTTAAAACACGTTAAATTAACTAACTAACACAACCCCATTGAAGGGGCATTGTAACAAAAACAGACAGTTAGAGGGTATGTAATTTTAAACTAAAATAAAAGATCTCTGGCTGCTGTCTCATGAGAGATAGATGACTGGTGGTCTTTAACCTGAGGGTCAGCATGCCTCAGGCGAGGGGAGAGGTTGGGAAAGAGCCCTTCAGGGTAACCTCAGCCAGTGTGGGGATTGAACTCATGCTGTTGGTGTTGCTTTGCATTGCAAACCAATCATCCAGCTAACTGAGCTAAACCAACCCTCTTAAATGTGAATAATATTTTGGGGAGGGGAGAATGGGCCCCAGTCCCTGCTATGCCCATTAGTTGCAGAAGGCCTTGAGCATATCAGTGAGAGCTGTGTAGCCCCACTCCAAGAGGAGAGAAAGGCAGTCAGGTCTAATGAGGCCTTCCATGGCCTGCAAACTGACTTTGTTAGAAATGACTTTAGTTGTTCAAAACAGTACTTCAAGCCCCTTCTCTTGTGCTTGATACATGGCATGATTGGCTTTATTTTCACATTCAGTGGTAGGAGCACATTATAGAAATATGTCGTAGTGCTGCGCACGTCAGCGCAATATCTCAACCCTGGCACAAAATGGGAGATCTTTGTCTCATTGGCTCCTTGTGGATGGCTGAATGAGTCGGTGTGTGAGAGACAGCCAAGAGGCAACTGTGGAAACCGGCTGCTTTCGCCATGGCAGTACTGGGGGAGGAATGGCTAATAGCTAACAATTGCCGCACAGCAACATTGTTGCACAGAATTAGAACCCACCGTCACCCAGCTTTCATTTGCTCGCCCTAATACAATGGTCATATGACTGGGGCCAGGGACAAGGACCGGTTGCTCCCCCACCCATTCCTTTTCCCAACCAGTTTCCCTCCTGAAACCTAGCTTCCATCCAGTTTGTAAACGGAATTGATAAACATTGTTACCTGATCTGTATGCAGTTTGGGGCTGTGGGGGCAGGGATCTGATTAGCTGTAAAGGGGATTACCCTTCGAAACCAGCTTAGCACTTTGGCTATTGTGGAGAGGAAAATAATAAAAGGTTAGAATTTTCCACTAAATTCACATGTTCCACCTGCTCTTGCTGTAATATTGGTTTTGAATGATTTAAAAATGGAAACTCTTTCTGGCCATTTTTTACGATAGCCTTCAGTCTGGTTTTGATTTGGAGCGTGTGATTATATGTGCCTTCGTGCTTTATGAGTAATGGCGTAATTTGGAAGGTTAGGCAAAATCCTCTCCTACATTAAATTGATTCCCCCTGCTGGTTTAGAACTTCCTTTCTACCTTGTACAGTCCCCAAATAAAGTGATCGCCTGCAATGCTTGTCTATTACACAAGGGGAAATTAAAACAGTGTGCGATCTGAGCATCCAATTTTGTCCAGTAGCTCTTGCTCAATCACCACTCCCTCCATCCTGTTTTTAACGCACCTTAATTTTTGTGTATATTCATGAATTAGGTTTGTTCTTAATTGCCTTTGGCCAATAAAGCCCCTCCCCCTCCCAATCTGGTGGGTTCCTGTGGGTTAATGAGTTTACTATGGAGTGAATTAATTTCTATCCTCTATTCCTTCCTTCCTTCATGTACCTAGGCAGCTTTCTTTACATGTATGCTGTTCATCTCAACTGCTCCAACTTGTTATTGTGTTCTGCGCACACTAGGTAAAAACATTTCTTCTCTATTCCTTTTTTAGTATTTGTTAATAGCCCCTTATATTTGTGTTTTGAGGCTTTGACTCATTGCTGTTGGAAATGTCATTGCTGTATTGTCTCTTCCCTGATGAGCCTCTTTGTAAATTCTTTTTCAAGAAGCATCCTGTTCAATCTTTCCTGATATTTGCAACTTCTCAATTCTGGCATTGTTCTCATCAATCTCTTTTTTTTTGTGTGTTGCTGTTGCCTTCCCTGCCTCTCCTTATACAAGAAGGAGATTAGTGTTTTGACACATTTGCTCAGTTCTGTGTCCGAATGTCCAGCTGGGGGGAATGGATATTGCAATTGAGAGTTTTGAAAGAACTTTGTCCGAATAAGTGTTTAGCCATTGCTGCCAATTCTAAGAAATACACTCTGTGTGTAAAGCGTGACAGAGTTCAGAGCACAAAACACAACTTTGACAAATAGAACTGTTTCTGATGTTAAAAACACTACATAAGGGTTAGGGACAGTTCAGCTTTCTGAAGTTCAGTGAATAGCAAACTCTTTGCAGACTTTCTTAAATCCAACAGCGCAGCTGAAATACTTCATAGTGTCCAGTTTTGGTTTTGGATTGGAGAAATCCGATTGCAACCTTTGGGATACATTGCCTTTATTTCGAGTGCTATGGATGGTTGCATTTTGTCACTTTTTATTGAAAAAGGAAAACTTAATTTGAATGAAACTCCTGAACGCTTTTAATCCATGATTCCTTTTGACTGAAATCTTAAATGTTGCTTAAGTCATGTTTTTAAATTTGACTGCTAAAATAGGCATAGCTTTAATTTGCAAAAACAAACATTGTAGAAGACCTTTTTTAAAAAAACAAAACATTTTTAGTGGGACTTTATTATCACAGAGTCTACATCAGTGGGGATACCTGCAGTTTAAGAATTTGAGCGCACAGTGGGTAGAGACTATTAGGCAGTGTGCTCATTTTAAATCCTAAAACTATGGGTTTACCCCTTTCCAGCAAAGGTTAGCACAGCATCAGAGAGTCTATTGTATAGAGTGTGGCTGTGTTACAGTAGAGTGGATGCAGGGGTTTGAGAGTAGACAATAGCAGGTCAAAGCGGCCTCTCTTACTTACAGTAGTCCTTTTCATTCCTAGACTGAAATGGGAGCCTGGGAGGCCATGTGGAAAGGGCACTGTGTTTGTTCAGTCAGGCCTTTATGGGATTGGGAGCATAGTGCATAGGGAAAGGTTGAGGTGGGGGGTTGGGTAGCTGGGCGGTTGGCTAGCTCCAAAATGGACCAAAACAGTTCATTGTACAGGGCAGTCAGGCCTGACGAGGGTGTGGGACTCCTTTTGGAACAGGACAATGGGTCTCTGAGATGGGGGAGGGGGGCTGTGTCAAGTATCTGTGCAAGAGCAAGGGTCAAATTCCCTCCAAAATATATCTACCACCTTTTGTCAAAATTGTACAGCTTCCAGAATGCTGTCATTGTCCGGTCAGTAAATTAGTGCAAGATTTAATTATATCATTCTGGAAACTCTTAATTAGCTGGCTTGTATTTATTTATTTTTAAAAAAGGCAATTGCAGTGGTAGGGGTCATGATTTTCTCCTTTTTTTGCTGTTTAAAGGGCAAAGTATCGTATTTCAGTTGACCCACAAGCTATTACAGAAGTTAACATTTAAAATTAAAATGTGGTCTGTTCAGTCCAACAAAAACTGGAACTTGGACACGAAGGGAGTTGGGAATCTTGAAGTCCTGAAATACAGCAAAGATTCTGGGATATTGTTGCAGACATGAATAGAATCTTTACTTAAAAAGTACATTTACCCTCCAGCACTGATAAAGTAGTATATGCTTCCAGTAGTTTTCAAAAATAGTTTACAAAAGGTTTTTTTTAGCCTGTGTGGGGGTCTCTGTTTGGAACTCTCCTTTCCTTCTACCTTATTACATAATTCTAGGAAAAGAGTACTCCCAGATAAAGCAGTTGCTGTCATGGGATCTTTGCATTTACCTGAGAGGGCAAGGAGGATCTTGTTGTAATTCTCTGCCAGTGCACCCATCCTTCAGCAATGCACCACAGAGTCACGTGTACTCAGTGTTACTCTTGCACTCTGCCTCCATGGATGCTGACTGACTTGCTGTGATCTTCATGTTATCCCTCATTCCTGATGAAGGCCTCCGGCCCGAAATGTTGATTCTCCTGCTCCTTGGATGCTGCCTGACCTGCTGTGCTTTTCCAGCAACACACACTCGACTCTGATCTCCAGCATCTGCAGACCTGACTTTCTCCTCCATGTTATTTTGAGTCCACCTAGACCTTTGTACAAAGCCTCCACCTTCTGAGTCAGCAACAGGCACTTCATCCTACAGAGCCACCACTAAAATTAAAACTGTACGTCTCTGTCAATCTCTATGACTTCAGGAATTCCGTGTTGAAAATTTGGTCTAAAGATTGAAGTTAGTGACTCTAATCTTTGAAAAGTGCTACCTATCTTCTGTTTCTAATTATTAATTAATTTTCAGCCTGTTTTTATTTGTGTGTCTAGGAATGAAATGGAATTGCCATCACTTTTCTCTCTTTGCCTGTAACCAGCCAACTTTGACCATTTAATTTTCTCTTCCCCTGATGGTATTGGCTCTAACCAGGCTAATTCTGAGCTTTGATAGTTAAGAGACCTTTTCTTTTGAGTAAACCAAGGAACTGAATATTGGGAGAGTGTTTGATGGCTCAGTGGTTAGCACTGCTGCCTCACAGCGCCAGAGACCTGGGTTCAGTTCCCGCCTCAGGCAACTGTCTGTGTGGAGTTTGCACGTTCTTCCCGTGTCTGCGTGGGTTTCCTCCCACAGTCCAAAAATGTGCAGGTTAGGTGAATTGGCCATGATAAATTGCCTGTAGTGTTAGGTGAATGGGTCTGGGTGGGTTGCTGTTTGGAGGGTCGGTGTGGACTTGTTGGGCCCAAGAGCCTGTTCCCACACTGTAGGGAATCTAATCTCATCTTAAAATAAAAAGTTATCATTACTAATACCAATTCTGTTCTCCCTTTATGGTCATTTAAGTACTTTTACAGCAAGTTATGATGTAGATGTTGGGGCGTGTGAAGAGTGGTTGAAAGAAGTTGTAATTTTATGTGGCACAATCTTGCAATTTCTGACAATACTTTATAGCAAGTATTTCTGAAATACACCAATATGGTGTGTGTGGTTTAGAAAAATAAATGAATACAACAAATTGCAATTAATTTCTAGTAAAAATATTTACAATCCTGTTTCTGTGTTTCTCACAAAGTAATGCTGCTGCTAAGTTTCTGAAATGTTAGGCAGTGTGGAGTGTAGAGTCTTTTTCCATATACTTTCATGGTATGTGGACATTGCTGGCAAGGTCAGTAATTTGGTGCCCATCCTTTATTGCCTTTGCCTTGCTAAACCATTTCAGAGAGCAGCTAAGAGTAAACCTCATTGCTCGGTATCTGGAGGCCAGGCTTACAATATCCTTCCCCAGAGGATGAGTTTTTACAACTGTTGATGTTAACTAGCATCTCCAATACTAAACACCAGATTTGTTAACTAAATTTAATTGCAGTGGTGATGGGATTCAAACTGTTCCCAATCAGAGCATGTTCACGGCCTTCAGATTGCCTGTCCACTGAAATTAGCACTATGCCATTGTTTTCCTCCATTTAGTGCCTGTATCCCCGGGACAATGAGGTGAAAATTAGGCAATAATCCTACTCCTGATTACTGCTCATGGAAGTCACTCAAATGCCATAATGATTGTGCTGCTGGTAAAGCCTAATGTTTAGTAGAACAGCTGAAAACACTCGCTATCCTCACAATATTGTACAGGAGGAATGTTTGAGCTACTGCATCAGGTGGGATCATTGAATATTGTTAAGACCAAGGGTAGGTAGATTCTTGTCAGTCAGTGGAATTGAAGGTTGCTGGGGGCATATGGGAATGCAGAATTCAAAACACAAAGAGATAATCCACATGCTTATTGAGTGGCGAAGCAGGCTCAATGGGCTGAATGGCCTACTACCTCCAACTTCTAGATGTGTCCAATGTTTTTACTTGTCAAAGTAAAAATGAGTAAGTTGGAGTGTTCTGTCCAATTCTGAGCAGCCCCGTTTAGGGAGGAAATGAAGGCTTGTGGAGAGGATAGAAAGCAATTTACAAGGATGATTCCAGGGATGAGAGGCTACAGTTATGTGGATAGATCAGAGAAGATGATGGTGGCATTTTTCAAGCAGAGAATGCCATGCACAGATCTGATGTGGTAGAGGTGTTTAATCAATGGAGAGTTTAAATGGTGTAAATGTTTCTAATACCTAAAGACTTGATCACCAGTGGCACAGATTGGAGTGATTGGCTAAAGAATCAGAGGATGTGGAAGAAACTTAGCATGCAGTGCCTGGTTAGGAGTTAGTCCAACAGGATCATTGGAAATGACACGCTTTGAGTGCTGCTCCTGAGAAACCTGGCGCTGTGTGACTTCTGACCTTGTCCACCCCAGTCCAACAGAACCACCTCCACATCATGGTTAGGATTTGCAATGCACTGCCTATGAGGGCACTGGATATAGATTCAATATTAGTCTTCAAAAGGGAATTAGATAAATACTTGAAGTTGGAAAATATTCCGGTGATTTGGGGAAAGAGCAGCAGAGTCAGGCGAAGCTGAGTGCTCTTAGAAAGAGCTGGCACAAATTCAAAGGGCCAAATGGGCTCCTTTGGTACAGTACTCTTCTTTATTTCTAAATACATACACTCTGCTTATTTTGACCTTAGCCAACATTTTGAACAGTCAACTGTTTTAATAAATATTATGGAATAAAGTGTGCACTGTACTGTAGTGGGAGAGCCAGGCACATACAGGTTTTAACTGTTTGGAGTGGTAAAAGGCTGTATGTAGTTGGGATTCTTGAACACTCTTATTCTCTCAGTAGTTTTGAGCACTGTAATTATATTTACCTGCGACGTGTGTAACGTTTTGTTGGTTGCTTGTACGCCTGTGTTTATGTTGGAATCTCTTGCTTCAGCTGTTGGACTGGGTCTTAACAGGAGCCACACATTTCAAGGCAGTTCTGGGTCAGGGTGAAGCAGGCGAGGAAGTCATGTCTGGTTTAACAGGAAGGTTGGGAAGACAGGATTGTTGTGTGCTCACAATTGGAAAGATTAAGAGATGGAAGATTTATGATAGGGAGCTGTTAAAGACCACAGTTCCTGATGCCAGGGGAAAGATACATTCTGGAGGTATTCAATATCTCTGAAGATAAACTGTTCAAGGTCACACTGTTAACTTTTTAGGTTAAATAGTTGTATTTGGTAGCCCAGTTGTGAATGCCATACATCACAATTATGTAATTAATATATATTGTATGAATTGGAATGCATTATATATAGTGGAGGCTCAGGGTATTTTCATTCTATGTTTACAGAATCTATTTCTGTACTCCAAAATAATAATATGAATTGACAAGAGTTGGCTACTCGGCCCCTCTGACTCGCTCCATCATGCTGTAAGATTATGGCTGCTCTGATTGCTCCCCAGTCCTGCCTACCTCTGATAACCTTTTGACTCCTTTTGCTTAGCAAGAATGGACTTATCTCTGTTAAAGTATTCCAGGACTCTGCTTCCAATTCCATTTAAGGAAGAGAGTTCTAAAGATTCATTATCCTCAGAAAAGTCCATCCCTCTTCTCTGACTTAAATGGTCAGCAGCTTATTTGTGACCCCCCAGGTTCTCCCTCAAGAGGAGATGTCCTTTTCACATTAACCTGATCAAGATTCAGTATCTTCTATTTCAGTCAAGTTACCTTGTAAACTCCAGTGGATACAAGCTGAAACTGCACCCTTTTCTTAAAGACAACTAACCCATTCTGAGTATTGGTCCAGGAAAACTTTTCTGATGCTTCCAGTGCACTCCCATCATTCATTAAATTAAGGAGACCAATACATTTATGAATATTGATCTCCTTATTTTAATGAAGGATAAGTGCGTACTGGAAGCAGTCAGAAAAGGTTTACTGGACTAATGCCTAGAATGGGTTAGTTGTCTTTCAGAAAAGGTTTAACAGACCAGGCTTGTATCCACTGGATATTGGACTCCAGCTGTAATCTTACCAGTATAACTAAAGTATAACTGCCTAATCTTCAATTCTTTTTATGTATATAACAATATTAAATTTCCTAATTATTTGCTGTATTTTGCACACTTATTTGTTGCCATTCAAACATTAGGAGGCCAAGATCCTTCCACAGCTGAGAATTCTGTAATCACTCACTATTTAGATAAAATGCTTTTTGTTTTTAACGTTTTTCTACGTGTTTAATTTTGTTCACTCCCTTAATCTTAATAGATGTCCTCTTCACAGCTTAGTTCCTGACCTATTTTTGTGTCATCCGAAAACTTTGTGAGCATACCTTCCGTTCTTTTCCAATCACTTACTTCAATTGTAAAATGCTAAGGCCATAGCACTGATCCCTGTGGCATGCTACTTGTTACATCTTGCCAACCTAGAAAATGGCACATTTATGCCTACTCTTTCCAGTTAGCCGATCTTCACTGCATAACAATGTCACTCCCAGCACCATGACATTTTGATTTCTACACGAACCTTTATGGCACATTATTAAATATCTTCGCCAGTTGAAGTGCAGTGCATCTTACTGGTTCCCCTTTATCAATTGGATGTACCAACACAAAGAGCTCCAATAGATTGGTTTGGCATGATTTAACTTTCTCAAAGCCATGTTGACTCTGCCTGACTTGAATTTTTCTACGCACCCTGCTGTCATGTATTTAATAGATTCTAATATTTTTCCTAAAACAGATAATAAGCTAGTCGACCTGTAGATTCCTGCTTTCTGATCCCCTTGAGTTGTGTTTGGTCTTTTCTAATCTAATAAAACCTTTCCGAACTCTAGGGAATTTTGGATAATTAAAACCAATGCTTCAATATCTTGCTAGCCAATTTCTTTTAAGATCCCAAAAGGACCCAGAGACTATTAGCTCCAAAAACATGTTCAGTATCACTTCCTTGATGGTTTTACTTTCCTTGGGTTCTTCCCTTTCCATTCCTTGCTCTTCAGTTATTTCTGAGATGTTACTTTCATGCTCTCTATGCAAATTACCTGTTCATTTCATCTGCCATCCACTCAGTTTCCCCAGACTCACTTTTAATAGGACCAATTCTTGCTTTACAAATTTTTTAAAAAACTGACTGGTAAGTGTTTTCTATTTAAATGATGAGAGACAGCAAGTGAAACATCTAAAGTGATTAAAAAGGAGTAAAAACATTAGTGCTGAAATCCCCTTGAATGTTTCTTGTTGGAATGAATTTATTCTAAAATATCCTATTAAATGTTAGTCTGCCACGGCATCTCTATTGACCAATTCATTAGCCTAATTTGACATTTCACTTTAATGAGCTCTGCTTTCATATCTTCATAATTATAGATCTGATATAATGCACATTTTGTCAACATGAATTCACTGCAACACGATTGATGAATAGAGGATGCTGTTTCTAAAGCGCAAACTTTTAAATGTGTTGCCTATAGTGAGATTGTATTGCCAGCACTTTAAGTGTTATTTGTATAGCGCAGGGTCACACAAGAACTCAGCTATTGTGTTCTGGAAGAACTGCCTGTACACTTATTTTGACATTAATTCCAGACCCACTTTTCTCTCCCACAAATTGAATATAAAATTTAATTATTTTTTTACCGCTATCTTCGGGCACCTGTATGATGAGATCATTCATTAATTTCATCTTGTTGCACTATCAGGTCTTGTACAACAGTCTCTGCTTGGCCCCAGAATGTTCTGTCCTAAGAAACTATGTAAAAAATTATTTTGTCATCTCTTCCTCCAGGTTATCCTTGTGTGTCTTTTCCAGTAGGTAGATAGTTTAAAATCTCGAATTAAATTTATCACTGATTCTTTCTGGCAAGGACTAATTATTTCTTCCTTAATATCTTGTTACCAAGTGATTTCTGTTCGAGGTATGTACACCACTCCCACTTCTTGCCTTATTTGTCATCTATACCCAAACTGTTTCCATATCCAGATTTCCTGAATTTAGGAATTGTGCTGAAACTGTTAATTAACAGATCCACCGGTCCCCATTTTACCCAGATTCCTGTCCTTTCTGAATGTCATGTGCTGTTCAGATCCCAATGTATCAACATGCAACTGATTCTCTGGTGATCGCACCATACTTGTTCATATCTGTTTGTGCCATCTGCATCAATTCCATGTGGTAGGAATGAGAGAGTTGCGAATGCTGCTGTGCCTTTTATACGGAGGATTGCTTTGTTACTCAGCTCAGACACAGCTGGAGATTTCAACTCACACTGGTCTCATCTCCGTCCTACTATCTGATGATGTCTATTAAGGTAAACACGGGCCCTGAATTTATTCCTAAGCAGTATCATACTTTTTTTAAAAAAAATCACCATTTGGATGTATAGCTTTTTATTATGGTATGGTGATATGATTTTAAAAATAATTGAAACAATAATTGATTGGGGCGACACGGTGGCTCAGTGGTTAGCACTGCTGCCTCACAGCACCAGGGACCCAGCTTCGATTCTAGCGTCGGGCGACTATCTGTGTGGAGTTTGCACATTCTCCCCGTGTCTGTGTGGGTTTACTCCGGGTGCTCTGGTTTCCTCCCACAATCCAGAGATGTGCAGGTTAGGTGAATTGGCCATGCTAAATTGCCCATAGTGTTAGGTGCATTAGTCAGATGGAAATGGGTCTGGGTGGGTTACTCTTCGGAGGGTCGTTGTGGACTTGTTGGGCCAAAGGGCCAGTTTCCACACAGTTTCCACACTTCCATCATGTGGGAGAAAAGAAAAACTTTTTGAGCAGTGATCTTGGGACATTAGTTTGTAAGTGATTGCTGCTGGGGTTGTGTTCTTGTTGCATCCAGTTACTCAGAGCAAATTTGTGCATGTGCAAGAAGTCAGAATTGCTGGAGAGCAGAAACGTCTATGTTAGTGGTAGAGGAGGTTACAGAGATGGAGAGGGCTGAGACCATAGTGAATGCTCACCACTGGCTCTACCGTCCACTCCATTTTGAGCTTTGAGAGAGTACCTTTGAACTGCCAATATTCATAGAGGGATTTGAAAATAAGGATCCGAACCTTAAAATCAAGCCATTGCCAGTTAACATAGATCAGTGAACATAGGAGATGGGCGAATGGGATACAGGCAAAGGACTTTCAGAGAGTGTGAAGTTTCTCATTACAAATGGAGGTGACTGTAGTACAGTCTGTTAACCTGAATAGAGGTGCCTTTTCATTCACTGCTTTCAAGTCAGCCACAAGGCTTGTTTTCATCCATTCCCCCGGTAGATGAACTGATCTCTCCGTCTATAAATTCTGCACTGTCTGAGCAGCCTTCGCTCAGTCCTGATCCTGTGTATGTGCTTGATCAAAATTGATCGGTTTTCATCCTAATACGAGACAGTATGGCAGATTAAAGGAGTTCCATGCAGTATCACAACCGTTTTGTCCACAGCACCAACATCAAATGCTGTTAAACATCTACAGTAATGATTAAGGTCTATTTGCTTACAATAGTTAAATCCAGTATGTTAGTTCCTGTCTGCTTTTTTTTTCACAGCTCTGTGTGATTTTCTTATGCATTGAGGTGGTACTGGATAAAATGCCCCATTGAAGCAACTTTGCAGTTATTGACCCCAAACTATTCTTGCAATTTCTAGCACTAGATATCTCCCTCTAGTTCTGAAGCACTCCATGAATCTAAGTGTACTTGTTCGCATCCCAAAAGGGAGGTTTCCATCGAAGTTATGGAAGAATATTCCTGTGATCTGCAGAAGAAAAGGAATGTCATGGGGAGTTGACATTTGATCTGAGTCTATCAAGAACTGAGGATCTCATTGATCATAACTAGTCCACCCCTTTAATAGAACACAGGATGCCTGATGTCAAAAAGACATTAAAATCAAAAATAAATTAGTTACTGTCAAAGCAAGATTTTAAACTTGTTACAATTGACTGTTTAAGCATTGCTAAAAGGAGACAAGGAATCTAAACATTTTGTCCTATACACATCAGGACCAACATTCTGTCTAACCACGTAACTGCTCCGAGGTTCTGGGCACTCTGCGTGCCATAGCATTGATTTCCCCTTTCACTGAAGAAAAAAAACAAACTATTGGGGAGGGCTGCGTGGGGGATTTTGATCAGTATTAGGAGGCAAGGGCCATGTACATACATTGTATATTTTCTTTGGGGAGAAAAATGGCTTCTGTGGATTGTCAATTTTGGCTACATCTCTGTGGGTAGGCACTGACCAATCCATTCAGTCTAACCTGACCGTTATGATAGTTAACTGTTCCTGCTGCATCATCATACCAACGATGACCCAAAGCAGCCGCCTTATCCTGTACAAGGGTGTCCCTTTTGGTTTTGTTAAGTTGGTTTCTTGACTTCTAGCCCCGATGAGCACAAGACAAAAAAAATGTTGTCCTCCATCTCCTTTTAATGATGTTTATTCCACATTGCCAAGCATTTATAAACTGTTTGTGCCATGAGACACTGAGATGAATGAATGACCTCAAGATTCCATTCAATCTTCGATTCAATCTGAATTATCATTTGTACTCATCCTTAGCGTGCCTGGGCACAAGGTTGTCAGCCTTCTGGTTGTTGTAGGTACCTCCTATTTACTCCAATATTGTAATCAACTGGCAATTACTTGCCATCAAATAATATTTGAATGCGCAAAGATCATGATGAGGTTGAATTTCATGTCGAAGATTGCCATTTAATAAGATCGTGGCTAGAGCAAGTCAAGGGGCCTTTTCCTGTCCAAATTTCATCTTTGAACCCCTTAAACACAGTTTTAGAATGTGTGACAATGCACCTCCTTTATTAAAGTGTGAAATGGACAAATACCTGCCAACTGTTTTCAGTTAGTTAAAGTACCTCTTTGGCAAGATTTTGCGAAAAGGATAGTTCAATGTTTTACTGGCTTTAAACAATTTCTAATAAGACATTTTTTTTTATTGGGTTGTAAATGATGTACAAAATCTGCCTAGCAACTGAAGGTTGGTTGCTGGGTGATGAAGCCAAGTCATGAATATGCTGCTTTTCGGCCATTTCCCATTGTTTGCAACATCTGCTGCATGTTGGCTGGACAATGCAGATCTGCTGAAAAGATCATTCATTTGATAATCTCTTGATGAAGCTATCTTCTGGCCAGTTATTTGTTATGGTGTGTCATGTAGCTCCAAGCTCATGCTTTACAGTGAGGGTCAGCTCAGTAGGCAGCTGCTGGACTATGTGATTCTTCATCTCTGGAGGGGGAAGGAGAGTAAACTTCTAGAGTTGTTGCATGGGGAGGATGTGCAGTGGTTTCCGACCTGACCGTAAATAGTATCCATCAGGAAGCAGAATGGAAGTGTGACATAAACATGAGAGTTGGGAATACAGGTCAGTCAGTGGTTGGAAAGATTCTCACCTCCCTCTCGGATGCTGCCTTCATGTGCAGGGACTACTGAAAGGGGTACACGTGAATTGTTGATCAATCTTCTTGCTTTCACTTTGCTATATTATCTGCTGTGGAATTTCAGCATTTTTCCAATTATGTGCCCTTTTTTTAAAAAATAGTAAACAATTTCTTCCATCTTCATCTTGAATTCTACAAAGGAGAGGCCATTCAGCCTATTTGTGGTGGTATTGGCTTATTGAGCAAGCCAATTTTTCCCAATCTTCCTGTTCTTGCCCCACAATACTGCCAAAGTTCCGAGGTTTTGACATTCTACCATGCTGCTACAATAAGGAACCCGCAGACCAAAAGAGACTTGGATGGAAACTTCATTGCTGGTGGTGTTATCTTTGTTACAGAAGAGGGAAGTACTATTGAAGTAAAGTTGTGCATCACACAGATTACAGTCCAGTAGCTACTTGTGTTCAAAGTTTGTGAGAAGATTTGTAGCTCGGGTGCTCGTTGTGGTTCTGTTCGCGAGCTGGGAATTTGTGTTGCAGAAGTTTCGTCCCCTGTCTCGGTGACATCCTCAGTGTTTGGGAGCCTCCTGTGAAGCGCTTCTGTGATCTTTCCTCCGGCATTTGTAGTGGTTTGAATCTGCCGCTTCCGGTTGTCAGTTCCACTGCATACCGACCACTGCAACGGACAGCTGGAACTGACAACCGGAAGCAGCAGATTCAAACCACTACAAATGCTGGAGGAAAGATCACAGAAGCGCTTCACAGGAGGCTCCCAAACACTGAGGATGTCACCGAGACAGGGGACGAAACGTCTGCAACACAAATTCCCAGCTACTTGTGTGTTGATGAAGGAAAATGCAGATTTTGGGCCTGGTATTAAAATATGCAGCCAGAGGTAATGGATAGAAAGTAAACCCTTATTGTTTGTTCTTTGTCCCTTTCCAAGTTCTAGAGCTGTTAGTGCTAAACAACTCAAAATTTGACACTGCACAGACTAAGATTTAAACGGGGGCCTTTCTGATCAGCTCAGTGGCAAACTGAGTAAAAAAAATCAATCTCCCAAGTCTGGCTTCCTTGATTTAAAGTGATTTAGCTGGATGGAATAAGCAGTCACAATAGAGGAAGATAATTAACATACTATTTGAGGGAAGAGAAGAGCAAAACATAAATCAGTGATTTTTATTTTGAAGAATTAATTAGAATCTATTAATTGACTACATTTGAAATGCTTGTTTTGTGGTGTGGCATGTTTTTTTGAAAACAAATGTATGTTTTGAAATTACCTTTGACCTACTTTCTACGAGACTGGTTAAGAACAATGATAGACTGGAGCCCATCGTGTCATGGTGGCCGAATAATTCAACCTTTCTGGGTGGGTGGGATTTTGGGATCACCTCTCATTTAGCTTTCAATAAATTAAAATCATTCCACTGAATTATTAAACTGATGGTTGATGACTAACCATCAGGATTACGTTGACAAAAGTGGGAAAGGGAGCTGACGTCAATAAATATCAGGTATTTATAGAAGGCTGGGTGGGAGCATTGGCTGTTATCTCTGTTGCCTCCAATACATAGATGTCTGTCATTCCTTAGCCATCTGAACCTGGTATAATATTTGAGCTGTTATCTGACTAAAACAATGTATAAATGAAACCCAATCTCAACTGACTTTGTATTTTGTGGTTTCCTTTCTAATTCAGCATCTTATTATTTGGCTTTTGCCCTACATCACTAATTATGCAGAACATTGAGTTTGCAAAGAGATTGAGATTTTTCTTTCTTATTCTGAAATAAAGTCACACTTGACTCATGGCGGTTGTTTCTTCCTCCACAGATGCTGTCAGACTTAAGTTTCTCCACTTTCGGTTTTTATTCCGGATTTCCAGCATCTGCAAGATTCTGCTTCTCATAGAATAGAATCATAGAATCCCTTTAGTGTGGAAACAAGCCAATTGGCCCAGCAAGTCCACACTGATCCTCTGAAAAATATCCCACCTAAATCCATTCCTATCTCTCTGCATTTCCTATAGCCAACCTACACATGTCTGGACACTATGGGCAATTTAGAATGGCTGATTCACCTAACAGGCACATCTTTGGACAGTGGGAGGAAACCAATGTAGACACTGTGCAAACTTCAAACAGCCTGTTGCCTAAGGGCAGAGTTGAATCTGGGTCCCTGGCATTATGAGGCAGTAACATTAACCTCTGAGTCACTGTGCCATCTTATTGTTCTTTTCCATCTTTGGCTCTTTCAAGAACATCCATGAAATGTGCATGTTCTTGAGCTTCTTCCTTTCCTGCAAAACCTTTTACAAAGTTGAGCCTGGGGTTAAACCGCAAAGTCTCTCCAGGATGTCTATTATTATGAAATACTACATATTCTATCTGACCCCCGCCCCATCCTGGTTTTAAAGGGTGTGGGGAGAGGGTGGGGTTCACTTTAAATTTGGATTGTAGCTGCTCTTTCAAAGAACCAGTGTGGGTATGGTGGTGTAGGTGTTTCCTGCATTACATGTTTCTGTAAAAGCAAAAGACTGGAGATGTGAAACAAACAAAAACAGTGCTGCAGAAACTCAGGAGGTCTGGCAGCGTCTGCGGAGAGAGAAACCGAGTGAGTGTTTTGAGTTGGAGGTCAGTTAGCTGGATAGCTGCTTTGTGATGCGGAATGATGCCAATAATTCAGGCTCAATTTTCTCACCTGTTGAGATTACAATGAAGGACTCTCCTCCCGCCTGAGGTGTGGTGACCTTGGGTTAAACAGCCACCAATCATCCCTCTCTGAGGGAACAGTCCTATGGTCCTCTGAGACTGTGTTGCCTTTACCAAACTTTTTGACTTAACTTATGACTCTTCTGGGAGTTTCCCAGTTCTGGAAGAGTCCTGTCAGTACACTGATCTGAGGTTGGATGTCTTGCTTGAACCTTTGACTCCATCTACTTGGTACAGATTCATTGACCTTGTGATCTGTTGGAAGGTTCCCGACAAAAATCAGCCTTTTACTGTAAAGCAGCTGAATATTTACTTCTAGATCTGAAAAGAAAGCTTGTCAACAGTTTGAATTTAGCACTGTCACTGCAGGAAACCATTCCCAAAAGTTTAAACAGGTGTGTTTGTGTGCAACATTTAGCAGCAAGCTGCAAAAGGGGATATTCGGTTAAGTGAGTAAAAGCTTGGCCAGAGAGGGAGATTTTGGGAAGCCTGCTCAAGGTGGAAAGCGGGAGAGAAAGGGGACATCCCAGAGTTTTGGCAACCTGGCAGCTATTAAAGATGTGGCAAAGAAAGTTGAGGATTAAAAAACTGAAATTGGGGAAAACTAGCTTTCAAAAAAGGATGCCATCAGGAGTCTGTCTTATTTTAATTCCAGCAATCGACTACAATACATGGATTATTCCCTGAAGACACGTCTCTATGAGTTGCTATAATGTTCTTGCATCATTCTGCTTTACGTGAGGAGCTTTTCATTTCATTTTTATATCCTTTCCCTGCTGATTTTATGCAATTGTGGCAGTGGCAGTGGCAAACACTACAACACTCAGCAGGGGGATGTTTAAAAATAAACAACAGTCCCCCAAACAGTGTATACGCAAACAGAATGCTACAGGCTTGTTGAATGTTAATTTCCAGCAATGATAGTTTTTGCTTTCTGTGGGGGAACATTCATGTTTTGCCCTTTCAGAAATGCAGAAGGTGCTGGATTCTGCAGCAGCAGAAGAAATTTACCGACCTGCAAGCAAGGAAGAGACTTGCATTTATATAGCACCTTTGAATAGCACCATAGAGTCATAGAGATGTACAGTACAGAAACAGACCCTTCGGTCCAACTTGTCCATGCCGACCAGATACCCTAACCTAATCTAGTCCCACTTGCCAGAAGTTGGCTCGTATCCTTCTAAACCCTTCCTATTCATATACCCATCCAGATGCCTTTTAAATGCTGCAATTGTACCCATCTCCACCACTTCCTCTGGCAGCTCATTGCACACATGCACCACCGTCTGTGTGAAAAAGTTGCCCCTTAGGTCCCTTTAAAATTTTTCTCCCCTCACCCTAAACCTAAATTTTCATTTCTCCTTCTGCAATTCTGTAAGAGTGGTCTATGGAACTGTAGGCGATTGGAACTGAGGGAAATACTAATTCAAGGAAGCCTGTGTAGACTATTATGTGCACCAGCCCCAAAGTCCTTTGAATTATCATACATTTTAACGTGTAGTCACTATAATCGGGACATATGGAAAAGAGGACAGCAGAAAGCCTCATGACTTCTAATCTTTTGTAAATGTTAATTCCATTTCCATACATGTTCACTAGGTGAACAAAAGAGATATGAGTAGCCCATTGAGCCTGTTCCAATATTCAATGAAATTATGGCAAATCGTCAATGTAATCGTTTCTTTCTTGCCTTAATACTCTGCTGGTCAAGGATCTCTGAACTTCTATCTAATGTACATTTAATGAGTGAGCACCTGCTATAGTAAATTCCAAAGATGCTCACTCCCTGAATGAAGATGCTTCTGCTCCCATTCATAAATGTCCAACCCTCTTTCCTGAGACTGACTCTTAGTTCCAGATTCTCTAGTCAGGAGAAACTAGTCTCTCAACATTTCACCTAGTTAAAAATAAATTTAATACATTTCAATAAAATTACCACTCATCCACTATATGTCATGGTACAAAGAACCTTTCTACTCTATAGAGTCCAAGGCTCAAAGTGCAGATGTTATTGATGTAGTTGCATCACAGAATTGTAACCGTTCAGTATGATTAGCCCAACTAGTCTACACAGGCTTCCCTGAATTAGTATATCCCTCCGTTCCAATCGCCTAAAGTTCCACAGACTACACTTACAGAATTGCATAAGGGGAAATGAAAGTATAGTGTTAGACTTTGTTTACTTTGAACTTTTAGGGTCCACTGCAATCCAAGGTTGAATTAGAAGAGCAATTATGATTTAAATCAAAACTTTATACAACCATTCAAACTCTTAAAATGCCACCTTTTGTGTGCTTTTGTCCTTTTACACATCGATCCAACCAGATTATGTTATTGGGTTTTGATCAATGATGGAATGTCTTTGTATTTAAACCAATATCAAAAGTAGACATTTAAATGACCAAAATGCTACACTAGTTCATTAACAGATGTTTGATATTACCTAAAGAATGTTACTCACTGTGATGAAAGTTCATTGGATTGTAAATTGATCAGAACTGTATACTTTTAAGATTGTTGTTAAAATGGAGGAAGGACAGCTTGAATTTATCTTTGATCTGTTTTCTAAGTGGTGATGGGGTATTAGAAGTTTGGTTATGCACTTTCTTTTGAGAGTTGCAGCCTTGGATTAGAGTTGGAGGTGAACAGTTCAGTGCATTAGAACCTAGCCAAGAAGAGAGATACTGCTGTTGCCCAGTAAGTGTTCTATGACTCTGGAATATCGAAAGACTGAACCATCCAGGAGGTCAGGCAAAGTGTACAAATCACTGAGAGTAGCCGCAGAGGATTTTAGCTGTCTCGAAATCAGAAGTCAGAAAAAACACCAGGCCAGAATGCAAATAGCTCCAGAAACACAAGACTGCAAGAGGAGTTTAAGGAACCCATGTTGACAAATACATCAGCCATACAAACAATTTAACAATCCCCACGAGATATTAACAAAAGAAATAGCATTGAGTGAATGCAAAAAATTGTTGAAAAGTTACCAATTACAGCGGTGTGAACTAAATAAGCAACTTCAAAGCTGTGACAAAATGACCCTTCATGGAGATTTGACTAGTTCTAAGGTCATAGTTGAGGATCAGAAGGTTAAATATTTATTTAGTTTATGTGACAATAAGACCAATTCAAATAAATTAAAATAGCTTTTGAAAGCAATTTGTGTATTTTCCTTTTTTAAATGATTTTGTTGTTTTGTCAAAATTCCATTAGCAGCTTCTGTGACCTTGTTCAATAATTGTCCACAACAGTAGAACAAAGAAAAATAAAACTGTGATCTGTCAAGCCAGGTGTTGCTCTGGGATCTCAGTTGATCAGTATTATCATCAGCTGGGGTCATAACATCACCAAGAGTGCTTCGCATGTTCAACTTGCTATGACATGGAATTGTTGAGAAGCATAGTTTTGATGCATTTTAAGGAGATGCTAGATGTATGTGTGCGTGCTTGGGGGTGGGGCGGGGAGATGGTGGAGTTGCTTGGAGTCAGGGAAAGATTTAACAGTGCCGTTGATCATGATTAACTGAAGTATGAAGGGATGAAGCAATTGTGGATGGGTCAACACTGGCATTGACTCTTAGGATTGAATGGCCTTTTCTTGAGGCAGTTTGATGAGGTGACGAGCGTTTTAACAGTCTAAAGATTGCAGAGAGATGATACAGCAAAGTGATAACTGTCTTCTCTCAGTTGGGCTGAAAGTGGAGCAAGAGGATGAATCAGTCTGAGTACTTAATTCTTTAACTAAAATTTGAAAAGCTTTGTTGATTGGAGCTTTTTGGGCATTTCTTTACCTTACAAATACTCTCTCTCTGTTGGGTTGGTGTATCGGATGTTACTGACAAACCTATATCTCTCAGCTAGATTCTGCTGCCTGGTGAAGCTTCTGTTGTAAGGAGACCCTTTTTATTGTAGTCTCATGAAATCTGAACTGTAGACAACTACTGCAGGAATCTGGAGGTGTCTTAGAGTCATACGGATGTACAGCATGGTAACAGATCCTTTGGTCCAACTCGTCCATGCCGACCAGATATCCCAACCCAATCTAGTCCCACCTGCCAGCACCCGGCCCATATCCCTCCAAACCCTTCCTATTCATATACATGTCCAGATGCCTTTTAAATGATGCAATTGTACAAACCTCCATCACTCCCTCTGGCAGTTCATTCCACACACGTACCATCCTCTGTGTGAAAAAGTTGCCCGTAGGTCTCTTTTATATCTTTCCCCTCTCACCCTAAACCTATGCCTTCTAGTTCTGGACTCCCCCACCCCAGGGAAAAGACTTTGCCTATTTATCCTATCCATGCCCCTCATAAATTTGTAAACCTCTATAAGGTCACCCCTCAGCTTCCGATGCTCCAGAGAAAACAGCCCCAGCCTGTACAGCCTCTCCCTATAACTCAAATCCTCCAACCCTGGCAACATCCTTGTAAATCTTTTCTGAGCCCTTTCAAGTTTCACGATATCTTTCTGATAGGAAGGAGACCAGAATTGCATGCAACATTCCAACAGTAGCCAATAATGACTAATATGGCTGCAGTTGGAACTTCTGTAAAGCAAAAAGATGTGCAAATAAAATGTTCTTAAACTGTTCTCAATTAGCATATCAGTAGAATGTAATGACGTGTGCGTGAATGTTTTCATGTTATATGCATTTAAACTGTGGGAAAATTACTCGTAAAATTTATACATTCTGTTCTCCTGTCATAGTTTTGTCAGAGCATTTTCAGTGCAGTAGAAAATAGTCAAAAACACGCCACTCGATGCAGTCAGTTTGCTGGCGTTTATTTTCTGTATAAATCTCCTTCCCTCCCTCTTCACCTAACTGACACTGCAATTCATTTTCTTCCTTCAGCTCAGCTGGCTCTCCCAGCAATGTATCTATGCTTTTCACCCGAGTTAGAGCACATTTTAACTGTGCTGTCACAGTGCGAAGGTTTCCCTGATGCCCTGTTGGGTTTATTGGTGGCTATCCTGTATCTCAGTATATCATTAAATTGAAGTACTAATGGCTGTGGCTTTGTAATTTGAATAATTTGAAGAGATGAATTAAGTAGTGGAGGATGTTCGGAGCTCTGTTCCACAAACAGCAGCGGATCTTGCATCAGTTGTTAATTTTAAGTCTATGGTAGGTTATTTTTTGTTGAGCAAAGGTGTTAAGGAATTTGGGCCAAAGGCAGGTATATGGAGTTAGGCAGCAGATCAGCCATAATCTCATTAAATGGTGGAACCGACTAGAGGGGCTGAATGGCCTACTCCTGTTCCTGTGTCGCTAAATGCACCACATGATTTCAATTGACTAATTTTACAATTTAAGATTATATGCATGTTGAATTCCACACTTGCTGAAAATAGCTTATTCTGAAATAGCTTATTAAAAGAAATACTGTTTTCTCTTGTGTATTAGAGCTAATGTGCTGAAAAGTGACTTTTTGAGTTGTGAAAACACAGTACTGTGTATCTGGAGCTGTGCATACCTTTTCAACCAGTTAATACGCAACCTGTTGTCATTTGCTGGAAGCCTTTTTTCTCAAGTAACTGCATGCACCAGAAAGTCTCCCCTTTGCTTGTTTGTTAATTTATTTAATTATTTGTTTATTCAGGCAGTCAGGTGAAATGCTGCAAGCCCACCTGAGTGCTGTACTATCCAGGGTGGTTTTAGCTGGAGGTGGGTAAGAGGAGGGCTGATTTGTATAGGAGTGTTCAGCCACCAGTTGTATTCTGCCTTGTGTGTCCCTGACAGATGTGAGATTGAGAAACAGTAAGAGCTGAGGAATGTGCTGAATGTTAATCTCTTCTGCATCACCTGCTCAAACACGAACTGAATTATAATTGAGAAAGTGACAGATTAGATACTTAGTGACAGTTCTTGAATTCAAATTGTTCAAAGCTCTTTTTTTTTAAAAAAAACATTGCATTTGTAAGCTTTGAAATTTGCTCCCTATACTCATCTTGTTTACCTCTCTTTTAAGATGCTCCTTTCAATTTGTGCCTTTCATCAAGTTTTTTGATTATCTGTATTATATTGTATGGCTTGGTGATAAATCTTATTGATGACCCTCGAGTGCCTTAAACCTTTTCTGAATAGTAAAGGTCTTACATAATTGCACATTGCTGTGATACCTCAGAACTAAAAACTTGCTCTCAATATTTGATTATTGTTTGTAGATGTTGATAGCTGGATCAACATGGGTGGCATGGCGGCACAGTGGTTAGCACTGTTGCCTCACAGCGCCAGAGACCCGGGTTCAATTCCCGCCTCAGGCGACTGACTGTGTGGAGTTTGCACATTCTCCCCATGTCTGCGTGGGTTTTCTCCGGGTGCTCCGGTTTCCTCCCACAGTCCAAAGATGTGCAGGTCAGGTGAATTGGCCATGCTAAATTGCCCGTAGTGTTAGTAAGGGGTAGATGTAGGTGTATGGGTGGGTTGCGCTTCGGCGGGGTGGTGTGGACTTGTTGGGCCGAAGGGCCTGTTTCCACACTGTAAGTAATCTAATCTAATCAACATTTATTGTCCAGAGGGCAGTCAAGAGTAAATCATATTGCTGTGAGTTTGGAGTCACATGTCACTAATGCCATTAGTGAAGCAGATGAATTTTTCCAACAATGGACAACAGTTTCATGGTCATTGTTTAGGTTTTTAATTCCAGATTTTTAAAAATTGGACTCAAATTCTACAACCTGAATCCAGGCCCCCAGATCATTACCTGAGTGTCTGGATTAATAGTCCACCATTAGGCTAAAGCCTTCCCTTTTTCTCTCTCAATGAGTTGGCTAAATACAAATCTGCTGCTACTGATGGCTCATAGACTTCATAGTTTCCCAGCTTTGATCGGTTATTAATCTTAGCGATTTTTGAGAAGATTTGTAGCTCAGGTTGATAAGTATGTAAGTAAGCTCGCTGAGCTGGAAGGTTTGTTTTCAGACGTTCCGCCACCAAGACTAGGTAACATCATCGAGAGTCTCCTGTGAAGTGCTGGTGATATGTCCCGCCTCTTTCTTTATAAGTTTCTTGGTTTTATGGTTTCTTAAGGTGAATGTTGTCATTTCTGGTTCTTTTTTCTTCAAGCGAAGGTAGATGGGATCTAAATCAGTGTTTGCTGATGGACTTCCGGTTAGAATGCCATGCCTCTATGAATTCTCGTGTGTGACTTTGTTTTGCCTGTCCTCGGATGTGTGTGTGTTGTTCCAGTCAAAGTGGTGTCTTTCTTTGTATGTATAGAAACTAGTGATAGTGGGTCCTGACATTTGGTGGCCAGTTGGTGTTCATGTATCCTGGTGGAAAGTTTCCTGCTTGTTTGTCCTATATAGTGTTATTAATCTCACCCATTCAGCTCTGCTAACACCACTTGATGGAGAACTCCAGATGGACTTGCCTTTCATCCCTACCATGTGGTGATAGCTCCTCTCATGATCATAACCAGCAACGGTGGTGGAATAGTGAAGAGTGGGCAATTAGGTTACTCTCATATATGCATTCCATTGCAACCTGTCGCAAAGCCCAGAGAATCCTTCAAGGTTTGATCGATGCTGGTGTTCACAAGGGACCTTAGTAGTGAAAACCTTTGAAGACTGAGCAGTGATTAGCACTGCTGCCTCACAGTGCCAGGGACCCAGGTTCGATTCCCACCTTGGGCAACTGTCTGTGTGGAGTTTGCATGTTCCCCGTGTGTCTGCATGGGTTTCCTCCCACGGTCCAAAAGATGTGCAGGTTAGGTGAATTGGCCATGCTAAATTGCCCGTAGAGTTAGGTGCATTAGTTAGGGGGAATGGGTCTAGATGGGTTACTCTTTGGAGGGTCGGTGTGGAATGGTTGGGCTGGAGGGCCTGTTTCCACACTGTAGGGAATCTAATCTAATCTAATTTAATTTAATCCAGTCTCCTCACTAATTTATGTTCTGTTCCCCTGCCACATTCGGTGCATCTTCCAATTGGTGCTCAACAGGTGAGGGTAACAAGCAGGATGTTTCCTTGCCCATGTTTGATCTGAAGTTATGGCACTCCTATGCTGAAGTCTCCAATGGACATTCTAAAACTGTTTGTGGGCCTACTCATGGAACTCCACTTAGCCAAGGTTAATGAGTTTGCTGCACTGGCTAACACTGTTCCAATAGCTACCACAACTGCGTAGCTTTGTGGTTAAGAGGCACTTACATTTGAATGGGACTGGAGTCATGTATAGATCTGTTTGGGAAAGGGCACCACAGATTTCTTCTTTGCCCCTCACCGATGTTAATGAGCCAATTGGGTTTGTTTTTAGGTCTGTCTGATGTTTTTATTTTTGTAAAAAAACCTACTTTCCAATTCCCAAACGACAATGTTAGGATGTAAATTTATTCCTGAGTTACTGATCCAGTAACATAATCGTGCCCTATCCTGTGCAATAAAACTTTACTTGTGTTGCTTGATCCACAAATGATGCGGCATTTACAGATTGGGAGTTGTTGTAAATAATTCTCTGGGAAGGAGGAAGTGTGTAATTGTTGAAAGATGAGGATGATATTATCTCAGTGAGAATGTTCTTCACTATCTTCATTGTCTGGCTGTGTGTTTGAGGATGTTCTTTTTATGTTCTGGAATTACACCTCTATTGCACTTATTCCAATTTTGCTTTGGTCAGACTGATATAGTGTAATGTGTGGAAGTAATAGAGCTAGCAACCATAAACAGTGCTTCATCTCTCAAACCTGCTTTCAAATTCAGCGCAGAGAGATGGTATAAAAAATTTGTGTTGTTGCTTGGTTACTCCCTCACATGAGGCTGCAGCAGTGAGAGAAGGAGGGGTTTTGGTCAGCTTGCTGTACAGATCTATATCTGCAAATTAAAACTAATCTTTATCGCCGTATAATCGGTGAGTGAGCTACAACTGTCCAGACCCTAAATTCTGAATATCTCCCTCCCCAATTGTAACAAATAAGAGCAGAAGTTGATCGTGTGACATGCTCAGTCTGCTTCACCATTTAGTGTAAATCATGTCTGATTCTTGACTTCAAATCTATTTTTCTGCTCCATCTCCATTTTTCCTGATTCTCTGAGCCTTCAAATCAAACTCTACCTTGAATGTCCTCCAATGACTGAGCAACACTTGGTGGAAGCACTGGGGGTGGCAAGGATGCAAAATGGACTCTGAGTGGAGGACTTCCACCAACAGGAGGGGCTCTGCAACAGCACTACTGATCAAGCTGGTCAGGTCCTAAAGGACATAAGTAGACTGGGTCTGGTGCAGGTGCTGAGAGAACCAAGAAGAGGGGAAAACATTCTTGACTTCATCCTTACCAATCTGCCAGCTGCAGGTGCATCTGTCCATGACAGCATCAGTAAGAGTGACCACTGCACAGTCCTTGTGGAGATGAAGTCTCTCCTTCACGTTGAGAATAGCCTCCTCCATGTGTGACACCATCACTGAACTAAATGGGATAGACTTCCAAAAGATCTAGCAACTCAAGACTGGGCATCTGTGAGGCACCATGTTCGTGCCACACAAATGCCAGGAAATGACCATCTCCAATAAGAGACAATATAACCATTGTCCCTTGATAGTCAATGGTGTTACCATCACTGACTCCCCCACTATCAACATCCTGGGTTTGCTATTATCACCAGCTCAGTGGCCACATAGGCACAGTGGCTGCAAGAGCAAGTCAGAGGTTAGGAATATCGTAGAGAGTAACTCCATGTCCTACTCTCAAGTCTGTCCACCATCTACAAGGCATAAGTCAGGAGTGTGATGGAATACTCCCTAGTTCCTGGATGGGTGCAGCTCCAACAACACTTAAGAAGCTTGATACCATGTAGAGCAAAGTAGCCCGTTTGATTGGCACCACATCCACAGACATCCACACCCTCCACGACCGATGCTCAGTAACAGCAGTGTGTACTCAGAAATTCACCAAAGATCCTTAGTTAGCATCTTCCAACCTGCAGTCACTTCCAACTAGAACAGAGGTGTTTGGGGCACCAAGCCACTCACCATCCGGATTTGGAAATGTATCACCATTGTTTTACCACTGGGATCAAATAGTGGGCATTATAGGTCAACCTACAGCACATGGATTGCAACATTGAACAGGGCAGGTCACCACTATCTTCTCAAGGGGGCGATAGATGCTGTTGCAGGTAGTGACTCCGGTGAGTGAATTTTAAAAAAAACAGCTACCTAGGGTAGAGAATTTCAAAGATTCATACCCCTCCTGTGTGAAAGAATGTCTGCTGGTCTCAGTCTTAAATGTTGCCCTCTTGTCCCAAGTCTATGCCCCCCAGTTCCCTTGTTCTAGACTATATGACTATTAGAAGCAGCTTCTGAATGTCAATTAGATCAATGGTGAAGCAGTCTCAAGGGGCCGAATGGCTTATCCTGTTCCTATTTCCTATGGTCTAACGTCTATCTTGTCATGCCCCGGAGGAGGAATCTTGTAACTTTGAGCTCACTTTCGGTAGTTCAGATAAAGGCCCAGTTTATTTAATTTCGCTATAAAGAATATTCCCCAATTTATCCTTCCAAGTGTACCGAGACCAAAACTGCTGTAAATACTTAAGGTGTGGAATCATTAAAACCCAGTGCACTTGTAGTGAACTTTTGTTACTCTTGTACCAGCATGTGGGCATACTATTAACCTTGCTAACTGTTTACCATACCTGCAAGTTAACTTACTCTATATCTTATGGATAGGCATCCAAATCCTCTCAATGTTAACATTTAAAGTTTGTTCGTACTTCAACAATGTTCTGTTTTTCTATTCATCCCACCAAATTAAATAACCTCTCATTTCTCCATTTTGTTCTTTCTGCTCCCTACTTCTCCTTTTGTATCCTTTTGCAGCCTCTTTAGATTAGATTACATTAGATTAGATTACATTACAGTGTGGAAACAGGCCCTTCGGCCCAACAAGTCCACACCGCCCGCCGAAGCGCAACCCACCCATACCCCTACGTTTACCCCTTACCGAACACTACAGGCAATTTAGCATGGCCAATTCACCTGACCTGCACATCTTTGGACTGTGGGAAGAAACCGGAGCACCTGGAGGAAACCCACGCAGACACGGGGAGAACGTGCAAACTCCACACAGTTAGTCACCTGAGGCTGGAATTGAACCCGGGTCTCTGGCGCTGTGAGGCAGCAGTGCTAACCACTGTTTGCTTTCCTCCCTGTTTGCTTTCTGATCCAGCTTAGAGTCCTCCTCAAACCAGGATATATTACACATGATAAACCTATGTCTTGCACATGCTCTCCTCATTTCCACCTCCCCACCACCACTAACTTTCTCTTTTCAAAAAAAAATCTTTTATTGCTGCACTCTTTATTTTAAGAAGTGTTGCATTTCTGTAGAACCTTTCAGTACATCACTCATTCCTGATGAAGGGCTTATACCCGAAACATTGATTCTCCTGCTCCTCAGATGCTGCCTGTGCTTTTCCAGCACCACACTCTTGACTCTGATCTCCAGCACCTGCAGTCCTCACTTTTTCCCATCACTGTCTCAAACTGTTTTACAGCCTCTGCTCATTTTTTGGAGAAATGCCACACGATGTTTTATGTCCATCTGATGGAGTGGACTCAACTTGATTCTAACACTTCACCTCAAGCCCAGCATCAATAACACTGGGGGATGCCCACAGCAAATGGGACTGTCAGTCCACGTTTTGCTTGTTCAAGTTTTCCACATATCTGCAAGAGTTGCCACTGTCTTGATGCTGAGGTGGTTATTTAATCTACGATTCAGTCATGGAATCATACAGTACAGAAAAGGCTCTTTGGCCCATTGAGTTTACACCAACAAAAAAAACACTCAGTCTACACAAGTCCCACTTTCCAGTACTTGGCCCATAGCCTTGAGTGTTATGACGTTTCAAATCCTCATCAAAGTACGTTTTAAAGGTTTGTGAGGATTCCCACCTCAACTATGCTCTGAGACAGCACTTTCCAGATTCTCACCACCCTCTGTGTGAAAAAACATTACTCAAGACCCCTCTAAACCTTCTACCTTATGTCCCCTAGACACTGACCCTTCAAATAAGGGGAGCAGCTGCTTTCTACCCATGACCCTCATAATCTTTTACACCTCTGACAGATCATCTCGTAGCCATCTTTGCTCAAAAGAAAACAACCTGAGCTTAGCCAGCCTCTCTTCATACCTAAACTGGTCTGGCTCAGGCAACATCTCCTCCAGTGCAATCCCTTCCTTCCTATAGTGAGGTGACCAGAGCTGCACACAGTGCTCCAGCTGTGGCCGAACCAAAGTTGTGTCCACGTGACTCTCTGAGGAAGAACTATGCAGGTATCACTGATGCTGACTGAACAGCACCAGCCTCAAACACATGTGGTTTCCTCTATAGCCACGGAGGACGTGCTTCATTTGATAGAATCACGCTGCATGAAAGGATGCCATTCAGCCTGTTGTGCCTATGCTGGTTGGTTGATCGAAAATCCAATCAATCGCACTCTTTCCTTAGGCCTTGCAATGATTTCCTTTTCCGTGTATCCAAATCACACTCTTTTAAAATTAGATTAGATGACATTCCCTACAGTGTGGAAACAGGCCCTTCAACCCAACAAGTCCACATCGAACCTCTGAAGAGTAACCCACCCAGACCCATTTCCCTCTGACTAACAGTATCGGAAATTTAACATGGCCAATACACCTGCACATCTTTGGACTGTGGGAGGAAACCAGAGCACCGGGAGGAAACCCATGCAGACACAATGTGCAAACTCCACATAGACAGTCACCTGAGGCCAGAATCGAACCTGGGACCCTGGTGCTGTGAGGCAGCAGTGCTAACCACTAAGCCACCATGTTGCCCAATTTTTTTTTAAACAAAATGTTGATGATTAAATCTGCTCTCAGGCAGTGCTTTCCAGATTGTAATTTGCTGCATAAAAGTAAATTCTTATCTTCCTCCCCAATGATCCGCTTTCGTTTGTATTTTGCGATTGGTTTTACATTGGGTGGAAATCTGTTCATCGTTGCTAGTTCCCAAAAGGCAATATACCTCCGTGACCAAGCTTTTGCTTATCTGCGTGGAGAGCTCGTCATGTTATTTGGTCTTATGTTGTTGGATAATGCTCCAGTGAAGCACCTTGGAGCATTTTAATCTATTTGCTTTGATTGTGCTGCTGGCAACATTACAACTGACTGTGTACAAAATGGAGGCAACTTTGTGTGAAGGCTGTCTCCGGAGTAACATTGAAGGTGAATCCATTTTGTCACAAGCTGGCTAAATTGCAGATGTTGTAAACTAAATGTGATTTGAAGGATGTTGGAATGGATCAGAGAAAAGAACATTTCCCTGGACTATGGACGCTGAGGAGTGAATACAAAAAGCTTACCTGCCATTATAATGCAATACAGGCCAATCATGGCTAGAGATTTGAATGTAAGAACTTAGAAACTAGGAACAGGAGTCGGCCATTCAGCCCCTCGAGCCTGTTCCACCATTCAACACCATTCTGGCTGAGCTCATCTCAGCCTCAACTCCACTTTCCTGCCCACGCTCCACAGCCCTTTAACCCATTACTCACTGAAACTCTATCTGTGTCCTCCTCAAGTTTATTCAGTATCCCAATGCCCACCGCATTGTCTGGGGCGGGGGGGGGGGGGGGGGGGATGAGTTCTAAAGATTCACAAACCTTTGAGAGAAGTAATTCATCCACCACCTCTTTCTTTTAAATTTGCCTCCCCTAAACTTTAAACTATAACCTCTGTTTACGGGGCAATGCAAACACCTGATTTCAGGGGAAGACTGGGACGGATATTAATTGCATCTTTTCACCCAAAACATTTCACCAGGTTTTGCATCTCCCTTTGTTAGCCGTCACTCTGCACATCACCCGCTCTCCCCCCCCCCCCCCCCCCCACTCCCCCCTCTCCTTAACCAAGCACTCTTTAGCATGTAACCACCTGAATTAGGTGCAGTCAGTAACTGGTATCAGGATAGGGGGTTGTTTTGTGTTCTTGTGAAATGTCTCAAATATGCTTGCATCAAGCAAATAAATGTTGCATTATTAGTTAGACAAGCACAGAATTAAATATTCAAACAAGGTTGTTCTTTTGACCTGCCTCGTGTTACATCACCAGGGGCAGAGGTGCTGTCTTGAAGACAGTGGGTGGAACTGTGGGAGTTAAAATTAAATTGTCAAGGACTTTAAAGAAAACAATTTCCTCAGAGTTCGGGGAGCTTAGAAAACTTTCAATGTAAGTAAGAGTTTTTATTTCCTAAAACAGGTTTTAGTGTGGGAGTAGTTGACTAAGAGAATATCGCTTAATCATTTCATTCATTCATTCATTTCTTTCACGCATTCATTCATTCACTCACTCACACTCCATTCATTCATTTTTTTGTGAATTCATTCAACCTGCTTGTGATGAGGAAGAAGCTGCAGATGGTTGGGATGTAAGCCTTTGGTGAAAACATTTGTGCTGTTCGCGAGTGGGCGGTTTAGGTGGCAGGGAGAGAAGTTGCAAATTTGAAAAATTATATATTCCTTAAGTTTCTCTTTTCTCTCCCCTCTGTTTTGCCATCATGATGGGAACAGATGGTTTGTAGACGGTGTTTGACTGTGCTGATGGAGAACTGATTCCCTTGAGAAAGATTTTACAGCCTGGAAACTCTAGGTCTAAAGTAAACATCCTTTGTGCTTTGTTTTGATGAGATCTGGTGGTGGATGTTGAAGTGCAAAGCAAAATACGGAACTGAAAAAGAAATGTTTCTTGCACCTAAGTATAGCCTGTGTGTAAATGTGACGCATGTATCTCCAGAGCCCTGCTGACTTGATTTTAGCAAGTGTGCTTTTTTTTTGTAAGTGTCTTAATAATTTAATTGAGGCTCTTTGGATTCCTCCCATTGAGTTTATTTTGGTGTCCTCGCAATCTTTTCAAACTAAAAATGTCACAATGACTCCCCTGGCCTCTGTTTCTCCCTTCCCTAGTTAGGTTGTCATAATTAAGCTAGCTGCTATTGGACCAGACAGCTTGGGTTCTTGTTTCTGGGCATTAATACACTGGCAACGCCTGTTGGGACGGGCATATGTAAGGTCCTTGAGGGCAGAGTGTGCCGGGAAATTCGATTTGGCTCAGCTGAGTTGGTTTGCCCACTCAGGGCCGTAGTCTTTGTTGTTTCATTGTAACCTCCTGCTTAGAATCACCCAGCTCCATGCATCTAACATTAACTAACCATGAATGAATTTTAATGACCTATTTTGGGGAATGAATTTATTTTACTTTACACTAGTTATGTATTTTCTGGCAGAGGAGGCTCACTAGATTGATTGCGGAGTTGAGAGGTTGAGCCTATGAGGAGAGATGGAATTTAGAAGAATGAAGGAGGATCTTACTGAAACATATAAAATTATGAAGAGAATAGATAAGACAAAAGCAGGGAGGTTGTTTCTACTGGTGGGTGAAACTCGAGCTAGGGGGCTTGGCCTCAAAATAAAGGGGAGCAGATTTAGGACTGAGTTGAGGAATTTCTTTACCCAAAGGGTTATGAATCTATGGAATTCCCCGCCCAATGATGCAGCTGAGGCTACCTCATTGAATGTTTTTAAGGCAAAGATAGATCTTTGAACAGTAAAGGAATTAAGGGTTATGGTAAGCGGGTGGGTAAGTGGAGCTGAGTTCATGAAGAGATCAGCCATGGCCTTACTGAATGGCGGAGCAGGCTGGATGGGCTAGATGGCCTACTCCTGCTCCTGTTTTAAGTTCTTCTGTCCCTCTGATTTTGTTATAATCTCTAATCGCACTCTAAGCAGTGCTGAGGATGTTCTAATCCAGAGAGTCAGGTGGAGAAGGAATGAACTGTTTAAATTACTTTATTTATGGAGATTCATGTTACAAGCATGGACTTCCTAACCCATTGGCAACTATTTCAGCCGCTCTGACACTTTTTGATACTGAAGCAAAATTAATGAGTTGCTGTCTCTTGAAAAGTGTCACTCTCAAAAGCCAAATCCTCAAAGGAAACTCAAAATCTGAATTAAAATTCTTTTTCGGGGACTGATGACTTATTCCAACCCCTGCAGTACCCACTGGTCAGGCATACCAGCAAGCTACCTCTCACTCATGGTGGGAAGTGGCCTGTTTTCAGAAGGGAGTGAATCTGGGGCAGTATGCGGATGGTGTCCCATCCTAGGACAGGGTGCAGGCCTTGCTGTGATCTGGTTTGAACCATTTCCCCGGGTGGAAGGGAGCCAGGCCATCTGGTCTAATGACCCGTTCCGTGATCCTCCTCATGGATTTGTTCATGGCCACCTTGGCCAGGTCCAGGAGCAGACTTACCAAAAGGTGCTCAGATTGATCTTTCTATCCAACTCTGCACCGGGTGGCCAAAGATCAGGAGCATAAGGGAGGCTGATGTGTCGGCAAAACATGAGCAATTCCCTTTTTTATTTTAAAGGAAATGTGAACTAAAGGTTGTGACTTCACATCTCGAATGCAGATGGAGCACAGACCCCTTGAGGCTGCAAAAAAAGACAAGCAGTCAGACTGACAGTGAACCACCTTAATCTCTAATGTGTGGCATTGCCACACTTGCTTTGCTTCATACACAGGAGCAAATGGTTTATTTAATGTATTTTTTTTCTAACCTTCCTGCACAGATGTTATTGCACACCTCTGGAGTAGGTGCAACTTTAACCAGGACCTCCTGGTCCAGGAGTAAGGGGATTACCATTGTGCCACTAGAGGATCCCTGTGTAGGAGTAAAACTATTTTTCTGAATTTATCTTTTCAGAAGTATTATTACACATCTCTGATTCAGGTAGGACTTGAACCTGGGCCTCCTGGTCCAGAGATAGGGACACTATCACTGTGCCATGACAGGGCCCATATAGGAGTAAAATGAATCCTCAGTTAATGTCCACCAGTTGAACACAGTGCAATATTCAAGTACTATGTAATTAACACAGGACTTTATTCTTTAAGTCTTGGATACATCAGACCACGTCTGTAAAATTGGCTATCTCAGGTCACCTGATCCTTGCGGAGCTGTAGCTCAGCTACTGACAGCAGCTTCAGAGAGAAAATGAGCAAGAGGATTTGAAGCAATATATTTAAAAGTGGCCTCTCATTAAAAACAGATCACTTTATTCACAGTTATGTAAGTGGGCATTGTAGAAATTTCAGCAAAACAAACTTTAAACCTGTGTTCCCTTGGGTTTGCATACAGCTTTCTAATGCAGCGCTTTGTACTGGGCACAAGAACATAAGGACTGAAGGTACTAGGTCATAGGCCGTCTGAACCTGATTTGCTTGAACTCCATTAACCTGCCCTATGGCATGGTTCCTGTAATCTCCAAAGCACTAAGTTGATTCCGTGATGCAGCACTCCGTCTATATTGGCTAGTTCCAGTGGTACAGAGAGGACAACCGATAAGCTGAAGTATGTGGGTCCATGTGAGTGTGTTGGTATTATAACTGACCTGAGTATTCCTAATTGGATTTATCTACAATCAGACTTCAGTGCTCTGCCGTCCCTATATTCTCAGGCCTCAACTTTGAGCTGGGGATTGTAAGGGATGCCAATGCGAATAGGATCAAGTTACCTTGATTTCAAAACCTGGATTTCCAGCGACATCACTGTCTTCGGGCTGCATAATGGAAACATCTGAACCGTTCTGATTCATCCATGCAAGTGAATCTTGACTTATGAGGAGTCATTTGCTCCAAACTCTTCTCCTCACCCAGCGCCCCACCCCCCCCCCCCCCCACCCAAAAAAAGTCACCAGCTTTGGGTAGGCTATCATAAACAGGCACTTGCCTCTTGTTCTTGCCCGTACTGATGTTTTGGTCCTATGTTATGAATGTAAAATGGCTGATATTTTGGGCACACCAAAGATTAAACTTAGTTCAAATGTTACCCAAGGTACAGTGCAGTGATAGGCAACTTAATCCAATGAGTTTATGTTGCATAAGAGCATCCTACTAACCCTCTTCATCTAATTCCATCAGCAATCCTTCTCTTATTTTCTACCTAGTGTCTTCAGCTTTCCACTTTTATTTGTCCTCACTTGGCTAGCATACCAGGGCACTTCTTAACTAGCGTGCTTTAATGATCAGGCCCACTCGGACTATGACATTAACAGTGTCTATACCACTAAAGCATAGTTGTACAGTTTGCATGAGGAAAGAGCAAGAACTTTGCCTCTGGGGCTTCATTCTACATTGAGCAGTCTCACTACCCATTGAGCAATTGAAGGGTTAATTACCATTTTGAAAAATAAAACCTTAACCAGACTTATATGAAGGAACCCACTACATCAGTACTGGAGTCTATCTGCTTAATTGTGCGTGACTTTTTTTTTCCTTCAAGTGTGTAAAGTTGCTTGCCAAAATGAGGCTTAGTTGACTGAACAGCTAATAGCATGTTTGTTCTTTGATAACAGGATTGCAAACCACAACCTAATTTCTTTAAATGTTTCCTGCCATAATTAAATGGGTCTAATAACCCATAAATCTGAAGGTGAGACTGATTTTTTAGTCAAAAAGTTGCACTCATAGAGCCAGCACAATTGTCTTAGAAAAAAAAAGTAATGTATCCTTTTTAACTTTGCCTACCAAGCCACTGCGTTGGTAATAGGCTAAGTATTTTTATGATTTAAAAACTCCACAAAATGTGCACAGTGCTCACATTGTACCAGCTGTAGTCTACAGTAACCTCTAATCAAAATGAATTGGAGTAATGAATGTGAAAATCACCAAATGGTCAAGGAGCAACCTGCATTAAAAATAAATAGCAAGGATCAAATTATACCTGGGAGAGGTTTTTTTAACCTTTCATATCTTCATGGTGAACCAATACAGAAAATAATGCAGATGAAAGGCAAATGGAATGCTATGCTTTATCTTGGTGAGAATACAAATGAAGTCACCCCTGGGCCCCTCTGAGCACCACAGGTTAGGGAGTCCAGGTTTTTTTTTAGATTAGATTAGATTATATTACAGTGTGGAAACAGGCCCTTCGGCCCAACAAGTCCACACCGACCCGCCGAAGCGAAACCCACCCATACCCCTACATTTACCCCTTACCTAACACTACGGGCAATTTAGCATGGCCAATTCACCTGACCCTGCACATCTTTGGACTGTGGGAGGAAACCGGAGCACCCGGAGGAAACCCACGCAGACACGGGGAGAACATGCAAACTCCACACAGTCAGTCGCCTGAGGCAGGAATTGAACCCAGGTCTCAGGCGCTGTGAGGCAGCAGTGCTAACCACTGTGCCACCGTGCCGCCGCCCAAGTGACCAGGTTATGGGGTCACTTGGGATAACTGGACTTAAGGCCACAGTCAGATCAGTTTTGGTGGAGCAGGCTCAAGGGACTGAATGGTCTGTCCTTATTCCTATTTTGTCTGTTCCAATGGGGGATATATTCATCTTCAAGGGAGGCTGGCCATAGACTTATTGGAATGATAGCTTAACTGTTAGAATCAAGGTATGAGCAGGAATGGCACACTGCAAGGTTATAATTCCCTGAAATTTAGAAGGTTAGGGAATTATTTGATAAAATTTTCAAAATATGAAATTGAACACACAGTTGTTATAGAGCAACTATATTTTCTAATTGTTAGGGACAGGGTGCATTGTGTTTAAAAAAAAAAAAAAAAAATTAGATCCAGAACTTTCAGCAGTGATATTAAGAGAAACTGTTGTAAGGTCAGAAGGTGCTTAAATTTGGAACATCCCTGTTTAAAAGAGGATAATGTTGAAACTTTAGACGGAGATTTTTTTTGGAAACCAAAATGAGGGGAAATGTGGGATGGGGGAGGGGCGGAGGTGGGTAAATGTTGGCTTCAGTTAAAATCTAATTTTACTGGAACAGGGACTAAGTAGCCTCCTGCTGCTGGTGGACTGTCGCTTGCCGTGTGTAGGTCTCTCCTAATGGTTTTGCCTGGCTTTGAGCTGTGGTGGAGCTGGGTTTAACTTTAGTCACTAGGAAGTAGAGGGGTGTCTTGAGAAGAACAAGTTTATCCATGCAAATGAAAGAAGCTGATTAAAATAGAGCTATTCGACTGAAAATGTACCTTTCTTCTTCAGTAAGTTGACCTTCTGCTTTGGCCAAAGCAATATGGGAGTTAATTATATTAACTACTGCCAGTAATTCAGCTGTTCTATATTATCAAGGTCAAAATTGAATCAGTGTTTAGAAGATGCCCTTAAAAATTCCAAAAGTTGAAGTCTGATCAGTTTGGTGAATGTTATCTGCTCTCCCCAGGTTGCTTTTTATTGCTTTTAACTTGTGAGGCATGAGTGTGTGTATAGTAAATAAAGAATGGAAGAATCTCCTCTTGTTCTGTATCTTTAACTCTGATTCCAGGACCAAGCCAATTGGCTAATGTTGTTTTAACGCTCTGTATGTTGGAGTGAGTGGTGGATCGGTGAGGGATAATTTCACTCTCCTGTGCCTTCATTTTTACAACTTAGGACCATATCCTGCTGATACTCGAGTGTAGTACTGGGGGAGTGCTGCACAGTTGATGCTGCTGTCTCATGGATGAGATGTTCAACTCAGTCAGCTCTTGGGTGGACACAAATTAAAAAAAGAAATTCACTCTGTTGACGAAGCGGCAGGGGCCATATTTCCTGATGTCCTGGCTTGTGTTTCACCTTCAAACAATTTCAATGAAACAGATGATTCAGTCATTATCATTTTGCTCTTTGTCTGAGCTTGCTCTGTGCCAATTGGCTGCGGGTATATCCTACATTACAGCAGTAGGAACATTCTTCTTTGAATGCAAAATGCTTCTGGGATGTCCAGAGGTCATAAAAGGCAGTGTAAGCATTTTTACATGGATTAATCTGCAGAGTATACAGTGTCTGCATGAAAATTGTCACACCATATGTCTGTTCATTAGTTGGTAGCATTCACTCCCTATGAGCCACAAACTCTCAATTAGTATTTATGCAGATGCCCTGGGCTGATGTTTGAACACACAGCTGAGGAAGGAGTGCTGCGTCGCCAGAGGTACCATCTGTTGCCCAAAATATTGAGCTCAGTGGTACCAGGCAGCATTTTTAAACTTGTGTTTTGAGAATGACTTAGAGTAGTGTAATTATGGATGGAAGGTCTAGTAGATTTTGGAATGATAACGATAGGAGATGATGAATTGAAGGCATAGTTTCACTGTATCTCGATGATGTACTCGGTGATCGGACTAATTGAGGGTTTTACTGTGAACATGTAAAGGTCTTTGATTACAAACCCATCTTAACTTCTCTTGTCCCTCAACAGGCTAACTGCTTTGGATCTCCAATGAGAGCTGATGTTTCTAAATGTAGTGGTTATCTCAGTTTGACCTCTTAATGAGCAATGCTTGAGTTTGGGGAGGGAATGATTGAGTGAGAGATAAGAGAAATCTTTTTGGATACATTGACTTTCCTTCAATCCAGTTGCAGTTAACTAGACTGCAATTGGGTAATGTCACATAAACTATATCTAAACATATAATTGGCCTGACTGACATTGCATGAACCAAGCACCCTCTTTGGTGAAAAGATTAGTGTTCCTGATGGATTGGAGCCAGATAGTGTGAACTGCGTGGAGAAATTGTCTATCTTGTGCTCTCTCTGTCAGTATCACTCTGAAACCTGCCACCTAAATGGAGCATTAGAAATTTTGCGGTGTGTTGGAAAAATCTCACCCAATGTTGCCTTATGCAGTTTTTGAAAATTGTTTTATGATGTGATGCTACCAGTGCATTTAAGCCTAATAGTGCCATGTTTATTTCTAAGTTATAATGGAAATAAGATGTGCAGTTTGAATTTGTATAGCGTCAGTAATGGAGCAGATTGTCCTCAGGGTCTTGACAGAAATACTGGTCCAAACAATTTGATGTAAAACAATGTATTAAAATATTTGGTTAGCTTGATATAATAGGTAGGTTTTAAGGAACATCTTAAAGAAGAAAACAGATATGGGAAGAAAATTTGAGTTTTGGGTCGAAGCACCTGAAAGCATGGTGACCAATAACAGATCAAAGGAAATCGAGGCTTGCTGAAGGTAGAATTGGAGGGGGCATTGGACCGCTGAAAGAATTTAGAGTTGGGGAAGGGTTTGGGCAGAACAGTGAGAAGGTTAAAGCTGGATTGTTAAAGGAGGCATTAATGGAGGCCAGAGCGCAGATAGGTGACAGGAATACTTTCCTTCCAATTTTCTTGACTGTTGACCTGCTGAGAATGTTTGTTTTTTATTAACCCTGAGATGAATTTTTCCTCATGAAGATAGAGTGCTGCTTGACCCCGTTTGGATTGAAGATGTTAATGGTGAACAAATTCAGACATGTGCTGTCAGCAAACCTGTACTTTTTTTTTGTATTCTGTGTTCCCAAACAAAAAGGCAAACCAAGGTCTTGTGGTTTAGTTTCTTTTAAATTAATTAAAAGGAGATGTTTTAAAAAAAAAACATGCGGTTGTTGCTTTTGTTAAACAACTGCTCAAGTCCCGTTGTGGTGTTAGTGGCAAGTTCTGAAAGTTGCGTTTACTTTAAAGCCACTCTCAGTTAGTTAATGTTGTGACGAGCTGACCCGTCAACACAAATGGTCCTACTTCTTATCCATGGACAGATGGTTAGAAATTCTGTTGGAAATTAGCCAACAGGACTGGAAGTGCAATTCAAATTGTTTTAACTCCTGACCCTGACTTAAATCCAACAGTTTTCATGTTCAAAATAGGTTTGGAGCAAAAAGACAATGAGACAAATAGCAGCCTCAGCTTCAGGGGCAGGATCAGCGAGGTCTTTGTGCTTGGGAATAGCAGATTGGTAGGAGCTGGAAACTGTTCGAGAATACCCAAGAACGATTGACTTGTTTTAATGAGAGCAGCTAAGCCACTGGTTAAGAATACAAAATCTCCCAATGACAGCACCACACCTGGTGGCGCGGTGGCTCAGTGGTTAGCACTGCTGCTTCAAAGTGCAAGGGACCGAGGTTCAGTTCCAGCCTTGTGTCTGCGTGGGTTTCCTCTGGGTGCTCCGGTTTCCTCCCACAGTGCTAAGGTCTGCAGGTCAGGTTGGATTGGCCATGCTAAATTGCCCATAGTGCCCAGGATGTGTAGGCTAGGTACATTAGCCAGGGGAAATGCGGGGTTACAGGGATAGGGTAAGGAATTGGGTCTAGGTGAGATGCTCTTCATAGGGTCAGTGTGGATTTGATGGGCTGAATAGTCTGCTTCCACACTGTAAGGCTTCTATGATTTCCTTTCCTTCTAGAAGGATCTAACTAGTTTTGGATGTGTCTGGCCAGGATTGTTAAAATTGGCTGCACTCCCATTCTGCAATTGTCTTTTAAATCATTTGCCATTTCTATGAAATGATGTGTTCCTCTTGTTCCGAAGATGCTGATTGGTGCTGTATTCGGCTCTGAGCATCCTCCAGTACCCAGGATCCGGAATGTTTTGTTCAGCCAAGAAGTGCACAGCTTTCAGGCCATCATGCCATCCCTTCACCAGACTCACTCACTCATTCTGGGTTTTTTCCTCCCTGACCTAACTTGCTGACTTTTTATTCTCGCTCTCATTTTTGTTTTCTTGTGTTCCTCATTTGTATCTCATCTCCCAATCTCAATTCTTGTTGTGTCACTCGTTTGCACTTATATGTATTTTCACAGGCCCTTTTTTATTGAGAGAACCATGTTAGTCTGCTATTCTTGGCAACATCTCAGCTAAGACCACCATCACCTTGGGTGCATAATTACACACATTATGCGCATGTCTTAATCTCTCGTTCTCTTCTCATTCTTGCATGCTCTCGCTTTCTCACTCTCGCACTCGCTCTTCTCCTCTTTGCCCCTCCCTCTCTCTCTTTCTTTCTTTCTCTCTCTCTCTCTTTCTCCCCCTCTCTGTGTGTATCTGTGTGTCTGCCCTCTCTGTGTGCATCTCTTTCTCTCTCTCTCTTTCTTTCTCTCTCTCTTTTTTTCTCTCTCTCTCTTTTTTTCTCTCTCTCTTTTTTTCTCTCTCTCTCTCTCTTTTTTTCTCTCTCTCTCTTTTTTTCTCTCTCTCTCTTTTTTCTCTCTCTCTCTTTTTTCTCTCTCTCCTTTTCTCTCTCTCTCTTTTTCTCCTCGCTCTCTCGCTCTCTCTCGCTCTCCTCCCCCCTCCCCCCAGTTTGAAGGTGTGATGGGGAAAGAGTCTTGAAGGGGAAACCTGTTTACAGGGCAGTGAGGAAAGAGCAAAAGAAGCGGAATTCATTTCCAAGAGCCAGGAGGTGGCTATTCAGCCCTTCGATTCTGGTGTGCCGTTCATTGAGTCATAGAGCTGTACAGCACTGAAACAGACCCTTCAGTCCAACTTGTCCATGCTGACCAGATATCCTAAATTTAATCTAGTGTCATTTGCCAGCAATTGGCCCATACCAGCCTTCGCCACTTCCTCTGGCAGCTCATTCCATGCACTCACCACCCTCTGCATGAAAACGTTGCCCCTACGTTCCTTTTGAATCTTTCCCCTCTTACCTTAAGGGTCGATTTCCTTGCTATACAGCTCTATGACCCTATGACTGAATTTCCACAGCCCTGTGGGACAGTGATTTGCAAAGATGCATCTCCGTTGAGTGGTGATGTTTCTCCATATCTCTATCTTAAATGGCTTGTCTCTCATTCTTAGACTCTATCTACTCTGTTGATCCCTTTTTAAGGATTTTCTCTTGAAATGCGATCACTTCTGACTCTTCTAAATTCCAGAGAATAAAGGCCCAAACTACTAAGTACTTTCTGCATAGGGCAATCTCAACATCTCAGCGATTAGTTTTATTATGAAATGGCATCCTGTGATTTCAGGATACTTTGATTCTGCCTGCCTGTATAGTGTGGATTATACACAGTGCGAGGTTGAGAATGTTCAGTGGGTAAACAGAAAACACACTGCTGCCTGCCTGCCAGGGCTCCCTGTGTGATTGGGCATATTTGCTCGACACTTGTCATTCATTATGTTTTTTTTGTTGTGTGAGGTCTGTTGAAATTTACACGGATTGCACGGGAGAGAATGGAAATTGAATCGACATAAACACTGCCAACTCATTATTCCTTAGACCCCAGGTGCACACACTGGAGGTTGTCTGTATTGCAGTGTTGATTTGTTCAAAGCCTTTTCAGATCCCAGTTCTGTGAACGTGAGTGTGTTTTAAAAGATTTAAAACAGCAATGAGCTGGCATCAATTTATGAGAATTCCTACTGTGTTCTGTAGGGTAGTACTTCGACACTTGATTGATGTATTGTTGCTTCGTTTTAAAAATTTTTTTGCTCCACCCTCTCTCAATTAGCCTCTTCAATATTAATTAAAATCTTGATCAATGGAAATTGATTTATGAAGGATTTGCAATGTAAATAAAAATGAGGGACGTAGAGTGAGAGGGGAATTGGATATAGGCAGTTGCAGGCCTGAAATGGTGTGTATGAGTGTGTGCATGTAGTCTATACTCTGCATATCCCTAAAGAGCCCACACATAGTTTACTGTATGAGAGTAGCCACCTTCCAATCTCACAAGAAGTCTTGTGGGGTCAACAAGATTTAGTTTATTCATTTGATTTGACTTATTTATTGTCACATGTACCTGAGTAGAGTGAAAAGCTTTGTTTGTGAGCAGTATAGGCAGATCGTCCTAAACAAGGAAATACAGATCAGAGGGTGAAAAAATACTTGGACAGAGAAAGGAATACAGGCTACACCACACAGGATGTATGCTAGACAAGATCAACATTAACAAGATCTACACTATTTATTTGAAGTTGGAGTGTCATTCATCAGTCTAATAACAGCAGGGAAGAAGCTGTTCCTGAATCTGCTGGTGCATGTGTTCAAGCTTCTGTATCTTCTGCCTGATGGAAGAGGTTGTAGGCCACTATAGGAATATTGCGTGCAATTCTGGTCTCCTTCCTATCGGAAAAATGTTGTGAAACTTGATAGGGTTCAGAAAAGATTTACAAGGATGTTGCCAGGGTTGGAGGATTTGAGCTATAGGGAGAGGTTGAATAGGCTGGGACTGTTTTCCCTGGAACGTTGGAGGCTGAGGGGTGACCTTATAAAGGTTCATAAAATCATGAGGGGCATGGATAGGATAAATAGACAAAGTCTTTTCCCTGGGGTGGGGGAGTCTAGAACTAGAGGGCATAGGTTTAGGGTGAGAGGGGAAAGATATAAAAGAGACCCAAGAGCCAAGTCTTTCACTCAGAGGGTGTTATGTGTATGGAATGAGCTGCCAGAGGAAGTGGTGAAGGCTGGTACAATTGCAACATTTAAAAGGCGTCTGGATGGGTATATGAATAAGAGAGGTTTGGTGCGATTTGGGCTGGGTGCTGGGAGGTGGGACTAGATTGGGTTGGGATATCTGGTCGACGTGGACGGGTTGGACCGAAGGATCTGTTTCCATGCTGTACATCTCTATGATTCTGAGATTATACTGAGTGAGATGGGCCTTTGATGATGTTTGCAGTATTTCCATGGCAACAAGATGCGTATTAGAGTCAATGGATGGGAGGTTGGCTTCCGTGATGGTCTGTACTGTACGCGCCACCTTCAGTAATTTTTTATGGTCCTGGGCAGAGCAGTTGCCATACCAGGCTGTTATGCACCCGGACATTATGCTTTCAAAGGTGCATCTGTAAATGTTGGTGGAGGTCCTTATGGACATGTGAAATTTCCTGAGCCACCTGAAGGTGTAACTGTCTTACCCAACCTGTTTCAATCAGGATTTAACCTCTCTAGACCAAGTGCATAACAATTTTGTTATTTATTCATGGTAAATGAGTGTCGCTGCTGGGTTGACATTTTGCCCATCCCTAGTTGCCCCTGAGAAGGTGATAGTGTGCTGCCTTCTTGAACCAGTAGAGGCTCCCTGCTGTGAGTTGATCCACAATGCCATTAGGGTGGAAATTTTAGATTTTGACCCAAAGACAGTGAAGGAGCGGCAATTGTATTCCCAAATCAGGATGATGAGTGGCTTGGAGGGGCTCATGTAGATGGTGGTATTTCCATGTATCTGCTGCCCTCGTCCTTCCAGATGAAAGTAGTCATGGGTTTGGAACATGCTGCCTGAGGATCTTTTGAATTTCTGCGGTGCATCTTGTAGATAGTACACACTGCTCCTGAGCATTGGCGGTGGAGGGAGCAGCTGTGCTGCCAGTCAAGTGGGCTGCTTTGTCCTGGATGGTGTCAAGGTTCTGGAGTGTTGTTGGAGGAGCATCCACCCAGGTAAGTGGGGGATATTCCATCACAGTGAATTGAATGACTTATTGTCATGTGTATCTTAGTGAGAAAAACTGCAAAATACAATAAAAAGCTTTTCCAATGTCACCACAGTCCTGTGCAATTTTGAATAACTTAAGAATCAGGGGAAAGAAATGGAAAATATAGATTGAAGCGAATCCACCAATCCTGAACCAGCCCATCATCCAATGCTTTGTTTCTGTCTATACCGCAGACCCAACCAATATCACCTATCCTCAAGTACCATATTTTACCCATTGGCCAATTCTCCTCTGCCTCTGGACCCAACAAAGTTGGAGTCGCATTTCTTGCTGCTGGGCCTATTGCAATGCTAACTTTATGCCCTTCTGCCAGGGCCGGACCCAACCAATGGTGATGTCACCAATCCGCAGGCACCATTTTTCACTACTAGGCCTTCCTCGCCAACGTAGCAACCACTGATTCTGATGCCAGTGGAACAGGAACAGGCTTATTTGGATCTCACGTAGACTGATTGGAGCAAATCTGCAATATTTCTTCCTACACCAAGCAGTCTCCGTCTTACGTGAAGGACCAACATACACTCTCTGGGAATCAGTTACATAACCAAAGCTTTCTGTCCATATTGAGGCTCCAGGGTTCAGCTCTTCCTGCTGAATTTGTTCAATCGGGGTGATTTTTGTTTTAATTTTAACAATTTAAAAAAAAAAATGTTGATGTGCTTTTATAAAGTTGCTAACCTTGACGATGTTTTTAAAATATTTTAATTTGGTTCGACATTTGACTGTTTTGGTTCCACATGCCTTCATGATCTGTTCTAGTCGTCTCCACTTTGAGATTTTCAGTTGACACCCCACACCCCCGTCCTCTTAACCTCAATCGCTTTACAGGGGTGAGGTGTCGATGTGAAAACCGTGCTGTCAGTTAAGAAATGTTTGTGCGCTTTAATCCACATTCTAGCTGCACCTTTTTTTGATCGTTTGAATCCTGCCTGAGCAAAGATTTCACTGTTTTCCAGTGATGTACGTTGTACTTGTATTCCAGCAAAAGATGATGAAATTGTGATGGCATCTGCTGATTTCGATGTTTCATCAATGAGCAAAAGCGAGTTTATTGAGATTCTGCAAAGATCCAGCCACTCTGATACAGTCACTCATACATGCCCCACATGAGCTTTGCAGCTTCTGAGAATGTGGCTAGAATTCCATATTAAACACAATGCTGCAGGGTTTAACAGAGAAGGCAACGTTACGTGTTCTGGGCTAAGATTTTTTTTTTCCATCTCATTCAACTTTAAACTGATATCGCCATGTTGTTTTCAAAGACTGTATTACACCTCACTGTTTTAAGTGGATGAGAGCTCTCTGAATCCTTTTGCTTTTGGGTGATGGGAAGTTACTCTTAGTGATTTGTATTATTTTAAAAATTGAATGTTGCATCCTATCTGTTTGTCATTTTGGGAGGAGATTTTTCAGTATGATGGAAAATCTGGTTGCCATGGCAACATTGAACAACTTTCATTCCTGAAAGAATTCCAATGTTAATAAGAATTGTTGACAACAGCAGAGTTGGTGTGTGGAAAATGTTCTGTAATAAGTGGCAGCGATCTCTGCTTGATGAGCGAAAGAGTTGTATTTCAATAATGAAGAATAATATCAGAACCTGTTCCAATCTCTTTGATTTCCTCGGAATGTATTTGTCAGTGTTGGGGTTTTTTCTTGTGGTGTTTGTTTTTCTGTGCATGTAAAGTAAAGGCTTTTAATGCAGCAACTTTCTTTTAAAAAAGAAGATTGGACGTGCATTTATATAGCATCTTTTGCAGCACTGGGGCACCCCAAGCTGCTTCATAGACATTGGAATACTTCTGAAGCATGGTCACTTATTTTATTCATTCACAGGATGTGGGCTTTGCTGGTTGTTTTAGCATTTATTGCACATCCCTAGTTGCCCCTTGGGAAGGTGGTACTGAGCTGTCTTCCTGAATCACTGCTGCCCATGTGCTGTCGGTAGACCCACAATGCCGTTAGGGAGTGAATTCCAGGAATAGCGATATATTTCCAAGCCAGAATGAGTCGTAGCTTGGAGGTAATTTGTAGGTGGTGCTGTCCCTTCCCCTTCTAGATGGGAGTGGTTATGGGTTTGGAAGGTACTGGCTAAAGATCTGTGTTGCAGGAAATGAGGGTGTCAGTTTGTGTACAGGAAGCTTCCGCAAATAGTGGTGAAATTAATAGAGCATTACATTGTTTCAGTGAGGGATAAATGTTAGCTGATGCACCTAGGGGAGATTTCCTAGTTTTCTTCAAAACAGTCTTATGTCCAGTTGAGGTCTGATCAAGCTTTGTTTAAGCTCTTATCCTCTATATGGCACCTCTGACTGTGTAGTACTTCTTCCGTAAGCACTGCAGTACCAGCCTCAAATTTGTGTTTAGAATGGAAGAAGTCTACAGCTCAGAACGTGGTTATTTGGTTCATTGTGGCCATGCTATTACAGCTTTGCAACTTTCTCTACTTCAGATATTTGTTTATTTTTCCCTTAGCTCAGTGGTCTCTATTTCAATAACTCCCTCTGCCAAAACATATTCTGACTAATGCAGAGAAATTTCTGTTTTGTTTTTAATTGATAAGCTCTCATCGGAGGTAGCTGTCTTCCTCTGTTCACAATTGAATTGTTCTAGCGTTCAAAGCAAAATTTATAAATTCCCCTTGAACCTTTTTAAGGTTCCACAGGGAGAATTACCATTATCTGAATTTTTTTTCCACAGAATGATGTACCAATTTCTCACTTGTTTTGCTTTAGGCTTTTTGACATGGCTTGACACCCCAAGATACTCAACATGAGTGTTAGAAAACAATGTGACCCCAGGCTACAAAGGAGGCATTGGATCAAAGAGGTTGATTTTAATGAGAGTCTTGAGTAAAAGGAAAAGAGGTGGTGATGTTTAGTGAGAGAATTTCCAAGTAGGTGCTATGCACAGAGCCATGGATGGGACCTGATGGTGTCAATGTTCCCTTATTGTAATTCCATAGAAGACTCTGACTCAGGGGTGCTCTACGCTTACTGAAGGAGCCATTTCTCATGTGTAAGCATAAGTAGTGACTGAGGAGGGGGAAGGATCTGAGAATGGCCATTCTGTCCTGAACCCAGTCCTATTGTTCTCAACATGTACACCCATCACCGCTGGTTATGAAGCAATTGGGGAATTCTCGTTTAGGTACACTGTGACATGTAGCATCATGGACACTGGGTCAATTGAAAGTTTTAAGATCAATTCTGTTTGTCTAGGTTATTGAGAGAGATGGTGTTGAGGTGCCAATCTGATGGGGTGTAATTTGAATGGTGCAACTGGAGCTCAATGTCCTCTGCTGTTCTTGCTGCGATCATCATGTGGTATGGCCAAAAGAAATTGCCGACTTAATTACATACGACACCAGAAAAAAAATAACTATCTTATCTAAATCTCTTGACAAGACTATAAATACATATTGCTATTTGATAAATCTTTGATTTCATCTCTACTTTCTCCACAAAATGTACATCTTCCAGTTCGGGTGTCTTGACCATCCCTGATTTGTTTCACTCCTCCGTCAGTGACCGTGCCTCCAGCTATCTGGGCCCTAAGCTCAGGAATTTTCTTTCTAAACTTCTCCATCCCTCTCTTGTAATTCCTTAAGACTCCCTTCAAACTCAATCTCTTTGACTAAATATCTTCCTTGTGGCCTGGTGTCATATATTCTTTTAAACCTCCTGCAAAACATCTTGCGGTATTTCATTTTATTATAAATGTTACACAAGTATACGTTCATTAATCAAGGAAAGTGAAGCACTCGAGGATCTAAACAACATGTCCCATCTGATTTCTGCCTTGCCATATTACCAACGATTTGCATATACTATGTATATTGATGTCTGTGTTGTCTATAGCACGTCTTATTCATTGACACATTGGGAGACGTTGGCAAAGTGGTCTTGTTGTTATGCTAATAAGACCAGAGACCCTGATACTTTGGGGACCTGGATTCGAATGCCACATGGCAAATGGTGGAATTTGAATTCTGTAAAACATAGAATTAAAAATCTAATGATGACCATGACACACACTTGTTGTGAGAAGGGATGAAAATAGGGAAAGGAAGTTATTGACTTCTTTACCTAGCCTGACCTACATGCAGGAGAAAGTGAGGACTGCAGATGCTGGGGATCAGAGCTTAAAAATATGTTGCTGGAAAAGCGCAGCAGGTCAGGCAGCATCAAAGGAGAAGGAGAATCGATGTTTCGGGCACAAGCCCTTCAGGATTCCTTCCTGAAGAAGGGCTTATGCCCAAAACGTCGATTCTCCTTCTCCTTTGATGCTGCCTGACCTGCACTTGACCTACATGCAGCCCTAGGTGAGTGTCTTAGTTCTAACCGTTTTCAGCAGCTTTATCAATGGTCTTCCCTCCCGGATAAGGTCAGAAGGGGGGGGGGTGTGCAATCAGCAGCAGCAATGTTCCACAGATACTGAAGCTATCCACATGTAAACGCAGCAAGGCCTGGATGAAATCCAGCTGACAAGTGATCAGGAACATCTGCGTCACAGAAGTACAAGGTATTGACCATCTGGAACAAAGAATCTTACTGTCACCCTTTGACATTGAATAGCTTTACTATCACAGAATCTGCCACTAACAACCTTTTGGGGTTTATCAGCAGCTGAACTGGGTTAGCCATGTCCTTTGGTGAGGAACGTACGTCCAGACTCCTCCAAAGCCTGACCACCATCTGAAATGGACAAATCGGGGCATGATAGAATGCTCCTCACTTACCTGGATGGGTGCAGCTCCAAAAGCACTCCAAAAGCTCAACACCATCCAGGGCACTGTCTGCTCGACTGGTGTCACATCCATAAATACTCAGTTCCTTCATCGTGATGCTCAGTAGCAGCGTGCACCAATAATCGGATTCACTGCAGATCTTTACCGAGGTTCCTTGGGATAGCACCATTCAAACTTATGACTTCTACCATCTAGAAGGCCAAGGACAGCAGATATGTGGGAACACCACCAGCAGCAAGTTCCCCTCCAAGCCAATTCCCATCCTGACTTGGAAATGTATATTGGCAATATTCCTTTGCTATCATTGGTTCGGAACTCCGGAACTCCTTCCTTAGGGTCGACGTGCACATATGGATTGGACTGATTCAAGAAGGCAGCTCACCACCACCACACTCCAGGGAATTAGGGCTGGGCAATAAATGCTGACTTAGCCAGTGACACCCACATCCCATGAATGAATAAGAAAATGTAATTATTCACATCTGGATTCCCAATTAGCTGCATATGGCCAGCCTACAGGACAAGCCAGGCTCTGTTTGTGTAGGGGAGGTTCTTTTTAATGTCTCCAATTTTTCTCTCTCCCAGAAGATTGTAAGGTCATGGAATTAGTAACAAAACAGAAGGAGTGAAGGATATGGTTGTGTTTGTATGACCTTAGCAATGAAAGGAAGTTTAGGAAGGACAAATCAGTTAATCATGTATCTGTGGTCCACATGATAGTAAAGAAATGAGTCCCTCAAATCTATTCTGCAACTCTTATTTTTTAAATTATTATTAAGATTGATCAATGTCTTGATGCTCTCCACTTCCTTTGTCCTACGCTCTTGTTGACCTCTGAAATGATAAATTTTGTCTAACTTGGAAAGCTCTTTTGGGGTATCCTTCCCGGTTTCCACTATGCCTTGTGTGGATCTCCAAATGTCTTAGCTCTCCTCTAATGAGGGCGTCCAAAGTCAAAAATCACAAGACACCAGGTAATTGTCCAACAGGTTTATTTGAAATCATAAGCTTTTGGAGCACTTTCAGTGACTTTATCCACCCCAGTCCAACATTGGCACCTCCACCTACTGTGGTCTTTTGTTCTGGACTTTCCTCACCAGAGGCAATGGTTTCTCTCTGTCCTACAAAGTCCTTAACTTGTCTGAATCAACACATTTACATCAATGTTCAAAGGAATGCAAGCCTGGTTCATGCATCTCTCTTGTAACTTAACCCTCTTCGGGCGGCACAGTGGTTAGCACTGCTGCCTCACAGCGCCAGAGACCCGGGTTCAATTCCCGCCTCAGGCGACTGTGTGGAGTTTGTACGTTCTCCCAATGTCTGAGTGAGTTTCCTCCGGGTGCTCCGGTTTCCTCCCACAGTCCAAAGATGTGCAGGTCATGTGAATTGGCCATGCTAAATTGCCAATAGTGTTAGGTAAGGGGTACATGTAGGGGTATGGGTGGGTTGCGCTTCGGCGGGTCGGTGTGGACTTGTTGGGCTGAAGGGCCTGTTTCCACACTGTAAGTAATCTAATCTAATCTAATCTAATCTTCAGAGTACCATTTTGATGAACCTGGACAGCAACCCTCCTTGCTGAATGTATGATGTCCAAAACCCAACACAGATACAGTCAAGAACAGAAAGTTCGGAATCAATCCCACTAGACTCTAGTAAGGTAGAAAGATAATGAAAGGTTGTAATGACCAATGTAATTGCCTGGGGAAGAAGGGTGAAAAAGGGGAAGAATTGAAGGATCATAGCCTGAAAGTCAGCATTGTCTAATGCGCCTCTCTGGTGACATGAGGTGAATTCTATATGAGCAGAGTGAATATTTTAACCCTTTCAGCCAAGTAGATGGATGGAGAACGTCTATTTTAAGCAAATAGCTGAGCTCACGACAGAAAATATAGCAGTGTCTCCCATTAAAACAGGACTATTTCACCAGCAAAATGCAGTGTTGAAGATAGTTGCACAATGTGCATGATGTGTATAAAATCAAACGTAGCCATTGCATTGCTACCGCATTGATTGACAGGGAAGTTACCCAAAGGAGCCCAATGCTGTGAATAGGATTTTAACAAATAATAGTGTGTACATTTCCTTCCTGTTATAGAGTCAGTGTTATACAGTACAGAAACAGACTCTTCAGTTTAACTCATCCACGTTGACCATACGTTCCAATCTGATCTAGCCCCATATGCCAGCAATTGGGCCCATATCCCTCCAAACCTTTTCTATTCATATACCCATCCAGATGGCTTTCAAATGTTGTAATTGTACCCACCTCCGCCATTTTCCTCTGGCAGCTCATTCCATACATGCACCACCCTCTGTGTGGAAAAATTTACCCTTCAGGTTCTTTATAAATCTTTTCCCTGAAACCTAGTGTTAGACTCCCCCACCCTAGGAGAAAGACCTTGACAATTCACCCTGCCCATGCCCCTTCATGATTTTATAAACCTCTATAAGGTCATCCTGCAGCCTAAACCTGAGAGATTCACAGTTCAATGGGGGTAGTATGGAGTTGGGAACAACCAGCATTATAGTTGTGATTTGTCAATTTACAAGCAGGGTTATGTCAGGAGTGGCAGAATTCCAGAAGGACCAACTTTTTTAAAATTCATTCGTGGGATGTGGGTGTTGCTGGCTGGGCCAGCATTTATTGCCTGTCCCTAGTTCTTCTTGAGAAGGTGGTGGTGAGCTGCCTTTTTGAACTGCTGCAGACCATGTGCTGTAGGTTAACCCTGAGGGATTGAGTTCCAGGATTTTGATCTAGTGACAGTGAATGAACGCTGATATATTTCCAAGTCAGAATGGTGTGTGACTTGGAGGGCGATGTTCCCATATACCTGCTGCCCTTGTCCTTCTAGATGGAAGTGGTTGTAGTTTTGGGAGTTGCTTCCAACGGAATTTCTGCATACTATCTTGCAGATAGTACACACTGTTGCTAAAGGTTGTTTTGATTTTGGTAGTTTTAAAATGTTTTCAAAAACATTTTGAACAATTGTGAAAAACATAAAGTTGTCTGGTTCTGGGCTTTTTGGTTGAGTGGGGTGAAAAGATCTTCCTAACATCTGAATTGAGCCTATACCAATGTCACATCAGAGAGGAATTGTGTCTCATTTACAATTCAGGGCAGATGTTTCATTGGGGTGAAGGCCTATAATAAAAAAACAAACAGAAGTTGCCCCCTTTACCTGACATTTTTTATTCTTTCTGTAGCCTACAAAGCACAAGGCAGTTGAGTGAACAGTACTGAGTACCCAGAAGGAATTGATGTATGGCAGCTTAGTCCGAGTGAGTTTTAAAAAGTACTGATTTATCTGGCCAACTCTATTACTGCTCAATAACACAGGGCTGTAATCTGCTTTCATTTGAAATGAAACTGTGATTTATGAGAATGTGTGCCTCTTAAATTTAGAAATGAGGTGTTCAAACATATGTTTTGAAGACATAAATTTCAAATTTACTGCTGGTGTCAAACATGACTGCTGGATGGAGAAGCTTGAGAACTCCTGAATATCACGGGAAAGGTTTTATTTCCTGGCTGGTATTCCTGACTCAGGTGGGCATCTACTCTGCCAGAGGATAAATAAACCCCTCACCCATTTCCCAACTAAAAACCTCAGTTGTTGAGTTGTAGGTTAAAATGTCTGTGGTATTTCTGTCGGGGTTGGGTTTTTTCTGTCATTCTATTCTCTGTCTTGCTGTGATATGGTTTCATAGGTACGAGCCTCTGTCCACTATTGTCCCCTAAGTATCTTTGGTAGCTCGAAATTGGTCACCTGTGGCAAAGGAGGTATGAGGGGTTGGAGGTGAGAAGACTTTGGATTTCTGCATTTGACACAATTTCTAGCAGACTTGGGCATTCTGGTGGACATCCTTCCTTCCCTTGTCTGAATGGGACTGAGGCTTTTTAAAGCAGCAGGGACATGTTTCAGGATTGCAGATGCTATCAGCAAGTGACAAAGAGCAATTTGCATCCGCTGCTCAAATATCCAATGTTGCAACTTTATTTAGATCTCTGAAGGCTTTGGTTTACCTTCATTATATTAAGCACCTCAAATTATTTATCAGTCAGTCTGTTGATGGTGGAAGTAGTGGTCACAGCTGTCTGAGACGATGAGTTGGGATTGTCACAAAGGAATGCACTGGAGCAAAATTATCGCACATCTGCTAATGTGTATTGTTGTCACTCAGCCAAGCCTTGTGACAGTGAATGTACTGGCCCTCATGTCTAACTCTGGGACTATTTGAGAGGGCTGTGTGACTCTCAGATTTACGAGGATACTAGAATTATCAGGAAAGATTGAACAGACTAGGCCCTTTTAGTTTAGAAATTTGCAGGTTAAAAGTCAATTGTTGGAGGAATGTTTAAAATTATAAAGTGGTTCGGATCGAAGACTGAAGATGTTTCTCGTTGTGGAAGTGTCCCACACTAGTATCATAAAGTAGTTACTAATTAAATCTAATCCAGAATTGAGGAAAAAAAAGAACTACATTTTATTTAGCCCTTTATGGATCACTGGATATTCTTTACAGTCAGTAAAAATACCTTTGAAATGTGTTCACTGTTATAATATAGGAAACACAATCAATCTGCATGAGAGCTGTAATAATGATGGCTGGATCATTTTGCTCTGGATTGAGGGATAAGTTTTTTGGCTAGGACATTGGTGACTCCCTACTCCTTAACAGTAGTAACATGGAATCTTCTTCACCCTTCTGAGCAGAATGTTATGACTTCAGTTCAGTGTTCCCCTCCCAAAGGACGCCACTTCTAACAGTGAAATGCTACTCTATGTGCATTTAGCCTCTAAGCTCTAGCAAAATGAACTCTCAAAACTGCAACTCCACTTGAGTTTTGTTAACTGCCTCGATTTCACTCCAGAATGTAAATGTTTTACACAGTAAACTGTTAAGTTTATTGGAGGGCTTTTTTTTATTAAATGAGATTTATTTTGTGGGTGTTGGCAACCCAGTTGCTGAAATTCACACTGAAATTTACTACTTGTGACATTTGAAATTGCATGCAGGAGTCCTGTTGTTCAGTTTTCGGGTATTATTGCAGTTTTGCTGGAGTGGGACTCGAATTGTAACTTAGATCTGTTTTCCCGTCAGTCATAATGGAGTTTACTGCTGTTCTTTTGAACTTCATTATTGAATACTCTGAGCTACAAATCTGGAGCAGAACTAGAGAGAGATGTGTATTTTTAAAGATGATTTATTACATTTCCCTTTGTTTCTCTGATCAGCTCATGCTCTGAATGGAATAGGAGTTTTTTTCTCTCTGACCTCTGTATCTGTAACTTGCTCCAGCCACTCTAGCTTCTTCATTTCCAGCTCCTTTCACTCCTTTGAAACATTCTTTAAAACTTACCTCTTTATCCAAGCTTTAGCCACATATTAAAACAAAATTCAAGTGAACAGGAGTAGGTCAATCAGTTCCTTGTACCTGCTACAGTATCCAACAAGATCATGGCTGATCCCAACACCGAAGGAGCTGTCTTATGAGTAGAGGTTGCGCAGGGTGGGCCAGTGCTTATTGGAATTTAGAAGAATGTGGGGTGTTGAAACGTACAAGATACTCTAAGGACTTGGGGAAAGATATAAAAGGGACCTAAGGGGCAACTTTATCAAGCAGAGGGCAGTACGTGTATGGAATGAGCTGCCAGAGGATGTGGTGGAGGCTGGTACAATTGCAACATTTAACAGGCATTTGGATGGGTATATGAATAGGAAGGGTTTGTAGGGATATGGGCCGGGTGCTGGCAGGTGGGACTAGATTGGGTTGGGATATCTGGTCGGCATGGACGGGTTGGACCGAAGGGTCTGTTTCCGTGCTGTGCATCTCTATGACTTGACAGAGTAGGTGCAGAAAGGTTGTTTCCCCTTGTGGGAGAGTCTAGGAACATAGGGTGTAATCTCCGAGGTAAAGGATCACGCACTTATGATGGAGATGAGGAATTCCTTCCCGAGAAGGGAACCTGTGGAACTCTTCACTGTCGAGGCTGGGTCGTTAAGCATATTCAGAGCTGAGAGACATATTTTTACTTAGCAAGGGAATGGAGGGTATTAAGGCAAAGGCAGGGAAATGGATCAGCCATGATGACATTGAATGGCGATGTAAACTGAATGGGTTGAGTAGCCTATGTCCACCTCCTGTACAGCATTCCCTCTACTTTTCTTATTGGTTGCATGGGCCTCCCAGGCCTCAGGTGTGGAAGTGATTTCTGGAACTGGAAGTCAGTGTTATGGATCGTGCACTGAAGCCAGTTGCGTGTGTGGGCCCTGGAGTAGCTATGTGCACAGCCATGTAACTGTGAGGCAACGTAGGTTCTCTACCTTGCATTTGATCTTCCTGTCCTATCCCCATACCCTTCGATTCCCTTAATACCTAAAACACTCTCAGTCACAGTCTTTAATGTGTTCAATGATGGAGCATCCATGTCTCTCTGGAGTAAGGAATCTCATAACCATTTGAAGAATGTTTCTCTAATTTCTCACTGAAATGTCCCACTGTTGCCTGCTTTTATCAATTCTTGAATCATGACACTCTGAAGAATTGTGGGATGCTTTGCTGTGTTGGGGTTGTTTCTTGAAGACTTTGCACCAATGGAGTGTAAAAGGGTGATTCTGATTGGCTGTGCCATTCACGATATGACCTCATGGTCTGATCCACCTATAATCAGCCTCTTCACGGGTCAACTTCCAAAGTGATGCGTATTTACAGAAGCAGACTGTTCAGGCCAGCAAGTTCCATTCTGGTATTTATTCACCTTGCCTCAGCCCACCCTACCTTTTCTAACTCCATTAACATACTCCCCTTGTTCTTTCTCTTTCTCAAATGTGTCAGTGTTATATCTGTGTATGAAATATTACTACAAAATCCTGAAACTACCAGTGTATCTTCACTAACAAATAATATTTTGACAGGTCATGATCTGTACCCTGCAGTATGTCATATGAGGAGCATCTTTAGCCATTTATTGTTTACTGAGCTCATTCCTTGAGTTTGTTATGTTACACAACACTTATGCTCTGTTCTTCATCTTCATTCTTTGTGAGCTGTAGCTTACAGATGCTTCACTTTAAATTGAATTGCTTTCAGCTCTTTTAAGGGAGAATTTAATTTGCTTCAGATGAACCAATCAGTGCTTTGGTTAGAAGGTAGGGGCAAAAAAAACTGCTGATGCTGGAATCCAAAGTGGACAGGCAGAATGCTGGAAGAACACAGCAAGTCAGGCAGCATCAGGAGGGACAGGCAGGAGGCAGGAAGAACACTGGCCCCCCACCTTTTCCTCCGCTACATCGATGACTGTATTGGCGCTACCTCATGCTCCCACGAGGAGGTTGAACAGTTCATCCACTTAACTAACCCCTTCCACCCCAACCTCAAATTTACCTGGACCGTCTCAGACTCCTCCCTCCCCTTCCTAGACCTCTCCGTTTCTATCTCGGACGACCAACTCAACACAGACGTTTACTATAAACCGACTGACTCCCACAGCTACCTAGATTACACCTCCTCCCACCCTGCCCCCTGTAAAAACGCCATCCCATATTCCCAATTCCTTCGCCTTCGCCGCATCTGCTCCCAGGAGGACTAATTCCAGTACCATACAACCCAGATGGCCTCCTTCTTCAAAGACCGCAATTTTCCCTCCGACGTGGTTGACGATGCTCTCCACCGCATCTCCTCCACTTCCCGCTCCTCCGCCCTTGAACCCCGCCCCTCCAATCGCCACCAGGACAGAACCCCACTAGTCCTCACCTACCACCGCACCAACCTCCAGATACATCGTATCATCCTTTGTCATTTCTGCCTCCAAACAGACCACACCACCAAGGATATATTTCCCTCCCCACCCCTATCAGCGTTCCGGAAAGACCACTCCCTCCGCGACTCCCTCATCAGCTCCACACCCCCCACCAACCCAACCTCCACTCCTGGCACCTTTCCCTGCAACCGCAAGAAATGCAAAACTTGCACCCACAACTCCCCCCTCACCTCCCTCCAAGGCCCCAATGGATCCATCTATATCCATCACAAATTCACCTGCACCTCCACAGACATCATCTATTGCATCCGCTGCACCCGATGTAGCCTCCTATACATTGGGGAGACAGGCCGCCTACTTGCAGAACGTTTCAGAGAACACCTCTGGGACACCCGCACCAACCAACCCAACCGCCCCGTGGCTGAACACTTTAACTCCCCCTCCCACTCCACCAAGGACATGCAGGTCCTTGGCCTCCTCCATCGCCAGACCATGGCAACATGACGTCTGGAGGAAGAGCACCTCATCTTCCGCCTAGGAACCCTCCAGCCACAGGAGATGAATGCAGATTTCTCCAGCTTTCTCATTTCCCCTCCACCCACCTTTTCTCAGTCCCAACCCTCAGACTCAGCACCGCCCTCTTGACCTGCAATCATCTTCCCGACCTCTCCGCCCCCACCCCCTCTCCGGCCTCTCACCCTCACCTTAACCTCCTTCCACCTATCGTATTCCCAACGCCCCTCCCCCAAGTCCCTCCTCCCTACCTTTTATCTTAGTCTGCTTGGCACACCCTCCTCATTCCTGAAGAAGAGCTTATGCCCGAAACGTCTATTCTCCTGCTCCTTGGATGCTGCCTGACCTGCCGCGCTTTTTCAGCAACACATTTTTAAGCTCTGATCTCCACCATCTGCAGTCCTCACTTTCTCCTGGGAGAACACAGCAAGTCAGGCAACATTGGGAGGTAGAGAAGTCGCCGTCTCGGGTGTAACCCTTCTTCAGGACTGGGTATGGGTGTGGGGGGAGCTGCAGATAAAGGGGGTGGCGGGGGCAGGGTGGTGAAGTGGGGATAGGCGAAGACAGGTAGAGGGAAAGATCTGGTCGGTTAATGGGAGGAATGAATCTGGTAGGTGGCAGGGAGGAGTAGAAAGGAGGGGGAGGGGCTGAGAAGGAAGTCGGGGGGGGGGATAAGAAGGGAGGTTATTTGAAATTGGAGAACTCGATGTTGAGCCCTCTGGGCTATAGGCTGCCCAGGTGGAAGATGAGTTGTTGTTTCTCCAATTTGCAGTGTGGTTTGTTGTGGCAATGGAGGAGGCCAAGGATGGTCATGTAGGAACGGGAGTGGGAAGGGGAATTGAAATGGGCCGTGACTGGGAGGTCTGGTCGGCCCCTGTGGGACCGGCTGTGATGCTCAGTGAACTGTTCCCTAAGTTTACGTTCAGTCTCCTCACCCCTCCCTGGGTTCCACAAGGGCCATTCCCTTTGACAGTCCTTGGTTGACACCACTCTCTGCACCAAGCCCCTCCCTCCGAACCCCTGCCCCTCACTATGCTCCTTACCTCCATGCAGGGCCCCAAACAGTCCTTCCAGGTGAGACAGAGGTTCACCTGCCTCTCCTCCAACCGAGTTTCCAGCATCGGGTGCTCCTGATGTGGTCGACCAAAAGGAAACTTCGGAAACGGTTCACCAAACATGGGGTTGGTTGACCAGACTTCCCAATCACTGCCTGTTTTAATTCCCCTTCCCACTCCCTTTCCAACATGACCATCCTTGGGCTCCTCATTGCCACAATGAACCACACTGCAAATTGGAGAAACAACACCTCATCTTCCACCTTGGCAGCCTACAGCCCGGAGGACTCAACATTTGAGTTCTCCAATTTCAAATAACCTCCCTTCTCATCCCCTGACTTCCTTCCCAGCCCCTCCCCCTCCCTTCCACTGCTCCCAGCCACCAACTGGATTCATTCCTCCCATTGACCAACCAGGTCGTACCCTCTACCTCTCTTCACCATCCTGCTCCCACGGATCCCTTTATCTGCAGCTTCCCCCACACCCACCCCTAACCCTGAAGATGGGTCACACCTGAAGCATTGACTTCTACACCACCTGATGCTGTCTGGCATGCTGTGTTCTTCCAGCCTCCTGCCTGTCTACTTTGGTTAGAAGGTACCCATATTTCATAAGTTATTATTCTAACCCCCCCACCACCCCCACCTTCTCTCTCATTTGGGTTTGTGAACATACTCTACATAACCCATCACTGACGTGATCAAATAATATGGGTGGCACAGTGTTAGCACTGCTGCCTCACAGCGCCAGAGACCTGGGTTCAATTCCCACCTCAGGCAACTGTCTGGTTTGGTTTCCTCCCACAGTCCAAAAATGTGCAGGTGAGGTGAATTGGCCGTGCTAAATTGCCCGTAGTGTTAGGTGAAGGGGTAAATGTAGGGGAATGGGTCTGGGTGGGTTGCTCTTCGGAGGGTCGGTGTGGACTTGTTGGGCCTAATCTAATCTAATCTAAATATCAGCTCTTCATGTATATACATCGCTCTCTGGTAGTTGATCAGTTTAGCTGAACTCTCTCGATTGCCTTCGTAAATCGACCTTGCTTGTTGGCTGTCTTATGTTTTGTTTTGTAAGCGAGAAAATCAAAATGATGGGGGCTGGAGCGTGTGGGAGCTGAACATATGCATTTGAGCCCTTGTGGTACAGGACAGTACCCAATATGAAGCAATAGAGGGATTTAAACAAAGTTAAAAATCACATAACACCAGGTTATAGTCCAACGGAGTTTATTTGGAAGTACAAGCTTTCAGAGCATTGCTCCTTCATCAGGTAGTTACCTGAAGGAGCAGCGCTCTGAAAGCTTGTATTTCCAAATAAACCCGTGGGACTATAACCTGGTGTCGTGTGATTTTTAACTTTGTCCACCCCAGTCCAACACCGGCAAGTCCACATCATAGATTTAAACAGGTTGCAAGTTGTACTTGGAGGGTATGGTAAGTCTAGGAAAGTCATCTCAATGAGCTTGAGTAAGAATCGTTCTTGTAGATTTTGAGGGAGGTGAATAAAGCTATAAAAGGTTATTAAGAGGAAGCATGATCACAAGAGCATTGATGAAATGGATTCTAATGGATGCTGAATCACTTTATTGAAAGTTAATGAGCAATCAGCGAAGCATTGTCTCTTCCCACCCCACTCTAGTATAACTGAGAGACTGGGAGAAAGGATGTTATTACATTTTTGTATATTTTGTGATGTAATTAATATCCGTTCACGGAATTTGAAGCTGTAATTCAATCTACAGATTGTCCTGTTGTTGACAAACTCAGCATCATCCTTAAATTACAGTTTAAATTGCCTCCAGCAAATCTGTTATCTTGTGCTTAATTGCTAAGGAACAGAATTCTTGCTCTTTGCCCTTTCTGGATTTTCTTACAACTCCAGCTCCCCCACCCCCAACTGTCCAATTACTTTGCAAATCTAATGACCTAAAGCACACTCCAAACTTCAAAGTGACCAGATGCCAGTAACGACAGCATTTGCTAGATTTAACTTTTTAGCTTCTGTGTTGCTTCGTCGGTGTTGCTCCTCTTTCATCTGAGGGTCCACCCCCCCCCCATCACCACCACCTACTGCAGTTATACCGCACTCTAATCACTGTGGCCCTTTGGTGGTCTTGCACTGACTACTTGTTCATCCCAAAGCCTCGACAGAGAAGCTGATTGGTGTGACTCCTCTCTGGCACTGTTTCTCCTCTGGCTCAGACTATACTTCTGAACATCTTCTGTACCTCCCCTGGGAATTGTGACCTTGTTGGGATATTGGGCCAATGGTGATTGTGACTCCTTTACCCTGAACTATGCTGCCTTCTCCTCCACCCCCACTTGACTGATTTCGACATAGTAGCCATCCCAAACATTGCAGGATGTACTGTCTGATGATATCATCCACAGATCACGTGAAGTCTTGGCTGAGCCTGTGTTTTTATTATTCTCCCTTTTGTTCCCATCTTTCCTCCCTCTGACGCATATTCCCAATTTGCTGCCACACATTAGTATTGCGTCCTCTGGGATAGAGCAGTTGAAACAGATGGTGCTTTCTGCCCTGGATTATATCCACCTTCTATTACCAACGCAGTGTGGTTCCACATAGAATCTACATGGCTTCTTTTGTACATTTGTTGGCAAGGTCTGTATTTACTTAACATCCCAAAACACCCTAGAGAGCATGCTGTTAGAAAGGGAGTTCCAGGATTTTAATGAAGCGATGGTAATCGCAAGTTGAGATGGTGTGCCAGTTAAGGAAGGCAGTACATCCATGTATCTTCTGCTCTTGTCCTTCGGTTTGGTTGAGGGTTGCAGGTTTGTTGGAGAAGCTTTGGAGAGTTGCTGCAGTGCGTCTTGTGGATGGTCCATGTTGCAGCCACAGTGCACACCGTTACAGGGCGCAAATATTTTAAGGTGGTGGGTAGAGTGCCAATCAAATTGTCTCTAGTATCAGTTTCTTTTCTATGGTGGAGCTGTATTTGTCCAGGCAAGTGGAAAATTATTCCCTGATTCTGTCCCTGTCCTCAGAGCTGCACTGTAAAAGCATAATGGTTACTCTGTCAGCAGCCCAACATGTGAGATCTCCACCATTTTAAAAGAAAACTGTGAAGGTGAATGCTATGAGATGGCCATCTCTTTCACATCCTGACTTGGACATGCGTTGCTGTTCCTTTAGCATCGCTGGGTCTAGATATGAGTTTGAGAGAGTGCCTCCAGGTTTATTTTTTACATAAATGATGTAACTCGTCAGATTTAAAAATGGAGCCAGTGTTCATATTACACTATGGTGATCATCTCTGTTGAAAATACCTTGTATTGCAGCATCTCCACAAAATTGAACAAATATTAACTTTGCCTGGTAAGCTGTCAGCTATTGTTCATTAACTCTGAACTGAATAGATCAGATTTCTTGCTGCCAACCTAGCTGTGAGGATTGTAATTTACTCTGATGTCAATGGCCCGCATAGCAACAAGTATATGAGGATAGGGCCATTTTTTAGAGTGTTCTACAGTGGGTTAACACTTTCTCTGTTTATCTGTCTAGGCTTCCTTCCATCTCTGTGCTTGGCAAATGAAGGCTGACACGGTAGCTCAGTGGTTAGCACTGCTGCTTCACAGCGCCAAAGACCCAGGTTCGATTTCACCCTCAGGTGACTGTCTCTGGAGTTCGTACATTCTCTCCACCTCTGCATAGGTTTCCTCTGGATGCTCCAGTTTCCTCCCACAATCCAAAGATGTACAGGTTAGGTGGATTGGCCAGGCTAAATTGCCCATAATGTCCAGGGATGTGCAGGATAGGTGGGTTAGCCATGGGAAATGCAGGGTCATAGGGATAGGGAGGTGGGTCTGGGTGGAATGCTGTTCAGAGTATCATATGGATTTGATGGGCTGAAGGGCCTGCTTCCACACTGGGGATTCTGATTCTAAGGAATGTCCATTGGAGAAAAATATGAAATGGAGGGCAACAGCTGACTTTCAATATTTGAGTTGCTAACTTTGGGAGCTTGCTGCCCAACTCTGAATGAATGTATCCTACATGTGAAGCCTTTTCTCTATCTCCACCTTGATCCCCCATCAATATCCAATCTTTTTTCAACCAGCAAAGAATATGGGAGGAGGAAAATGAACAGTTTTGCTTAATTCCCCTGGTGATCTATTTTTGCCCTGGACCTTTCCTGGTCCAACATTGTAGAGATTGAATTTCAATTCCACGAAACTCTTGGGCAGTTTTGGAAGACTGACGTCCTTGTTCTGTGGATGTTTTGTAATCAGTCTGTGCTGAAATGTCACTGCACACCTCTGGAGTGGGCTTTGAACCCCAGGCCTCCTGGCTCGGGTAGGGACATTACTGCCCCACAGGAGGCCCCATCCTTATTCCATAATGCAGCATGATTCGCTGCCTTCAGCTGAAGATGGGGTGACGATATTGGAATTGGGGAATGCATCCTCACTGCCAGTAATTAAAGATTTGTGTGCATTATGTTGCTGTCCCTTGTTCCAACAGGCACCTTTATGGCCAGTTCTAAATACGTTTTAACACAGCCATGTTGATGAGAACAGTACACTGTGATATACATGGCTTGAGAGAGAATTGGCAACGGCTTTAGCAGAAAAAGGAGGCCATTACAGCAGTTGCTGCCCCTTTGAAGTGTTCCTCTTAGCTCTTTACAGGCCACTTAATTACTTGCAGCTTGCCAGAGACCCGGGTGTTTGTTTGTTCTGAGCAATCCCTTCTTGGGAAGGTTTGCCCTGTGGGTTTAAAGACTTCTGCGGTGGCCATTCTTTTTTCCTGGTCATTATTTAAGGAAAAATATTTCACTCCACTCCTCTCATTCTTTCCTCCTTTTGCACACAATCTTTCTCTGTATAGGTACATTGCCCACCGGTAGTGTTACGTGGATCACGAATAATGACCCAGACATGGCTGGCCACAAATGCTACTCTTTTTCAAAGATGGAATTTTGTGCATTGGGCATTTGTTAATGAACCATGAGCAGGGACTGACAACACTAGTGATATGCTGATCAAGGTTGTGGCGAGAGAGTGGTAGTGAGATTTGGTATTAGTTAATTTGATTTTTCTTTTTCATTATAGGTTTGAAAAAGTTGCTCCACTGTGAAACAAACAAAGGCACATTTTCTCAATTTTGTTTCATTGAATGACATTCAATGTCTCCTTAATAAAAAGAACCTTACATGAGCTTTGCCCATTTTTGTCATTGCAGCCAATGAGGGGATGGGAAATGCTTTTACTTCCTCATTTGTACCTCCCCTCCATAATCCCCTGCAACTCTCACATGTTTCAACATTGCCAACATCATGACAGTAATTGAGCATTTGTCTGGGATATTGTGCAATATTTGGAACTTTGCAGTATTTATCTGTCATCTCTCAGTAAACTGAGGCACTATCTCCTGCTTATGTGGATTGTAGATGATCTCATTGCGCTAGATGGAGGGAGAATAAGGGAGTTCCCCTGCTTTGCTTGTCGATATTTGCATAGTAAAGGGTTAACTATGCCTTGACTCTAAGAATAGGGACTGAGCACGTGCAAAAGGAACTATGTTATAGAAGTCCGGAAGAAGGGTTACTTGACCCAGAACATTAACTCTGTTTCTCTGGCAGCATTTGTGGAGAGACCTGCTGAGTTTTTCCAGCAATTTCTATTTTTGTTTCAGATTCACTGCATCCACAGTCTGTGTTTTGCGTTTCATTTTGAGATGTCTGATTATGTTTGGGAACTGGAGTCTATAGGATTCCAAGAAATGTCCTGTCTCTCCACTCGTAAATACTTTCAGATGTCTGTTGATGTTCACTCATTGGAGTGCAGATCTGATCTTGCAACAATATCTATCCTTCAACCAATATTGCAAAAAAACCACCTGACCATGATCATTGTTGTTGCTTGTGGGATCTTGCTGTGCCTAACTTTGCTGCCAAGTTTCCTGCATGACAACAGTGCCTGTTTCATTGGCTGCACCATAGTTTGAGTCATTATTGCCTAATCTTTTCCTTTCTCTGTTTGACCCATGCCATTGATTTCACTCCCTTATTTTTTTTCCATATTTCTGCAGAGCTGGCTTTGCAAGCTCCTTCTAATGTATGAATAATTAATTTTCTCCACTGATTTTTAACTCCATCCTCACTTTTTCTGAAGATGCTGATTTAGATTCTGCTTCATGCATAAAGTCGAGGACTCACCTGGTATCTCAACCAAGCAGCGATTTACTGTGCATCATGATGAAATGTGGGTATTGGCAAGCAGATTCTGACCTGGACACCAATGCTTTCCATAGACTTATGCTTTCCATGAGGAATTGGGGATCACCAGTGAAGACCATGGAATCCACAGTACTAGGTCTTTGCCAGATATTGAAAGAGTTGTGGATATTGATGGCTTTTCGGATATAGAGGAAGGCAGCTTCTTTAACAAGTGACTCAAAGGTTATTGGAGGTTAGATGGAAAAGTGGAGTCGAGGCCACAATCCGGTCAGCCGTGATCTGGTTGGATGCTGGAGCTGGCTCGATGGGCTGAATGGCCTATTCCTCTGAACTCATATGATGTATTTTCTGATGCAAAAGCAGAGAGGCCATTAACAGGTATTTAAATGAGGAATAAGAATGGCATCAATTTCCTGTAGTTGACTAATTTAAAATGAAATAACTCAGTTGACCATTTTTAAGGATGGTTCACCCAGAACCTATGGTAGATGGAAATTCTGATACGACTGGGTGAAATGAGTTGAGAGAAATTGTGCATAATGTAAATGCTAGCGTAGATTAGTTGGGCTCAATGGCCTGTTGACATTGCATTATTTGATTTAATGGCTACATTTTAGAAAGTTATTTGTGGAGGATGACACAGAAGCCAATCTTTATTTGGCCTTTGGTTTTTTTTGACAGATTGAAATATTGCAAGCATAGCTCTCTTAACTCAATTATACAAGTTTTAAGAAGTGTCATCTCATGTATCAAGTGAAACCCCAATTATTACTCCAGCTGTATGTAATTAAATGGAATTGATGTACAATTAACAGTAGTTTCCTCCAAAGGGGATATAAGTCAAGCATGGCAGTGCTCTGTATACAAGGGGTCATAATTTGCTGAGGGTTTGCAGTGGGGGAGACCAGCGAAATGAGGAAAGTGCATTTGAGGAGCATGAGCAAGAAACTGACCAGGCGACACAATTAACCATGTTAACAACTGTAATTACAGCCACAAGCACATTCCGTATCATGACTTATATCGATTCCCTGCAGTTGTCTGATCAATTTAAAATGATATAACCCAGTCAATATGGTATTGATTTTGCTATTTCGAAGGATGGTTGAAATGTAGCAATGCATTGTTCTATGTTTTCACTCTCTCTCGCTTTCTCTGTTTCTCTCTGGCAATATTTTCTTCAGGCATTTTTTATTCCTGAAATGTTGACTGTGTGATGTCTTCCTAATAAATACACTTTAACTTAGAAATTCTTCAGTACAGTTTCAACTTTGTTATTACAAGAACAAATCTCAGAATCATACAGCAGAGAAGCTATTCAGTTTGTTGTAACTGTGTTGGCCCTCTGTAAAGAAACATCCAATTAATCCTCCATCCTGCTCATCCCCAATGACTTTAAAGTGTGTACCTTATGTTTAATGCTGTTCTTTTTCGAGACCTCTTATTTCAGACCATCGTAATTACCAAAACAAATGCTTGTCTCATCATCCTTCTGCTTAGTTTGTTTATTAAATAGATTTATGTCCTCTGGTTAATGACTCTTATGACAGTGGAAATGGTTTCTCCCATGTTCCACACACTCTTATAGTTCACCCACCAAATGCCTTTCATGATCTCCATTCACAGCAATATTATTTGTAGCCAATGAAGTCTTTTCTCATGCCATTGTTTGTCATGCATAACTTCCTCAAATAACAGTATAATAATGATGGCTAAATTGGTTTGGGAGATGTTGATTCGAAGGTAATTATTAGCCCGGATGCTGGGAAGTACTCTCCTGCTCTTTGTCAAATTAGTGCCGCAGGGTATTTAGCATGCTCCTCAGAGGGTGCACAACAGCCTCAGACAGCACCTTCCAAACCCACAACCACTTCCATGTAGAAGGATAATGGCAACAGATACATGGGAACACTACAACCTGCAAGTTCCCCTCCAAATCACTCGCCATCCTGACTTGGAAATACGTCACCATTCTTTCACTGTTGTTGGACGCAAACCTGCAAATCTCTTCCTAATGGTGTTATGAGTCAACCCAGGCGGGTGGACTGCAGCAGCTCAACCCACTACTACAATAGCAACCTGGGTTACATAGAACATTACAGCGCAGTACAGGCCCTTCGGCCCTTGATGTTGCGCTGTCCTGTATAACCAATCTGAAGCCCATCTAACTTACACTATTCCATTCTCATCCATATGCCTATCCAAAGTTGAGTTGAGTTGAATTTATTGTTGTGTACCGAGGCAATTGAAAAGCTTTGTCTTGCAAGCAATACAGGCAGATCACAGAGTTAAGTAGCATAGATAGCAAACCAGCTGAATGTTTAAGGCCTCCATTATCAAGTGGCATTTCTGGCAACTTGAGATGTTAGCTGAAATTTGTGCATATCCCTCTGGCTTCAAGGGGAGAATATGTCCCACTGAAGGTATAGCATGCTGGCCTTTGGTACGAACACCCAGAGAGAGAAATGATCATTTGGACCAAATTGGATCATTTTGCTCATGGAAGTTTAGTCCATCTTTAAGGAGTGAGAGTTGCGGATTGGCTATATTTCCATGCATTTGAACAGAGTTTCAATTTTTGTAACATAAAGTGTGTCTCACTAACGTGGGTTGGAATAAAGTTACTTGCAGAATATAAATAATATGGATTCACTCAATATTTGTTTTTTTTAAAGATTAACCAAAATACATTATGTTCCAGAACCAAACCCCTGCAGTGTGCTCCAGATTGGCACCTGACCAAATTACGATGTAAAAAGCCAAATGTTCTTGCAACATAGTCTTTCTATTCTATTTGGGGGAAAAAAAAAAGCATTGAAAGAAATCTATGACTTTTCAGTCAATATTATTATTCATGGGAATGGAATGGAATGGCTTGCAGCAGTTATTACCTATTTAGCTCTCCATGTGGAAATGTGCTTTGCCCCAAGGTGGCCCTGAGCCCCAGAATGCCTCTGGAGAGCTTTTAATACTGTATCAAAACAAGGCAGGCAGGTGTGAAAATGAGAGAAAGTGCTGCAATTTTATTTTCTTTTCTTTGCTTGTGAAATGTTGACATTGCTAGCTGGGCTAGCATTTATTGCTAGTGCCTAGTTGCCCTTGAGATGGTGATGGTGAGCTGTCACCTTTAACCTCTGCAGTCTACCTGCTATAGATAGACCCACAATGCCATTAGGGAGGGAATTCCAGGACTTTGACCCCAGTGACAGTGAAGCAACGGCGATATATTTCCAAGTCAGGATGGTGAGTGGCTTGGAGAGGAACTTGCAGGGATAGGTGTTCCCGCGTATCTGCCGCCCTCGTCCTTCTAGAGGGAAGTGGCCATGGACTTGGAAGTGCTGCCTGAGGATCTTCGGTGAATTTCTGCAATGCATCTTGTGGATAATACATCCTGCTGCTACTGAACATCGGTGGTTGAGGGAGTGGATGCTTGTGGTTATGGTGGCAATAAAGTGGGCTGCTTTGTCCTTGATGGTGTTAAGCTTGAATGTTTGGGGCTGCCCTCACCCAGGCAAATGGGGTGTGTTCCATCACACTCCTGACTTGTGCCTCATAGATGATGGACAAAGTTTGAAAGTTACTTGCTGCAATATGCCTAATCTCTGTCCTGTTCTTGTAACCGTTGTGTATGTGGTGAATCCAGTTGAGTTTCTAGTCAATGGTAACTCCCAGGTTGTTGATAGGGGAGGGCTTTCAGTGATAGTAACACCATTAGTGATAAGGGTTGGTGGTTAGATTGGCTGCAAAGGGAAAGGCCATCTCCAATATGAGACGATATAATTTCAAGTATAATTGTAATTTTAAAAATTCATTCATGGGATAAGGGATCACTGACCAGAACAGTATTTATTACCCATCTCTAATTCCCTGAGAAGGATCCTTGAATGGTTGGAATTAGTGATTTAGCAGCATTCTGTGCTGTTAGGAAGCAAGTTTGAGGATCTTGGCTCAGTGATGGTGAAGGAATGGTGATCTCACTCCAAATGAGGAAGCTGTGAGATTCATAGGGGCATTTGCATCAGCTGCCCCCACACTCCCTTCCAGATGGTAGAGGTCATGGGTTTGGAAGGTACCGCTGTAGGAACTTGCTGCCGCAGGTCTTGCAGATGGTTCACACTGCTGAAAGTGTGCATTGATGGAGGGAGTGAATGTTGGAGTAAGTGGACAGCATCCTGATTAAGCGGGCTGCTTTATCCGGAATGGTGTTGCTCGAGTGTTGCTGAAGCTGCTCTTGTCCAGGCAAGTGGCAAATAGTTGAGCACACGTCTGACTTGTGCCTTGTGGATGGCTGTAAGGAAACAGCAGCCATCAATCCATACCAGGCAATCTCCCACAAGGAGCCACCTGATGATGACACAAATGATGCAGTGTTGGTTATGGAGGGCTGAGACCTGATCAGCCTGGCTCTTTATTGGGTTTGTTGGATCAGTAGAATGTTTCCAATTCTCCTGAAGGTGCTAACTTCAACAGGGAATAGCAATCCAGTTAGCTTTTTTCAAACACCTCCCTTAAGTGCAAAGACAATCCAGCTAATGGAGCATTATTGATAGAGGTAGTGAATCCCACTGAAACCTCGCAATTTGCAGCTTGTCATGAAAGGAGATGACTGCAGGCTAACCCGTAACCTTTGGTCCTTGTTGCTTTGTCCTGAGCTATAAAGCTGCTGGTTAAAGATAAATGTGAGAGCACATACTTTTGAACTAATGCCAATAGTCGCTGACCAATAAAAGAGTCTCTTTTTAAAAATTAAAATAGTGAATAACCTTGTAGCCACCATCAGCATTCAAACCTGAAGATGGGGGCAACAAGGGAAAGAAGAGGGAAAATCTCAGGATGTGAAGTGATTTCATTTTGAAGCATCAGTTTCCCTTTACCGACCCTTGCAGGTTTTTTACAACCACATTGGCAGTCCATAGAATAACACTTCCTCTTTAAAGTTTCTGAACACGATCGAGAGTAACAAGGGTCCTTATGCAGCCAGCTCTGTGCTTGTTGGAGGATATTTTTCTCTTCCCTGTCCTGAATGTGCTAACTCATGCCTACCCACTACTAACCTGTCTCTGGTTTAGAAATTGGTGGCATTAATGGATAGACAAACCGGCAGACTATTTGACTGGGAAATCCATCATCATTTAGTCTGTACTATCATTGTTCGAATTGTAGATTCCTTTAAGAGTCAACCAGAACAGCTGATTGCAAATAGATTGATGCTCAGTCATCGATATTTCATTGATATGTGTGGGGTGGGGGCGCGAAATGATTCATATGGCACAGTGGTAGTGTCTCTACATCTGAGCCAGGAAGTCCGGGTTCAAGTCCCACCTGCACCAGGGGTGTGTGATAATGCCTCTGAACCAACTGACTAGAAAATATCTAAAACAGACTGTTACTTCAAAATGAAGCAGGTTGATCAGGGTGGAGGAGTTCCTTTGACACAGTGGTAGCATCCATACCTCTGAGCCAGAAGGCCTGCGTTCAAGCCTTACATGTTGAGAGAGTTCTTGGAGCTAAAGATTTTGAAGGTTATGGGGTGAAATCAGGAGCTGGGTACAGAGTTGGATGATCACCTGTGATCATGTTGAATGGCAGATGAGGCTTGGAAGACCTGTTGCTGCCTCCTGTTCCTATTTCAATTGTTTTGATGAAACATACAGGTTTCCAATTAGCATCCATGCAGGGGTTTTGGTGTCTCTGCGATTGGGTGGGGATAGTCATTGCTTAGCCATCAGTAATGACTGTGTGTTCATTCTGCTTCTCCCCCACGCCCCCTCTCCCCCAATTCTCCACCCCACCCACCCCAACCCCTCACTATTCAGGGTCACTGAATTGATTACAGCCACAGCCACAAACCAGTCTGTTTGGTTCACTGGTTCAGGCCTCTCTTTATGGTCTGAGTATATCTCCTCCCAACCCCCTCCATCCCACACTTTCAGCACATTCCTTTCTCCCTGCCATTTATTGAGGTTCCCTCTAGGGCGGAGGGTTAGGGTCAGTGTCCCCCCACCCCAGCTCCCTTGTTAAGATCATCCAATCTGTAAGGGTCAGTTTTTGGACCTTGCAGTCTGACACCCAGCGTCAATCTGTTGCGTTACATCATTGCTGCCCCCAGAGATTATAGAATGAATTGCTGTAAAGCAGACTGATGGGGTGGTTTGTTTGTAATGAAATACTAAATTCACTTTGAACTGTGAAAATCAAGCGAAGGAGCTATAATAGATCTAAATTACTAAATTTTGCTAATGGTTGGAGAGAGAAAGAGAGAGGTTTGTTTAAGACTGTGGGTGCAATAGAGGAAGCACAGGTGTCCTACTGAGGACAGTGGCAGTAATTTGAGAAGATTAATAAAGGGATCTCAGTAGGGGGCATCCTCATTTGGGTGGGGAGGGGGGGTGTCAGGAGAGGTTATAATCGACCCAAAATTACATTGATGCTTTGGAAGGCACTTCAGACACTCCCTCACACTCCACTTTCAGGTTCCAGGTTTGATCAGTGTGTGCGATGTGTTTTGGTAACATCACCTTGGCATTCGCTCACTCCTCACCTTGATCCCCTTCCTGCCAAATTGAACATATCTCAAGGTTATTCCCATTAGCCTCACATTTAAGGTGTTGAAAGACTGCCATTTATGTAATGCCTATCATGGCCGACGGATGCCCTAAATTCCTTTCCCAGTAATGACATGTAACCACATGTAAACACGTAATGTAAAATATATCATGTAATATTTGGACAGAGGAATGTGATAATGCTGCGATAATCAATTTGTGATGCTGATTCAATTCCAATAAATGGTATGTTGCAACCAGATTTTCTTCATTTTGAGATTTTGATTGAAGGATAAATATTGGTCAAGACCAGTGGCCACTCCCTGGCTCCTCGTTAAAATAATGCTATGGGATTTTTTTTTACTCAGTTGAGAGATGGCCTCAACTTTGAAAGGGCAGAGATTTTAGTCAGGTGATACAAAGGGTTTTTTTTATCAACAGTGAGGAGTTAGGGTATGGAATGCACTAAATGTCATAGAGATGTACAGCATGAAAACAGACCCTTTGGTCCAACCCGTCCACTCTGATCAGATATTCCAACCCAACCTAGTCCCATCTGTCAGCATCCGACTATATCCCTCCAAATCTTTCCTATTCATATACCCATCCAAATGCCTTTTAAATGTTGCAATTGTACCGGCCTCCACCACTTCCTCTGACAGCTCATTTCATACGTACACACGCGTACACACACACTCTGCATGAAAAAGTTGCCCCTTAGGTCTCTTTTATATCTTTCCCCTCTCACCCTAAATCTATGCCCTCTATTTCTGGACTCCCCGACCCCAGGGAAAAAACTTTGTCTATTTATCCTATTCATGCCCCTCATGATTTTATAAACCTCTATAAGGTCATGGAGGCAGGTTCAATTGAGGCATTCAGGAGGGCATTTGATGATCTGGATAAAGATGGTGTGCAGGGATGTGGGGGAAAGGCAGGAGATTGGCACTAGGGAATAGAACTGGAACAGACATGATGAGCCAAATGGCCGCCTCCTGAACCATTATAATATCTCATCAGCAACCTGAACAATGCAACATTCCCTCAATACTGCACAGGAGCATCAGGCTCAAGTTTTGACCTTAAACCTTCATTTGGAACTTGAAATCTCAACTTTTTGAATTGGAGATGTTAACTGAGCCTTGCCAATGGGATTTGAAAAAATGTGCATGTCTTTGAAACCTTGCTGCATAGGAACAGCTCTACCTCAAACGATTCCACTTGCACAACTGCCTTAAATAGCCTGGGTTACAAGCACATTTCCTGGACATTAGATACAAGTGATGCAACAATGGGGATAGTTGTGAAATACTTTAATGGTCTACTTTGCTGCTTTTGCCTGAAGAAGATCCCGTGAGCTCTATTCCCTATAACTGAGTTTGAGTAACTGATCACAATGCAATGCGGTTGGTTTTCTGTGGCTTTGTTACTGTTGTGGTTGTTTCTGCAATCTTTTAAATTTGAGCAGGTGTTGCAATGTCCTTCTTAACCACACAACTGCCTCTCCAGAAGGCTTTTAGTATTTCACAAATGTATGGTGGGAGAGCTGCAGTGGGTAGGGGTGCTATGTCTGATTATGTAAATGGTCACCTCTGTTGGCATAACATTGCATCTTGATATCTTTGGGTGCTCCTGCAGCAGATCAGTTGGCATTCATGAGCATGGTTATTGGAATCGCCAATTCTGGGCGTAGCATTGGTGACTCCAACGTGTGGTTGGAACTGCCTCACTAGTAAGACTGTCTTTTTGCTGCCATTTTTAATTTGAACCACACTGGACACAATAAGGTAACACTCCTGCCTTTTTGAGCCTTGAGACTTCAGGTTCAATTCCACTCCAGCACTTGAGTGCAAAAACCACAAAATGAAGTTCGAGAGTGATACGGAGGGGGTGCTACACCGTCAGAAGTCCCATCTTTTAGATGGGATGTTCACCCAAGATGACTACTGCCTACTTGGTGGATCTGGAAGTTCCCATAACATCAATGAGTCCCTCACTTGTTTCTTAATTAACATCCCAATGAATAGATTATTTGTCCACCGTCACATTGCTGTTAGTGGGATGTTGCTGTGTTTCATGTATCATTACAGAATTATTTTGTAAAGTTCTTTGAGTTGTTTCTGTGATCATGAAAAGTGCTGTACAACGTTTAAAAAAAATCATTTATTGGATAGGGGTGTCGTTGACTAGGCCAACATTTATTGTCCATCCCAAGAGTCAACCACATTGCTGCTGTTCTGGAGTCACATGTAGGCCAGACTGGATAAGGATGGCAGGTAGTAAGTCAGATAGGGTATTCCAACAATTGACAATGGATTCATGATCATCATTGAACTCTTCATTCCAGATTTTTCGTTGAATATAAATCCCACTATCTGCTGTGGTGTGATTTGAACCTGGGTCAACCCAGAACATTACCTGCATCTCTGGATTAACAATCCAACGATAATGCCACTAGGCCATCATCTCCCCTTTCTCAAATAGAACATACTGCAGAAGCTTTGACGCTGAAATTAAAAACATAGGATGCCAGAAATACTCAACCCGTTTCACTGGCATTCTAATTGTGGTCTTTATTGTTAATTTCTTTTCTTCCAGGATTCCTTCCTCCATTGAATCCTGAAGGTGAAAGTGAGGACTGCAGATGCTGAATATTCGAGTTGAGAGTGTGTTGCTGGAAAAGCACAGCAGGTCAGGCAGCATTAGAGGAGCAGGAGAATTGACGTTTCAGGCAAAAGCCCTTCAGGAAGCCCTGATGAAGGGCTTTTGCCCGAAACGTCAATTCTCCTGCTCCTCGGATGTTGCCTGACCGGCTGTGCTTTTCCAGCATCACACTCCTAAAGGTCACTGTTCAATCCCTGGGGGCAATAGGCCCACTCCGGACAGTTGATAGCCCTAAATAGATAGTATTTGATGTTTTAGATGCAGATTTTGGGCTTAAATTGAAGAGTGAACACTGCAACTTTAACCCTGTCACTTTGTGGATGCTGCTGTTCCTTTGAAACAATTTCCATACATGTTCTGTATTGCATGAGAATGGATGGGTTAATAGCATGAGGTGAGACAACAAAATTCAAACCTTTAACAAACTTAAGCTCTGTTTATGTCCCAGGATATGCGTGCCCCTAAGCATCATTGGCGAATGGAGTGATACTGCTGGCTCCATACTGCACTCTGATCAGCTGAAACAACATTTGTTCTTCTTTTCCCTGTTTCATGGGATGTGGGCAGCAAATGCAGACCCCAAATGGGCCTGAAGGTGGAATTGGTGGCCTCCAGGAACTGCACTCCATCTGGGTCTGGGAAGGAAGTTGCACAATACACGAAGTTTTAGTATTGCAAGAACAGTTAAACTTGGGTGTGAGAGTTAGCTCAATGTGAAGGTTAATTATAGATTCCCAGCATCTATCCCCCATTGGAACCACTAAATCTGAATTGGTTATTTATCTCTTTGCTTCTGGCATGATCTGCACATCATAGTGGCAGTGATGTTTGTGGAAACAACGACAGTACCTTGTTTGCTGGTCAATCTTCTGGGGTACTGTGCTGGTGTGTGACCAGGTCTGGGCAAATGCAAGTTCCTTCAGTTTTTCCTCTTTGTCTCCTCCCCTTTTTCTTTTGTGAAGTTCACAGGGCACAGAAAACCTAAGCCTTGCTTCCCTCTGACTATGTGTCTGCTGCTGGTGCAGATCTTCTGTGTCCTTTTGGGTAACTCCTAGCTGTGCTCTTGGGTCTGTTATGGTTTGATTTTCGGGGCCACGCTCTGAAATCAGTTTTAATACAACAGCTATCCACCATGGCTGGTTCTGGGAAAGCTGTTCTGAAAGAGTGGCAGGAGCAGAGATAGCAACTTGAGGCTTGTGTGCAGGTTGTAGGCCTTTGGTGCTCAGAGTTGAAAAATGTGGTGCTGGAAAAACACAGCAGGCCAGGCAGCATCCGAGGAGCAGGAGAATCGACGGTTCGGGCTTGTGTTTTTCCAGCACCACATTTTTCAATCTGGTCTCCAGCATCTGCAGTCCTCACTTTCTCCTTTGGTGCTCAGAGCCACCTTCACCATTCAATGAGACTGTGGCTGCTCTGGCTGTGGTCTCTCTTTACCTGGCTGCCTCTCCTACCTAATTAATCTCTGACCAATCCCTTTACCTACCAAAAATCTAACAGCCTCCATCTTGAGTAAACTTTAAACACCCAGCATCCTTGCGAGTCTCTGCCACAATGCTTTTGGGAGCAAAAGAAAATCTGTTTCTCTCCATTGTAGGAGGTTTAAGAGTGAGAAGTAAATTGATTCCCTTAGTTTATGTCTTTGCCCCACAAGAGGAAACACCTTTCCAATAGGGGACAGAAATCACAGGCCTCTTCTCATCTGGGACATGGATCTAGGCACCAGATGGTTTTTGGCGTTGGTGGGTCTGATGGGAGAGGGTGCAGTTATTGGAGCTTGATGTATCCTAATCCCAGCACCTGAGCACTGGCATCTACCTTGATAAGACTCTGAGGGGATCTGAGATGTTTGAATAAACTTTTTAAAATTCATTGAAGGGATGAGGGAGTCGCTGGCTAGAGGTTGGTTAAGTAGCCCAGACCAGGTGAGGATGGTATTCCCAGGGCATTGGTGAACTAGTTGGGTTTTTTCCTGCAATCAATTCGTTCTCAACATCAGACACACAACTCCAGTTTTTTTTAAAATTGAATTCAAATTCCACCATCTTTTGAGGCAAGATTTGAACTCAGATCCCCAGAATATTATCTGGGTCTTTGCAATAACAGTCCAATCGCCTCCCCAATCAATATGCAGTTACCCTTGCCACTAAATACAGGTAAACATTTGGCTGCTTAAGTCTGGTCTTTTATTCCTCGTTTTCTTTTTTCTGAAAATTAACCTCTTGACCTCAAGGCTGTTACACCCCTCTGAAGCTGGTGGGGCTTGAAGCTGGGCCTCCTGGTTCAGAAGTATGGACACAACCACTGCACCACAAGGGCTCTAAATTAATTGGAAAACTGGTGGTGGGATTTGAACCCACGCCGCTGCAGAGATTGGACCCTGAATCCAACAGCACATCATCATGGCTGATAGTTACTGAAAGCCCAAAGCTGCAGAGGTCTGAGATGTGTTGCCGGGAGCCATTTCAGATGATGAATTGGGAGTTGCTCAACTTTGAAGTGTATTAGTTGACATGTCTTTTTTTAACATTTCCCCTACGGTGTACTAAAAAATGGCTCGTAACTATATTCCAAAATGGAAGAGGAAACACATACAAGCAGCCGTGCTTCTGCTGTAGGTGCTTACAAAGAGATTAATGAAATGGGCTTCAATCACAAATTCCGACCATACTTTATTGATGTTCTTTTATTTTCTCTTCCTCCTGCTGCCTTGTTCTACAGGAAGCTGCACAGTGGTATGAGGACCTATGGGTGCGAACTGTGTGGTAAAAGATTCCTGGACAGCTTACGGCTACGGATGCATCTGCTCTCGCATTCAGGTAATAGAGGATCACGTCGTGCCCCCCTCTCTCTTGTTTTGCGACATAAAAGAGGAATTCCTACAATTTCTTTTAAAAGTGAAGCAAGCTAGCTGTGGTGTGCTCAGTACATTGCGGTGTCTATTTCAGCTCTACTCCCCTCTCCTCCCTGCCCTGTGGCTTGTTCTGGCTGACAACACTTGTTGTTGTGGACTTGGCACTTGGCCAACCTGGGCTGACAGCCAACCCTGTGGGTACAGTATGTACAGTTAGTCTTGTGCCAAATTTGTCATAGTCTGAGGAACGAGCGAGCAGGTTTCCTGTACTGTAAACAAAACAGTTTTGATTTTTTGGCAACCAACTTGTACTTAATAGTTTGACAAAAAAAATAACAAAAACTCTGTTACAAGCAATTTTCCTGCCTTTTGCTCCTTTTATTTTGCCAAATACGTTATGTTTGTAATTGAAGGAAGTAAGAATTTGCACTCGCGTAGTACTTCTCCCGACCTCAGCTTATCCTGACGCACTTTTTAAAATTTTTCTTTTAAAAAAAACCAAGTGTGGTTGCAGTTGTACCGTAGCTTATATGCAGCAAGCTCCCAAAATGACACTGACAAGATCTCTCATTCGTTTTAATTTTTTTTAGAAAAAGCAGTTATTGGATGAGAGGCAATTGTTATAGATATGAGGGGGAGGAAGAGAAGAAGAAAGGATATGTTGTTAGGCTGCGATGAAATGAGTTGCGAAGGGTTTTGTGTGAAGCATTAATCCTGATGTCGACGAGTTGGGTTTGGTACAGGAAATACAATGTGTCATGCTCCAGTTTATCAGTGACCAATATGTCTTTGAGAGATGCTCATGCTGGGGAATCCAGCCCTTCCATACCGAAAGTGTATGCATTGAATATTGCTGATAAAAAATACTTTTGCCGAAACATTTTGTCTTGTAGTCATCACAACATTTGCAAGTATACCAATGTCGAAGGGAAAATCTTCTACAGTACAAGGAGGGTGCTGATTTTTCAGAATATCAACTCTGGCTAGTATAATCATTGCTTTGGAGAATGCACCTGTTACATGATAGCTGACAGTTAACTGTTAATCTTTGGTTAAATTTCAACTAGGCAGGTATTGCCCCGAGAAATGAACCAGAAAATGGCAGTTGCCATTTTGTTAATTTGTAACAGGCACAATTTCTGTTAGCAAAGAAGAGGGATCTGTGCATTAATATGTAATTTCCAATACATGGAAGTGAACAATACTGTGAACCCAATAATCAGTCATAAGATGGTTGTCAGTGTAATTCTTAATACACTTGGGATTATTTTGCAGATATATTCGAATCATGAAATCACATCTAACATTGGACACTGTTTTGTGTTTTTCAAGTGCAGACCGGTCTTATGTGGTCAGTCCCTTTTTGAAATCACTTACTGATATCCGTACTTCGTATAATATAAAAATAATGAACGTATTATTGTTTATGTTCAGGTGGAAAGCTTTGCATCTGAATCTAACTTTGCTAGATCCTTTCTCCACTACTTTATCGTTCAAACATCTCTTTTGTGTCCAGATATCTTTTTAGATTTTGTACACCTGTCTCATCAAAGGCTTAACATTAATGTTGGTTTTTGAAACCAATGTTGGTGCCTCCTGTCACAGATCTCTGAGAAACGCTGTCACAGTTGCAAGAAGAGTAAACAATAACTGGAACATCAACTGGTCTATCTTTCTCGTTCCTGCCCCCCACATCCCTATAGTTCAACCACCCCACATGAAATTTAAACGGGTAAGCTGTGTGGTCAGATTGAGGGAGACCTCTCCTGGGTGAGACCTGAGAATTTGGGTCTGAGGGGAAAAGTGGCACTATAATCAAAGTTTACTGGAAGAATTAAAATCCCCAGTGAAAGGTGAGTGGGAGAGGAAACAAGGTGTGGATCGGGAAGTCTACCCGCACTGAGACCTTTGGAGGTGTGGCATTGTAAGTGCAGGGGAAGTAGATTAGTGATCAGGTTTGGCCAGTCTGTCTGGTCAGTAAAGTGCATGTTGGGTATTTGGATTATTTAACCTTCAGCTTTTATTTTCTCCCTCTCTAAGGAATTTGTTTGATTTTCATAGTAAGTCCATTCTTATTTTAAGGCCATTTTAGCATTATGGAATGGCAGGTCAGACAGGCCAAGTTGAGTGTACATATCTAGAATGTGTGAAGTCATGGATGTACCACATGCCCCAGATGAACACATTTGAGGGAAGTGTCACCAGCTGCTTGAGCTCTGGGTTTCTGAACTTGAACAGCTGTACATCAGAAAGGTAAAGGATGGCACTGATAGCATGTACAGGGAGGTGGTCACACCTCTGATTTTATAAGTGTACAGCCAGAGAGGGAAACGGCAATGTCCAGGCAGTTGAAGAAAACCAGATAAATAAGGAATCCCGTGAGTCCATCATGTTTGCTAATCCGTATTCCATTTTGGAAATCCGTGAGCATGAGCGTTCCTCAGGAGCGTATCCACAGCCAAGCCCTGAGCACCACCAGTGATTCAGCAGGAGGGAGGAGAATGGAAAACTAGTGATGAAAGGGGATTCAATGACCAGGGAATCAAAAAGGCATTTATTTGGCTGTAAACATGACTCTCAATGATGTGTTACCTTCCTAGTGCCAGGATGAAGGATACCATGGAATGTCCACTAGATGTTCTTCTGAGGGGGTGGGGTGGGGGGCACAAAATCAGCCTGAAATTATGGCACACATTGGTACCAACGACACACGGAATAGGGATGAGGTCCTGAAAGCAGATTTCAGGGTTGAGAAAGGAAATTGAAAAGCAGGACCTCAAAACAACAGTAACGTCAGGATTGCTAGTGATCCATGAGACCAGGAGGATTGATTGAATGTGCAACTGGAGAGCTGCTATAGGAGAGTGGGAATTGATTAGTGAGGAGTTGGGAATGGGTTCTGGGTCAGGGCAGGTGGAACTGTAAAGTTGGACAGATTACTTCTTAACTGGACTGGGGTTGAGTTTTGCTAGAAATTTGTTAGTGCACTTAGGGTGAATTTAAACAGGGAGTGGGAATCTCCAGGGTAAGCCAAATTGAATGGCAGTGAAGTTGGTAACAGGAAGTTGAAAAGCTGGAGGGAGACAAGAAGACAGAGTAATAAGGTTGAGCATTGAGTACATTGTGAAAGTGGAATGCTGTTAATGAGACACAGTTACAGATACTCCCTGAATGCTTGCATCATTCACATGAAGGTAAGTGATCTAAAGGCACAAATAGAGAGAGATGGGTGTGATCTAATTGCTAATGCAGAAATATGGCTGCACAGTGACCAGGACTGGGTACTGAATGTTCAAGGATAGTCAACATTTGGGGAAGAGGGATAAAAAGGAAGCAAATTTGCACTGATGATAATGGATGAGGATAAGTATGTTAGTAAGCGAGGCTCTGAGATCAAAAGAACAATGGGTGGAACTACGAAACAGCAAGGGTCAGTAGATATTGGTTGGAGTTCATAATAGGCCACAAATAGTTGTGGTAGGGTTGGGCCTGGCATTAATCAGGAGATGATTGAAGTATGTAGCATGACTAACAGTTGTCATGAATGACTTTGATCTGCATACAGACTGCGTAAACGAATTGAGCACTAAAGCAGTGTGTTTCTGATGTGTGTTAGAGCTGGGGTTTTTTCTTGGAGTAGTATGTAGAACCAACTGGAGGACAGGCTATTTTTGATCTATTATTGTATAATGTAGAAGGACGAGTTAACCATTTTCTTGAAAAGAACCTAGGGGATGAGTGATCACAATATGATAGAATTCAGACATTGTTGCAAAGGAGGTGGTTCACTCTGATGCAAGAGTGTTAAATTTGAATAGGGGCAATTATAAAGATATGAAACACAAATTAGTTCAGATAGTTTTGGAAAATGCATTAAAAGGTGTGACTGTACATAGGCAATGGATAGACATTAAAGAATATTAAATGGTTTACAGCAACCACACATTCCATATGTTCTGTATATTCCCATGCATTCCTTCAAGAAGAAAAAATCCATGAAAAGTCATTCAACTGTGGCCAAAATTCAGCATTGAATAAGCATAAAAGAAGGCCTATAAAGTTGCCATCAATAGCAGTGATTCTGAGGTTCTGAATGTTTGCTCGCTGAGCTAGAAGGTTCATTTTTAGACATTTCCTTACCATACACACCACGCTTCTACAGATTACCCAAAATTCACAAACCAGTAACCCCCCCCCTCAGACCTATAGTCTCACTACCTGGAACACCAACGTACAGATTAGCCAAGGAGCTACACCAAAGACTAAAACACTTGGTCGAGGACTGTCACCACTCCATCCACTCCACCCAAGAATTTCTGAACATCAAAGACACCAAGATAGAAGAGGATGAAATAATGGTCTCCTTTGACGTAACAGCCCTGTTCACATCCATCAACATTAACTTGGCCAAGGAAACACTGACTACACTGTTGGAAGAACCAAAGACATACATCAAACACTACCAACTTCATCAGCAAGGACAGTATCATCTATGTCTTGGCACTGTCAATAACAAAACCTACAATTAAACAAATGGAACACTCGCGGGATTTCCAATCTCAGCAGAGGCAGTAATGCAGGGACTTGAACAACCATCCAACCTTAACTTTGGGTCCACTATGTGGGTGACACCTTGTCATCACTAAACGAAACAAACTAGAGGAAACCTTCAGGACCATCAATAATATCCTTATTAGCATAAAATTCACTAACGGGGAGGAAAACAACAACAAACTGCGATTCCCAGATGTTGCAGTAGAGCGAATAGCCAATGGGGAACTTTCAACTAGCGTCTACAGGTAAACAACACATCCGGACCAAATATTGAACTACAGAGGCAATCATCCCAACATCCACAAACGAAGCTGCATTAGAACATTATTTCAATGAGCCACCACACACTGCAGCACAGAGGAACTACACAGAGCAGAGGAAAACTACCTAAACAGTGTATTCAAAAAGAACAGGTACCCAATGGACACAGTCTGCTGATTCCTCGGCAACAAACCCAAATAAACAGATAAAATGCATACAGAAACCCAAGCCACTCTCCCCTCCATCAAAGGCATCTCAGAAATGACTGCCAGACTACTCAGACACCTTGGCATCATGGTAGCCTAGTGTGGTGGTTTCTACCAACACACTAAAATTACAGCTAATGAACTTGAAAGACTCCATATAGACAAGAAGCAAAACTAATGTCATTTACAAAATAACTTGTAAGAACTTTAACAAACCCTACATTGGACAAACAGGCAGAAAACTAGCCAACAGGATACATGAACATCAACGAGCCACTAAAAGACATGACCCACTCTCATGCATATCCTGTCATATGGATGAGGAAGGACACCACTTTGACTGGGAAAACACATCCATCCTAGGACAAGCCAAACAGAGACATGCATGAGAATTCCTAGAAGCATCGCATTCGAACTGGAACTCTATCAACAAACACATTGACTTGGACCCCATCTACCACCCCTTGAGAAAAAGAACAGGAAATGACACCGCCACAAGAACTGACATCACAACAGGAAATGACATCACCAACCCAAGGAAACATAAACACAAATATAAAGTGGGTCACTATGACACCAGTGCTTCATTCAGAGGCTCATTGATGATGATAACTAGTAAGGTGACGAAATGTCTGAAAATGAACCTTCCAGCTCAGCGAGCAAACTTACATCCAGAATCCCAACATGAGCTACTAATCTTCTCAAAACTCACTAGTGATTCTGAGGTATGGGAGGTTTATGGAATACAACAAAGGAGGACCAAGCAACAGATCCGGAGAAGGAGAGTAGGATATCAATGCAACCTCGCAGCACAAACCTCATAGGTACATAAAAAGGAAACATTTTGGCTTTGAGAAGTATAAGTCCATTGCAGGCAGAGTCTGGAGAATGTATCATGGGCCTAGCGAAATGGCAGGGTAGCTTTGCACCTGTTTTTGCTGAGGACAATACCAGACATCTCCCGAAACTAGAGATCCAACTGAGTGGGGAGAAAGGAATTGAAGGAAATTAGCATTCGCAAGATGGTTGAACTAGAGAAGTTAATGGAGCTGAAGGTTGATAAATTCTTAGGATCTGATGCTCTGCATGCCAGAAATTGCAGGAGGTGGCTATAGAGGTAATTGATTCTAGATTCGAGAATAGTTTCTGCAGGTTGGAAAGTAGCAAATGTATATCCCTGTTCAAGAATGGAATGAGAGAGAAACTCATCGACCACAGACATGTTAGCATTACACCAGTTGGGAAATTGTACAATCTGTTATAAAGGATGGGATACATGGGCACCTGACTGGGTGTAGTCAACACGGATTTGTGAATGGGGAGTTGTTTGATGAACCTGGAGGTCCATGAATATATTATGAACGCATTTCACAAAGGAGAGCTGCTGGATGCAGTGAACTTATTATTCAGGTTTTTTGATAATGTTGCCCACAGTTGGTGGGGTTTGGAAAGTTAAAGCACATGGGATAGGAGGTAATGTGTTGACATGGATTAATAACTTGTTGACTGATGGAAAGCCGTAGGAATGAATGGATCATTGTCACGTTGGCAGACTGAAGCGAGTAGGGCACCACAAAAATTGTTGCTCTCAGCCCCAGCTATTTACAGTACAGTACATTCATTTGGAGGTGAACACCAAATGTAATATTTCCAAATTTGTGGCTGATACAAGTTAATCGGGAATATCTGTTGTGTGAGGGACATGCAAATTATTTCAGGAGGATTTTGACACTTGGTGAATGGGCAAGAACCTGGCAGATTGAATATAATGTGAAAAGATGAGGTTATTCACTTCAGGAGAAACAGATGTGCAGAGTAATTCTTGGTGAGAGGTTGGAATGTTTAGATATACAAAAGATCTTCAATAAATTACTGAAGACTAACATGCAGGTGCAGCGAGCTATTAGGAAAGCAAATTTTTTTCTTGCAAGAGGATTTGAGTAAGGAGTAGTGAAGGCTTGCTTCAAATGTATACGAACTTGGTGAGACTACACTTGGAGCACTGTGCGAATTTTAGTCTCCTTATCCCAGGGAAACATATTATTGCGACAGAGCGAGTACAAAAAAGATTCATCTGACTTGTTCCCGGGATGTTGGGATTGTCCTATGAATAGAGAATTGGCAAACTGAACTTGCTAGGGAATCTTGAACTAGGTGGCATAATTTAAAAATAAGGCAGATGCCACATGGGTCTGAGATGGGACATGTTTTTACTAAGAGGGTTGTGAATCTTGGAATTTCTGACCACCAATGACTATGGAAACTCAGTATTTGAGTATGTTTAAGGTAGAGATTGATAGACTTCTGATCATCAGTGGGTAGCTATGGGCATGGAATGGGTAAAAGGCATTGAATAGTGGGGTAAGCCTGACTGCCTGAGTGGTCTGCCCCGTTCCTGTTGTCAAGAGGTTTGGTGTCTTGAGTCCAATCCTGTTGAGAGTGATATATAGTTTTACAATAGCATTTCCCATGGGAGGTGGTGGCATAACCATAGTGTCACTGGCTCAATCATCCATTAGCTGGGCAGGTGATTCACTGGCCAGGCCAGTGCTCTAGAAGTATGGGTTCAAAAGATGCAAAAGTAGCTGTTGGGATTTGAGTTCTACTAATAAAACTGCTCTTGGAGATTAGATTTCATAAAACTACCATCCATTGACGTAAATACTCATCAAGTTCACTATTGTCCTTCAGTGTCGGAAATTTGCTGTCCTTTCCTGGTCTGACCTACATTTGGCTCCAGAACAATGTGGTTGACTTGGCACTGGTCTGTTAAACGGCTGTGAAGGCCATTCAGTTCAAAGGTAATGGGAGGTGGGCACCAAAGGTTGACCTTGGCAGAGACACCATATCCCTTTAAGAAGGAAGGAAAAAAATGGCTTCAGCTCGATTACTTGTGGCAACGTCATTTGAAATTCTGAAAATCTGAAGGCTTAGTAAGTTTTTGGAAATGATTAGCTACCTCTTGTTCACGTTTGAGGTTGTTACATGTGTTTTATTTGAAGGGAAGATTCTCTGATTTGCCTTTTGGGCATCAAGCAGCTGTTTTCTCCTTAAAATATTTCTTTATCTTTTTGGGAATTATTCTGGCTGCAGCTTTTCTGTACTCTTTGCTACTGACTACACCTTCCATATGGTATCTGGAAATGAAGACTCATTACGTCTCCTGCTTTCTCTCATTTTCCTCAAGTGGCAAATAGAGTTAATTAAAACCTACCTTCTCCTTCCTTCTCCATATAATTTCAGATGGCCAAACCCATTTCAATTTTCTTCACACCACTTACACTTATTACTTTCAGTAATCATAGAATCATAGAGATGTACAGCATGGAAACAGACCCTTCCGTCCAACCTGTCCATGCCGACCAGATATCCCAACCCAATCTAGTCCCACCTGCCAGCACCTGGCCCATATCCCTCCAAACCCTTCCTATTCATATACCCATCCAAATGCCTCTTAAATGTTGCAGTTGTACCAGCCTCCACCACTTCCTCTGACAGCTCATTCCATACATATACCAGCTTCTGCATGAAAAAGTTGCCCTTCGGTCCTTTTCATATCTTTCCCCTCTCAAACTTAACTATGCCCTCTAGTTCTGGACTCCCTGACCCCAGGGAAAGGAGTTTGTCTATTTATCCTATCCATGCCCCTCCCTTAAGGTTCCTCCCAGGCACCCCACACCATCCTGACTTTTGATTAGATTTATTATTGTCACATGTACGTAAGTAAAATGAAACGTTTTGGTTTGTGTGCAGTACAGGGAGATCATGCCATACCAAAATCATAGGGTTGTTGAACAGGGCAAGGCATACAGAGTTATGGCTGCAAAGAAGGTACACAGAAAGCAAGATCAACATTAGATTTGAAATTTGTGATGTCCATTCGGAAGTCTAATAACAGCGGGAAAGAAGCTGTTCTTGAAATTGGTATGTGTGTTTAAGCTTTTGTATCTTTTGCCAAACAGAAGATGTTGGAAGAGATAACCAGGGTTGGAGAGGTCTTTGATGATGATGGTTGCCTATCTGAGGTATCGAAGTGTAGATGGAATCAATGGATGGAAAGTTGGAACTATGTCAATGTTCCTTCACTATTGCTGGGTCAAAGTTTGGAAATCCTATGTGTACCTATGCGCACCAATGACCACATTTATTTGGTGAGGGGGAGAAACATTCAAATGACCTGGTCATGCTTGGGTAAGTTCCTATCAATGTTTGAATTCAGGTTTTGAAAGTACAGAATTGTTGCCAAGCTTTGAAAGTTTTGATTTTCATCAATTCTGACAAGTATCAAGCAAATAGAATAGCATATTGAAGTCTATAGCATCAATTGTATTGTCTAATGATACTCTTATCCAAATGAGTCACATTGACGTAAATGACCTGGAATGTTTCTGCTTCCGAAGTTGGTGAAAGTCGGTACAGTCAATGAACTCAAAAGGCAGTTTGGTACAAGTTATTCTGCTATAACAGGCATTTTGTTAACGCAAATTGACGATTGGGAACACTGTTTCTAAAGTGCGAAATTTTACAACGTGTGTTGGCTATAATGTGATTACATCTCCAACACTAAGTGCACAAAGTTAAAAATCACACAACAGTGTGTTTTGTAAGTTTGTACACCTCAGTCCAACACCAGCATCTCCAAATGATGAACACTAAGTGCAACGTTTTTATAATGCGGGGTTGCATAAGAATACAACCATCATGTTAAAGAAGAACTACCTGCAAAGACATTGAGCAGAAATAATCTTCCAGGGTTATAGAGATGCTGGGAGAATATGATTGACCGGCCTGCTGTACAGTGGACCAGTGTGGATTTGATGGACCAAGCTTAAGAAGTGTCCATAGTATGATTGAAAAGTGACAGCACAGGAAGAGGCCATTCAACCACTGTGACTGTGCTGACTGAATAAAGTAGACATTGATTTTCATCTCAGTTTCTGATCCCTGATCCACCACCTTGCTAGTTCCAATGCTTCGGGTCAGGGCCAGATTCCTTTTCAGATTAACTGAGGGTTTTGTCTCGACCATCAAACTGGACAGTGAACTCGAGACACTCGTCACCCTCTGGGTGAAACTTTTAATTCTTCTACCAGCTTCTTAAGTGTGTTCCCGAGGTATTTGACCTCTGCACCAGAAAGAAGCCAATGGCCGAGCAGTATTATTGCTTGACTATTAGTCCAGAGACCCTGTGATCTCATAGTGATCCATGTCATCCTCTGGCTCCTGGATATGTGGAGGTGACTTCAGCCGCTGCTGAATTTTGAAACCTGCACCTGGAATGTGTCATGTGTCTGTGACTTCACATGCACTACAGGATGTACGCTCCACTCGGTCAAGCTGACCTGCCATTTTGCAACCTTTAAGAACTAATGATTACAACTGGCAGAGTTGAAAACTGACCAGTATTCGAGAACCTGCTCCTTCACTTGGAGTTAAGAAAGAGCCAATGGTGGAACGCTGAACGTGGAAGAAGAAAAGAACATTTCTTTCACCTCCCCCACCCCTCCTGAGCTCTTGTGTAGTTAAGAAACTCCCACTTAACAGACTGACCAAAGCAGCACTTTGTGTTGACAAGGCAGCACTTAGGGAGGCTTCTATTTAGATATTTCTTTCACGAAGCTGTTAAGTCATGCTGTAACAAACCTCCAGAGGCAGATGAGGTTTGAACCTAGGCTTATTGGTCCAGCCACCGCTGCACCACACAATCTCTTACAGTCTCTATTTATACTTTCTGAAAATGATTGATTTGCTCTTTCAAACAAAACATAGATTAAATTAAGTAACTAGCTACAGCTTCTCTCTGATCTGGTACACCCTGTCTTAAAGCATAATCAAAGATAACTTCTCCGAACTTAATTTTGTAATTCACTAAACATTAAACTTTAAAAGAAATGCTAGATTAAAAATAAAATAAAACCCTCTCTCTCAATGGTTCCCCAAACAGGTCCTGTACCTCAGGCTATTGGGTTGTCTTGTTTCTCCTATCCTTTTCTCCTGTTCCTGCAGTCTGTCCCTTCACTCAAGTTTCTCACTTAATGGGTTAAGATCGCAACTTGGGACGTTGGTCCTGAACTGAAACAGAACTGCCTTAACTGAGTGACTCCACAAGGTGTCTGTGGAGCTGGAGTCATTAACTTTGGGCCTTTAATTTGGAGAGGATCCAACTTTTGCCACTATTTTGCAAAATATAAGGCATCTGAATCCTCCTCATATGTGTTTTTTTTTTGAGAAGTTTGAGTGAAGGCCACAGCACAAGAGATTATGAAAATTGAGTAGAGTGGGAACAGTGGTGATGTAATGGTAATGTCACTGGACTGGTAAAGGAGAACCCCAGAGTAATGCTGTAGAAACTTGCATTAAGTTCTACCCTGGTAGCTGGTGGAATTGAAATTTAGTTAATAAGCCTGGAATTGTAAGCTAATCTCAGTACTGTTGTTAAGATTAAAACTCCCATTTGGTTCACTCATGCCTTTTTGGCAAAGCAGTTTAGGAATTGTTCAGTACGTCTGAACTATTTAATCCTTCACTCTCCCTGACTGAACATTGTGACTCTCTGACTCTAATCTGGCTATTTCTCCTGTAATCTTGCACATTGTTTCTATTCACATAATTATGTAAAACCCTCTTGAATGCCTCGATTGAAAACATTTTTTCCTTCTTAAATTTGCAAATTGCTTCGAATCTGTGCTTGCTTGTTCTTGATTTTGACAAGTAGAAATAGTTTCTTCCCATCTACACTCCAGACCAAACATGGTTTTTGAAAACTTCTATCAATTGTCCTCTCCATGGAAAACAGTCCCAAATTCTCCAATCTATCCTCAGAACTGATGTTTTTGTTTTTAGGAGCCATTCTTGTAAACCTCTTCAGCACTTTCTCCATCAGTTTCACATCCTTCCTGAAGTATGACCCAGAACTCTACACAACACTCTAGCTGAGATCTAACTTATGTTTTCTATAGATTCACCATAAGCTTCTTGCTCTTGTACTCTGTGGCCCTATTTATGAAGCCTTTCAATAGTGTATGTTTAATAACTGCTCTGTTTACCTGTCTCTCCACCTTTAATGACATCAGATCTTCCTGAGCATGCACACCTTTAAAAGTAGTACCTTTTACTTTGTACTCTGTATGTAATCGTTTGACCAAAAATATACCATTACATTCACTGCATTGAATTCCATTTGCCACCTGTCTGTTCATTTTTAAATGTCTTTTTGAAGTTCTACACTGTTCTCACAGTTTATAATACTTCCACGGTTTGTTTATCTGCAAACTTTGAAATGTTTCCTGTCACCGTGGTATCATTGTTAATATGTATCGAGAAACGCAAAGGTTCCAATATGGATGCCAGAGAAATTTCTGTACAAAACTTAGTCCAACCCAAAAAAACCCACTCACCATTTTTTTTGAGAGTCAGCCAATCTTGTAAACCATATTATTGCTGTTCCCTTTTAGTCCGAGAGCTCTAACTTTGACCATAAGTCTGTGTAGCACTATATCAAGTGCCTTTCATGTCCAGCATTAAGGCAATCAACACTGTCACCTCCTTTATATAAAAAAAACTTATAAATTTGTTAACCATTGTTTTCCTGATGCAATCCATACTGGTGCTGTCTAATTAAAGCTGTCTTTGTCCTCTATGCCAAATTATTATTTCTGGAAGTTTCTCCACCACCAGAGTTAACTTGATTGGATGTTTCTTGCACACTTTGACAAAGGGGATAACGTTTGTAGTTCTTCAGTTCTCTGGCACTGCTCCTAAGTACAAGGAAGACTGAACAATTATGACCAGTGTGTCACCAATTTCCAATCTCATTTCCTTCATTTTCTTTAGATGCATCTCATCTAATCCTGATGCATTTTCAACAGAAAATACTGGAAAGTTTTCTAAGACCACATAAATTTTGAATGGTTTCACAGACTGAATTTTCTCTGCCATGTTCTGGATGACCTCTGCTTCCTTGATAAAGAATTTTGGCCTTGCCCAGTCTGGCCTAGAAGAGATTCCAGACCCACAGCAATTAAATTGTTGCCTTCTACTGGCTTAGCAAACCATTCCATTTGAGGGCAATTGGGGATGAGCAACAAACGTTGGTTTTGTCCAGTGAAGCTAATCAGTGAAAGAATGTTCAAAAAGACTTGGATTGGAGAGTTGTACTTGGGAGACATTAAGGATAGATTTTTAACAAACCCTAACACTGTGTATGAGGAAGAGAGAACACCGATTCTGGTCTGTGGGCAGGTTTTGAAGAGGAACTAGCATAGGGTAGCCTTGATGTTGGCTGTAATGTAACTTCTGCTGCACTGTCCTTCAAATTTGAATCAATATGGAAAACAAAGTCCTTATCAACACATGCCAATCTTTCTCTGTTTAGACAGAGAGATTAACATTGGTATAGTGCCTGAGGTTTTTTGGAAATGTCACAGTTTGCCCTCAGATGCAGCGCTGTTATTATGTAAATGTTTTCACTATTTGGCACAAGGCAAGATCCAACAAGTCTTGACAAACCAGATCATTATCAATGTTGGTTGGAGATGGAATGTTTGCCAGGATGCTGGGAGAGAATTCTCTCCCCTTTGTCATCCCATGGGATCTTTATGATCACTATGAAGTAGATTCCATTTAAAAAAAATACACAACTCTACTTCAACCAGTGCAGCATCCCCTCAGAAGACACTGGGTGCCAGTTGAAAATTTTCTAGTTTTGGATTGTATTAAAGCACTAAATACTTTTTTTTTAGAATTAGAATCCCTAATGCGTGGGAACAGGCCCTTCAGTCCAACAAGTCCACACTGACTCTCCGACGAGTATCCCACCCAGAACCATTTCCCTATGTTTATTCCTGATTCAAGCACCTAAACTACACATCCCTGAACACAATGGACAATATAGCATGGCTAATTCATCTAAACTGCACATCTTTGGATTGTGGGAGGAAACAGGAGCAAACCCACGCAGATATGGGGAGAATGTGCAAACTCCACACACAGTAGCCCGAGATTAGAATTGAACCCAGGTGCCCGCAAGCCACTGTGCCGCCCTGATTTTGTTGTAATCTTGATGTGATAGTTGGTAATCCCATCACTTAAACTGCCTCAAATATTGAGCACGATTAGAATCTGTTTTTAAAAAAAAAAGTGAGTTTAATTTTCTTTTTAAGGATTTGCAGGTGCGTGTGATTGATTAAAGAATGCATTGTTAACATTTTGGTTCATTTTTCATCTACGGATTGGATTTGACTTGGTATCTGTTCGTCCCATGTGTTGTCTTATCGTAACATAAATTTCTAGTGGCTTGTGACATCAGAAAGGTCATGTCGTCCATCACTGACTCTCCATACCCTTTTAATCTTCATGCCCTGTGGGTAGATGAATTATGCTTCTGTTAACTGAAGCAGAAGGTTGTTAATGAATCGTACTGTAGGTGTTGAATATTCAAGTATTGCCTTTAGATAATGCTCATTCTGCCCTGTTTGCTAGAGTTGAATTTTGTATTAGGTCCCATTTTAACCAAGTTGCAATATTTTAATGCACGGTAATGTACAGAGCTAGTAATTCAACTAAGGGATTACTTTTTGGCCATTTATCAGCCAGTGGTTTACAATGAGGTTCCCATTGCTGAATTCCTGAAGAAGGGCTTATGCCCGAAACGTCGATTCTCCTGTTCGTTGGATGCTGCCTGACCTGCGCTTCTCCAGCAACACATTTTCAGCTCTGATCTCCAGCATCTGCAGTCCTCACTTTCTCCTCCAATGAGGTTCCCATGTTAATTTCATATATTCTGTTGATAACAATAGGCGATTTAAACTAAAGGAGTTGGGAGAGACAGTGACATGGTGTTAATGTCACTAGTATTCCAGACCTCAAGTCCGAAGTTCTGGAGGCATGGATTCAGATCCTATTATGGCACAGAGTGAAATTTGAATTCACTAAAATCTGGAATAAAGAACTGGCCTAATGGCAACCATGTGACCACTATCGATTGTGGTAAACACTGGTCTGGTTCACTAATGTCCTTTAGAGAAGGGAATCTGATGTCCTTCCATGTCTGGCCTACATGTGACTCTAATATGGTTGATCCTTAAGTAGGGATGGGCAATAAATACTGGCCTAGCCATATCCCATGAACGGATTAAAAGAAGTTGGTGCTTCAGGATATCTGTTGAGAGCATGTCGGACAGTCGAGCAGGTTTCTTCACTGGGTGGAGGCTGTGGAGGCCAGGTCACTGAATATATTTAAGAAAGAAACCAATTTGGGAAATGAGCAATGGTGTGGTGTTGAGATTAGATTACTTAGTGTGGAAACAGGCCCTTCGGCCCAACAAGTCCATACCAACCCTCCGAAGAGCAATTCACCCAGACCCATTCTCCTACATTTACCCCTTCACCTAACACTCTGGGCAATTTAGCATGGCCAATTCGCCTAACCCGCACATTTTTGTACTGTGGGAGGAAACCGGAGCACCCGGAGGAAACCCACGCTGACACGGGGAGAATGTGCAAACTCCACACAGTCAGTCGCCTGAGGCGGGAATTGAACCCGGGTCTTGGCGCTGTGAAGCAGCAGTGCTAACCACTGAGCCACCGTGTCGCCCCAAAGATGTTGGATGGGGTTGGTGCTCCAAACAGCTTAATGCTTGTTTTTTTCTCTAAATTTATATCAATATAGTGAGCAACTTGGGGTGCAGAACAATGGGGTGTAGCTTTAAAATTTGAGCTGAGATATTTAGGTAGGACTCCTTCACATAAAGGATAGTGAGGATCTAGAATACATTTTCTCCATGCTAAAAGAAAATGCGACTGAAGCAGTGAGTCAAATGAAAATTCCTAAAAACTGCCAGGTATTTGAGAGTTGACAGAACCAGACCAGCTATGCCCCAATAGAATGGCTAGTGGTAATAAATACCCTCCCACTGTTCCTGAGATGTTGGAAATGTGAATTGTCTGGAGCTTGGTTTGGTTCCGGAGAAAACAGAGTCCCTGCCACACAAGCCCTGCTTTCTTGATACATTGTGTAACTTAATACACACTTATCAGCTTGGTGCAGGAGCTTACTACATTTATACTAGCTAATGTTCGGAGCTACCTGGCCTGAACAACTTGCAGTGATATAGCACATTTTCACAAAAGCATCTCCAGGTACTTCGCAGATGTGCAATCAGCAAGAATTTGAGATTGAGTGATGAAAAGTGAGGTTAGGATCAGGTATGACCAAAAGCTAGATTTTCAGCGAAGTCTTTAGGGACTGGAAGTGGAGGTTGGGATGTTTAGAGCTAATGGTGAGGTAAAGAAAATGGATTTTTGTTTCCTGGAATTCCCTCCCTAACAGCATTGTGGGTCATCTCACGGCAGGTGGACTGCAACGGTTCAAAAAGGCAGCTCACCATCACCTTCTCAAGGTGCAGCTAGGGACAGGTAATAAATGCTGGCCAGTGACACCCACATCCCACATAATAAGTTTTAAAAAAGCTGAGATAGCTTCAAGGGTTGGAGAGGGGAAGGGGTTGAGATGTGTGGGGCACTTGCAGTGAAGGAGCAGCCTGCCAAATGGTGCAGTTAGAACACAGCTTGCAATTGACCATGAGAGTTCTGCAAGAGTACACTTTCATGCATGAAATCCACTAGTCACCTACCAGCAGATGACCGAGCTTAATACTTTGCCAGTGAAACAATGCCATACCTATGAACCATAACCTGCTGTGATTAAGGCTTTTGCAGAACCTTTCAGCACTCTGATTAGACAGACACTGATAGCTCATTGGCAGCTCATTTGTGTCTTTGCAGATCTTGGGCACTTATTAAACAACTTGTGACATTCTGTCTCCAAGTGGATAGCGTAACACTAATCTTCACATCTGTAGAAAGCATGTTGCCTGTCGCCAACTTAAGCTTATGACTAATTTCAATTGAACTGATGTTGCACTAGCCAGACTCTTGGAGTGTTATATTTTAAATGAAACCAGCAGTGAATTTTGTCTTTTGAATGATTTATTTCCCTCAAGGCGCTATCTATAATTGTCATCCCCTTCACAAAAGTACAAAGTGTACTCTCTTCCCTGCCCTGACTCCATAACTGTTGCACTGAGCAGTCCTGTCACTGGTTATTTAGTTCATTGACGAAATATATAAAATAAATCATCAAGTCAACATACTTTTAATTATGTGCCAACCAACATGCTACATGATGTTCTCTTTGTCTTGTCAACGCTAATTGTCTCCATAACCAACACTGTTTGTATCAGCGTATCATCTCCCTGTTGGACAACTCAAAGTATGTTCTCTGGATCTTGATCATTACCCTTGAACTTATCAAGTAGCAGAGCAGGCTCATCAGGCTTTATTACTGTCTTTTTAAAAATGTTCTTACACATTCCCAGTCTAAAAGGATGAAATTTGTAGCTTTGGGTGTTTTACACATCAAGGATTGGTGTAAACGCAGTTGAATTGAATAGAATTGGAGCACTTAACTTTAAGCACCCAGTATCCAAATCAAGTATTGTTTGGAGGTAATGGACGACATGTGAAGATGACATGTGGGAGAAGATCTTTTTTACAGTCTAACTCATCCAACACAGCTGTGATGCTTTATAAATTTCAGAACAGGAGAATCCTTAAGCCTGTTACCCAACCCCCCCAGTTCATTGGGGTAATCTCTTAATCACAAAATAACTCTGTATACCTGTCCTTGCCCTGTGTACTTAAAGCTCTGTGGGTAACAGAAATCTCTCAATCTTCAATTTAAAATTAAGGTTGATCTAGCATTGCCATTTGTGGAAGAGAGTTCAAACTTTCTGTCACTGCTTGAGTGTAGATTTGTTTCCTGGCGTCATTCCTGAAAGGTCTGGTTCCAAGTTTTAGATGCACTGCTCAGTCCAAAACCTTTCTTCCCATAATAGCAGAAATACTTTCAATCTTGCCCTATCTGGTCCCTTTAGTATCGTAACAACTTTGATCAATTTAGCCTTTTCACATTCCTAACTTATAAGAAATTCAAACTTGGTTGGCATAGTCTCTTGAAGTGTGCACTTTGAAGTTCAGGTGGTGTTCCAGTAAACCTGTGCCACACTCCTTCCAAGCATGATGGATCTACTCTTCCTACAGTGTAGTGTGCTGAACAGTTCAGAGTGACGCCAGGGACTGTCTAACCAGGTTTCTGTAGAGCTTAGACATAATTCTACGAACTTGACGTCTATTCCTCTCCATAGATTGGAAATGTTGACCTACCATTTTTTGGTTACATTTTGTATCTCTACCTGATACAACAGGACCACAACTATGTTAGGGAAGGAGTTCCTGGGTTTGATCCATCGACACTGAAGGAATGGCACTGTATTTCCAAGTCAGGATCATGAGTGACTTGGAGATGATGGTGTTCCCATGTATTAGCTGCCCTTGTCCTTGTGGGTGGTAATGGTTGTATGTTTGAGGAACCCATTGAAGGAACCTTGGTGAATGGTTCCAGTGTATGTTGTGGATGATGCACACTGCTGCTATTGTGCTGTGATGGAGGGAGAGAATGCTGAAGGTAGTGGGCATGGTGCTGATCAACTGGGCTGCTCCTGGATGGGGTGCAGTTCCTTGAGTGTTGTTGGAGCTGCACCCATCCAGGCAAGTGGGGAGTATTCCATCACACTCCTGACCTGTGGTTTCTAGATGGTGGACAGGCTTTGGGGAGTCAGGAGCTGAATTAATTGCTGCTGTCCACCATCTACAAACCACAGGTCAGGAGTGTGATGGAATACTCCCCACTTGTCTGGATGGGTGCAGCTCCAACAACACTCCCACTATGAACTGGGTTCAAGGGCTAAACCCATTTCTTACATTGTTGGAAATAGTTCTCTCCTTGATTTGGGTTTAGATTGGGACTAAGATGCAGGGAGAATTTGTTTCTAATTTCCCTGGTTGCTAGGTTGCCAAGCCTTTTGCCATTTCAAAATCTAGGGAACGTTGGTTGACTTTTTGAGTGATCTCTTCACTGCCCTGTTAACTGCTGCTGTAGCCTTGGGTGCCACCACAAAATGGGGAGTTAGCTATATTTCCTACAGAGAAGGTAATTACTCGGGGAACCGTGGGGCTGTTCAAATAAACAGGAAACATCAGGCTAGTAACTCGCCATGAAGTTTAATCATAACGTCACAACGTTTTGGAGGTGAATCAGCTTAAGTTGAAATGCATTGACTTTTAAGTCAAATAGTTTCCTCCTGTCCACTGAACCATTTGTCTTTGCTACAAGAATTCTTTCTCCTTCTCTCCTCTTTGCCTCGGCCAATTTCTTCTCTCATGTCTCTCCAACCTGATGAGCACACCCCATGAATGAATATTCCAGGCGAATTGACTGTGAAGAGCTTTGGCAGAGCTTTGATCTCGTCCTCATTTTGGGGCCACACAGGTTTTTCCAGAGACAGTTGTTGATGTAGAGCAAGAGCTTTGCATTTTATTTTCTTTGTATCTGCGTGGCTCGGTGTGAAACACACACATTGGTCTGAGTCAGAAAATTTATGGGCACAAAGTCCCAGGTCAGAGACCTGAGCAGAAAAATCCAAGCTGACCTCCGGTGGAATACCGAGAGTGGGATGGAATTCCTGAGATGCTGTCTTTCAAATGTACTGTTACAACCTGCCCAGTACCTCAAGTAGGTGGCTGGAAGATCCCTTGGCACAATATCCAAGGTGAAGGGGGTATGTTATCCCCTTGTCTGGACAACTTTTCTCCTTCAGTCAACATGCCCTGATGAAGGGCTTATGCCCGAAATGTTGATTCTCGTGCTCCTTGGAAGCTGCCTGACTTGCTGTGCTTTTCCAAACACCACATTCTCGATTCTGATCTCTAGCATCTGCAGTCCTCACTTGCTCATAGCCGAAAATAGGTGACCTGATTGTTGCCCACTTTGCTGTTTGTGAGAGTTTGCTGTGTGCAAATTGGTTACCACATTTTGTAATGTTACCCACAGTCACCGCACTTCAGAAGTCAACCCTTGGCCTGTGAATCACCTTGTGTCGTGTGGTGGTTCTGAAGGGTGCTACATAATGCAAGTTTTTTGTTAATTTTCCCCTTTTCCTGTGTCTGCAGCCCGGTGAGGAGGATCGTACTAGATTCAATGCTTCACACTGTCCACCACACACCCCTTCCTCTCTGCCACTGAACTGTGCCACAGCATTCTGTGAATGCAAGCAAGTGGGACCCATTTTCATGATAGCATTAAATGTTTACATCCGCTTTTTATCCTTTTTAAGCATTCCCTTCAGAAGTAATGTAAATATTGCCTTGCTCCTTCATATTTTCTTTTAACGGGAGTGTGTGCTTGGAATAAACCAAAGGCTCCTTTTCAATTTGGCTGTGATTCAGCCATATCCTTGGAATGATGTCATAGGCTGCTGGTGGATCTGAATGTTCAGCCAGCATTCAGTGGAGTTTATGACAGCTCACAGCTGTGCACAGGAACATGGTGTACCAAGCCGAAATTAATCAGCTTCAAGAGATCCAAAGCAGGACTACTGGAAAAAGAGGAGAGGGGGAGGGAAACGAAGGAATAGAATTAGTGACACTCAAGTCCTCTGCCCTCCTTTTATAAATTATACATCACACAAAACAAACCTGGACATGGCCTGAAGTGGCAGTTTTGAAGGCAAAATAAAACAGATCAGCCCTTAACACCACCCCCCTTCTCTTCATCGTCCCAACCTGCAGCTTCTGTTTTGGCTGCTGTTGAGAGCAGTGATGATAATTTAAATCCGATTGTTGCTAAGAAGCAAGGGTTTTGCATGTAATGTGGTGATTTGTTATTCAGCTCGGCACTCCTGTGTGCCTCTCTTTCTCTCTGTGTCTCTCTTTCTCTCTTTTTCTCTCTCTGTCTGTCTGTCTCTCTCTCTCTCTCTCTCTCTCTCTCTGATTTTTACATGCAGCACAGAGGACATTGTTGAGCTGTTGAATGGATGCGGTAGTGCCTTTTGGCTGCTGTAAGCTCTTTGGGGCAGTGCACTGCATTGTGTGCCCTGATGCAGCCATAAGCCCATTCCTTCCTGGACTCGATGCATTTTCTTTTTATTTAAGTTTGCTGAGCTGTCAGCGAGTTTTTGGTGTGCATGCAACCGATTCAATAACATTGGGAGCTTCACTTTCAAAGTAAGGTGCTTGCAGTGCTCCTACATGTGTAAACGGTTTGTGATTTTGTTTTTCCTCTTTTTTTTTCCTCCCTGCACTGACCCCCTCAAACCCCACCCATGCCAATGACTACTTTCTCTCTCTTACTGAAGGGTTTGAACAGGGCATGCTTGCTTGGGCACTGGCTGCTGCTACCCAAGTGGCCATTCTGCCAACGGTGACACAATACTGGCAGGATACCAAAAGCTGAGGACACATGGGCCATGTCTAATGCTATTGCTGCCCAACTGGATCACTGGCTGGGATTGGGAATACTCCCCCTCTTGCCCTTCCTATTTTGCTTATGCACCGTGTTAACTGGCACTGAAGATTTCACATAAAGATATGAACTAAAAGTGTTTGTTTCTGTGCCTAATTGTTTTCCTTGCATAATGCATGAATAGAGTTAGACTGCACAGTATAGGGTCCCATTAAGTAATGATTTGATAACAGCGCCTTTAATGAGTAATCGTTCGACAGATTGCACAGATGTTCAGAGCAGAGGAGGAGGTGGCACATCAGTTGGTACCACGTTCTGGTCAACATATAACATGCAAAATATCATGTGCACCCCACCCCCCAGCTTGTGGACAAGTCCAAAGCATTTTTGGCCATTTTCCAATCCATGTGCTTGCAATGCATCTCTGGCGGCTTTCAATTCCTTTATTTACAACTTTTCATGCCAACCTTCCCCCTACAACCCCCTCATCTCCAGAGTTTTCTTTTCTCAATGACCTCAACCAGTCATATTATCCAACCACCAAGGACAAGCTGATGCAAAATAACTCCTCATTTGACATATGATCTTCTTACCTGTGGTTTCTTTTCCTCTCATACCTCTGTCTCTCTCCTGCTGTTTCTCTTATACCTACAATTGTAGGAGGATGCAGCACAGAAGCAGATAATTTTGTCTTCTGTGGCTGTGCCAAAGTTTTGAATGAACTATCTAAATGTTGCCTCGCCCACTGCCCTGCAACTTTTTCCCATGCAAGGCCTGGTTGAGTTTTGCTTTTATGCAAGTTAATTTCAAGTCTGCTTGCACAATTCTTTCAGACTGTACATTGCAGATTGTGTAATTTCTTTACTCCTCATGGCACTTCTGATTCACTTGCCAATTGTTTTGAATCTGTCATTCTGGTAATCCACTCCTGGAAGTGGTTACTCCCTGCCTGTTTGACCTAAGGTTACGAATGAAGTTTGGACTGATCTCTGAAAGATCCCCTGCTTCATCTAACCAACTGGCCTTTGCTATCTGAGTTTATTTTTTATAACCAACTGTGAGCAGTCTTAGCTCTAATACTGAAGGAACGATATCATTTCATTGGAGGCAGCTGAGAGAAAGTTCACTAGGATGATCTTTGTATGGAGGACTGGTCTTTAACTTTTGAGCAAACAGGTTGGGATTCTTCTGGTTGGAGTGCAGCTAGGATGTTCTTCTGTGGAGCAGACACTCTGATTTGATGATCCATGATCAGTTGCCCTTGAACATTAGGAATGTCTCGATTAATTATTCCCAGAATATTTTAGACCAATCTGATTTCTTGTGACATTGATCGCTAGTATTATATGGATTACATTTGAGGTGGAATGTCATTTACCTTTTCAGATAGAGATTGCTCCTGTGGGGGAAGCAATGCAAGTTGGCACATTGAGGCCACTCTGGGAGGGCTAGTGGTTGAGGCATGCAGTCAGCTATCCCATAAATTCCTGGTTGCTGTTGTTATCAAGGGCACTGTTTAATCAGCTCGGAATTTCAGCAGGAAACGCCTGGCTGTCTTAGCTTTTTGGTTCTTTTGACTCTTGGAATTGAAGACATGAGGATTGTAAACAGAGCCCTCGTGCTTTTAACACAAACTGATGCTCAGTTTTGATTTGATTCTTTCCTTGCTTTTGGTGATTTACACAACCTCAGGATGTTTAAAAGCCTTTGAGTACCAACGAAGTACTTTCTGAAGTGTTGCCATTATTGCCATGTAAAAAGTGCAGACACCAACTTGCACATAGGAAGCTCCCAAAAAAGGAATGTGATGACATCCAGGTCACCTGCTTTAGTAATACTGAGGGGTAAATATTGGCCAGGGCACCTGGAGCGTTCCTTTGCTATTCTTCAGGTAGTTTGAGCTCCTTTTATCCAATTTAAAGGTGTCTGAGCTTAATATTTAAAGGCAGCATTTCTGGAGGCGCACCACATCTTTAGCTGCAAGTTTCAAGAGCTCAAGTCCCTGACTTATTGAAGACTGGCGCATTCCAAGGCCCGGGACTACATGTTGGAGTTACACTTGAACCTACAATCTCTGACTCAGATAAGAATGTCACACCCTAAGCAATGACTGAACTGTGGAATGATGGAGATTGTGACCCTTGATGATGTGGGTGTGAGGAGAGCCTGATTAAACTACATCCTCCAATGAGTGTGCAAAGCAGGACAGTTGTACATTTTGCATAAGAGGTAAATTGCTCTGAGCACTTCGATTTCACTCTGAGAGTTTGTTTCAGGAAGGATTTTTGCTATTTGTCAGTGGAGCGGGCCTGTTAACAATTGTTGATGGGATTACTGAACACTAGGGTGAAGGCTCTGCAATTCATGGAGGTTTTAAAAGCTGGAACATTTGTTTATGAAAAGCTGCTGTCCTGGGAGTAAACATTAGCAGTATGCACTTCAGGTTCGACACTTGCCTCAAGTGACCTCCAATATCTGCATCCAACTTTACATTCTCAGAATTTCGTCAGTGTGTGCTGTTTATTGTATGCATGTGGTTTAATGAACACTCAGACAGTATGCTGAGGAGAAGAAATGAACTATTATTTATTTTACTATTAACACGGCCCCATTTCAATGATCACAAAGCTGACCCTGTTGGGTATTGAAGGAATCCTGAATTCTACCTCTCCGTGGCAGAGAGGATTAAAGTTCCAAAGTATGGCACTCTTTTCCTTTTGGTATAGTTTCCTCTTCCAGTGCAAAGCATTGTGAGTGCTGACAGGCATGTTCCAAGGTGCAGAAATATTTATGGAGTTCTGCTTTAAAACCTGTGCCCCCATTGTCAAGGCATAATGGGGAAAGACAACTGTCAGTTTCATAGCTAGAAACTGGGCAACCCTTTGAACTGTATGTTTGACATTTACTGAACCTTTTAACATTTACAATAAATATTTACAATGTAACTAATTAAAAATGATCAATGACCAACATTCCCTGGTGGAAGAAACCAATTTGTTTTGCATCTTTTATGTAGTGTCAACTTTGCTCACTTCTACACAATTGATGAATAAAGTATATTTTTGGCAAGTGAACATAGTTTGATTAGACAGCTGGTGAATTAGTGCCTTCCTATAAAAGCTATTGGCAGCAAAAACTGCAATCACTCTGCCACACGTGGCCTGTCCCTCCTATATGAAGACCCCCTTCACGGAAGTAGAAATAGAGTTTCAAATAGAAATTCAAAACATTCCTATAAAATGTAGAAAGTACAGACTTTGCAGCAGTGTGGATATGTTCATGCTACACACCTTTTATAACTGGAGCAGAAGGTGCAGATTGACACTGAGACTTCAGTGCAGTGCAGAGGGAGTGTAACACTGTTGGGGATGCATCTTTTGAATGCAGTGTTTAAACTGAGGCCACATCTTCCCCTTGGGTGAATGTAAAAGATCGGCACAATTTCAATGTAGAGTGGGGCATCTCCGCCATGCTCTCTCTCTCTCTCTCTCTCTCTTCTCTCCTCTCCCCCCCCCCCCCCCCCCCCCACACACACACAGTCCTGGCCAATAATTATCCCTAAATTAATGCATTTTTTTAAGGAAGTGGATTATCTGATCATTGCCACATTTTAAAACAAAATTTCATTTGTTTATGGGAGCTTGCTGTGTGAAAATTGGCTGTTTGATCTCTTACACTACAGCACCCTCCTTGACTGTAAAGCATTTTGCTGAGGATGTTAGGCCATTTGTTAAATACAAGTATGTCTGTCTTTATGGCAGTTTATATTGGTTTAAATTGTGTATGGTAAAATGATTTACAATTATAGTCATGACAGAATGTGCTGCTGTCTAGATTGAGTATACACAACAGAATGCAATAAGTGAAATACTTACAAAATCTTGTAACATTATTACACTGCTTTAAATATTTACTGTTATGTTGAGAACAAATCTCACCTAGCTGTCTTTCCTTCAAGACAGTCATTTATCAATTATTCTTTGCACAATCCACACTGTACCAACGCATGTTTATACAATGATGTAAAACCAGTCCAGGCTAGAGTCTCTCTCACCACCTCCCATTCCAGCTTGTCCTCTCCCGGCAGCCTGTCTTGCTATTACCAGCTTCCTACTATATTTCTGTCAATGTCCCTTTTCTAATAGTTGTTTTGCTATGATTGTTGTTTAATGAGGTTTGATGACCCTTTTGAGAGCTATAATTTGTCTTCCTTTTCCTGGATTTTAATCCACATGACAGTGACAATAGATATTACCTGGAAGCTAAATGCAACTTTCAGGAGTAATTTGCACTTGTGTAAGTGTTATCAGTACCTTCCCTTACCTTTAGGCCTCTGCTCCTTATACTGTTTGAAAATATTTCTGCAGCGCTGGAGAGTGGTTGGTGGTGGCCCCAAGCAGGGTCACCGTGCCTCCATTGAGACTGCTGTCAGACTTCAGCTGGAGTACTGTGCATTGTTGTGGGTGCCATATTAAAGGAAGGGTGTGAACTCATTGGAAAGAGTACAGAAGTGGTTTGCAAGAATGGTTCCAGCGAAGGGAAACGTCAGTGACCATCGATTGAAGACGTTGGGACTGTTCTCCTTGGAAGGAAGGAGGCAGAGAGAGGATCTGATGGAGATTTTCAAAATTGAGTCTGGATAGCGTAGGTAGGTAGTTCCCACTTGTGAAAAGATCAAGGACTAGAGAGCATAGATTTAAAATGATGTGCAAAAGGAGCAAAGGGGAGTGAGTAAAAATGTTTTTCGTTTGTTGAATGTTAAGGGTCTGGAATGCATTGCCTGGAAATGTGACAGACATTCATTTGAGGCATCCATTGGATGAATATTTTGGCCATAATAGTGTGTAAAATGTATTGGGAAGAAAAGAAGGGGACTAGAATTAGGTGGTGATGTTCATTTGAAATGTCGGTGCAGGCATGATGGGCCAATTGGCCTCTGTAACAATTTTGTGATTGTGAGACCTGCAATAGTGAGAACTCAGAATGATATCAGTCTTTAGGCCAGTTTTGAAGCGATGGAGTTGTTTTTGGAACCCATGTGTCCAGATTCCCCACAAAAAGCCTTACTGATCCAAGAGCAGGTCACTGTGACTCGGATTGTGACTTGATCCAATACGCTTGATCAGTTCTCCTCCTCGCTGGAATCCTGAGTTGTCCTGATTGAAAGTTCCATTGGCACTCATTCGTTCATGGCAATGAATTCATGAGGAATGAGCCAAGTGAATTATGTGTCTAGTCTCTGCACCATATTAACCCTTAATTAGTAGGATACCACGCAAGTCATGTCATTTTCTAATCAACCTGTTCAGAATTGTTGTTACATAGCAAGTCGGACTTGAAGCCAGGTCTCCTGGTCCAGAGGATTTGATGAAAAAATATTATAGTCCAAGCTACACCTGTGGATGGGAGAAGGTGAGGACTGCAGGTGCTAGAGGTCAGAGTTGAGAGTGTGGTGCTGGAAAAGCACGGCAGGTCAGGCACCATCCGAGGAGCAGGAGAGTTGATGTTTCGGGCAAGAGCTCTTCATCGGGAATCGGGCATCATTCCTGATGAAGGGCTTTTGCCCGAAACGTCTACTCTCCTGCTCCTCGGATGCTGCCTGACCTGCGCTTTTCCAGCACCACACTTTCCACACCTAATGTGTAGTCAATGATTTATATTGGACAACTCTCTTCAAATGCAAAAGAAATCTCAATACATATCCAAATCCAATAAAATTCTCGTGTTTGAGACTCCAGTAAATTTATTTTGATTTGTGTTCTCAAGATTAAGAGCTTGAAGACCGGGGAAGGTGTTCTGTTTTTAAACTCTTGGAATACAGCCAGGCTTTGGACAGATAAGATAACATTGAATGTCTGTTGTGACACTTAGTTAGTGTTGGAATCTGAAGTACTGATTCAATATTGCATGATGTTCTCCCAGAACACCCTCTTCCTTGAATTACTTTGGATGGTGAGCCAATGTTCGTGTTGCAGTGCACTGTGAGATTGAAGATCAAGAAAAACAAGTTGAAAAATGATCATGGAATTGAGTGGCATTAAGTTTGCAGAATCATATATGCTGTGGAGCGAACACATACGGAGGAGGAAAGGCACTAACTCGCGACAAGTTGGAACAGGCAACTGTTTTGTTTTTTTAAAAACCTTGTTGCTAGGTGTCCTCAATGTCACAAATGTGCTTGATTGCTGGTCTGGAGAAAGTGAGGACTGCAGATGCTGGAGATCAGAGTCAAAATGTGGGGAGCTGGGGAAACATAGCCAGCTAGGCAACATCCGAGGAGCAGGAGACTCGATGTTTGAACATAAGCCCTTTTATTAGGAATGTGTGCGGGTTGGCCAAGGGGGCCCACTCTCCACATTTCTGATGAAGAGCTTATGTCCGAAATGTTGATTCTCCAGCTCCTCGGATGCTGCCTGACTGGCTGTGCTTTTCCAGCGCCACACTTTTTGATTGCTGGTATGTCAGTACTGACATTTGAGTGTTGGTTAGGAATGTATGTGCTGGAGTTTAGAAAAATAGGGGTGTCTCATAGAAACTTAAGAAAGTTCGAACAGGGTAGATGAAGGATGTTCCCTATGGTGGGGCAGATCCAGAACCGGGGTCATAATTTAAGGAAAAGGGGTGAACCTTTTAGAATGGTGATGAGAAATTTCTTCACCCAGGGGATGGTTACTCTGTGGGATTAACTACCACAGAAAGTGGTTGAGGTCAAAACATTGTGTTTTGAAGGTGGAAGCTCTTGTGGCAAATGGGGTCAAGGGATAGGGTGGGAGAGCGGGATTAGGGAATTGAGCTTGATGATCTGCCATGGTGTAAAGGAATGTCGGAGCAGGCTGAAAAGGTCAAATGGCCTATACCTGCTCCTATTGTCTGCTCTTCCATGAGATTGAGAGATGAGGGATGAAATATAAAAGGATCAATAAGTGTAATAGTATGGATTAAATGGACAGAATGAGGAAGAATGAGCGAATTGAAGGAGGAACATTGTATGAAACAACAAGGGCTTGTCTACTTGATGCCCTAGAGGGTCCAGAAATGGCTTCCCTCAATGAGGGAAGAGTAGCCAACATTTTTGCAGAATTGGACCTTTCAGAAAATGTTGAATTAATCTCAAATTGTGTTTCAAAGAGCAGCCTCATAGGAATAAACGCTTTAATTGACTATCAGGAGTTTTGAAAGAGAATGGATAAATGTTTTCAGGACTGGGTGGTTTGAGAAAATTGGATTGTCTCTTCAAAGGAAATTGGATTGGCTGCCTTCTGTGAACTGATAATCTGGTTCCAAGTGTAAGTGCCAATACTCGAACTGCAATAGGACAGTGGTAATCTAAGCATAGTCAAACAAAAAGCAAGAATTTCCCAACCAGCTTTGCTTCCTTCTGTTCCACTTCCTTATCTTGACTCACTTTGAGTTTTCCATGCCAAATTTAGCATTGTTTTGTAAATATTTTCACTAATTGTATAAGATAGCATTGCTTGTAGTTTTCTCTATTTTCCTTTGTAGTTGCACTAACCTTTCTCTTGTTTCAGTGATCTGTGTCTGCAAGCACAGTAAAACCTTTTATGTTAGGCCCTGGCAACCAACCAGTTCGAACTTCACGTAGAGTTCACCAGCTTCCCAAACCAGCCCCCCCCTCCCTCCCAGGGCCAGCCCTCCCTCTCGACCTCACCTCCTTAACTTGACCCTACCTGTCCATCTTCCTTTCCACCTAGCCACGCCACCCTTCCCACTGACCAATCACAATCACCACCTACCTGCATCCACCTATCACCATCCCACCCCCATTTATTTCTCAGCTCCCTTCCCCCTCTTCTCCCCGCCCCCCCTCCCAATCCTGATGAAATGTTCTGACCTGAAACATGACCCTCCTTCCCTGATGCTGCTTGACCTGCTGTGCTGTTTCCAGCTCCACACTTTATCCAATCTGACTCTCCAGCATCTGCAGTCCTCACGATCTCCAACCAGCGCATTCTCCCTGATAATAGCATGGGTCTAGTATAAATCAGCACTTTAGTCTGCTCCTCACTCACTATTGTATTGCTGAGACTGGACCAATTCGAAAGGACTTTCAGGAAGTTCTCTACTCCTGTTTAACCTTCATCCCTCTCCTCAAGGCAATATCCACTTGGTCATCTGCAAGCAATCATCATCTCACTCCAGTGGCCATTCCAAAGGTGTGAAAGAGAGAATTTGCACTTTTGTGTGTACTGTTATTAAAGACCTTGGAATATGATTTGATTTGATTAGATTAGATTCCCTACAGTGTGGAAACATGCCCTTCGGCCCAACAACTCCGCACCGACCCTCCGAAGACTGACCCACCCAGATCCATTTTCCTCTGACTAATGCACCTAACACTGTGGGCAATTTAGCATGGTAAATTCACATAACTTACAAATCTTTTGGATTGTTGGAGGAAACCGGAGCACCCAGAGGAAACCCACGCAGACACTGGGAGAATGTGCAAATTCCACACGCACAGTTGCCTGAGGGAGGAATTGAACCCGGGTCCCTGGCGCTGTGAGGCAGCAGAGCTCACCACTGAGCCACCGTGATGCCCCAAATATCCTAAAGCATACATATGAAATGGAGTTACTGATCTAATTCAGCAATGGTAGCAGCCTGTAAACTGTCCTAAACAGCAATTACCAGGTAATTTTTCTTAATAGTGATGTTGAGACAGCAGTTTGCCCAATGTTGAAATACTGAAATCTTTTACATCCACCTGAGCACACAGTCTCAGTTTGAACATCTAATTTAAAAGTTGGTGACTCAGTGGTGAGCACTGCAGCCTCACAGCGCCAGGGACCCGGGTTCGATTCCACCCTCGGGTGACTGTGCAAACTCCACACAGACATTCTCCCCGTGTCTGCGTGGGTTTCCTCCGGGTGCTCCGATTTCCTCCCACAGTCCAAAGATGTGCAGGTAAGGTGGATTGGCCATGCTAAATTGCCCCATGGAGTCCAGAGATGTGTATCTTAGGTGTGTTAGCCATGTGAAATGCAAAGTTATAGAGGTGGGGTCCAGCTGGGTGTAATGCTCTTCAGCGGGTCATTGTGGACTCAAGGGCCGAATGGCCTGTTTCCACACTGTAGGGATTCTATGGCACCTCCAACATGCGGTTTTCTCTCTCCCTGTTTCTCTCTCCCTGTCTCTCCACACCTCCCCCAACGCCGCTGCCGCCCCCCCCCCCACCCCGCCACCGGCCTCCCCCGCCCCGGGTCTATAGTGACCTCACCTTTACCCAAGCAGGGTCACCCGAGAGTTTGTTCTTGATATCTTGAGCGAGTCTTGGACCCACAATCTTTTGACTCAGTGGTGAAAGTGCCCCTCACTGAAACTTGACAGCTGGCGAATGAATGATTACACGGGGTGAATGTTGACAGGCTGTTTGAGAACAGAACAGCAATTTCTGTCTTTGTTCATTTCTCCAGCATCTGCACTTTGTTTTTACATGTCTCCTGCCTTGTGGTCGAGAGAGTGTGGAATTGTTATGTTCATGTGACTGCACTAGTCCTAATGGGCTTATAATCCAAGGCACACAGGTTCAAATTCAGCTGTGGTAGTTTGACAAGATGAAAACTGAAAGAACTGTGGATCCTGTATATCATAAATGAAAATCGAAATTGTTGGAAAAGCTCAGCAGGTTACGCAGCAAATGTGGATAGAAATCAGAGTTAACGTTTCAGGTCAAGTGACCCTTCCTCAATTCTACCATGGAGAGAAATCATAGTTAATGTTTCAGGTGGAGTTCTGAAGAAGGGTCGCTGGACCGGAAACATTAACTATAATTTCTCTCCGTGGTAGTTTGGCAATTTGATTTAACTTCACGCTTGTAATAAAACTTGCTAAATTCTACACAATTTTATGTTCCTCTCTGCAGCCATTTTATCCTTTTGTTCTTGCAATATAAAAATGGATGCAGCATTATCCATTTACCAAGCATGCCATTTTCTTGTAGTCTCAGTTGGGTTATTAAAAGGATCATTAAGCGGCTGTGTATTTCCATTGTAGGGACACCACTGATCCCACAGCTGGTATCAGCATAGTATGAATAATGCTTTCAAAAATGCCTGCTGCCCTCTAGGTTGGCAAATAAGTACTGGAGTATGTTTGCTCCAGTGCAAAAGGTAAGAAAATATTTGGTGGAAAGCATTGAGATCGATGATATTTGCAATAATGTTTGGCGTCTCTTAGCTCAAAGTCAGAAGCTAACACTCTGTACTGAATAACCAAGCTGTGCTATGTATCAGTCAGTCTTGTCTGAAACATTCCTTTGTTAAAGTGAACAGTTCTCTAATTTTTCATATCTATGTTCAGTCTCACTGGGCTGGTAACAGCACAGGGTTATGTAATAACCCATCCGCCACCTTCAACATTACTTCCTATATCACTGAGACATAGTGGTAGCAGTGTGAATCATCTACAGCAAACTTGCCAATGTTCCTTCAGCACCTTCCAAACTTGTGATCATTAGCATTCAGAAAAATAAACACTGGTAGATAGGTTCAAAAACCATCATCTAAAAGACTCCCTCCAAAGAAACACACCATCCTGATTTGGAACAATGTCCATACTGTCATTGGAACACAATCCTGGAATTCCCTAACAGCACTGTTTGTGCACCACATGGACTGCTGTAGTTTGAACAGGCAACTTGCTACCACCTTTTTGAGTGCAATAAGGCTTGCTCATCAAACGTTGAGTTTGCTAGTGATGACCATGTCTCAAGAATAGATGAAAATCTAATTATAGGTAGCAGCCTTTCCCACATGTCAGGAGACGGATTTAGGATGTAGGTTTGCTTGCTGAGCTGTAGGTTTGATATCCAGACGTTTCATTACCTGGCTAGGTAACATCATCAGTAGCGACCTCCAAGTGAAGCGAAGCTGTTGTCTCCTGTTTTCTATTTATATCTTTCTCCTGGATGGGGTTCCTGGGGTTTGTGGTGATGTAATTTCCTGTTCATTTTCTGAGGGGTTGATTGATGGCTTGTTTATGGCGTTGTGGTTGGAGTGCTAGGCCTCTAGGAATTCTCTGGCATGTCTTTGCTTAGCCTGTCCCAGGATAGATGTGTTGTCCCAGTCGAAATGGTGTTTTTTTTCATCCGTGTGTAGGGCTATGAGGGAGAGGGGGTCGTGTCTTTTTGTGGCTAGCTGGTGTTCGTGTATCCTGGTGGCTAACTTTCTTCCTGTTTGTCCTATGTAGTGTTTGTGGCAGTCCTTGCATGGAAGTTTATAGATGACGTTGGTTTTGTCCAGGAGACGGAGTAGATGAATTCAGTGTCTTCCTCTCCTTTAGCTCTAAGTTCCCCACAAATACCAGAGATTGGCTTCTGTAGATGTTGGAAATCTAAAATAAATACAAAGTACTGAAATTACTCAGGCTTGGCAGCACCTGTGGAGAAAGTAGAAGAGAAAACGGATTGAATTTTAACAGAAATAGCCCCGAATTAAGGGGTGCCAATTTAAGACTGAGCTGTGAAGGAACTACTTCTCTGGGGCTGTGAATCTTTGGAACTCCTTATCGCAGAGAGCTGTGAGGCACAATCCTTGTGCATATTTAAGGCTGAGATAGGTTCTTACAGATAAGGGAATCGAATGTTATGGGTAAAGGGAAGGAAAGTGGACGCAAGGAATGTTGGTTCTGGATCAGTGGTGCTGGAAGAGCACAGCAATTCAGGCAGTATCCGACGAGCAGCAAAATCGACGTTTCAGGCAAAAGCCCTTCATCAGGCTTATATTCCTGATGAAGGGCTTTTGCCCGAAACGTCGATTTTGCTGCTCGTCGGATGCTGCCTGAATTGCTGTGCTCTTCGAGCACCACTGATCCAGAATCTGGTTTCCAGCATCTGCAGTCATTGTTTTTACCGCAAGGAATGTTGGGTCAGCCGTGATCCTATTGAATGGCGGAGTAGCCCTAAGGGGCTGATTGGTCACCTGTTCCATGTGGTCTCAATTAGCATCATGTGAATTTTCATGCATTTCATAGAGGCTCTCGCTCTGCAGGTCCTGGTGGGGGTTCTCATGCTGTCTTCCCAAATTGACCTCATTATCTACACTTCATACCCCGGGAGTTCCCCATTCATCCCATTTTTTCACTTGCTCCAGGGGGAAGTATTGGCCAGTGCCTGGATCTCCTGGGCTGGCACCATCCTTAAAACCCAACCAAGTGCCAGTCAAGAGATGGCAGTCCATAGCTGTCCTGCACGGTGCCTCTTAATTGCCTCCAGTATACTGGGCTAGGGACATTTGGTATCAGCTTTGCCAACAGAACCTAAAAACCTAAAGCTCCAAGCGAATTGTTGGGGGGGGGGGGTGGTCACTGCCCATGGTGAGGGACCTGAGATGTCAGTGACTGAGGTCTGGAGGAGCAGGCAGTGAGCCAGTCACCCGGTACCCACTGGAATGTCATTTCAGGAATTGTCACTGTCTGGTTTCTATGTGGGGGGGAGGGTGTGGTGTGGTGTGGGAGAATGGGAAATTGAATATCAATGAGACAAAATGATAGTGAGGATGCTAATATATGCGAACATACAAATAGGGATCTTGTCACTTGCCAGGGAGAACCTATTTAACACTTGGTTGGAAAATGGGATATTTTGGTCTTGACCTTGGGAATCTCCTCTGTGACCATTTCGCACAAATCTCCCAACTTCCTCACCATCTCCTCCACCGTCCAGGGTAATGACTTGTTCTGACATTGTCCTGAAACATTCATTGTGTTCTCACAGATATTAATTAATAGACTGTAGGGCTCCTTAGCAAACTTGTCATTAGTTTCCAATCCTGAGTTATCTTTGGGAAGGTTGTAGTGGGTTTAGCATCTTGGAGCCATAGAGTTGGTGTACAACTGAAGCTGCAGCTGGGTTAGACTGCATCCAGACTTCCTTCCAAGTTGCCTTCTCCAAAGAGACTTTGATCTTTAATGACTATTGACTACCTCGTGGTCACATGTGCCATCGTTTTATGTGTAGAAATTTTCTAAAACTGATTTCAGGCTGTCCGGATGGGGGTATATTAAATCCAGTACCATCATCTCATTGTTACAATTAAAGTAGATACGTTTTCTGCAAGTCATTTACCCAGATGCCTGGGAGGTTGGCAAATGGCTTGTTGTATCTTTTAAAGGGGGGGTGGGGGGGGGGGGGGTGGGTAGTGGTGATGGAAAGAGTCATTTTGTGATTTGAGTAGACCTTGCCAGAGAAGTAAAACTTCTCCTTAAATTGGGAAGGGTGGGTGGGGTTGAGGGAAAATTGGTAATAAACATCTCACTGTTTTGCAATTTATTTATTTGACAGACTGCAGCATGTCAGAAAAGTTTACTGGATGGAGAGCCGTGGGTATAGCTGATATAATTAGCCCGGTCAGAAAATTCCTTTCGTCCAAAGGGTTTTGTATGACTCAAAATTTCTCTCTCACTACTAAACCGGGTTAACAGCAACTAAACCAAGAAACTCTATAGTATGCGGTGGGCAAGCCAAGTAATCATGGGGTGTGGTGAGGTGGGGCGGGGGTGTAAGTTTGAGAGAGAAGGCTAAATTTAAAAAGTGTAATTGGCTAACTTCCACAGACTAGTGAGTGTTTTAATGACTCATAATAACTTCAGTTAAAACTAGCTGAGCAGAAAATAGATTGAGAGAACCTGCCTCGGGCTAGAGTGGATTTGTATGTTTCTTTTGACAATATCTCATTTCGGTGGCCAGGAAGCTGTGCATAGGCAGCCCGCTGTTTCTTCACTCTCCCTGGGCTGGTTGCTTCTCTGAGGAAGGCGGTGGGGAAAATTTGTGCTTTAGGATGACAACCTTTTCCTCATCAACATGACAAATTGACGCGTCTCAAGGAGAGAAGCTTTTGTTTTGCAGGCTGAGTGTGGTGGCTGTAAGCCATTTGAAAATAAATTGAAACGACATGAATATAGGAACGGGGCTCAATCCATGTTTATTTACAGTTGGCTGATTAATGCAAACCGTTTCCTTGTCCTCCTCAGTAAATGGGATTGTTTCTCAGGTTGCATTTTTTGTGGGTAAAGATTTTCCCCAATAACCTTATAAACGCCAAGAATCATTGTTTCTTCTGTCTCAGATGTGGCACTTTCACATCGTGCATTATTTATCAAAGTGCAGAGGCAATGGGGAGGGCACATTGGTACATTATTTCATCCGATTGTCGGGGCAAAATTGTCCAAATTCACAGGGTTTTGTTCCCTGTTTTGAGTATTGAACCACTCCTGTCAGTTTTCTCTGGCTGTGTTTGCAGTTTGAGTGATCTGTCCCATTTAGTCTTTGACTAACGGGCAATTTAGAAAACATTGCTAATCTTGTCATAGAGTCATGGGGTTTGTACAGCACAGAAAGAGGCTCTGTGGTCCATCATGCCTGTGTGCTGGTTATTAAACACCTATCTATTGTCATCCAGTGCTTGGTCCACAGTCTTGTACACTATAGCATTTCAAGTGTGCAACTAAATAGTTCTTAACTGCCTCAAGGAATCCTGCCTCTATCACCCTTTCAGACAGTGCGTTCCAGATACCTACACCCTCTAGTTGAAAACAAAGGTCCTCAACACCCCCTCAACCTCCCGCTCCTTCCCTTAGAACTGTGCCCCCCTCGTTATTGATCTCTCTACTAAAGGGAAAGAGTTCTAGTCATCTAAACTCCCTGTGTATCTCTGAACTTGGAATAGATCAGAAACCCCCACCCCAACGCTGGAAGGAAAGTAACCCCAGCCTGTCTGGTGATCTTCAGTGATCCCATTTTCAATAGCACTGTGTCACCAGCTAAGGAGCTACTGAGGCAGAGATGTGGCCTTTGAGCCATGTCGGTAATCTAAAGGTACAGAGAGCAGCTCTTCTTGTTAAAAAGCGCTTTCTTTTCCAAGTAGTTCCAGTCTCAAGCATGCCAATGGTTAGCTCCAATGGCAAGTTTCACAGATTGAGGCTGGTACAGATTCCAATAACAAACCAGTTTTGCTTAGCTGTATGATGTATGAACTTTGTCCCATTTCTGATGCATCCACCCTTTTAAGCTTGATGTTGGCCATGCCCAAGGTAGTGGCTAAATGCTCCATGCTGTGGAGATCAGAGAGATCCCAGCTTCTGATCTGATCTTGAACTGAATTGTTACATGCAGTTGCTAATTGGATATCTTCCCATCCAGGTGGTTATTTTAAATGTTTGATACCTTTGGCTGTCTGCACTCAACGTACTCTTCACTGAAATCTATGCCTGGTGGCCTGTCACCATTTGTTGAGGGTAAACACGGGAGGAAATAAAAGGTGTTTCCAAACTGTACCAAGTGAAAGACGTATATTAAAATTCATTCACAGGATTGGGCATTGGTGGCTAGGCCAAGATTTGTTGCCCATTCTTAATTACTTTGGAAAAAGTGGTGGTGAGCTATCACCTTGAACTGCGGCAGCCCATTTAGTGTGGCTACACTGACAATGCTGTTGGATATGGAGTCCTAGTCTCAGTGAAGAAATGATGATATTGTTCCAAGAAAGAGTGACATGCAGCTTGGAGAAATCTCAGCTAGTGGTGTTTCCAGATGTCCTTGTCCTTTTAGACAAGAGTCACCACTTTGGAAAATGCTGCCAAGGGAACCTTTGGTGAGTTGCTGTAGTGCAGCTTGTATATGGCCCATTGATATGGTCATTGTGCATTGGTGGCAGACAGAAAGAATTATGGGATGAGGTGCCAATCAAGTGTGTGATGTGTAGATTCCTGGATCATGGAATGTCATGATTTCCTGGATTAACACCCAAATCTGGTGAGCAGACAGTATTCCGCCACACTCCTGACTTGTGCCTTGTAGATGGTAGACAGGAGGATTTACACCATTCCTAATCTACCAAATAATAAAGGAAACCAATAAAGATGTAGCATCAAAGGAACATACTGCTATTGTAGGAGGTATACACAAGCCACTCCCTTTATCGAATTAGTGGCTTCTACTCCTGAAGGATCCTGAGAATAGTCCATGTCAACACAATGGTCAAGAAAGCATACCAACATCTCTACCTCCTCAGGAGGCTAAGGAAATTCAGCATGTCCACAAAGACCCTATCAATTTTTATAGATGCACCATAAAAAATATCCTATCCGGATGCATTTCAGCTTGGCTTGACAACTGCTCTGCCCAAGACCACAAGAAACTATCAAGAGTTGCGAATGCAGCCCAGTCCATCATCAAAACCAGCCTTCCTTCCATTGACTCCATCTATACTTCTCACTACCTCGGGAAAGCAGCCAACATAATCAAAACCCTTCTCACCCTTGTTATACTCTCTTCCACTCTCTTATTTTGGGCAGAAGATAAAGTTTGTATACACCTGTGAATAGATTAAAGAACAGCTTCCCTGCTGTTTTGAGAATGGACCTCAAATTTTAAATTTAATGTGGATCTCACTCTTTGTGGACCTCCTCTGCAGCCTGACATTGTATTCTTTTGCTCTGTTCTATTACCCTACTGCACTTTGTATGTTATGATCTGCCTGTACTACACAGAAAACAAAACTTTTGACTCAATTTATTATTGTCGCATGTACCTAAACAATCTCAAATCAGGTCTGGTCAACTACAGATGAAAACTCATTTCTTTCCCTGGCAATGCACTTCAGTCAAAACTGCAGGAGAAGTCTCCTGTCGATATTTTGCTTCTTTCCATTTCTCTCTCATCCATGGGGAATGCCAGCACCTACCTGACCAAGGGTGGTTTCTAGCTCTGAGCTCAGAACCACACAAAACTGGGGTGAGAATGTGACACATTCACTTTTGCAGAGGTTCTTTCACAGTTAACTCAGAGAAGCATGGAGAAATTTCTTTTTAAATTTCAATTGCTTCAGTCTGGCCTTGATACAAGCCCCTGATGCCAAGGTGTGAAGAAAATGTGATTAACTCCCCCTAATGGTCAGCTGCTAGCTTGTGGGCTTTATTGGTTAGGGGAAAATGTGATTGTAGTCACATTGAAGTAAATACATGCGGATTGCAATTATCTGAAAACTATAGTTTATATTTCGCAAGGGCTGAAATGGGCGTTTATTGGAAAATTGTAGGCACATTAACTGTAATTATCTCTTTAGGGATATTGCATACATAATGTTCGGATGTGTACTGGGTCTTTGAGATCAAAAAGCAGTTGTGTGCAGTAGTTGGTGATGGGTTACAACTAGTGCATTACACAATTTCCTTTAACTGAAATCACATTTTGTTCTACCCTGCAACATTAACACACTGGCTTACTAAGTTGGAATCAGGAGAAACACTTTTTTAAAATTCCTTTTGGAAAATCCCCCTGTGCCACTTGGAGATATGAAAGAGTAACAACTGCCTTAATTTCTATAGTGCCTTTTAATGTGGTAGAAGATTACAAAGTGCTCCACAGAAGCAACGTTGTATCAAACTTAGCATTCAGTCATAAAGGAATATTAGAGAAGTTGACCAAATCTTGGCCAATGATAAAGAAATGCCTCTCAGCCTTTTACAGGAATAGGCCATTTGGCCCCACTAGTTTATGCCTGTCCGTTTGTTCAACATCCATCTTCAATTCCTTCAGCCCATATGAACATATCCTCCTAGTCGATTCTCACTCATACCCCCAGCTTCCTGTTTAATGTATCTTTGCCCGTTTCCTTTCAGAGGAAGTCATGATTTTTAATTGTTCCACCTTTTGGTAGCTATGCCTTTGACTTGCAGTTTCAAGCTCCTCCTGAAATCATTTTCTACCCCTCTCCCAACTGAGGATCCTGGAAATCTGAAGCAAGAACTCAATGCTGGAGAAATGTAACAGGTCTGGGAGCAACTGTGGAGAGAGAAACAGTTTAAGTCTGATGACTCCTCTTCCGATCTAAGTATTAACTTCGTTTCTCCAGGTGCTGCCAGACCTACTGAGTTTCTCCACTTTCTGTTCATATTAGAAGATAGTAATTTGAGTAAGCTTTTGCTCATGTGCCCTAACTTAGATTGTGCTCAGTCACATTTTATTCATGTTTCTGTCAGAAATGTTGGGACATTTTAAGGTTAAATCTAAGTTATTATTGATTTGTGTGTCTGGTAAATTCGGTCTTATTTTGTTTCTGGTTCAGTTGTTTTTTTAAGCTACCGAGAAGGTGGTTTGATACACAGTATTAAGTGAAAAGATCCCCAGTGAATTTCAGGAGGTATTTGGTGCTTCTGTTTGTAAAGTGGAGCTGCTGTTAACGCATATCTGAAGTTTGTATTGTGGACTGTCTAATAGACTCACAAATTGTCTTACTGGTTAGAAGTATGGTTTCCCTTCAGGCACTTTCATTGTTAAACTTGGGATAACATTTCAAATTGAAGCCTCCTTCTGCAATGTAACAATCTCAAAACTTGGAGTCTCCTATCTCTTAAAACATTCTTTCCTGAGACCTCAACATTGTGCAACTTCCTGTTTTAAGTCATTCCTTCCTCCTCTGATTAGCAAACTCAACCAGAGTGTTAAGTGAACTCTGACTTAACACATTTTTGTTTCTTCTCCTTTTCAGTCTAGGTTTCTCTTGCAATGGACTTTGACGTTTGAACTTGAGTTTCTGGGAGAATGTAAGGAATAAAGGGTAGTGTAATTCAAAACATACAGAAAAATTACTTAAAAGAAAAATGCTGCGGATCTGTAAATCTGAAATGAAAACAGTGAAACTCAGGTCTGGCAGTCTCTGTGGAGAGAGAAATAAAGTTAACGTTTTGAATCCAATATGACTGCTGTTCAGGACAGCTCTGCATTTAAGGTCTCAAAACATTAACTCTCTGTCTGTGTCTCTCCCTCTCTCTCTCTCTCTCCACAGATGCTGTCAGACCTGCTGAGTTTCTCCAGCACTTCCTCTTTTCATTTTAGGAAAAGTAAATGTGTTCTCACATACACCATTGGCCCACTTGACCGGAACTCAAAAAGGTTTAGAAGAATGAGAGAAGACTTTACTGAAACATGTAGGGTTCTTAAGGGTAGGTGTTCAGAGGTGGATTTCCCCTTGTGGAATTGTCTAGGACTACAAGGCATAATCTGAGTAAGAGGAAGTGAGGAAGAGTTTTTTCTGAATGTAATGAATCTGTGGAATTTTTCAGCGTCTGTGTCATTGGGTACACTCAAGACTGAATCATATTTTTGATCATTAAGGGAATTGTTGATTCTGGAGAAGAGGCAGGAAAATAGAGTTGAAGATTCTCTGATCAGCCAAGATCTCATTGAATGGCAGAACAAACTTGATGAGCTGAATGGCCTACTACATGTTATGGTCTAACGGATTGCCAGGCCTAGATCCAAAATAAGAACAGAACTGCTGGTTGTGGGCATTTTTCAGAACATTGCAAAATCTGTTTGCCATGAAGTTAATGAGGCATACAGTGTCCTCTTTTGTTTTGAAAGAAGTTCACTGAAAGTGACTTTCGTACTGGATGGATCAACAGAAATGACCTCATGAATTAGATAAAGTTTCCAGTAGGAGACTGTACTTAAACAGATCTCTCTGGATGGACAAGTGGCCATTGGCTGCTGCATTAAGAAAGGGACATTTTCACCAACATGTCATCCCTGTCAAGTGGCTTGGCCCATGTGTGTACAGCAAGGAAGAGTATGATTTTTTTTGTTTGATATTTGAGTGAGCTTATCAATTTATTCCTGGAATTACGTATTCAGCTGCCAGTCACAATGCTTCAAAGAAAGAAATAACTTGCATTTATCGAGCATCTCACAGAATACATGTTTGTTTTACTCTCAGTAAAGTACTTTAGGTGTAGTCCTGTAGGAAATGTCGCTGACAGTTTAAGCACAGTAAGTTCACACAGACGATGACGTGAAATCAAATAATCTGATTTTAGTTGAAAGACGAATATTGACCAGGGAGCAAGCAAAATTCCCCTGGTCTTCAAAGGAATGGAATGGGACTTCTGTGCCCATTGAGAGGGGCAGCTGGGGCCTCATTTGAAAGATGGCACCTCCAACGCACTCTCAACAATCCAGAATGGTCCAACTTGCTCATGCTCAAGTTGAGCTAACTCAGTTCTGCGCTCAGTACACAGCCGAAGTTTTGGTGCTCAGGTCTTTGGAGTGGAATTGCTTTACCTTCAGACTCAAAGGTGAGAGTGTTACCTACTAAGTTGCTTGCTGAAGGTACTGGAGAAGAAATTAACATCCATGGATCAGTGTCAGTGTCGTTACACTACGACGCGGAGGCCATTCGGCCCATTTGAATCCATGTCCATGTTGCTGTGACCATATTGAGATGAAGTGTGTTTATTGTCTAGAATTTGCTTAAAACCTGCAATTCGACCATCACCAGAAAGGGAAGACACGAGAAATAAAGTGAGTTATGGATTATGAACTTTGGTTTTCTTGCAAATTGTCCTGATGAGTGCAAGAAGAAAAGCTTTGACAACAATGTTTCTTTCTTTTAGCAATGCAAATTAATGTCACCCTGGTATGAGTTTTAAAAGCGGATAGATGGAATGACAGTGGAGAGTCGAAACAAAGGCATTCCATAATTCTGGGGATCATTGAAATTGAGCAGAAGAATTTGAACAGAAGAAAGATGTGCAGCCATAGTGATGTGTATTTCGAGGTCAGAAGGAATTGAGGATATTTCAAAGTAGTATTGAACACTACAATGCCAATTAAAATTGTGATAGCCAAGAAAAGTAATGAGAATAGGAAACTGGAGGTGAGAGAATGATTCCGATCAGGCAACATGGCTTTTATTGGCTCTTGTTCAGGAGGCAGCAAGAGGCGCTGACAAAGATTTTCAAAGATGATTTGAAAAAGAAGTACATTTATTTTTTCATGGAGTATTTTTCTAGAAGTGGACCTGCTGAGCAATGAATAGTGCTTGCTTTTTTTAAAGGAATGAAATCTGGTTTCTCACGCAAATGACCTAGAAGCTTTTCACTCTGGGGAAGAAATGAACAAAAGGATTGTATCTCTATTTTAATGTGGGCATTCTTCAGTTATGTATGGGCATTGCGTCAGGTATTTTAACCTATAAAACACTTGGAAGAACAATTGCATAGTCAACCTCTGGACTTTTTCAGGAGCGTTGGCATTCTGACTCATGTTTTGATTTAGCCTGAACAAAATTCACTGCTGACACTTGAGAGAGAGAGAGAGGGAGAACACTCAGTCCTGGCCTTTTGCAATTGGCTCACTGAACCAATTTCAAGTCTGATAAGAGAGAATGTAAATAAACAGTGGAACACAGCATGAAGTGCCCAGTGTCTGTACTCACTGTACTTGCACCATGCTTTTTTTGGTGCAGTGTCATAGTACGGAATGTACTTCCTCATAAAAGGCAAATATTGCACAACATCATACAGGTGGAGTGCTGTTTTTCTTCTTACAATTAAAAATTTGAAGTATCTTGCACAAACATTATCTCGAATTTTCCAACTTTCCATGTATAGTGCTGCCAAGATTATGCCTCAACTAAACAATTATTTCTTATAAAATGTAGTTTACACGCTCAGATAATTCTGGTTCATGTTTTCAAACCCTTGCCTTTTTGTGCTAATTTATTTGATTCGCTTCCTACAAATGATGGCAACATTTGTTTAGGGTCACTTGGCCCCTACACATGAGCCAGTCTTTGATGGTTACTTTGTGCCTATTTACTGCTGCAACTTAGGAAGTGTTTTTCTGTGCATGCAGAGAGTGCTGTGGATGTGGCACTTGCTGTCATAGAGTCTATTCAAATTGAAAAGTAAAGATGCGTTTCAGGGGAAGCTGGGTAAATGTATCATGAGAGAAAAAAAAAATTCTGTTGACGTGGGTAAGATGAAGTAAGTTGGGAGTATGTTTGTATGGGGATTAACCACCACCATCGACTGGTTTGACTGGTTTCTATGCTAATACTGTGCTATTGATTTAAAATAACAATGGCAAATTCCAATTTAGTAGTGCAGAGTTTTTACACAGCATCTGTGGGTAAAGAGGAAATATGAAATGCAAACTGACAATACACGTCAGATACCTAAGGATATAGCCAATGGCATACTTTGTGTGTCATTTACTATTAGCTTGTAGGAAAAGCAGCATTCCTGATGAAGGGCTTATGTTTGAAATGTACACTCTCCTGCTCCTCAGATGCTGCCTGACTGGCTGTGCCTTTCCAGCGCCACCCTTTTTGACTCTGAGGAAGAGCAGCACCCAATTTATCCATAGAATGCTCTCCACAAGCAGCAGTATAATGAAAGCAAAATACTGCTGATGCCAGAAATCTGAACATAGAACATTACAGCGCAGTACAGGCCCTTCGGCCCTCGATGTTGCGCCGCCCTGTCATACTAATCTGAAGCCCATCCCACCTACACTATTCCATGTACGTCCATTTGCCTGTCCAATGACGACTTAAATGTACTTAAACTTGGCGAATCTACTACCGATGCAGGCAAAGCATTCCATACCCTTACTACTCTCTGAGTAAAGAAACTACCTCTGACATCTGTCTTATACCTACCTCCCCTCACTTTAAAGTTGTGTCCCCTCGTGTTTGCTGTCCCCATATTTGGAAAAAGGTTCTCCCTGTCCACCCTATCTAACCCTCTGATTATCTTATATGTCTCTATTAAGTCACCTCTCAACCTTCTCTCTAACAAGAACAGCCTCAAGGCCCTCAGCCTTTCCTCATAAGACATTCCTTCCATACCAGGTAACATCCTAGTAAATCTCCTCTGCACCCTTTCCAAAGCTTCCACATCCTTCTTATAATGCGGTCACCAGAACTGTACACAATACTCCAAGTGTGGCCGTGCTAGAGCATTGTACAGCTGCAGCATAACCTCCTGGTTCCGGAACTCAATCCCTCTATTAATAAAGGCCAAAACACTGTATGCCTTCTTAACAACCCTGTCAATCTGGGTGGCAACTTTCAGGGATCTGTGTACCTGGACACAGATCTCTCTGCTCATCTGCACTCCCAAGAATCCTACCATTAGCCCAGTACTTTGCATTCCGATTACTCCGGCCAAAGTGTATCACCTCCCACTTGTCCACATTAAACTCCGTTTGCCACCTCTCAGCCCAGCTCTGCATCCTATCTATGTCTCTCTGCAACCTACTGCATTCTTCGTCATTATCCACAACTCCACCGACCTTAGTGTTGTCCGCAAATTTACTAACCCACCCTTCTAAGCCCTCGTCCAGGTCATTTATAAAAATGACGAACAGCAGTGGACCCAATACCGACCCTTGCAGTATGCTGCTACTAACTAGACACCAAGATGAACATGTTCCATCAACTACAACCCTCTGTTTTCTTTCAGCAAGCCAATTACTGATCCAAATTGCTTTGTCTCCCATAATCACATTCCTCCACATTTTGTATATTAGCCTACTGTGGGGAACCTTATCGAACGCCTTGCTGAAATCCATATACACCACATCAACCGGTTTACTCTCATCTACCTGTTTGGGCACTTTGTCAAAAAACTCAATACTTTCGTTAGGCACGATCTACCCTTCACAAAATAGTGCTGACTGTCCCTGATCAGATTATTCTTTTCTAGATGGTTCTAAATCCTATATCTTATAACCTTTTCCAACACTTTACCAACAATTGAAGTGAGACTCACTGGTCTGTAATTACCAGGGTTGTCTCTACTACCCTTTTTGAACAAGGGAACCACATTTGCTATCCTCCAGTCCTCAGGCACTATTCCTGTAGACAATGATGATTTGAAGATCAATGACAAAGGCTCGGCAATCTCTTCCCTTGCTTCCCAGAGGATCCTAGGATAGATCCCATCTGGCCCAGGGGACTTGTCTATTTTCACACTCTACAGTATTTCTAATACCTCTCCTTGTGAACTTCAATCTCTTCTAGTCTAGATGCAAGTATCTGAAATAAATGTTTAGAAAGTGCTGGAGAGATTCAATAAGTCTTGCAGCATCTGTGGAGCGAAATGCCAAGTTAACGTTTCGAGTTTGGCATAACTTTTCAGAAAAGCAATATGATGATGATCTGATCATTATTTTTTAGTGGAGTTCATTGAAGGGTAAATATTGGCCAGACTTGTGCATGACCCCAATGCACTTGCTGAAAATCATGTCATATGATCTTTTCTACCAACCTCTGACATGAGGTAAGGCCCTCATCTCATCTGAAAGAAAGTACTTCTGACTGTATCGCATCCTCTCGATATTATATTGGAAGATTTTGTCCTTGTGCCATTAGAATTGAACTCAGTTTTGTGACTGGCGAGTAAGACTGTTACCCACTGAGCCACAGGTGGCACTTTTTATGTTATACATGGGGATTCCAATAAAAGTTTCAATTACAAACATTAAGGCGTGATATGACAGGGAATGCGACCAATTCCATTGTGGGTTAGATGTAGCAAAATTAAATCTGTCAAAGTATTCACATTATAATGCACAGAGCAAAATTTGCAATCATCCTAACTGTTGCATATTTGAAATCCTGGAGCAATATAGAGATGATGCATCAGTTTCTCTGTGCATGGCAATGTCAGTTCCCATTTGCTTCCTGCAACTTCTAAAGCTTAAAAATAGAAGCTGCTGTGGGGTAGAGGGAGGAATGGTTGGTTAGATACAACGTCTGCATGAAGAATGCAAGAAACAGGTAACACTTCAGGTCTTTGACAATTGCATTACAGGTTTCGGTTTTCGGTATGTTTGGCACAGGTTGATGAGCTGCCTTCCACTTGAGATGGTATGATGGCCTTTGTTTCAAAACACTGGTATTGGAGCAGGAAATGCATGCGGTCTGGCAGACCAAGTGCATGTGGAAAGGAAACCCCAGCTTTTTTGAAAGGTCATCTTTGTGTTGGAGCAATTTTACTGGAGTGAGTTGATAAGCTTCATGTATGTTTAGTAGGTTGCTCTCCATGGAATAGAGAAGGTTAAAACGAAATGCGTTAGAGTTCGAAATCTGGGCTGGTTTGATAGAAAATCACAATTGGTCTGTTTCTGCACAGGGTCATTCAGCCCAAGCATTTTAACTTGGTGTCAAGGTCCTAGCTTTCTGTCTCTAACACTGCATGTTGTTCCTATTTAAATAATCAGTTGATGCTCTCTTGAATGCTTTGATTAAGTGGACCTCTGTCACATTTTCGGTGGAGTCTATCAGACCCTAGCCCAACTCGTTCTTGCATCTTACTTTGGCTTCTATTGCAAGTTACGCCCTCATGTGTGCCCTCAATTTGTGCCCTCATGTTCTCTGCTCTTGCACAAGCGGTAAATGAGGAGAAACTGTTTTCAGTAATAGGAGTGTTGGTAACCTGAAGATTTATATTTATGGTAATCAGCAATTGAACCAGAGGCAATTGCAGGTTTCTTCTGATAGTGACTTGTGTGCTGAAAGGGTAGTGTGAACAAGACTGAGGACAAATTTACATGTGATTATTTTAAAGCAAAGAAAGTTGTGGCATGGGACAGTACGGGGAATGTAGATAACTGCAGAAAACTCCTTCCGTGGGCTGGCATAGGAAAGATATGCTGAATTGCCTCCTTTTGTACTTATCATTTTATAAACAAAGTTACATTTTGGGGCACAGCTCAGCGATACTGCTGAGGGGTGGGGGGAGTGTGGAGTGCACAAGGGCTGGTAGCTCAGTGTCAAGATGAAGATTATCAATGAGACATTGGTTCTGATTCTGTAACATGAGTCCGTGTTCGGCCAGTTTGGATTTGTCCCTTCAATCCTGTTTGTTTCTTAGCCATTAAAAATCGTGTGGTTAAAAAATGTTTAGTTTTGAGACAAATTAGAATTCAACAAATTAAATAATTTGTAACAGATATACAAAGGTTAATCTAATAAACAAATTGCTAAGTGCAATCAAGGCCAATCTACCTGCCATTCATGCTTTATAGTTTGATTAAATTCTGCTACTATGTCATTCAACTGATCGGGCAGCACATTGTGAAGTACCATCTGTGCACATGTTCATGCATTTTGTATTTATTGCCTTTTTACGCATCCCTAAAAGTGTTTCTGTTTAAATTATTGTTGATAATATATAATTCTTTCCAGTCCATCTGAATTTGCTAGGTGAGCCTTGTGTAATGCACGCTCATTAATAAAATGGTTTGTGCTGTTGTGAAAAAGGGACTGATTACTACCATGGTGAGAGGTTTTGTGGGGCTGGGTTTACTGCTGTTGTATTCAGCAATTAATTGGTATGGCATGGCAGCACAGATCTAGATTTTGCTAAACTTTTGTCATGTCCAGATGGTGCCATTAACATCATTTTCTGAAGTTTAAATTGTCCAGATTTTTCTCAGATGAGAGGCTGCTGCATCATAGAAGATATTTTAAGAAAAGTTCTTACAGAACTGATCAAATTCAGAGCGATCCCCGTATCCGCAAAATTGTTTTCCGTGGTTTACTTACTCTCGATTTTATCATGGCTGCAACATATTATAGGGAACCTTCCGGGACCGGGGGGGCTGCTGGGAAGGTAAATTTCCCATTGAAATGAATGGGTTCACCTCTATCTGTGGTTTCAGGCTTCTGTGGTAGGTTTAAGAATGTATTCCCAACGGGTACAGAGGGAGGGACTACTGTATTTGAAGAGAAGGACCGCATTTACAAACCTACGTCTCTTTCATGTGTAACTCATGGTATTTGAGAAATAAATTATTGCCCACATCACTACACAACATCTCCTGTGACAACTGAATGGTCGGAGGCCACCTGAAATGGGAGTCCTGTTGAGTGCTTCAAACAGTCCAAACTGGGCATCACACTGAGCCAGCTGCGCCTCAGTAGGTAGTAGTCTCACCTCAGTCACTAAAGGTCTTGGTTCAAGCCCCACTTCAGAACTTGAGCATGAAAGCCAAGGCTGGAACTGTAGTGCAGCACAAATGAAGTGCTGACTTGTCAGAGGTGCTATCTTTCAGATGTGATGTTAAACCGACACCTTGTCATCTTGCTTTACTGGATTAAAGGAACCTGTGACATTCTTTAGAAAACTGAGTGGAGTCACCTGCAGTGTCCTGGCCTAATATTTTTCCCTACACCACACATGCTGTTTATCTGGTCATTATCATGCTGGTGTTTTGGGGAGATGCACCAAGCATATTTGCTGCCGTTTTTCCTACATTTACAACTGTGACTATACTTCAATTAAGTTCATTGGCTGTAAAGTACTTTGAGGTGACTGGAAGGGTCAGGAAAAGTGCTAAAATAAATCCAACTCTCTCTTTTTCTTGTCAAGTTGCTAAAAGTCATGCATTTTGTACCAAGCAGAATGCTCTGTTTTATTGGGCACTTTATTTCCAATAAAGAGCTGGCATCTTGGACTAAGGATGATGTCAATTGAATGTGCTCCAATGTAGGTACCTCTGCCTGATCACAGTTGGCATGAACTGTACCTTTTTTTTAATATGTTGGGTGGGTGCTAAGGGGTCTGAATAAATCCATTCTCCTTTTCCAGTCTCACCCACTGGAATAACATCATGTGAAATTATGGTGGATTAGACAAGGAAAGGAAGTGGGTCCTAATGGAACAGCTTCCCCGCAGATTAATCTTTTTATTTGATAGCACTGCAAACTATCAGAAGTCTTTTCAGAGAGAGGTATGATGCCATTTTTCAGCGGAACAGAGCAATTATCACCTCAGATCTGCAATGGAGAAAGGTAGATTAGTGAACAATTTCTGATTGCATCTGAGGTAAAAGGCCAAGATCTCTTAGTTCAAGATCGTCCCAACATTAAGGTATAGGTAAAAGATGACATTTTTTTGAAAGATGTCAAGAATTGAGTTTGAAGACCATTCTAGGTTCTCTAAGGAAAAAAGAATGAGGAGGGAGACATAGAACTATGATATTTTATGAACTATGGTTCTATGATATTGAGCTGCTTGTAGAAAATGGACCAAAATTGACTCCAGTTAGACGTTTAACAATATTTCCCTGAGTAAGATTTTCCCATGAATGTTTTGAGTTTTTAATTTTTTTTCTGTGGTATTTTGCTAATGGCAGGAGATTATAATGTAGCAGTGAGGGGGAATTCGGACTTTGGACTACTTTTGACCTATTTATCTGCTTAACCAATCAAACTGGCAGCTTGTGAAATTTACTATGTAAGGATTGAGAAGGAATTGTAGATTGTCATAAACATTTATGACTTTGTTTAAAGGGTATTTGGACTGGAATGGGCAAGATATAACTCATTGTGGTGAGTTCAGGCCATAGCAACAGTACAATCACAATTACATGATGTCAATCAGTGGATTTTAATAGTGAGATGCTATTCCTGTGCTGGTACTGGCTAAGCTGCAGTTTTGGAGTATTGGCATTTGACCATATAATGGCCTCTTGCTTGAAGTTGCTGTATCTATTTAGTATAAATTGCAATGAACACTATTAGCTTAGTAGAATCAGAGATTTCAACGTGTCATATTATAAAATGGTATACGCGGAGATCAGAATGATCACTGAATGTTTAGATCAACCGTGACCAGGCAGAAGATACAGAAGCTTGAACATACTCACCAGCAGGTTCAAGAACAACCGTTATTAGATTGATGAATGAAGTGTCTGACTTCAAATAATGAGTCAAAAAGTGTGGTGCTGGAAAAGCACAGCAGGTCAGGCAGCATCCGAGGAGCAGGAGAGTCGACGTTTTGAGCATAAACCCTTCATCAACGCCACACGTTTTGACTCTGATCTCCAGCATCTGCAGTCCTCATTTTTCTCCTAACTTCAAATAATGCTGATTTTTGTATTTTTTCATCCTATGATCTGTATGTCCTTCCATATCAAGATCCATCTGTACTGCTTGCAAAGCTTTTCACTGTACTTAGGTACACGTGGCAATAAAACAATCAAATCAAACTAAAAGCCCCCTTGTGTCCATTTAGCAATCTAAATTTGTTGTACTCAAGTTGGTTCCTTTTTAAATTGTTCCCTCGCACAAAAAAAAGGGAGCTGTGTGGTTAGCTTTAGTTTTATGGATAATCAAAACACACCACTGGCCATGAATCATTGTCATACAATAAATTGCCATCGTCCTATTGAAACAGAAGGCTACTCTCTCATTGGAGAGAGACGACTGGTGATGGTTTAATCTCAGGATCACCATGTCTCTGGTTGAGGAGGGTCCTCTGTGGTAACTGTTACAATGTCATCTACACATTGGGAATAACAAATCAGATTGTCATTTCCATAAACAGAGTGAATTGCAAGGCTGCACTTTCTGGACTGCTTTCAGCTGCTGACCAACAGCAGCTTTCAGGTTGATCCTGCTCTTCATCTCCAAATTGGCTGCATGCTTTTTCGCATTGAGAGAAACAAACCATAGAGTGGGGAGATGAAGAGGGAAATAGAGAAAGGTGTGTGGGGGGGGGGGGGGGGGGGGGGAGAACCATCAACCTGGCTGGCCAGAAGGATTGCCAGGAGCTTGCTGTAAGCTGGGAGATGGAGGCAAAGTGAAGAGTATAATGAAGAAGCCTGTTGACCACAGATAATAGACAAGACATGGAGAAAGGTAATATGATACTTCAAGGGATACAACACTGGTGGATATCACCTGAGAGATGATTTAGGGAGGGATTTGAAAGTGAGCATGAAAGTTATGATCAGCTCACTCGGATTAATCAGTACAAGCCAGCTTTCTTACATGATATACACAGGGCAACCTATTATGTTTCTGTGAGGAGAATTTCACAGGTGATTAACTTATACCCTTGGAAACAGTAAGTCAATAAAATGGAAACAATGCTGTGGAGAGAACCAGGTGACTACATTCTGCTGTAACACGCATTTTGTTAACATAAATTCACTATCACGCGATTGACGAATTGGGGGCACTGATTCTAAAGCGTGAAGTTTTAAAGAATGTATTGGTTATAATGTAGTTCCAGCCCCATTAGTTCAAATGGTGCTGCTATTACATCATTTTCTTAACACGGGATTGCACGAGAGCAGAGCTACCACATTATAGCAGAACTGACCGTATCATTATGTTGGTTAACCAGCTTTTTAAAAGGACAAATAATGGCATTTCTTATTTCTAATAGAATGGTGGTAATTATGCTACTTTCGATTCTGTCATTTATAAACCAAATGATTGAAAATACCTGAAATGTAATTGATGTTTGTTCTGAAATGTTCTAAATAGGCCAATATTTGCTTTACAAACAAACATAACTAAAATGAAATTAATGAATTCATAATAACATCTGCACTACTTCCTCTTTTCACTTGGGTCTGTTAACAACTCAAACTATGCCTTGATGTGAAAATGGATGCAAGAAAAATGAAAAACCTTTGACATTTCTCTCCCATTGCTAGTTGGGGCAAGTTCTGGCAATCTAAGGAATTGGACCAGAAAGTGTTTGGAGAAGGTGGGTTTCCACAGCAACCGAATTTATCTTCAGAAAATATGGAAGATAACTTATCATGAAGCCATTGAAGGACTTTTGAAGTGCAGTCCCTGCTGTAGGAGAGATGCGACATGACTTGTGCACAGCAAGCTCCCACAAACAGAAATGTGACTGTGACTAATAATGTGGTTTTTGTGATGTTGTTCAAGAGATCAATATTTGTTCAGACCTGTCCCCTTTATTCACCAACATGTGTTTTAATCATATGCTCAATAATGTTACTGTCCTCAAATACGAATTTTATTTACACATGGGATCAGTTGTCTCCTTTTTATTAGCCGAAATACTCCAATTCCTTTATTAGAGTTAACAGCAGTTGCTTCTAATGGGAAGCTAATAGGATTATTCGATTATCTAATTGGCCATGTTGAATATTAACTTCAGGGTTTTGCAAGCATCATTATTCTGTGTTCTTATCACCTTGCTGTCAATAGACATCTAATCTATAATACTTTGCATCTGAAGAATTGTAGAGCTGAGTTTGATTCCAACAGAATGAAAGCAGGAATCTGAAAAGTACTTGAGTTTAACTTTCTTCAAAAAAAAGTCATGGTTTTGCAGGAGTGGATGAAAGTGAGCTTCAAAGACTGGACCTTTTTTAAAAAAAAATTAATGAAGTTTTTATGTTCACTCCAAAGGGTAATTGGCCCATTATGGACTTTCTTGTACGATGTGTTCTCACATATTGTACTTAATGGAACAATTATTTTGTACTTTGCATCACTCTTTAGTCTGTAAGCAAACTGGCATGTTTAAAAATGTTTTGAAGAGAAGGTTGCAGTCGCATTTAACCGAGCTATTAAAGGTAACGTCACAATTTATCCTCCGTCTACCTCTGTAAAGGGTAAATCTGGAATGTAATAGGTTTCCCTTAGAGCATTGAAAGAGAGGGTTCTGTATAAGACCCCAAAACTACGTGCTAACTTCATAAATTTGCCTCCTTTAGAATCTGAGCTGCTAACGCTACCAAATGCAGCAAAGTCAATGGGGCATGTCCGATTTAGTGTTGCCATATTATAGGGTAGAAAATAAAATGTTCTTTCCTGACACAGCTTTCCACCTAGCTAGAGTTAGTAAACAAACTTGAAGTGAAACATTGCTTTGCTGGTCAGTCCTTTTGGTTGACAAGTGTCTGTTGCAGGAGACAACACAATCATCCCCAAAGGAACCCAAGGAAAGCATCTTTCTCATGTGATTCCATGCCTGTGTGGGTCTGCTGTTGTCAGTAGGTAGTCTAGGCTGGCACTCCAGTGCAGTACCAAGGAAGTATTGCATTGTCAAATGTGCTGTCCTTTAGGTGAGAGATTGAAATGACGCCCTATCTCAGATGGCCATGTGAGATGCTATGATTTTGAAACTGAGCAGGGGATCTTTCTTCTGAGTCCTGCTTGATATTTATTCCTCAATCACCAGCATTGCCCCAGACTTTCTGCCCATTGTCACTTGCTGTTGGTGGGAACTTCTTGGGTGCAAATTGACAGCTGTGTATCTTACAGTGGGATGATTGGAAGCTGTGAAAAGTGTTCTAACACTTCAACTATTTATCCTTTCTGCTCTAGAAGTAACAAGATAATCTGAATGAGGTAGAAGGGTCAGGTCAGTCATGCAAGCAATGACTGTGCTCAACTTTGAGGGGATGTTTAATACTTGTTTGATAACCTAACCACACTTTAAGGTTCAGTATAGATTTGGAACCATGAACATGCCATGACAGTAAGCTCTGTGCTTCTATCTACAGTCATTGAGGTTGGCACAGGAAACAGACATTCCTGCAACTGTACTGAAGGGTGGAATTAATGCAAAGCGCAGATGGTTGATTTAAGTGCCATGTGGAGATGGCACTAAGAATGAAACTAATTGATAAATCCTTCACTTTTTAAGTACAACATTGCACCTGAGTTAAAAGAAGGGTGCTGGGATGTGGAGTCCATGCCAGCATCAAGTATTCCTCTCATAGAATCAGAAGATTGGAGAATAGTTACAAGTGTGTTTTGTGCCTGGGAGACATGGAGAGGTGACTTTATTGATGATGCCATCCTTACTTGATCTGTCCCACATGTGACTCCAGACCCACAGCAATGTGGTTGACTCTTAACTTCCCTCTGGGTAATTAGAGATGGGAAGTAAATGCTGGCCTAGCCAGTGATGCCCACATCCTGTGAATGAATAAAACAAAATGCAAGCTGGCTCATTCTTACAGCTGCTTGGATCATTTGAATACGGCAATTAAAGCACTGGAGGAGGCCATTCACTTAATCGCACCTGTGCTGGCTCTCTGCAGGAGCAGTTTTGCCTTTCTCAATTTCCCTGCAGTCTTCTTATTTTCCTTTCAATTACTTATTCAAATTCTTAAAGAACAAGTGAATCCTACCTCCACTACATACAAACACGCAGAAGGCGGACCCTCAGGCCCACTCCGCCATTAAGTCAGATTATGGCTGATTTGATTACTCAACGTTCAGGCAAGGCATTCCAGTTTGTGACCACTCCCTGCTTAAAATACACTTAATCTCTTGTTCTTTTGTCTATCACTTTTAAGCTGTGTCCTCTGGTTCTTGACCGTTCCATCAACATGAGGGTAATATCTTAAGCAAGGTGCCCTAAAATCTTTCCCAGTGAGGGTTGCAAGTCCTAAATTAGTGGATTTGGGGCTGTTGAATCTCATTGGGGCTGATGATGTATGAATAGTTTTTGTACCCTGGTCCCCTTTGTCACAATTGTATTGGATGTCGGACCTTTCGTAAAATTACAAGTTTGATTTATTTCATGCAAAGCAGCATGCGTTCCAATGTGGGATCCAGTTTTCAGAAAACAAAAAGGATAAGTTCAAGCCTTGCATTTTTTTAACCTGAGAGCCTGGGGAGCCTGTACTTCACCATGACTTACCCCATGCCAATGTCTGAATGAATCCGTTGACTGTCAAGCAGTTAGCACCTTTTTTCTCCTGTCGTCTAAATTGTTGTGATGGTTCAAAATTTGGCATTCTTGTGTTTGTGTTCTGAAGGGTAGAGTTGAAAAACCTTTGGCAACTGGTCTTTCTTGTCAGCGATATTCAGATTCCCAACTGGCATACCAATTCCCAACTGGGGGGAGCGGGGACAAAAGCTATTGGATTTTTTTTTATTTTCATCAAACTGTTTAAATAAAATTAATTGGTTTCAGTGTTAGCCAGGGAATGAGTTCAGAAATCTGTTCAGGCTGTTTTAGACTTTATGTAGACTGCCAAACACTTGAGGAAAGCAACCAAATGGCAATCCAAACTCGTGATTGAACCTCCTGCTTCCCTTTGCGAATGGAATCACTTTCAACAAAGTGTCTCTGGATATTTGGTTCCTCATCTTGTTTTGCACTGTTCTAATTTAGTGAAGCAGCCATAGGCATGCCCACATAGAATCATATAACATCTATTGCACAGGAATGGCCATTCGGCCGAAAAGAATGATGCTCCACCATTTTTTGCCTGCCCTATGTCATTGAACCCTGTCACAGTAACCTCCAATTCCTTCCTCATTGTGTCCTTCCCTGGGATGTATCTATGCTATTCCCCTCCACTGCTCCTCAAGAGTTCCTGATTTGAACCACCCTGCAGGTAAATAGGTTTAGATTAGATTAGATTACATTACATTACAGTGTGGAAACAGGCCCTTCGGCCCAACAAGTCCACACCAACCCGCCGAAGCGCAACCCACCCATACCCCTACATTTACCCCTTACCTAACACTACGGGCTATTTAGCATGGCCAATTTAGCATTGAAATAGGGCCAACCTTTGAATTAGGGGGCCTGTTTTTGTCCTTGAGCAAAACAACAGCTTGTCCACTTTTTTTGTCAAAGATAGATGGAACATCTTGGCTCTGATATTGCTCTACTAGTTTTTTTTTCTTTTTTGAGTCTTTATTTTTAGACAGTGGTTCATGTGTGGAACAAACTTCCAGAAGAAGTGATGGATGCGGGTGCAGTTACAATGTTTAAAAGACGTTTGGATAAGTACATGAATATGAAAGGTTTAGAGGGATATAGGCTAAGTGCAGACAAGTGGGGCTAGTTTAGTTTGGGATTATGGTCATCATGGACTGGTTGGACTGAAAGGTCTGTTTCCATGCTGTCTGACTCTGACTCATAATGTGGAATATCACCAAGGCTGAATGTGCTGATGAGATCCATCCAATTCCAGTTAATGGGAAATATAGAGCTTTAATTTTAGAAAATTGAAAGTTGCAAGAGAAAGGATAGATTGTGGGTGATGAGGATTTTGGGTTTGGAATAAAGAAGCAGGGTTTCATTTCCATGACCGGAAGAATGTGATGGATTATGTATTTAGACCTTGGGAGGTATGAGAACTTATATAGAACTTATTTGAAAAAAAATCAATAACCATAGAATTGAGGGATTAAGGGGAGAGCTGGTAGGGAGATTCGTAATCATGTAAGGTTATTTTGAGAACATGAGTAAAAAGAATTTGTTTCCATTTGCCTTTTACTAACCAGAAGAGAGAGATTTCCAATAGAAAGAAGTACCAGAGATCCGTTTCTTATAATAGCAAGTTATGATCTGACAGGAGGGTGGTAGTTATCAAAAGGGAAGGTGGGTGAAAGGGAAAATTGAAAGGCTGTGGGTAAAAAGGGAAAAGAGTGACTAATTGGATTGCTGTTTCAAAGAGCCCGTGCTGGCATTTTGAGCTAAATGACCTCCTCCTTTCCTGAATTATTCCATGGTCCTCTGGAAAATTGAGCATGAGTTGGATGAATATCAAGGGAAAATCCTGGATCTTGATTAGATTAGATTAATTAAAGTGTGGAAACAGGCCCTTCAGCCCAACATGTCCACACTGGCCCTCCGAAGGGGAACCCACCCAGACTCATTCCCCTACATTTACCCCTTCACCTAACACTGCGGGCAATTTAGTATTGCCAAATCAGCTAACCGGCACATTTTTGGACTGTGGGAGGAAACCCATGCAGACACTGGGAGAATGTACAGACTCCACACAGACCGTTGCCTGAGACGGGAATTGAACCCGGGTCTCTGGTGCCGTGAGGCAGCAGTGCTAACCACTGTGCCACCGTGTCGCCCAATGAGGTGCTAGTCTAGTGTGTGGTATTCAATTCTCTTGGCTCTGTTCCTTTTAAAGAGTCCTGGAAGATAAGAGATTAAGAATCGGATGAAGCTCGAGATGATTGCTGATCCCATTGTCTATCCTGAGAACACAAGGTGCAAAAGAGATTGTTTATCTTATTGAAGTGCCACCTTTAGCGCCTGCATTTTATTTGGCAAAATAATTTGAATTTGTGGACCTTTTCATGACTCATGGTCTTTCTGCCTGCCTGAGGCAATTTGCAATAAATTGAATATAACATTGGGGAATGTAATATGATGATTGCCCTCCTCATTCACCATGCTATCCTTCTACAATTGTCTTTTACTCTAGATAAGATGCACATTGGGATTGTGATGAATTGATCCATCTATTCCTTGATTGAAACAACCGTTAATGAACAGTACCTTGACTGTTCCATTGTCCTTCCCTCCGTCCAGATGTGAATGGCTTGTTGTAGCCTATCCAAGATTAGCTCACCAGAATAAGAAAAAAAAATGCATTTTGATAGTACCTTTGTGACCACAGAATGTACCAAAAAGGCTGTTTGCATTTGTAAAGTGTTTTTGAGGTGGAAATTCGGAAAATAACAACCTAATTTGTGTATTTCAAGGTCTCAAGCAGCAGTCGGGTTAATGTGGTTTGGTGATATTCATGAAAGGATCATTTCATATCCATCTCAGTTTCATGCATCGAGCCTGTTAATTGCTCAGTGACGGTACTGGGAGGGATGGGCTGAGATTTTTCTAGTCAAGTCTCTGGAGCGGGATTTGCGCATGTGATGCTTGATGAGCCACCGGCGACACCAATGCAGATTGGATGGTATGGATCCTTACAAAGGCAAAAAGAGAACAACTCAGCTTTAGTTTTCTGTTTCAGTTTTAATATCACTCCAAAATAGTGAGAAACAGGGGTTAATTCTGATAAAGAAAAAGGATTATTGGTGATCTAACTTTCCCTGTCCTAAACGTTCCATAAAAAGTGTACTTGAAACACATGAATTGTTTTAACTTTACATTCTACAATAACGGTTTTTTTTTGATATGGTCTCACTTGGTGACTATTTTCTATCACATTGCCATTCTGGTACTTTGTAGTCTCATTTTCAGTGAAAGATTTGGCTTGTTGATCAGATAAGCAGTTTCCTGTTTTGCTCATTACAGCCACAGTCACGTTTAGCAACAAAGACTTGATTGCACTTAAAGTTCTTTTGATAATCACACCTACAGACACCACACCTTTTTCAAAATTAACATTTGTCAATGTGGTTTGTATAAGAATTGTGTAACACTTAGCTTTAATTCTGTACTGGCGCTTACCTTTTCAAAAAGAAATCTAAGTTATTTTGAGAACATTTCTGTGCTGTTCTGGCTAGGCATTGCTCCAGAGAGTGAGCAGTTCAGTGTTAGCAGTCTGTCTAACACTGTCTTCCTTTTACTGAGGAGGTCTGACCACCTCTGTGCCTGTCCTGGTGTTTCCTGTCTATGGACAGATGCCTGGTTCAGTTTACATCCTAATTGTATCAACTCAAATGGAATTTACTGACACAGAAACGGGCCATTCAGCCGAACCAGACTGTGGTGGTTTTCAAGCTTGGTGCAATTTTCTTGCATGCCTTGTCTTAATTGCACCCTACCACCAAATCCCTTTGTATTCTTCTCTCCCGACTGTAACTATCTAGCTTCACCATAAACTGCATCAATGCTATTCAGCTTAATCATTCTTGGTGTTGTATTGAGTTCCACATTCTCACCGCTTTCTCAGCGAAGGAGATTCTTCCGAATTTCTCATTTTGATTTTTTTTTTGGTTTTTTAAAAAAATTTGTTTATGGGATATAGGTGTTGGTAACTTCACAAATTCTGGTCTGGTGAGGGTTGGAGTAAATATGAATGTGTTTGAGTGATAGATTATCCAATACATTACTGTGTCCAGGTAATTTTTAAAAGAATATCTAGGATGCATTTTCAGACCAAGAATATTGCACTAGAAGTCGGATTCATTTTTACTGTGCTCTTAGTTGGTTAAGTGTTTGGTAATCAGTATTATCAGCCATGGCTCAGTCGTCAACATAATCGCTTCTTTGTCAGAAAGCTGTGTGGGTTCAAGCCTGAATTCAGTGTAATTGCTGCAGTGTAGTACTGAAGGCGTGCTGCAATGACAGACATACCAACTCCTAGACAAAACATTGAACCATGGCTCCGTCCTCCTCCTCGGATGGACGGAAAACATGCCTTGCTGTTATTTAGAAGAACAAGGAATGTTCACTCCAGCCTTCAGTCCACTATTTATCCCCCAACAATTGCAAAAGTTTTGATTGTATCATTTATTTGTTTGTGGGAGCTTGCTGTGCGCAGGTTAACTCTTGGATTTCATACGTTGTAGCAGTACAGTTACAAAAGGGGCTTCAGCTGGAAAGCGCTTTGGATCATCAGGAGGATTTGAAAGATGCTTTGTGATTGCAAACTCTTCCTCTCTCTCAGCATTAATACTGTAACCTCCTCTCATGACTGAATTCATAATGAATCCCTAGTTGGACAGGGCATAATCTCAGAATTACGGGGTGCCAATTTAAGACTGAGATGATTAATTTCTTCTCCTGAAGGTTGAGTGTCTTTGGAACTCCTTGTCACAGAAGAGTCATTGTGTATACTTAAGGCAGTGATAGATTCTTGATTAGTCGGGGAGTTAAAGGTTATGAGGACAATACAGGAAATTCGACATGAAGAATGTTAGATTAGCCATGATCATATTGAATGGTGGCGAAGGCTCATTGGGCTGAATGGCCTTGTCTGGTTCCAATTTCTTCTGGCGTTCTAGGTAGATTAGTTTCCTCTTTCCTTCTGTCCCCTCTGTCTCTTGGCCAGTTGTTGAGTTTCAAAGTGAAACAGTTTAGTTTGTCATGACCAAGTGCTCGATCGATATTAACCCGTCATGTTAAGCACCTGTCAAACTTGACGGTAGATAAACAGTTTGAGGGGCCAGAAAGGTGCGAACATTTCAGAAATAAAATGTGCCCCAGAAGCACTGTGTTAACACTTGATTTTTGGGTGCATACACTTTGTCAAGAAACTTCAATCCGTAACTCAATCTGTCTGCCTTGCAGCTGACAACCAATTTATCTAATACCTTTCTCTTTGACAGATGTGTGCAGAGATCCAGTTGTGTGTGTGTGTGTGTGTGTTATCTTGCAAAACTTTTTGCCTTAAACTGTTTTGTTTTCTTTGTTATAGCAGGTGCAAAGGCCTTTGTTTGTGATCAATGTGGAGCACAGTTCTCAAAGGACGATGCCCTGGAAAGCCATCGTCAGACCCACACTGGTACGTTTTACAAAACTTTCAAGTTTTGCTGAGAATAGAGTATCTGATTTGGTTTTAGTTGCTAACTCCCAAGTTTTATTGATGGAATCAAAGGCTGCGGGCAATTGGAGAGCTTAAACTGAGGTCATTCTGCAGCCATGATTGGAGTCATGATCGGAAGCTTAGTCAAAGAGGTAGGTAACTGAAAAGGAGGAACAAGGGGTTTGTGGAACGAATTCCGTAGGTTAAGATCTAGGCAGCAGAAGGTACTATTGATGTTGGTGGGACAGTGAAAATTGCAAGAGGCCTGAGTTGGTGGTTTGCAGATGTCCTTAACAGGTTTTTAAGTTATTCACGTGAAGTGGGGATTGCTGGTTGCAGCAGCATATGTTGCCATCCCTAATTGCCCAGACGGCAGTTAAGAGTCAACCATGTTGCAGCGGGTCTGGAGTCATGTGTAGGCCAGACCTGGTACGGATGGCAGAATTTCCTCCCAAAAGTGCATTCCTGAACCAGATGGCTGCTTTTAAACCAACAATTGACAACTCTCTCATGGTTATCATTGGACTCTAAATTTTAGATTTTTATTTAAATGAATTCAGGGTCCACCGTCTCCCAGGTCTCCAGAACATTACCTGGGTCTCTGAATTAAAAGTCTAGCAAAAACACCGCTTGATTATAGAGCTGGAGGTGCCATCAAAAATAAAAGAATAGGAAGTGGTACGGCCATTTAGGGATTCCAACATAAGGATGGAAGTTTTAAAATTGAGAGATTACTGGACAGTGTACACTGAAAATATGTAAATATCTATTGACTTGAAGGAAATCTCCTATAAAGCTCCAGAGGATGGATTTTAGTCTGTGCTTAATTGCAAGTTTTGGCTACGCTTTTGCTATTTTAATTGAGGGTGGTTGGCGAAGTGTAAAATCAACACTGAGCTTAATCATCATAGTTCTGCTGTGCAGCATGAGTCCGTTATTGCTGTTCAATTGCTACAGATTTGCTTTTGGGGACAGATTATTTCCTGTTTCACGGCATTGTTTAGGATTTGAATCCCTAGTTTATTAAGAGATGGGGTATAAGATTTCTACTGGAGCTTTGTCTTTAGTTATTTAATATCTGGCATTATCACTGGATCTTCTAATCTGCCCTACAGTATGTTTTCAATGCAATGTTTGTTTAACAATTGGATAGTTCTCTGTTCATTTGCTGCAAATTAAATGTGTTATCAAAAATGTTCTGCAGTGTCAAAAGCTGGTCTACCATGCACAATGGATGCAGGCGATATGATGCAGAGTAACTTTCACATCTCCTAACCCACATTCCATAGGATTGCAATAAGTAGTGATCAATGGCACCTTAAATTTGAGGAAAATTTTGATTTGAGCAGGGAGATGGTGTTTCAATTGATGGCAGTAGTTGAGAAGAATCTGAGAGAAGACTGGGACAATGGCCTATTAATGCAAAAGAAATATATTTGTATTTAGCCATGGGTTTAAGAATTACCTCTTCCATTGCTATTATTCTTAGAATAATAGCTTTTGTAAAATATGCTGTACTTGCAATCCATTCTCATAAATAGCCTGATTCAAGATGTTCGCACAACAGACAATTCACAAGCCTAGTTTTGATTGTACTGAAAACATTATTTGGACAGCCAACATCTCCCATTTCCGTTCTAAATAAAAGCATAAATATTTTGTGTTACAAGGGGCTTGTTTAACTCCAATCAACTAAGTAAATTGACTAAGTAAAAGCAAAGTTGCATTGTTCCCCAGACATTGGGTTGCTGTCACTAGAGATGACTGGTGGTGATTTAACCCGAGAATCTCCACATTGTGAGCAAGTGGAGAGGTTGAGAATGAGAGTCCTTTATGCCTTAGCTAGTGTAGGAGTTGAACTCATGCTGTTGGCATCACTAACTGACCATCCCTCCCACGTGCACCAGGAATGTGGTCAAAGGGTTGATAAGTGGTTCCATAAAGGTCACTGACACTTCTGAGGCATTAACATTTCCTTCTCCTACCCCTCTCCTTATAAATTGACTGCTCCTTGGGCAAATGACTCTTTTAAAATATCAACACTAAAGCACATGGGAATCTGATTAATAGGCCAGTGATAGAAATGTTGTTATTATGTCAACGTTCTGGAATGGTTACACTCACCCATTCATGTTCCAGAATGGAAATAGACTTGTGCAGGTTATTGGGAGCCAGCGGTTATGTCGCTAATCAGTGTCAAGTTCATACAAAGACATACAAACTAATAATGATGAGTTACATATTTGATGTATAGTTCCAGCACCTCTGGCTACTGCTGGTCAATGAAGTTTCACTCTGTTTTCTTGCAGTTGCAGTGTGCTGAACTTAGCCACCTGTCTTTTCGATTGCTGTGTTGCTCGAACAACCTGCATTTCTGTAGTATCTTCCAATGCCGTTAAGCTTGTGAAAGCGGCAACTGTCAAACAGTATTTGACACTGAGCTCCATATGAGGAGATATGTAGGATAGGTGACAAAGCTTGGTCAAGAGATAGATTCTAAGGCACACCTTTACAGAAGGACAGTGGTTGTGTGTGTTATGGAAGGAATTCAAGGGCTCTGGACCCAAACAGCTGAAGGCATGGCTACCAATGAATACCAAAGATGTGCAAGAGGCCAAAGTAGCGAAGCACTGATCTTGGAGGACTGTAGGGCAGGAGGAGACGTAAGGAGGTGGCAAGGCTATAGAAAGATTTGACAAACGGAAATCGGGTTGTAGCTTTATCAGTGACAGCATAACTTAACTAACTTCATAAACCTATCCTCATCTGAACAGTATGGTGCAGTATGTCAGATTTTAGTCAGCATTGAATTGGAAGTGAGCTTCTGTTGAGGTTTATGATTTGAATGAAGGTGAGAAGTGAGAGGAGGAGTAGGATATGGCCAGATGGGATCAGGTTTGGATCTAAAAATTTGTAGACTGTGAAACAGCCCAGAGGATCTAAATATCTGTTCCTCTTCTGAACCTAATATAGCTTAAGTAGAGGAGACAGACTGCATTTGAAGAGAGGATTAATTCAAAACTAATGTGTGGAAGCAATATTTCAGTGAGTAGTGGTTAATGAATGGAATAGGCTCCTGGGCGATATGGTGGAAGGAGTTTGTATTGATTAATTCAAATATACCTTGGTCTTCTCTCAGGAAATAAAATCTTGGGATCCAGTTTGTGAGCAATTTGAGATTTGACATGTGGTGACTTTAGCATGGCTTGGGGAGAAACAGATGAATTTGCACCTATGGTCTGAAAGCTCTTCATCCTTGGAAGTTTTTGTCACCTTGTATCTGGGTCTGTAATAGACTAAATAATCAATCATTGTGATTAGCCAACAACTCCACTGTCATTGAATCGTGCAACTATTGGCACGGTAGAGGGTGGACTTGGATGGATGTTAGTCTTTCTTTGTATTTATTTAATTCTGCTGTTCCTAATGGAAGTGTGTGTGTGTGTGTGTGTGTATATATAGGGGTGGGGGGGGGGGGTGGCGTGGTGGTGGGCAGAAGGCACGATTATGGTGGATAATGAGAGAGTGGGAAACGATTGGTGTTACAGTAGGTAGGAAAGAGGAAAACATTGCTACATTCACTCAGAGCTGTGTTCCAGTTTGATGGGGGATGACTTCCATTTATATGAAAGCACAGAGATTATGGGAAGAATGACTCAGTGATGATTTAGGTTTCCCACTTTATTGCTGTCAGTGAGGCTTTGTAGAAATTCTTCCATGACGCGCTCCAATCTTTGACAGTCCCTGATGAGTTTCAATATATATAGTAACCACATTACTAACCTATAAATAGGCTTCTTGTCTGGTATCAGTTTTGGTTCCTTGATTGATGCTTTGTAATACGCAAGCTACTGAAATTTAGTTGTAACATTAGTTGAAATTTTCTCAATGGGTTTGGAGAGAAAGTTTTTTAAGTTCTTTAATTTGAGCATAACAACCCTGCCTGCCGACCGATTTGAGGTTAGTTGCTCAATCAAAACATAGGCAAGTGTGCTTGCACGGTTTTTGATGAGTTTTTTTGTAATCCTTTTCTCAAGTATGTCAAGTGGTTCTGCTTTTGATATTCTCCATTATTGAGATGAGCTTTCAGTTGTAATAGGAGATCTACATATTTGAGAGTGAGCAGCAACATGCTTTATTAAAGATAACTGTATAAAGAGGAGAGGCATTTTACATGGAGGTGAAAGTGAGGACTGCAGATGCTGGAGATCAGAGTCTAGATTAGAGTGGTCCTGGGAAAGCGCAGCAGGTCAGGCAGCATCCGAGAAGCAGGAAAATCGATGTTGGGGGGAAAAAACCCTTCATCAGGAACAAGTCATGGAGCGATATCAGTGCATTTTACATGGCGCCTGACAGAACCCATTTCCAGTCCAAGTGATCTGATGTCATGACGATGTAGCTGCTTTTGCACCTGATAAGTTATTGTATCCAGAGTAACGATGCAATTTCCTTCAGTCCACATCTCCTCTCCTATGTCACACAACACAGGAAAGCAAATGCACCAAAATTCTGTCTTGCTGTCAGTGAGTTTTGTTGTTTACATGTTAAACAGTATCTCCCTTATTTACGTGGTCCTTTTTTTAAAAAAACTCTAACCCCATCTCTTTCCCCCCCCCCCCTCCACCACCTCCAAGCTCCTAAAGAACCTACTGATCATTTTAAGCACTTTCAAATGTATCCACTCTACTAACATAGGAAATTCAGAAACCAAATTGCAGACAGCAAGCTCCACACCCCCCCCCCCCCCCAAAAACAGCAAGGTGATAATGGCTAAGTAATTGGATTTGCTGAGGTTTGTTGGATGTTGCAGATAATGGGATCTGCCCTTTCTGCCAATGGTATCCTTAGCTCTTTAGCTTCCACCTGAGAGGGCCAATGAGCCTCTGGTTTAACACCACTTTGAAACGACTGCAACACTCCCCAGGCTCAGGGAGCCTGGAATTTGGACTGAAGCCTCCATTCAAGCTCACAGTTCAGACTGAGCACAGCGGTCATGTTGGAACAGCTTTGATTGTGCTGAACTACATAGCTTGAGAAATGGTGATATCTTCAGTGTTGGTCTTATTATGTGGAAGGGTGTTCAGATTGTGGAGGGAGTGAAAAGAACACTTACCAAACTGATTGCTGGGATATCTGATCTGACATGTGGCAAGAGACTGAATTGGTTAGAATCAGGCAGCATCCGAGGACAGGCAAAATCGACGTTTCGGGCAAAAGCCCCTCCATTGCTTTTGCCTGAAATGTTGATTTTGCCTGTCCTCAGATTTTGCCTGTCCTCGGATGCTGCCTGAACTGCTGTGCTCTTCCAGCACCACTAATCCAGAATCTGGTCTCCAGCATCTGCAGTCATTGTTTTTACCTGGTTAGAATCATATACAATAGGCTTTAGAAGAATGATGGTGGATCTCCTGGTACCACTAGAATTCTAACAGGAACAGACAGGGTAGATACAGGAAAGATATTCTCAACAGCCAGGGGTCACAGTCTAACAATAAACGGCAGGTCTTTTAGAACCGAGATGAGAAATCTCTTCACCTAGAGAATGGTGAGGCTGTGAAATTCTCTGCTACATGAAACCGTTGAGGCCAAAACATTGAAGGTTTCCAGGAAAAAGTTAGATATAGTTCTTTAGGGCTTAAAGGGATCAAAGGGTCTTGGGAGGAAGTGGGAAAAGAGCACTGAGATGGATGATCAGCTGTGACCATATTAAATGGTGGAGCAAGCTCGGGGTGCCGAATGGCCTACTCCGACTCCTATTTTCTATGTTTCAGTGGGATCTAATATTTGAAGTTAAGTTCTTAATCTTGATCACAATGTACAAGAATAATTAACTGGGACTGTGGTAATTTTGTAGAGAATTTCTTTGTGGCCGCTGATGAGCATTTTACTACTAAAAGGGTTGAATAGTCACCGAAATGTGACAGTGTTAGAAATGTTTGTAGTAGCAGAATCAGAGCCACTGCACTTCCAAAAATGGTTTGGGTTACTGATTTGTGGTGATCTCCTCAGTTTATTTATAAACATTCTGTCATGATTTGCGTAATTTGAGTTGTAGCAAAGCTTGCGGGAAAACAAATCCGCTCGATCGTTTTTATTCTCTCCCCTCAACCTCTGAGTGTATTTTAGTGATCGAGAACTCTTTGCTCTAGTTTTGAACTCTTTGACTGACTGTCCAGTTGCTATTCTTGGGCCATGATGAGTCAGTAGCTTGTCCAAAATAATTCCACTCCTGCAACTCGATAGGAGCTCTCGTTCCTCGAGACTGATCTGTTTTGTGTTGACGTGACGTCAGCTCCTGGTGCCAGGCAATGAGATGCCAGTACTGGAAGGGTACTGCTAACCTGTACAGCATCTGTTGCAGTTCACCGAGCAAATACAAGAACACTGAATGGTCAGCCAGCCAAACAAAAGGGAGGGAGCTCTTTAAAAGTCTCTGACAGAGCCCTGTCTAGGATTGGAATGGTTTTGGGGGCTGCCGAGATGATGTGATTGTGCCAGATGCAAATTTATGCAAAAATGCCAGGCACAGTGCTGAGAAATTAGGATGGATCCACATTTAACCCCTAGCATGGGTACAGTTAGTAGTGGTAGTGATTGATTAACTTGTCGCCACTGACTTAAAGAGAAGAGAGAAGATCATTGAATGTGCATCCTCCTCATTCAGAAACTTCAGTTTAGAGAACATGTGTATGGACATTAATGGAAATCAGGATCAGCCTTTGATAGTGCACTCTTGGCTTGACTAGTCTTGTGTATTAAGAATTGGTGTCAAACTGATCGATAAAGAGCTTTGAATACTTATGTTGCATTTTTCATTGGCCAAGAGCAGCAGTGAAAAGGACAGTCTAAGCCAGGACTACAGGCAATGGGTGGCATGGTGGCTCAGTGGTTAGAACTGCTGCCCACAGCACCAGGGACCCGAGTTCGATTCCAGTCTCGGGCGACTGTCTGTGTGGAGTTTGCACATTCTCCCTGTGCCTGCCTCGGTTTACTCCGGATGCTCTGGTTTCTTCCCTCAGTCCAAAAGATGTGCAGGTCAGGTCATGTCACGCTAAATTGCCCATAGTTTTAGATGCATCATTCAGAGGGAAATGGGTCTGGGTGAGTTACTCTTTGGAGGGTCGGTGTGGGCTTGTTGGGTCGAAGGGTCTGTTTTCACACTGTAGGGAATCTAATCTCTAAAAAAAAATCACAGCGATAGAGTGCCATGGAATTGTTTATGTCCCCTGAGAAAGCAGGCCGGAGCATTAGTTTGATGTCACATCCAAAGGAAAGCACCTACAGCAGTGTCCCTCAATACCAGCATTGGGCTCCCAGCTCACCGTTTGTACATGAGTCATTCAGGTAGGTTTGAGTTCAAGAACGTCCAACACACAGAGCGTGGAACTTGCCAATTTCAACTGACTCTGTCCACATCTCCTCCCCTTCAGGGCAGGGGAATCTCAGTTGCTACACAAGAGGTTCTTTGGCCCATCGTTCTGCCAGCTCCTCTCAATGCGCATTATGACTTGGTGCCATTCTCCTGTTGTTTTCCTATCGCCCTGAATATTGTCTCCATTTGAATAATCATCTGATGTTCAGTTGAACCTGTCTTTGCCACGCTCCAGGCAGTGCATTCTACACCCCAACTATTCAGGGGATTGAGAGCATTTTCTTGATTCACATTTGTTATTCCTTTTGCTACAGTCCACAAAACCTCAAACATTGTGAAGCTATAGTCTTGGTTAATGTGTAGCCAGAGATGGAAATGTGTTGCTGGAAAAGCGCAGCAGGTCAGGCAGCATCTAGGGAACAGGAGAATCGACGTTTCGGGCATTAGCCCAGACAGCCACCATAAGCACTTTCAGAAATTTTAGCTCTGAGTTACTGATTTCCTATGAGGAACACCATCTTCAATCAAACAAAATTCAGAAATGAAAAGCTGGCATCAGTACAGTTGACAGTGAAAATGCCAGATGGTGATTAAAAACCCGATGGGTTCTTTGCAGAAGAAATCCTTCCCTTGTCTGGTCTCGTAATCCCAGTTGCTTTGGTGAGATGGTCAAATTGAGGAGGTCTTAACTGTAACAAGGTCACTAACCTTTTTGATATGCATTTCAACCAAAAGCAAGTGATAGCCCTTTCCAACGGTGCCCTCAAGTAGTGTAAAAAGCCAAAGATTGTGAGCTCTTTTGCAATGCACTAATAGTAATTTTGTTCTTTATTTATTCATGGACTATGGGTGTTGCTGGCTAGGTGACATTTATTACCCATCCCTAATTTGCCCAGAGAGCAGGTCAATCACATTGCTGTGTGTCTGGGGTCACATGTAGGTCAGACCAGGTAAGGATGACAGTTTCCTTTTCAAAAGGACATTAGTGGGTGGCACGGTGGCACAGTGGGTGGGCGGCACGGTGGCACAGTGGTTAGCATTGCTGCCTCACAGCGCCAGAGACCCGGGTTCAATTCCCGACTCAGGCGACTGACAGTGTGGAGTTTGCACGTTCTCCCCGTGTCTGCGTGGGTTTCCTCCGGGTGCTCCGGTTTCCTCCCACAGTCCAAAGATGTGCAGGTCAGGTGAATTGGCCATGCTAAATTGCCCGTAGTGTTAGGTAAGGGGTAAATGTAGGGGTATGGGTGGGTTGCGCTTCGGTGGGTCGGTGTGGACTTGTTGGGCCGAAGGGCCTGTTTCCACACTGTAAGTAATCTAATCTAGTGAACCAGATGGGCTTTTCTGGCAATTGACAATGGATTCATGGTCCTCATTAGACTCCTAATTTCAGAATTATCTTTTGTTGAATTCAAATTCTATCATCTGCTGTGCCAGGATTTGAACCTGGGTCTCCAGAATGTTATCTGGGTCTCTGGATTTAACAGTCCAGGAATAATACCACTGGGCCATGGCCTCCCCCTAGTTAATTCTAGTTAATTCTAGTTAATTCTAGTTAATTCTAGTTAATTCTAGTTAATTCTAGTTCATTAACTGTTGGAGCTACAAGTGTCCCATTCTTGTTAAAATTTAAGCACAGTTCCTAACAAACATTGATGTTTTGTTTGCTGGTATGCTGTTATGTTTTTTTTGTTTTGTGAGAATAATGAAAATGTGCGCTTAATGTTTTGCTCCTTTGGGATGACACATTGCATGGACAAAATGTACACTGCAATGTTTACTTGCAAATGGATATAGAATGTCCAAGCATGTGCCTTCAAATATCAAAGGGGATTTGGATAATATTTCTGTGATTGTGCCAGGCATTTTACTAGGAAAGAACTAGAGACCAGCAGCAATTCACTTTAATGTCAAGTGGAACATGGACAGAAACCCATTGCATATTTTCTGTCTTTAAGGCATTAGCATTATCTTTCTCGGGTGTGAGAGAAAGACAATCACATATTCCGTACTTTGCATCTGGATGTCCTGCCAATTTGTTTGGTTATGAATTGTGATAGCCACATTTAGAATTGGGAACTGACTGCACTAAACCTTGCCTCACTGTAATTGCAAACTCTCCAATTTTAATTAGCAGATTTACATGAAAATCCATCTGGAATAAGATGTATTCAGTGGGATGTTAGCGCAGCCTAGATTCTAAACTCTGAAGTTCTCATCTTAACCACCTCCATCTCTCTCTTTCCCTCATACCCCTCTGTGTCTCCCTCTCTCTTTTCTCTCTCCCTCTCTCTTTTCTCTCTCTTTTCTCTCTCCCTCTCTCTTTTCTCTCTCCCTCTCTCTTTTCTCTCTCCCTCTCTCTTTTCTCTCTCCCTCTCTCTTTTCTCTCTCCCTCTCTCTTTTCTCTCTCTGTCCTCCCTCTGTCCTTGTTATGATGCTCCTGAGCATGTCACACTTTGACCAAACTGCAACTAACCTGTCATTGTCTCCTCCTGAATCAAGCCTCTGTTTGATTGTGCTTTTGTGAATCATCGTGAGATGTTTTACTGCATTCAAAATGCTACATAAACACAGGTTGTTATAAAATAAATAAAGCAAAATTAGGGAGTATTTTGAATTATTTATGAACAAGTTATAATTCTATTTCCAGCTTTGATAACACTTTGGTGTGATGACGCTTTGTATTTAATATAAAAATGTAATTGACTTTTTGTCAACGTTAATGTAATAAATAGGGTTGGGAATGGCCTCAGAATTCATATATGCCAAATAAAGTTTGGCAATTTGGAAATTTCAAAATCTAATTTGAAAACTCCCTAATGGCTCTGCTTGAAAATATATTTTAACTTTGAGACAGGACGTTTCTGGGTTTGGTTACGAGTCTGAACTCTGCCAGATCAGCATGGCAGTTTACTGGGTTAGGGAGGCAGCAAAATCAGCTACAGGTGTCGTATATTGTAAAGGGAAGGTAATGTTGTCATAGTCTTACCAGACCATAGGGCTGCACTATCATTAGAAAGAGATGACTGGTGGTGGTTTAACCTAAGAGTCACCATGCCTCAGATGATGGGAGAGGTTGAGAAGGAGAATTCTTGATGACAACCTCAGCTGGTGCAGGAATTCTGATCACTCCATCTCTCTGTGTCGCTAACCAGACGTCCAGTTAATTGTGTATGTACACAGACAATCAGTAAGCCGTTTGATGTGCGGAGCTTCAGCATTCAATAGGATCAAAGCTGAGCTGACTGTCACCTCAATTCCACATTCCAGCCCATCCCAATAACCTTAGATCCTGCACAAACAAGGGAGTTGATCCATCTTTTGCATTAAAAATATTCCACACTCTGTGAAAGAGAATTCCAAAGACACATGACTATCTAAGAGAAAAGGAATTCTCGTTTATTGTTTAGTCTTGCAGCAGATGGATGATGCACCTTGCACCTTTCAAGGGTGTGTTCATGTTGTCATTACCACATTATAGCATATGATCTAATGGAATAAGGCTCACCGTCTCCATCTTACTGAGTTCTGTCCACTTGCAACATGACATTCTGAGGGTACAGTACATTCACATTGCTTGGCTTGAGCTCCCCACATACATGCCTATGAGTTGAGGGATACATATGTAGATATCGGGGACTGTAATCGCAGTTCGTTCAATTCTTCAGTACAATGTGGTCAGTGTTTCATTCATGTTTGTGTCATGGGGGCGAACAAAAGTATTAACAGTGTAATAGTTGCAAATCATCGATGATTATGCCATTACTATTGCATCGCACGTCCATCTTAAAAGGAAGACCCCTTGTTTTTAAACTTTGCCCACTGTTGTGTAAGGACTTTAGAACTTTGGAGCTACCTTGCAATAATGTTATGAAGGTGCACTCAATGAATATAAATAGCACCATGTGGGGGGACTGGAGCCACTCTCAAGAAAACTGTCATGAGGGCATGGGTATTTGAAGTATATAGATTCATCCTTCTCTAATGTAACTACAGCCAGAACCTGCTATATCTAGAATTATAATAGACAACAGACAATAGGTGCAGGAGTAGGTCATTCGGCCATTCAAGCCAGCACCAACATTCATTATGATCATGGCTGATCATCCACAATCAGTATCCTGTTCCTGCCTTATCCCCATTATTGATTCCACTATCTTTAAGAGCTCTATCCATCTCTTTCTTGAAAGAATCCGGAGACCTGGCCTCCACTGCCTTCTGGGGCAGAGCATTCCATACACCCACCACTCTCTGGGTGAAGACGTTTCTCCTCAACTCTGTTCTAAATGGTTTACCCCTTATTTTTAAACAGTATCCTCTGGTTCTGGACTCACCCTTTCTCCTAGAAGGGCTCATGCCTGAAACGTCAATTCTCCTGCTCCTTGGATGCTGCCTGACCTGCTGCGCTTTTCCAGCAACACATTTTCAGCTCCATTTAGATAGTAATCTGCTTTCCTGTTCTTGCCACCAAAGTGGATAACCACACATTTATCCATGTTAAACCGCATCTGCCATGCATCCAGAGTACCATCTAGAATAGTATTTAGTATTAATTTATAATAAAACATTTCTTGCCTTAAACTTTTCTGTGACCAGTATGTTTTGAACCCAAACCCATAGTGTGGTATCAAACCTAACAATAAAAGATCTCTAGTTTTAGTCTGTCCGACAAGACGAAACACCGTCTCTGTATCCACCCTCTGAAGTCTAATCATGATCTGATGTCTCACTAAGGATTCCCCTGTATTCTTCTGAACTCCAATGGATACAGATCTGTCCTGTTCAACTTTTCCTCCAAAGAATTGTGCCAATTCTTCTCCGTCTCCAAATCCCAGGTAACAGTCTGAAACATGTCCAATGCATTTATATAGTTACTGCCATCTCTGTTGGGAAGGTGTAAATGAATTTAGTTCAATAATGACTGTTGTAATACCTGTATCTGATTCATATCCATCTCTGTGGTGCCCTTTTCTTGTTGAGATTCTATTACCACTTAGACATTCTGCTGACTTTCTCAAAATGGATACAGTACCATTTCTGAAAAAGTGCCCCTTTCTTTAATCCTTTCACTTCACTCTGGCAAGTTTTCAGATGTCATCCTTGGGGAGAAATAGACATCGAAACCCTTGATGGTCTTTTGCTTCCTTCCAATGTATACCCAGGAGCACTGTTGCAACTGCAAATTACAGGCTTCTGTCAAAGGATCAGTTGATGCATTCGACTGTCACCTCTTACAGCAAAAATGTGACAAATAGGATGTTGTAGCTTTCATTCAAAATGGTAGAGGAAGAGGGAATTTGCTTTTCTCTTTGGCTTTAGAAAAAAACCCGGATGTTTCTGCTTTTCTTCATTTGAGTGGAATGTGATTGACAGATTTCCAGGCAATTTAAAATGTGGTCATGGACTTATTTGCAAAGAGCTTTCATACAATAGGAAACATTGGATTTTGATAGCTGAGAAAGGTTGATGTCTAAATTTGGGAATGTAATAAAATTGCAGCAATGACACTGGGCTTGAGGAGGAAGAAATGTTAAAATGAACAAATGTTCAAAATGATTCTTGCCCAAGAATTGTAATCAACCGGATCTAATTCAGAAAATATTCTTTCCTGGTGCTTCTGTTGAGAATGTTGCTTTAGATATTTTCGAGTGCAGTTATTATCTCCTGTTTCTGTAGATTTGGCAGCAAACATCATGTAATCTCCGTGCAACAGTCAACATTTGTTTTTGGTATTTCTATGATCTTATCTTAATTTCGTTCATCTACTCAAAGTGGCAGCTTTCCTGGCCTGTGGTTATGTGTGTGTGTGTGTGTGTGTGTGTGTGTGTGGTGCTAGTGTGAAGAATTCTCAGCCTCATTTGTTACCCACACACTCCCAATAGGGGTAGCCCAGGGGTGCTTTGGCCAGTTGTAGTGGCCCTACTGTTGTTCTGACTAATTTCCATGACTTTATGCAGACTGCGTTATCTGCTCTCTTACCAAACAGTGCGTTCAATTGCTTTAAGGATGTTTGAATTCAAATTTGTTAAAATGGTAGTGAAAAGGCAAGCGATTGTAAGTGAGAGATGAGCAATCACAACAGGGCTATGACTCCCTTCTGGTGTCGGAGGGGACATTAGAACAGTTTTACGACATTAACTCTCCCCCCCCCGCCCCTTAAGTGATCAAGGTGATAGGAAGCACCAAAAGGCAGATTAAAAAAAAACAGAAATTACACCTTTAGGGAATAGCCGAACAGGCTGGGGTTCTGTTCTCCAGAAAAGAGAAGGCTGAGGGTGATAATTGAATAAATGAAGGATATACAGGCACAAGGCAGCCATTAAATAATTATTTGAGCACACATACAGTCGCATTTTTATGCTTAGTGTTTACTCAAAGACTCTTTTGGGACACTTATTAACACTGGTGATGATTTGTAGAGTTAGGAGATAGACATTTATAAATTTTTGACTTTGCAAATGAATCCAAAACTGAAGTAAAGATTGACTTCTGGTCTCTCGCTTTACCAACTGGGTGTAAGATGTTTGACTCTGGTAGTTGCTGGTAGAGCTCTTTGAGGAGAGTTTGATAGGGTAGATATTGAGAAGCTTTTCCAATTGTGGGGCGACAGAGCAGAAGCCGGCCCATAAATATAAGAGAGCCATTAATAGACCCAGTGAAGACATCAGGTGAAATTCCTTCATCCATCGAATGTGAAACTTGGTACAGCAGAGCAGTTGAAGTTAATAGCAGAGACTATTTAAGAAAAAGGTTGATAAACATGCAAGATTGAAAGAAAAAGAATATACATATATTTGTGGTATGTTGAAGTGGGGTGAGAGGAGGCTTTCGTGGAGTTCAATTGTACATAAAGCAATTGCATTTTATTGTCTACATGTGTGCTGCAAATTGAGTGCTTTCTTGGAAAGGAGTGCAGAGTTCGCTCCTGAATGAATGATCTAACAGAACAAGTTGATCATGGAGAAAGGCAAAAAATTAATTGGCATTTCATTTTTATGCTTGTGTTTCAAAAAAACTAGTTTCAAAATGGTAGCTGTTGCAACATGGGAGGGAAAGAGCAGAGATTAGATCAATGGAACAAGAATTACTGCTGCAAATTAGAATAATAATTACCACAGGTCTCTTAGGATCTGGCTGAAAACATTCAAGTGATTTTAATTATGACATGTATTTCTTTTATAGTAAAGGTCAGGGCTATCAAACACTAATGTATTCTGAGATAGTTACAGCTAATCAAAGGGTAACTACCATTTACTTTTAATGAAATGCATTAGGATGGTAAATGTTAGCATTAAATTCCTTGTAAGTGAAAGTTTGTTTTAATATTATTGGAGGTGAAACACATTCTGTCTCAACAGAAAATGCATTAAGTTAGATTTTAGAAATGACCTGTTTGAAAGTCTTAAGGGGCAAAAAAAAAGCTTTTGATGCAAAAAGATTTGATGAAAGAATTGAACTGAATCGAATCTCTTATACATTTAAACCATTATTTTCTTCCCTAAGCTTAGGGTATTGCATGAACGACAAGCAGTTATGTCTCTACATTCTTTCCCTTTCAGTGAATCAGCTGTTAGTATACCACATTTCGAATGAATCATTTCAATTCTTTCCCCCTCCCCATAGCCCAGAGGCGCTATTCCGACTGTGATCAACAGCCTGGAATTAAATCTGAAATCTTCAGTCATTTTGCATCTCAACTCAATGTGGTTCAGGTCAATAAGGGACTGAGCGTTGAGGTATACTTCCTTGCATCATAACTTGTATCATCAAAAATATTACCTCCGTCCAAACGTTCAAAATCAACACCTTCAAAACTGAAACACGCATCATGCAGTCCTGTTAAAAACTGTTTGATGTGAAAGTGTTATTAACAGACTGTGCCAGATGCTGGCATGTAATGAGTTTGGTTCCAATATCTATACAGTCATCAATAACATTATTTCGTTAACGTGAAAGGGATAATGTTGTCCTCTGTCTCAGCCACAATTCAGATTGCACTCTGTAGGTGCACAATTGTTGTTTTTAAAAGCAGCGCAAGCACAGGTTTTAGAAATGATGCCGACTTTTTCGTATTTTGTGTTCGTTGTTGGATTTGTCATTTGACAAATTGTTGTGAACAGTGGGCAGTGGACTCACCTGAGCAAGGATTAATTCTGAGTCCCATTTGTGAAAGTTGACTGCATGCATCTTTCAGACAGTTACTAACCAGAAGTAAAGAGCTAACTTTTGGATGTTTATCCTTCTGCATTTTCAAATTGAAATATTTTTATCTAGAAGGTTGTAAGATAGAATTTTGAATGCAGAAATGAGGACATTCTGCCCAGAGAATGCTAGTGTTTGTGCTGTACGGGAAACTTCTCCCATCTCTCATCTAACCCGGTCAACATATGATATTATTCAATCCTTTCCTTGTGTTTGTCTAACTTCTTCATTAACTAATTTGTGTTGTGTTGTTGAAAGAGAGTTATGACTCAGAGGGTAGCAGCTTTATTTCTGAATCAAAAGGTTTTCAGTCAGATTCCAGAACTTGAGTACAAAGCTCAAGGCTGACACTCAAGTTATAGTCTGTAATGGAGCATCATCTTTCAGATAAGACGTTGAGCTGTGAGACCCCTCCAGCTTCTTGGCTGGTTGTGAAAGATCCCATGCCACTATTTCAGAGACAGGCAGGGGAGCGATCCCTGTGGCATGGTGGCTCAGTGGTAGAACGCTTTTTGGACGGTTGGTGTGGACTTGTTGGGCCAAATGGTCTGTTTCCACACTCTAAGGATTCTAGGATTATCCTGACACGATTATTCATCAACATGTCAGAGAGCAACTTTCTGATCGTTAGTACATTGCTATTTGTGGGATCTTATTGTGCGTATATCAACTGCTGCATCTGCTACCTTACTGCACTTCAAATGTACTTCATTGGCTGTAGAACATTTTGAGATATCTAATGGTCTTGGAAAGCACAAGATAAATGCAAGCCATACCTTCTGCTTCATGCTTACTCCTTGTGGTAGCAAGTTTCACATTGTAAACCCCAAATGAATTCATTCAGGTTTATAAGATAATTAGGCCATTGGTTTGATTTTCCCTTGCAGTCAGTAACATCATCAGTATGTTGACAAATCCATAATCTTATGATCTCTATCAGATCACCCCTCGACTTTCTCTTTTCTGGAGTGGAGCTTTGGGCTATTCAATTACTATGTCACAGTTCTGGTATCAATTTTGAATTTTTTTCAGGCTCTCCAGTGTACTTCTGTTAGCTATTTACTGCAATATTGTACAAGAAAATGCAATCACTTGTATCGCAGCATCTAACCTTCAGTCTGAATCACAATGTCATTGAGCATGTCAATTTATGGAAATTGTAATTAATGTGCTGGTCATATTCCACCCAAAACAATTCACTTTAGATGATGTTTTCTAATCAACCGGTTCAGCGATGTTATGACACACCTCTAGAGCAGGTGAAATCTGAACCAAGGACTCCTGACTCAAAACTGGGGACTCTACCACTGTACCACAAAAGCCCCCCAATTAAAGTTTAATTATTATCCATGATGTACTGCCGCCTTGACCCCATTTGGGGGGGGGAGGGAGGCAACAAGACTCTGACCAATTCTTGTCCAAGTCCCTGCTCCCCCATTTCCGATTTTCTTATATTTAGCAAAGAAGAATGTTCAAAGAAATTGATACCAAATAGTCTCTATTTTATCCAGGGCTTCACAGAATAGAACCCTGAAGATTGATGTTCGATTCCTGGAGATTCCAGGCTAATGCCAAAGAGTTGGTATCTGTTTTCTCCATTAACAATGGAAGAGCTGGTATATGTTGTCCATGTGTAATGTTGGAGGGATGCTGATCTTGCTTGGCATTGGTCTTTAGATGAAGAAAGCCTAAGTATAGGCCTTTGGTCTTTGAGAGAGAGTTGCTAGAGCAGGCATAGACTCTAATGTAATATCTGGGTATGTCCTGCAGCTGTTTTGACTTTGTGCATGTGCTGCACTCTTTGAGTGATGGGGAAGTGAGGAGGAGTATGGAGCATATTCCAAGAGATGAATGTTAACAGGTGGCCTCTTCAATTGGCTTTGAAATTGACCCTTGTTAAAACACTTTGGAGGCAGCAAATGGACAAGATAATGGAATATTTGGAATATTTCAGCTGTGGAGGTCAATGTTCCCATTAACATGAACTGGAGAATGTGCATGTTTATCCCATCCACTGTTGAATTGGGAATTTGGTTTCAACTGTGCACTTGCAACCCTTGATGGGGATGGGGGTGGAATCTAGGTCAACTAAGGGATAATCCCACTTGTCAGGGAGAGTAGAACTAGGGCTTGTATACAATACACTCTCCCTTGTTGATACAGAATAAAACCAGGATGAAACCTCTTTACCCAGAGACTGGTGCAGATGTGGAACTTGCTACTACTGCAAGTGCTTGAAAGAAATAAAATGAAGGCCTCGCATTTACATAGCGTCTTTCATGTTGCTAAGCTGCCATTTCTAGCCAGTAAAGTATTCTTGAAGTGGAGACACTTGCGACGTAGCTAAATGTGGCCACCAAATTAGATTAGCTTAGATTAGATTCCCTATGTGTAGAAAAAAAGGCCCTTCGGCCCAACCAGTCCACACCAACCCTTCGAAGAGTAACCCACCCAGACCCATTTCCCTCTGACTAATGCGCCTAACACTATGGGCAATTTAGCATGGCCAATTCACCTAACCTGCACATCTTTGGACTGTGGGAGGAAACTGGAGCACCTGGAGGAAACCCATGCAGACACAGGGAAAATGTGCAAACTCCACACAGACAGTCACCCGAGGCTGGAATCAAACCTGGGACCCTGGTGCTAACCACTGTGCCGCCTTGCGCGCAGAATGCTCCCCAAAACAGCAATGTGGTGGTGGACAGGGAGTAGTTGTTCTTGTGAAGTTGAATGAAGGGTCAGTATTAACCAGGATAATGAGGGGAGCTCCCCTGCTCCTCTTCACTGTAACACCATGAGATCTTTAACATCCATCAAAGGGCAAATGGTTAAATGTCTCAGTTAAGCGATGTAGCTCAGGAATTGCACCTCTCTTACTGCAGAGTGCTGCTAGAGTGTTAGCCCAGATTTATTCACTTGTTTCTTGAGTGAGATGTAGGAATTAAGGGAGGCAGTGGTATAGTGGAAGTGATTTTAGATTTGATAATCCAGAATCCCAAGCTAATGTTTTGGAGATGTGGATTTGATTCCCGCTGTTACAATCTGCTTCATTAATGCTAGTCCCGATGTAATACTAAGTGTTAGTTTTCTTTAAGGCACTGTAACCTATTATTTACTATCTTTGCTACTTAACTGTGTGATCTGTCTGTATTGCTCGCAAGGCAAAGCTTTTCACTGTGTCTCAGTATACGTGACAATAAATAAATTCTATTCATTCATTCATATCCTGATTTATCTGACTGTCAGACCAAGGCTGAGAGAAAGTGTGGACCAGGTTTCTATGCTAACCAAGAATTATTATTTATTATGAGTAATTAGACTCTAGTTATAGGTAAAAATCATTGATATATAACACTACTAACTAGACTCAATGTTAGCTTGCTTTCTCTCCATGGATGCTGCCTCACCCGCTGTAATCTCCACCATTTCATTTTTGTTTTTAGTAACTAAAACAATAGTCTCCTTCTGAGCTCCTCCTTATATGCACAGACAAACAGGGAGTTAGTGAGAGGGAAAAGATATAAAAGAGATCTAAGAGGCAACTTTTTCACGCAGAGGATGGTACGTGTAGGGAATGAGCTGCCAGAGGAAGTGGTGGAGGCTGGTACAATTGCAATATTTAAGAGGCATTTGGATGGGTATATGAATAGGAAGGGTTTGGAGGGATATGGGCCGGTTGCTGGCAGGTGGGACTAGATTGGGTTGGGATATCTGGTCAGCATGAACAGGTTGGACCGAAGGGTCTGTTTCCATGCTGTACATCTCTATGACTCTACGTAGACAAAACTGGGAAGTAGATTTGCTTTGCTGGTTTCAGTACTGAGGTGATCCATCTTTGCTAGCCAGGTCCTTGGTGTTCATGGCTCCCTTGTAAAGTGTCACTAACTTATCATTTTGCCTGTCGAAAAGGCAACTGGTTTTCTTCAACCTTAAACTGATTTTTTCTTCAAATTGCACAGAACAGGCAGGGGAGAATGGTCATACACCCTTTTGTCATTCCCACTCTGTGTATCTGTGTTTCTGTCACTTATTTCCAGTTCCAAATGGCTCAGTTAGCTGAGAACCAGAATCTGTAATAGGTATTCAATTCCTTGCTATGAAATTGTGCAGCCATCCTGGTAAATCCATGTTTTTGAAACCATTCTTTTACATTGTAGTCCACAGTAAGACACAAAAGAAAGTCTCCATTTTTACGCCACCATGGCAGATGGCAGCTTGAATTCAATAAAAATCTGGAATTATAACTAGCCTAGTGGTGACCAAGTAATCGTCGTCAATTACTGTAAAAACCCATCCAATTCACTCATGTCCTCTGGTCTCTGTGACTAGCCACGTAATATGATCGATTCTTAACTGTCCTATGGGCATCCAGGGATGGACAATAATTCCTGGCCTAACCAGTGATGACCACAGTCCATGAACTAATTTTTAAAAACCCACAACCTTGGCATTCAGAGGCAAAAATACAATCCAAAAGGCTCAAGTATCAGCCATGATATCAAATGTCTATGAAAGCTAAACCAATAATACCACTGAAGATGGCATTTATTTGTATTTCATGGCTGGCTGAATTCATATGAACAGCTCCAAAACTCAATCTGAGTTTTGGTACTAATGTTGGATTATGATTTTGTGAAGAGATATGAGAACCACGCACTTAATTTACGAGAAAATGTGCCTTGAATTGCATTATTTGGCATGGTAGCCAGCTCCTTTAGATATTTTAACAATTTTGGTTTTATCTGATGATGCTAAATACACTTGTTTGACTTGACCCGCACTCCAAGATAAACAATTTCAATGGTTTTGAAACCATCAGGTGCTGGGGCTAAGATGCAGGGCAGTGTCAAACACTTGAAGTCTTGCCTGGGCCTTGTCTTTGGCGTCACTATTTGGAAATAGCCAATGACACTGAAATGAGGTCAGAGAGGGGTAGCTTTACTCTTCAACCACAGCATTTGTGGTACTACTCTGGCCAAATGGCCTTGCTCTGTGTTAAAATTCCAATGAAAATTTTAGTTTTGTCCAGAAAAAAGTGCCTGTGCTAACAAGGGTTAAAATCTTAATCCAATTATTTAAAATACCTCCTCAGTATTTAAAAAGGAATCTTTCTCCCTCCATTTAAAAAAAACACAATTGTCTTGTGCATAGTAACCTGTTACAGTAATCACTTTAGCAGTGGATTCTTGCAAATAATTGTCTGTGACTGAATTGGTATTCCATCAATTTTTGCCTAATGCTTTTCTAAAGCACTTTTTAATTTAGTTATTGGAAAGATAAATACCCTGTTTAAATAATGACCACAAACTTTTTTTGCTAAGTTACAGCAAACCTTCGCAGTAACGTCTCTGTGCAAGGCTTGAACAGGTCTGACCCCTCCATCTGAACAAAGGCCTTATCAGATCTTGTTGCTGGGTTTCCCAATCCCTGATCCCATCAGTGGTTCAATAACAAGGAAAGTTTGTAACTCATTACCTCTGTCCCTCTGTGTTGCTTACCAACCATTTGTTAATGGTTACAATAGGATTGTCAATATTAGACTGAGCCTTTGCATGAGATGTGTAGTGAGGCCTGTTTGTGCCACATCACCTGCTTCAGAAAGGAACTCAGTCAGATCAATATATCATCTTTCCTGATGCATTCTATCTGTCTCTGGAATTAGTGAGTGTCTTCTGGAGAATAAGGACCTTTTGGTTTTTAAGTGTTTCCACGGCGATCTTTGTACGTATGAATTAGGCCTTTATTTACAATGGAATAGAGTACAAAAGTAGGGAGGTTTTGCTAAATCTATACAAGACACTCGTCAGAGTACAGCTGGAATACTGTGAACACTTTTAAGTCCCTTTATCTAAGGAAAGGTATACCTGCATTGGAGGCAGTCCAGAGAAGGTTCAATAAACTGATACTCGATACGGAAGGACTGTCTTATGAGGAGAGATTGAGTAAGTTGGGCCTGTGCTTGTTCAGGCTGAGAAGAATGAGAGTCATTGTCATACAACGTAAAAACAGCCCCTTCCACCCACCATGTCTATGACAATCAACTAACAGCAAACTACATTAATCCCATTTATCGGCACTTGGTCCACAGTCTACAATGCCCTGACATTTTAAATGCTCATCCTGACGCTGCATAAATGTTGCAAGAGTACATGCCTCCACCACCTTCTCAAGCAGTTATCATCCTCTTGGGGGAGGGGGGGTGGGGATAAAGAACTTCCCCTCAGATCTCCTTTTAAACCACTTAGTTATCACCTCAAAGGTATACTTTGTGATCGTAGACAGAAGTGCCAAGGGGAACACATTCCCATGATCTACCCAATCTCCCTCTTATAATTTTGCGTACATTCATCAGTCCCACCATTCCCCATCAACCCCACCTCCCCACCCCCCTGCCCTCCTTGGCCTCCTCTGTTCCAAGGAAAACAAACCCAGCTCATAATGCTCTCTCCTCATAACTGAGACATTCCATCCCAGGCAATATCTTGGTGAATCTCCTCTGCGCCCACTCTCATAATGTGGAGACCAGAACTGCACGCAATATTCCAATGTGACCTCGCCAGTGTTTTATAAAATTGCTAAAAAAAATCACAACAGACAATGGGCAATGTTATGTAAAATAATTGAGTTTGCACTAAACACCAGCAGTGTCGCAGAGGAGAACGTCAGAAGTCACACAACGCAAGGTTTTAGACCAACATGTTCATTTTGAATGACAAGCTTTGAGTGCAGTCCCTTCGTCAGGTGATGAAGGAACAGTGCTCTGAAAGCTTGTGATTTCAAATAAACTTCTTGGATTTTAACCTGGTGTATTGATTTTTAACCTTTGCCCAGCCCAACACTGGCACCTCCACATTATAAAATTGTAGCAAGACATACTTCAATATTCTATGCCCTGGGCTAATGAAAGCAAGTATCCCGTATGCCTCCTTCACCATGGTCTACCTGCTCTGACACCTTCAGGAGTCTCCTCCCCTCTGTCTCCCTCCCACTCCCTCAACCCTCTCTGCTCCTCTCTTTCTCACTCTCTCCTTGTGTACTCTTCCCCCACCCCCACATAGTGAGCTTTGTGATCTTTAATGAGATTACATGTCCAGAGAGGTGGCAGTGAGCTAGAGGCCTAACTGCTTACAGAGGGTGCTGCAGATGAGGGCTGAGGGAAAGTTAAAATGTCATTGAGGCGAAGGCTGGGAGAGGTTATGCTTGTTTTACATTTGAAGCAGCTGGATGGGATACATTGAAATAAGAAATTGTTTATAAATTGCTTGTATTCTCTTTTGAACTTCCCTCCACTCATGCTTTTAGGCAACTCATTCCAAACAACAACCTGAGTTATGTCATAGAGATGTGCAGCACGGAAGCAGACTCTTCAGTCCAACTCGTCTATGCTGACCAGGTATCCTAATGTGGAGCCTTTAATCATAGCAAAATGTACCAGGTGCTTCACAGGAGGGTTACTCAACAAAATTTGAGACTGAGCCACATGAAGAGCTATTCAGGCATTTAACCAAAAGCCTGGGAGAAGAGGTCTGTTTTAATAAGTGCCTTATAGGGGGAGGGAAAGGGGGCCAGACAACTGATGAAGTGGCCAATGTAATATGCATGAAAGTTTGGAGAAGCTCAAAAATGCTAGAATTAAATGTGATCAGATATCCCCGAGGTTGTGTGGCATAGTCAGAAGTTATGTGGGAGGGACAAAGCCCTGTTGGAATCAGTGGGTATAACAGAGTGACTGGCAATCAGGACTCAGTGCCAGCTCTCAAATGGGCACACTGTCATGATTTCTGCCTTAAATTATTCTGTCTTCCTGTGAGCTACCAGTTACCATAAATCTCTGGTTGCAGCCTTTCACTCCAAAGAACAAATCTCTCGCTATCTACTGTGTGGTAATACCTCCTCCTGAATTTGAGCTTCTGTTAAATCAGCCATGATCATTGGTGGAATAGATCCAACAAGCTGTCTCACCCAAACCCAGTCCATGGGTTCTTTAATCACCTCTTGGCCATTTCAGAATTCTGCTTCTCTCGGCTCTGCGTATTGGGAGATCGACCAGAATACGTTCAGTATCCACGGGACCACTCACAGAAAGTGCTTATGTTTTCCGGAGCATGAGGACGGATAACCAAGTGGCAACAAATACAAAGGTGTTATTCAAATATTCCTTGCAGCCCTGTTCCCCCTTCACCATCCTCACTAAGAATCTAAATGATCTTATGTTTTAAGTAAATACTTGGTCACACTGTGTTGAGATACTGGCCTGAAGAAGCTTGGACTATGGTTGGCTGTAGCATTCGAGGCTTGCTTTCTTCTTATCTCCCTAAGCAAAGCTCTTCAACTCTTTATGGACTGTAACTCTCCTTTATTTATTTCTGTAAATGTATTGCTGTAAAACCATCTGGTTTCCCAGTGCCCTTTAGGGAGGGGAATTTGCTGCCCTTATTTGTTCTGACCTACATGTGCCTCTGGACCCCCAGCTATGTGGTTGATTCTTACCTGCCCTCTGAGTATTTAGGGATGGGGAATAAATACTGACCGAGAGAATTCAGCTCTCCAATAAAGTGTCCATGACACCGGTCACTCTCCACATGTTCATTCCAGACTGGTGTGTTCCCTCCAATTGATATCAGTCACACAATCAGTTGGGTTATTACGAAATATATGAAACCTGTTCCACCACACCTTGTTGGACTGTTTTAACCTCAATGCCATTCCCATTGCTGTTCAACAGGATCATGTTTCGTTGAGTCAAAGTCAGAACCAAAAGCATACACTCTGGACTGCACACTTTCTCAGTGGTTAGTACTGCAGTCTCAGCGCCAGCAATCCACGTTTAATTGCACCCTCTGGTGATTGTCTGTGTAGAGTTTGCAGATTCTCCCTGTTTCTGTGTGTTTCCCCTCCAGGTGCTCTAGTTTCCTCCCGCAGTCCGGAGGTAGATGCATTGGCTATGCTAAATTGCCCATAGCATCCAGGGATGTGTAGGCTAGGTGGGTTAACCATGGGAAATGCAGAGTTATGGGGATTGGGTGGTGGTGGGGAGGGGGGTGTGGCTCCAGAGGGGAGAATGGTCTTTGGTGGATTGGTGTGGACTCGATGGACTGAACAGCCTGCTCCCACACCATGCATTCTATGATTCTAGAGTACCCCCCACTACCATTTATCTCTCCACCCTAGAGTTTCCCTGCCTCCATTCCTGATGAAGGACTTTTGCCCGAAACATCAATTTTCCTGCTCCTCGGATGCTGCCTGACCTGCTGTTCCACAAGGATCAGTGCTGGGCCCTCTACTTTTTGTCATTTATATAAATGATTTGGATGCGAGCGTAAGAGGTAGAGTTAGTAAGTTTGCAGATGTTACCAAAATTGGAGGTGTAGTGGACAACGAAGAGGGTTACCTTAGATTACAACAGGACCTGGACCAGATGGGCCAATGGGCTGAGAAGTGGCAGATGGAGTTTAATTCAGATAAATGCGAGGTGCTGCATTTTGGGAAAGCAAATCTTAGCAGGACTTATACAATTAATGGTAAGGTCCTAGGGACTGTTGCTGAACAAAGAGACCTTGGAGTGCAGGTTCATAGCTCCTTAAAAGTGGAGTCGCAGGTAAATAGGATAGTGAAGAAGGCGTTTGGTATGCTTTCCTTTATTGGTCAGAGCATTGAGTACAGGAGTTGGGAGGTCATGTTGTGGCTGTACAGGACATTGGTTAGGCCACTGTTGGAATATTGCGTGCAATTCTGGTCTCCTTCCTATCGGAAAGATGTTGTGAAACTTGAAAGAGTTCAGAAAAGATTTACAGGGATGTTACCAGGGTTGGAGGATCTGAGCTACAGGGAGAGGCTGAACAGGCTGGGGGCTGTTTTCCCTGGATAGGATAAATAGGCAAAGTCTTCTCCCTGGGGTCAGGGAGTCCAGAACTAGAGGGCATAGGTTTAGGGTAAGAGGGGAAAGATATAAAAGAGACCTAAGGGGCAACTTTTTCATGCAGAGGGTGGTGTGTGTATGGAATGAGCTGCCAGAGGAAGTGGTGGAGTCTAGTACAATTGCAACATTTAACAGGCATTTGGATGGGTATATGAATAGGAAGGGTTTGGAGGGATATGGGCCGGGTGCTGGCAGGTGGGACTAGATTGGGTTGGGATATCTGGTCGGCATGGACGAATTGGACCGAAGGGTCTGTTTCCATGCTGTACATCTCTGACTCTAAGATGATGGTGCTGGGTATCATGAGGTATCCAGTGACATCAGTCATTGAAAAGACGCAAAGGAAAGGATGGAATAGTCTGTGCAAGTACTTAGACAGTGAGCAATGTTATGTAAAATAGTTTAAGTAAGAATTTGCACTAACCATCAGCAGTCTCTCAGGTGATGAAGGAGCAGCGCTCTGAAAGTTGTGATTTCAAATAAACCTGTTGGACTATAACCTGATGTTGTGTGACCTCTGACTTTGTTCACTCCAGTTCAACACCAGCACCTCCACATCATGACTCAAAACATTGCAGCCACAAACTACAAAAGGATGGCTATCTCTCCAATATGCAGAGTACAATCCCTTGTGGCAGTCTAAACCATTTCCTGCTGTAAGTGTGGCAGCCGGTGAAATATATTATGGCCTGCAGCAAGGTTGAGTGGTGTTACTCAGAGGAGAAATGGGGGAATAGAAAAAAAGATTTATGAAGTTAACATTAAGCATTTCACAATGTGCAAACAGCTGTTTGTATAACTGGTTCTCCTTATCTTGAATTGCCACTGCGCAGAATCTATAGCAGATAATAAATGATTGCATTGTTTGTTTATGATCTAGCTTGGCTTCATTCTTTCACAAGTGAGCTAAACTATTTGTACAGAGCTGGTTATCTGCTTATATTTTTAGCCTCTTAAGGTATTTTATTCTTATTGTTTGTTTTCTGACATTTTACAAGCTTCAAATAACCAAGGCATCAGCAGGTTTAATGTTTTATTGCGAGATTAGGGGCTAATAAAATGGGAAAGGGGTCTGGTATCAGTGTGCAAACAGGTAATGCTCCACGATCCACTGGCCTCTGAGGCAGTATTTTTTCAGGCAGGTGGGATTTGAACCTGGATCTACTAGCCCAGAGGTAAGAGCACTAGCACAGCATCACTGTATGAGGCAGTCTTTTGTATTGTCAAAGTGCTGAATTTTCTCCTTTTGTACACGAAACCAATTTACCATTAGGTGAGTGTTGAGACTGTGACACCTGTCTGAATGAGATGCATCATCACTGCATATTTCTTGTTGCAGTTGGTTGCTTATGTCCTTTTTTAAAATATTTATTGCTTCATGAGATCCAGCGGTCTCTGGTGAGTAGGCTGGGATTTATTGCACTTTCTCGAATGCCATTGAGAAGATGGTTAAAAATCACACAACACCAGGTTATAATCCAACAGATTTAATTGGAAGCACACTAGCTTTCGGAGCGACACTCCTTCATCAGGTGATTGTGGAGGGCTCGATTGTAACACAGAAGTCGATCGTGTTACGATCGTGTGACGTGTTACAATCGAGTTCTGTGTTACAATCGAGCCCTCCACAATCACCTGATGAAGGAGCGTCGCTCCGAAAGCTAGTGTGCTTCCAATTAAACCTGTTGGACTATAACCTGGTGTTGTGTGATTTTTAACTTTGTACACCCCAGTCCAACACCGGCATCTCCGAATCATTGAGAAGATGGTGAGCTGCTGCTTTGAATCGCTGCAGTCTGTGGGTTGTAGGTGGACCTTGGAGAAGGGCTGTCCAGGATTCTGTGAAGGAATAGTAATATTTCCAAATTAGGACGGTGAGTGGCTCAGAAGGGATTTTGTAAGTACCCATGCATTTGCTGCCCTTGCCCTTCTTTGAGGGGTTGGAGGCTGCTGGTTTGGAAGGTGCAGTCAAAGAAGCTTCGAGTTTCTCCTGATCATGATGTAACAGCCACGTTTAGATCCCACTAGGGAAACAAAGAAAATAAAACATTATCTGGTTATGAAGAGAAATGTTCTCATGTTTTCAAAAGTTGCAGCCATTGACAGATAAGGTCAAACTTGCCTCTGTGTAGCTATTTGCTCAATCCTAGGACTTCATAGTGCTTTGCAGCTAATGAGTAACCTTTGGAGTGTAGTCACTGTTCCAATGTAGGAGAGGCGGCAGCTAACTTGCAAGCAACAGCCATTAGCAAACAGCAATCTGAGATTTTTAATGTTGATTGAGGAATGAACACTGGTACAAGGAGTCAGCTGTAGTTCAGTGGGGATCAGTTTCCTTTCTGACCAGCTTGAAGTTCCACCCCAGAGCTTGAGCACAAAATCCCAAGGCTAACTTTCCACTGTGGTACTGAGGGAACACTGCAGTGTTGGAGGTGCATTGTTTTGGATGAGATGTTAAACTAAGCTTCCATCTAACCGCTCACTGAAATGTTCAAGATCCCAAGATTTTGAAGAGAAGGGAAATTATCCCTGGCATCCTGATTATTCTTCAGTCAACATCAGACAAAATCAGACAGAAGCAAAATACCGCAGATGCTGGGAGATCTGAATTAAAAGCAGAAATTGCTGGGGAGGTTTAGCATGTCTAGCAGCATCTGTGGAGAGAGACAGATTATCACATTGTTAACCACATGTGTAATAAAAGTAAATGTTGGCAGAATGCGGATGCTCCTCTGTGTTGGCATAATCAAAGCAGAAGAGATGTATATATATCAGGTGCTCAGTAGTTGGGGCACTAATAATCCATGGACATCGGTTTGAGAGTGGCAGAGAGTGATTTGAAATCAATACTAATCTGGAATTAAAAACTAATCGATGACAACTATGTGAACGAAGAAATATATTTAGTTCACTTCCGTGACCTTCCCTAGTCTGGCCTACATGTGACTCCAGTCCCACAGCAACAAGGTTTGCTCCTAATTGCCCTCTGAGCAATAAATGGCACCCACAATAAAACTGGGGAGAACACAAAGGAGAGGCGGTGATGGGGCCACTAGAATTTACTGCAGCCTTCTCAGATAGTGAAGGCTGAAACTTATTAGTTTGGATTGTGGCTATCCTCTAATGCACCCCAAAGTCGAAGAGCTTCTAACCAAAGGACAGCGCGTTGGCTCAGTGGTTAGCACTGCTGCCTCACAATGCTAAGACCCGGATTCAATTGTGTGAAGTTTGCACATTCTTCCTGTGTCTGTGTGGGTGCTCCAGTTTCCTCCCACAGTCCAAAGACACACAGGTGTTAGGGTGGATAGGCTATACTAAATTGCCCATATTGTCCTGGGGTATGTAGGCAAGGTGCATTAGTCATGGGAAATGTAGGCTTATAGAGTAGGTTGGTGGGTGTGGGTGGAGTGCTCTCCAAAGGGGCATTGTGGACCTGATGGGCTCGATGGCCTGCATCCATATTGTAGGGATTCTATGATTGTTCTGCCTATTCACCATCTGCTTCCGGAGAAAAATAATGACACTGGATCCACATGAAGTTTTAGAAGAAACAGGAGAGAGTCAATACCAGAGGAGCTGACTTGGTAGGGAGGGAGGGGTGCATTGGTAAATTTTATTTTTCCCCAGACAAACCAACACCAGGATTGTGGTTTAGGACGTTAAGATATAAATGTGGTGCTACACTCCTCCACAAGTGCGTCCTCTACTTCCTATATGATTTTAATGGGAGATATCTGCAGTCGGTCTTAGTCTGAGCTTTGAAAGGTCTAAAGTGGGGCAATCGCCAAAACAGCAAATGTTCTTGAGTTGCAGTTGCTCGGTTTGAGAGAATCCAGGAACGTGTTTGCTTTCCGTGTTTCTGAGAAAGCAGAGGCCAGCCCCTTTCTGAGGTTTCCTTTTGTCACTCTGGGTTGCAAAGCTGCACATTTGATTGTGTGTGTTCTTTTAGCAGACTCCTCACATCCTCGCTTCCTTACCCCATCAAAAACCAAACCCCCCCTCGTGAACATTTAAGGACATTTTGCTTTTGTTTCTGTTGCTGCTTTAATACCGAGCTCTGTGCTTGAGAAGAATTGAATCATCTGCTCAGTTACATCCAGCAATACCAGTGACTGAAAAGAGGTACAACAGCATGTGATCAAAACAGTGAAACACACACAGATTCGGCTGAACATTTTTTTAAAGCGCTCTCATATTTTGTAGAGTAGGATATTACAGGAATGGAAAGCCATCTTTGTAGGATGGGTCTCATTACTGTTCTCACTAACGGGGTTGCATGTGGGTAAATCTTCAAAAGCTATTTGAATGCGGGAGGGAGGGAAATGAGGAAGATTCGTATGTTCATTAATTGTTTCTTTACTGGATTTCTGCTGTAAGCAATTTAAAACAAAAAAGCTAGATGGAACTGTAACTTGATAGTCAGACCAAACTGGCTTGACATGGGCTAGTTTGTAGTTTTTGAAAAGAGTCCTGAGGATTGTCAGACTCTGGAATGCTGGGGGCCTCTTTGGGAATTTGGTGTCCATTTACAGTGCATCTTGTACAGGCAACCACTGAGCCAAGGGCAGAGGGCTTAGGCCTCCTGGTATGTGATTGATTATGTGGTATTTATGCCATTGAGGACATTTCGGCAGCTTAAGGTCAAGGGGTCATCTTGTGTGTCTCGCTGCAAATCCGTTTCCTTTTGTACATTGAAGACTTGAGTGAACAAAAACAGCTTTTTTTTCTTCCTTGGGAAAAAGAGAGTGAGGTGGGATGGGGGGAGGTGTGGTGTCAATTTAATCCTTTTTGACGGAATGTTCTTTAATGTTGAGTTCTTTTCATTTTGAACAGTGGTGAGCTGTGCTTACCTCATCACGCTGGGCCTGTAATGTTGTCCCACTTAAGGAAGTCTTCAAGTCTCTCTCAAAATTTCTCTGTAATCTCTTACATTGACCGAAGGTTTAAAACGTAGCTTCTGCAAAGCCGTGAGAAACAAAACTGCTTCTAAGCTGCCAATTAGAAAGAAAGGATGGCTTAATTGGACCATAAATGGATTGGATGGGCTGAATAGCCTGTGCTTTCAATTCTATGTTAATAGTACCTCTGATTAATTTCCAACTAAGCAGGAGCAGTCTGAAAGTAAGGAGATGCAAGGTAGGAATTAAGATATGGTAAAGAAAATAGTGACCAAGCCTTGACTTTTAAATTTCAGCTCATTCTTGTTGACTGTGGGACTTGAGCTGCTGCTAGGCTATGTTCTCTTCACATTGATACCAATTGTTCAGTATCACTTGGGGCCCAAACTCCCCTGGGTATGCATGAGACACATTTGGGCCATGCCTGTGTGTTTGGTGGGCTGTTTGGGTCTGTCTTTGGACTTCATAATTGTCCAGGATTGTGTTTCACGTATTTGCAGAGATCTGAATTTATTAGAAGTTTAACTGGCGTTCAAGTACTGGTGCCATGAGATGTGTAAAATCCTAGGAATTTTAACAATGAACAGTACATTTTGTCCCTGTTCCAATATATGCTCCTTATTGATATAGAGAGGAACCTCAATTATCCGAAGGTTGTGGGTAGGCAGTATTTCATTCAGTTAATCGAATTCCGGAAAATCGAATGCCGGATAATATAGTTTAGCTAAACATCAGGACCTTGCAATCTTGTTGGATAATCTGATATTTGGATAATCGAATGCTGGATAATCGACGTTCCTCTGTAGTTTAATTATATCTTTTCATGATTGATCCAATATTTTCCTCCAAGCGAAATGTTTTCACGGAAACAGCTTCAGCAGCAGTCTTGGTGACGGATTCCACCTTTTAATAATCATCAGCAAAAAGCAATTTCTTTCAATCTACCCTCCACTAATGTCATGCTCTCTCGTCCACTCTCCAACACCATTTGCTGCGTCTATCAGTGAAAGCAAAATTACTGGTGAGAATTGTGGTTTAAATGTTCACACTCATTCTTCGATCATGATCCTCTTGCCATTCGGTCCCCTGTGCTTGAGCTGGCTCTTGGAAAGAACTGTCCAAGTGCCCCTCTCCTCCATTCCTCATTCCCCTCGCCCCAAAACATTTCTTCATGTTCAAGTGTCTAACCAATTTATGCAAGTTCACCGCCAAGCCGCTCACCATTCCTGACTTGGAAATGTATCACCATTCCTTGTTGCTGGATCAAGATCCTGGAATTAGCTCTCTCATGGCATTGTACACCACATGGAGCCTAGCCCTATTGCAATAGTTCATCAAGGAAGCTCCTGATTGCCACCTTCTGAATGGGCAATTAGGGATGGAAAATAAATATTGGCCCAGCCAATGGGATCTCCATCCAATGAATGAATGGAAAATTAGATTGGAGGTTATCAAATCTACTTCCACTGGCAGCATGTTCTGCATCTCCACAACTCACTGCATAACGTAATTCTCTTCATCTCAATTTTGCTTATTTGGCCAAATTATCTGTCTGTGTCACCTTGTTACTGACTGACTCCTCGCTTTAAAAACAAGATGGAAAATTTAACTTGCTAAAATGTGACTGGGGGATAATTTTTCTGATCAGGGTAGAGATGTCTAGTGTGCCTGCCCAGGTCTCTCTCTACCTGTGTGTGTGTGTGTGTGTGTGTGTGTATACATACAAAGTGCCCAGGTCTCTCTGTACCTGTGTGTGTGTGTGTACAAAGTGCCCAGGTCTCTCTGTACCTGTGTGAGTGTGAGAGAGAGACTGCGTGTGTACAAAGTGCCCGGTGTGTGTGTGTGCAAGCAAAGTGTCTGAGTCTGTGTGTGTGTTGTTGGAGCGGGGGTACCTGGGTGTGCCTGCCTGCACTCCAATCTAGCCTCCACATTAACGAAAGCATTAGTTGGTTGTGAGCCTGCGGCTGCTGGTGTTATTGAAGTTCATCTGTAAATATGGAAATCAAAGAGTGACAGCTGCCATTTGCCCTGATTTAATTGAAACCGGGGTTGGGTGGTGGGGCATGGGGGGAGCTGTATCTTGGTAAGTAATTGACACAATGACCGCAAGGTACGCTACCAGATGTTGCAATTTATGATGCACTTTGTGAGGCTCAGCCTAACCTGAGGGCTTGAATGCTGTGTCCCTATGTTTTCATTTCCTGAAGATCTGGAGAACTGCTGTAGAGTGGTGCTGAAGCACACTAGCGCTCGTTTGACAGGGATT